>NC_139510.1:836562-1516340 GCF_008360975.1 Lichenostomus cassidix
TTATATTATTATTCACAAAAGCTTTGCAGTTTTATCTCTTAGTTAAAGTTTAGTAATAATATCTACTGTTTTCAAATACTTCATTTCACCTTATATAGCTATCTACAAAAATGGTAACATGTTAAGATACTCTCTTTATTGATATTAATCAAAGCTTATTTATAAGATGTTCTAAGAAAACCCTTCCACTTAGCACCTAAGCTCTGGCCAAGCTTTGGTTCTAACTGGCTGGGAAACATGCCATGAGTCTCAAAGTATTTTGCATCAAAATATGATCAGATAATTTTCATTTACCAAATTGAGTTTATAAAAGCTAAACCTTCTTCCAGGTTAACTTAGGGTCCTTGTCCAGAAAAGGTTCTCTAAGTTTTACCTGTGAGGTGAATGTTTTCAGTAATGATAATTTCTAGACCATGGCAACATATCTAACTAGTGAAATTTCCTTAGGTAAATTTATAGCAATTCTAATAATAACAATAACTTATAGCAAAGCAAATTAATCTGATAACAAGACAACGTCTGTTCTCACAAGAGAAACGGGGGAATTGTTGGAAAACGCAGTTTTCCAGCAAAACTCATGCTAATAAACAGAGCTGAGCAAGGCTTCAGTATTCCCAGGCCTCAGTGAAATTCCGACAAGCTGCAGTAGTTGTTTGCCTGAGAATGTTCTGTGGGAAGAATGCCATGAGAAAGATTAAGAGTCAGGAGTGTTATGAGAAAAGAATAAGGGAGTTAGCAGGAAGATCCCTGGGTGTGTGAGAACAGCTGCAGGTGTGTGTATGTATCTATGAATAGAAACTTCTGTAACAGTATATAAGTCTCTCGTTTAGTGAAATAAAATGGAGCTTACTTTATATCTCATATTGAGAGTGCTGTGAGTCTTCCCTCGCGCCGCATCTCGTTAAATATTCACTCTAAATATTCTAAAAAGGGCTCCACTGAATTTGGCAGGGCTACTTGAATCTATGCTGAGCAAGAATAAGACACTGAGCTGGTCCATAAACTAAGATATTCTGACGCTTGCCTGCTCTTTTGACATGGGGCCGGGGGGGGGGCGCGCGGGAGAGCGAGGAGGAAAAAGCGGCAGAGTTTCCCCGAGTCTCTGCCTGGCCCTGCGCCGAGCCGGGCCCCGCTGAGCCAGACAGCTCTCAAGCTTCCGGGTAATACTGGGTCCTGGCAAAACTTTTTTTCATAAGATTATACATCACGATGCATCCCCCACCACTGAACAGTCCCATGAAAACAGCCATTTGCTGCAGTTTTCTTAGAGAAGCTAGCATTTTTCCTCTCTTCTCACGTTTTGTCTGGCTGTGGTCCTGCCACCAAGTTCTCCCACCCCGTGGGCACTGTGGGCTTGTGCGGCAACAGCGCTCGGCGTCGGGCTCACGCGGGGGCCAGGGGTTGGGGGGGGGGGAGGGAAGTGGTGCTGCCGCTCTGGGCAGCTTCCCCCGCCCTCCCGGGGAACAATCGTCACAGGCCGGTGTGGGGGAGCCGGGCTGGACCGGGCAGGACCGGGGCTCCCTTTGTCTGAGGGCTGGGAGAGCCGGCACGGAATGTTCAGGGGGGGCTCCGGGCTTCTGCCACTCCCCGGAGATGTTTTGTTCCAGCACTGCACTGCTGTTTCTTGCTGGCTAACGCTGTTGGTTAGCTCTGGTTCGCTGTCAGAGCTGTCTATCATTTTCTCATCCTCGGGGAGGGGCTGCGTTTCAGGCACTATTGCTGACGTGGGCGGGTGAGGCGGTGGAAGGAGGCATGGACAGCTTGCGGCGCCGCTCACCAGGGTGCCTTCTGCGACTTCCGCCCTCTGCTCCAGTTGACTGGAAACCGAGGTCGGAGCAACTTCCGCTTTTGCTCCTGGGTCGCGGCGTGCGGCGGCGGTGCAGCTTTTCTCGAGCAGGTTTTTCAGGTTAGAATTTTCATATTTTTTGAGGAGTTCAGAGATGGTCGAACACGATTCGGCCTTTTGCCCTTTTATCACTTTCGACCCACCAAACAAACTCTTCATCTCTTCCGCCATTTGTTTTTGCGGTGGCGGAGCGGAGCGGGCGTGCGGCGCTGATGGAAGAGCCAAGGACGGAGTGACCCCGTGGCACCGACCGACCTCTAGCCACTTGGTCACGGCAAATAGCAGAGAGGGTGTGTTAAGAAAACCGTGCTTCTAAGTATAGGAAATAAGCTTATCTAAGTTTTTTTTCCTTTACTCCTTCCTCTCGCTTGGCGAGAATATTAAGGAGCAAATTTTTGTGCCGCTGCAAGTTCTATGACCATGCTCCCGGCGCGGAGCAGAAGGGCGCGACCCTCCTCACCTTGACCGTGACTTTCCGTCTCCAGCTGGCTTCTCCACCTGTGCGACTCCCCTGCTTCCACCGCCGAATTGATGCGATTCTCTAGCGACTTTGTGATATTCGTGCTCTAAGCACCGTACTCGTAGTACCGTCCCTGTTGCAGGACGCCAAATGTTGGGGGTCGCCAGAGTCTGACACACGTCCTCACAGAGGTAACGGTGTCATCTCCCTTTATTTTCAGGAAGCAAGCATTATTATAGACAAAAGCACTGTTCACGCGACACACTGGTATATATGATTGGATAAAAGCTTAAGTTCATGCACCTAATCTAACTTGCTAATTGGCTGTAGGCTTTTAATCACGCTCTCTAAGCATTAGCTAAAGCTCTGTCTATGTAACTGCTTTATCTTGTTTAGAATTCTTTTATGATGTTCACATTCTTGGCTCTTTACGTTTTGTTATCTCCTGGGAAAGAGACTTCAGAGTCAGTCACACGGGCTGAATTGTACAAAAAATCTCATTTATATGGCTTGTTCTGCAACATGGAAACACTAGGATTGTCTGTTAAGGGTTTTGTTTGGGTCACTGGAATGATTTTGAAATGTGGAAAACGAGCACCCCCAGAAAGTAGTGGGGGTGGGGGCTAGAGGAAGGGCAGAATAAGCCCCTGAATGAACTGGTTAGAAAGATACAGCAAATGTATGTAAGGAAAGATAAAGGAAAGGCAAAGGCAAAGATGATGCCAAAGGTATTACAGCCCCAAAAGAATAAACTGCAGGGCCCCCAGGGCAGAGGAGACAGGGTCGGCCACCAAGATGTGGCAAAGGCGTTCCCTCCTCAGCAGGAGAAAGCCAATCAAAGCAGCGGCTGATAAGAGATCAGTGTACTATCCGCAGGGCAGAGAGACACTGAAAGAAAGAATGTCTGTGGAAACAACTGGATCCTCAGGGGGAGGAAGTCCAGCGATTAATAGAAATTGATAAGGATGTCAGGGGCTCCCATTATACCAGAGATGCCCCACACAGGAGCCCTTGATAAATTTTAAGGTGGGCCTAGATTGAGAGGAGATGTGAAAGACCTTAATTCACTTTAAATTTTATCCCTAAGAGAAGAAATTGTCAACAAAATCTTCAAGTGTTCAAGGAGAATGTGGAAAAGATGAAGTGTGCGGCTTATTCAGCCACTATTGATAGATGTGGGGTATAAGTTTGAAATGCATTAATTTCTGTTTGTTCTTAATTGTAATTGTAATTTACTAGAAAGAGATTTGCTGGCTAAAGTTGGAATGCATATTAATATTGTGAAGAACTACAAAAGCTAACACTGTGGTATCTTTGTCTGAGAAGTCATGCTGAAATAACCAAAAAGTGTGGGCAGCCTCAATGAAAAGGGTATAATAGACAATGAAAATAAATCAATAGTAATAGTATAATTGGCTATTCTCTATTTAAAGTAACTACCAAAATGTTATTGTGCTTAAAATACAAGTGCATGGTGGGTTCAAAAGTCTTTGGTGTACATAAGAATTTGGAATTTAGTTAACAAAAAAAAAAAAGAACAAAAAAACCCCTAAAGTTCCATGAGTAAGAACCCTCAGAAACCTCATTTGTATAAAGGAATGTGGTGGTTTTGATTGGCCCAAAACATCAGTGAGGTATCCTTAACATTTAAAAGAATGTTAAATTTCTTAGAAGCTGTTGTAGTAGGCCTGAGGAAGTGTCTGAGGGGTGGGGAGTGGCACAAAGATGGCTCCTGTGTGTCTTGAGTGAAAGTTCTGGAAGTTTTTCATCAAGTCCAGCAGAGCCAATCTCTGATGGCTCCGAGAGTGATGGACATGCTGCCAGCTAAGTGTGGGCTAATTAGAGGTGCTAGTTATGCCTCTGAGAAAACATATTTAAGAAAAAATCCAAACAAAGTAGGAACGCACTTCTTTGTAGTTAAAGAAGGAAGAGGAGGTAAAGGTAAAAATATGTGAGGGGAGAACAACATGGAAACACTAAGGGCAGTGAAGAAGGTGGGGGAGGAGGTGCTCCGGAGCTGAAAACCTTCTGCTAGCTGTAGTGAAGACCATGGGGGGAGCAGGAGGTCTCCCTGCAGCCCATAGAGTCCACAAGGATGCAGAAATTCACTCACAGCCTATGCCGTGGAGCAAGTGGATGCTTGGAGGAAGCTGTGAACCAGTTGGAGTCTCATTTAAAGAGTTAAAACTGCAAAGGCTTTGCAAAGGAGAGAAAGGCCTTGCTCCTGAGATGGAAGCAGCCTGGCCTCGTCTCGGGAGAGTCTGCACCTTATGAACAAAAAGACTCATGTTGCAGCAGAATTTGGGCAGGATGTTGCTCGTGAGATTGGACCCACGCCAAAGAAGTTCCCAGAGGACTGTCTCTCGTGGGTGAGACCCCATGGCTAAGTAGAGGACTCCTCTCTCTGATGGACTGACCAAAGAACAAACCCCTTACCCTGCCCCCTACCTGTGCTGTTAGTTTAGAAAGAGAGAAGGGGGGTGTGAGCAAAGAGACTGCTTCTTAAAAGGGAAGGAGTGAGAGCAGAGAAACTGTCTAGAGAGAGAGAAAGATAAGTAGAGATAAAGAGTATTTGTAGTAGAAGAATTGTGGCGATGAATAAATTTATGGACTTGCTCTGTGGACTGAGAAAATACCCCCACACCCTGCCCCCCTACCTGAACTGTTGGTTGGAAGGAGGAAAGGGGGTGAATAAAAATGGATTCGTAAGAGGGAAGAGGGTGAGTGAACAAAATAGCGTATGAAAAGCTTATTTTTACCTCTCATTTATCCTCCGACTCAGTTAAGTAATTAAATCACTTTGCAACTTTAAGTTTAAAGCCTGTCTGCCCTTTCTTCCGTGTGTCCTCCTACCAGTGTCTTATCTCACTTAACTCATGAAATTGGTGTGTGTTTTTACAGTTTTTTCTTTCCCCTCTCCTGCACATTTGCAGCAGGAAAGAGCAGAAGTGTTTGGCATTTAGTCAGGGTCAAACCCCGACAAGGAGATACCAAATTTTGTAATTACCTATTTGAGAGTTAAAGTCTCCTGCCTGGGTTACTATGAGTGGTTGGTTTTTTATGAACAGAGTTTTGCTCAAGTGCTTCTGAGTTCTTTAGCCTTCAAGCAGCCAAAGAAATTGCCTTAGAGGAGATGCAAATTGACACTGCTGAGGGAAAGTGTGAACAATGTCTTCCCCTCAAAACCAAGCTCTGCGTGCTTGCAGAGAAGGAAAACAAAACTGTCTGTGTTGCAAAATAAAACTAGCTAGCATAAAATATAAGATTCTCCGATGGGGGGTTGAAGGAGGCAAGAATTCATCCTTCTCCCCACTCTAACATGTGTTAACACTGTGCAAGTTTGTTTTAATATCATTAACAACTTTGAATGTTCAAGTGTCTCCTCATTAGATAAAAAGCTAAGTGTGTCCAGACGTGAGACAAGGAGCCACTCAAGCCACAGAAGCAAGAAGAACTGCTGACTTCCCTCACAACTGTGAGATATACGGCCAGAGACTCCTCTCTAATGTGAAACTCCAGACAAAGAGGACACAAAAGAACCATATTGGATAATATAATGTACAGTAAATCGGTTAAAAGCTGCAATGCCAAAATGAAACACATTAAATGGTTTTGCTTTTTGTATTTCCAGAACAGTGTTATCCACAGTCAGCTATCCTAGCAGAACCTTGCAATAATTGTGATAGCAAGTGTGGCTTTAGTTGCAAAGGGGTAAGTAAGCCAGAAAGAAAAGAAAGCTATACCCTTTTTAATGCATGCACATGAAACAACGGCCACATTAGCTAATGGACTTAAATCTAAATTTGCAAATAATAACAAAATAATTTTATTTTAAAATTAAAAGGTTTCAAAAAGATGGCTGGCTATTCTGCTAAGTATTAGTAAAATGTATTGTCACATTTCTAACTGTTGCTGTTACATGCATATTTGTTTGTCCAGCATTTGAGAATGCTAAGCCCCACAAAAGGAAGATACTGCCTTTGAGAAATCACTAGAGATCATGGACTGATCTGTCAGGCTTTGGGCTCTGCAATTTAAAAGATGCTTTTAAATTTAAAATAGCAGTTATGCTTTCCTCTTTCCTTTCTCCTCTGTCTGCTAGAATTCCCACCAAGAAGGGAAGGGGAGAGGGGTAATTCAACCCCCATTTCGGCAAGCTGCAAGGGCGGAAGGACCAGTTACTGTTAAAAGTGCCGTTTTTCAGCAGCAGATTTGAGGTGCTGAAAAGAGCTCGCAAAATCATATAGAAAAGATCCTGAATGCCTGCTGGATATTTGTGAGCATATTTGTTCTGTAAATTGAAAGATAGTCCAGATTTATGGAGAGTAAAATAAAAGAAAAAAAAAAAGGGGGAGAAAGCCTAATTAGGTCACAAGCAGAGAAAATTAACAGCACGAGAGTCCTAGTCAGTTCTTTCCTCTTTCCTTTCTGCTCTGTTTGCTGGAAATTCCACCAAGGTAGGGAAGAAAAGTACCCCAATTTACAAGCAAGAAAAGCTATCAGTGGCCTTGATCACTGTCTTGAGCCATGATGTGAGCTGCCAAAAACTGAAAAGAATAATGTCTCTGAGACACTTCAGGATGCCTGTGTGTGTAGTGTGTGTGTGGGGAGGGGACAGGTCAGGCCTTGCCCTGGTGAGACAGTGACCTGCTCCTCACCCCACCCCCAGAGCATCCCAGCCCTGCAGTGGTGTTCTCAGTCATGGACACAGCAGAGGCAGTGCTCCATTCTCCCCATCCCTGACTCCAGAGGAACCCAGAAAGCTGATTCCACTAGGGGATGAAGGGCCCAAGAAAGCCAAAGGAATTAACATTCCTCTTAGAATTTCTATAGATACCTTCTTCTTTGTCTTCAAAATAACTGCTCAAAATTCTAGACCTATGGGGGGCTAATATGTAAAATAAGAATCTAACTAAGCTAAGACCAAAGCCCAAGTGTTGGCCAGTGACCCCAGGGCAGGGTTGATATTGAATATGTGAAGACAGTGCCCATAAAGTTTTGCCCTTGGGATGGCAAGCTCGCTGTGCGATGACCAGTATTTCCCCACATTAATGTTGCTCCTATACTACAAGGCTTACTCCGAACTTTTATCCGAATAGATAGGCCACCAGATTTCACATCTTTGTCAGGTGGTTTATACCCTAGCTCGGAGTAAGCAAACTAGAGAAAAATCTTTCTGCCACTGTAGAGACAATAATGAATGCCAATGCAGAAGCCATAAGAGCACAGCAAATCGCGATTAAGAGCATCTCACAATTGACTATAGATTTGCTATATGCTAAAAGAGGAAGAGTATGAACAGTTATTAATATAAGCTGTTGCAATTCTGTTAATCCTAGCTTAAACAATTGTTTGCAATAGTTATTTGTATTATTGCATTGTTATTTACTGACTGTATTAGTAGTTATTGCTGTATGATAGTATGTACTTGAAATAGCAATGCTTATTCTCAATAGTAAAAGTACAAACTTAGAAATAAGATAGAGAAAAGTACTTACTTTTGAAAGGAATAAGGGAGTGTCTTTACAAACAAATGACTGGTAAAGATAGGACCTGAGTCTGCTGGTAAGATAACATGGATACTGAGAGATAGAAGAAACAATGGGTAGGATTTCCATAGGAATTTCTCTAATTTGACTTACCCAAGACTGTGAAATAAACTACAGGAACAGAGACACAAAAGAAGAAAAAAAGGGGAATGTGTATTGGGGGTACCTGTATTAGGGGGGGATGTATATTAATAAGGCGTTCTGGGAAGTCTGTACCTCTCGAGTACCTCAGCCAATGGGGAATTGTTGGAAAACGCAGTTTTCCAGCAAAACTTATGCTAACTAAAACAGGCCTGAACGGAGCCTCAGCATAGCCAAGCCTCAGTGAAAGTTGTTTTGAAGAAGCTGATGCCTGAGAACCACAGCTGTGTTTCTGAGCTGTGGGAAGAATGTCAGGAGAAAGATTAGGGAGTCAGAAGTGTTATGAGAAAAGAATAAGGGAGTTAACAGGAGGATCCCTGAATGTGTGAGAACAGACTGCAGGTGTGTGTATAGCTATGAATAGTAACTTCTGTAACAGTATATGAGTTTCTCGTTTGGTGAAATAAAATGGAGCTTACTTTATATCTCATATTGAGACTGCCGTGAGTTCCCTCTCGTCGTTTCTCTTTAAATGGTGACCCCGACGACTACGGACCCTAACAGCGGAGTTTTACGACCCTGCTTCTGAGAGCGGCGGGAACGGAGAGGCGCCGAAGCTGTGCAGCGACGGTGTGTCAAAATCTTCGCCCGAATCGGGGGAGATCCCAGCGACACAGGCCGAATAGGACCTGCCTACCGTGGGGGCTACACTTCGGTGAACTGCACAAACTCTGGCGACTGCGAGCTCCGACAGAGTGCTTAGACGGTGTCGACCAGGACCCTGAAAACCAGCTGGACCATAATGGAATCAGAAGTAGCCCAAGACTTATTATTACGCTTTTTAGAAAAGCGCGGAGTAAGCAAAGATGCTTTAAAATACTTAGCCGCTTTAGTTGCTGCAGGGAAAGATAAAGGGTTGTTTGCTGACCCTGATTTACTGTTTGATGAGGTCGAATGGCGAAAGGTTGAACATATCTTGTTTGATGGATTGCTAGAGGGTGATAAAACATGCAATAAATTAGGGAGACTGTGGAAAGAAGTCATTAATTGCTTCCAATGGTTTCAAGCAGAAAAGAAAATAGCTGCCGTAGCTACTGACAAGTTGGGATCAGATGCCGGGGGAGAGCACTTTGAATCGGGAAAAGGAGTGGGAGAAATTGAGCATCCCGCTCCGGGCATGCTTGCTGTGGGCGCAGATCCACCCAGCTTGCCCCCGCCGGGAAAGTGCAAAGTGTTAGGAGCGCAGGGATCTTTAACGAAACACTGTACTACATCTGATTTAAACCCTGTTAGTACACCGGGCTCTGAAGAGTGGCCCAGCGCACCTCCCCCGCCTGCTGAAATTTGTGTTCCTGTCAGACAGGCTCTTCAGAGCGATTCTCGATTATTTGGCAAGCGTAGATTTAATTGGAAAGGCATTGCAGAAAAAGCTGTACAAGAAGGTAACATACAAATTGCAGAAACACTAACATTGCTAAGTCGAGCTGAGCAAGCATTTCCTGTAGTTTTTGAACCGCTAGAAGGGGGTGGGCAGCAAGCGACCCATGTTGCTACCGATTGGAAGCTGCTCACGCAGCTGCGTAGCACAGCTACTGAATCGGGTCTGCATGGTGAACCAACAAGAGTAATGTTGAATTATATTTGGGGAAATTACATACTGTGCCCAGAAGACATCAAAAATATTATTAAAATGATTATGACCCAATCACAACAGCTGCTGTGGCAAGCTCACTGGCAAGAGCTGTGCCATCAGTCAGCAAGTCAGCCACGGGGGGAAAATGACCCCTTACAAGGGGTCATCCCAGAACAATTAATGGGCCAAGGCCGGTGGGCTACAATTATTGAACAATTGCAATTGGGTCCAGACATTTTTATAGAATCCATGCGAACTGCACGAGATGCTATTTTCAGAGTGCACACTACCCCCCCCACACCATCCTACATGTCTATTAAACAAGGAAGAGATGAGTCTTTTGCTAGCTTTGTTGATAAAGTCTCAGCTGCAATGCTGAATGCTGGGGTAGAACCGTGGATGTCAGGAGCATTATTGCGCCAGTGTGTGACAGAAAATTGTAACCAGCAAACGAAAAGTATTCTTATCACACTGCCCATAAATGCTACCCTGGAAATGATGTTAGAACGTATGAGTCGTGTACCAGTAGGCACCCAGGCATTTGTAGCAGAGTTAGTGACAGCTATGGGAGATAAGCTAGGAGAGAAATTAGCCCAAGCACAGTCTCAAGCCTTTGCTGCTTTAGGGCCACTGCGACCCCTTAGCTTGCCTGCAGGAGGGGCAAAATTAGTGAAAGGTGTGAAGTGTTACCGTTGTGGGCTTGAAGGACACACAAAGAAGCAATGTAAAGATCCAGTCTGGTGTAAGAAATGCAACAACGATACCCACGCCACGCTAGCTTGTCGGCGATCGGGAAACGCGAAGAAGAGCGTGTCCAGCCGCCGCGCCCTGACACAAATAGCAGCTCCAGCCCTCACCCCCGCGACTATCCCACCACCTCATCCTTCATACACAACGACATCTCCGCCGATGAGCTCGCCCGCCGTCAATCCCTTCGATCAGCAAACATCCTCCGACCTGCCACCAAAGGAAGCCTCGGCCTGGACCTGGCAACAGCAGTAGGTGTAACAATCATCGATTTGCGCCCTGTAAAAGTTCCCACTAGGATTCAAGGCCCGCTCTGCATTAACAACGAACCTGTGGGCGCGCTTCTAGTGGGTCCTTCATCTGCTAGCATAAAAGGACTGTTCGTATTACCAGGAATAATTGATGCTGATTTTACAGGTGAAATTCACATCATGGTGCAAACTATGTTTCCCCCCATTTATATTCCTAAAAATACAAGACTAGCTCAACTCGTCCCGCTCCCGCAAATGGTCGCACAGATGCAACAACACGAGGCACTCGTGGATCGCGGAGCCGGTGGATTTGGCTCTACAGGAGAACTTGCAATGTTAACAGTTCCATTAACAGAACGACCAGTTGTGGAAACTACTTGGATTCGGGGAGATATCTCCCAAACATTGCCAGCATTACTTGATACAGGTGCAGATATTACGATAATGTCTACCGCCTGTTGGCCAACTGAATGGCCACATCACCATACTTTGAGTGGAATTGAAGGCGTTGGGGGTTCAGTTTCAGTACAGCGGAGCTCTGACCCAATTCAAGTAGCCATCGAGGGCAGAGTGGCGACAGTCCATGTAACTATTATGCCCTTACCAAAAAGAGTGAATGCCTTAATTGGCCGGGATGTGCTAGACCAACTGGGACTTGTGTTAACCAATCAGCATTTTCCCCAGCGGTCGCTGTCGGATGGACTTTCCTGATCCAGCTCACATGGACTACAGACAAGCCTGTATGGATAGGGCAGTGGCCGCTAAAAGGGGAAAGTCTAGAACAAGCACAGCTGTTAGTGCAAGAACAATTGCAACAAGGACACCTGCGACCTTCCACGAGCCCCTGGAACACACCCATTTTTGTCATCAAGAAAAAATCTGGCAAGTATAGACTGCTACATGACCTGCGAGCAGTTAATGCACAAATGCAGGCAATGGGGGCCCTCCAGCCTGGATTGCCAAACCCTGCCATGCTTCCTGAGGGATGGCACCTGTTGATCATCGACCTGAAAGACTGCTTTTTTACAATTCCGCTGCATCCAGTGGACACTGCACGATTTGCTTTTACCCTACCAACAATTAACAGAGAAGCCCCTTTCTTGAGATTTGAATGGACTGTTCTGCCACAGGGAATGAAAAATAGCCCCACCCTGTGCCAACTGTTTGTAGCCAATGCGCTACAACCCATTCGTACAGCATGGCCTGGAACAGTGATTTATCACTATATGGATGACATTTTATTTGCCCAGGCCTCAGCCTTTACTAGCGAACAAGAAAATATGCTTCAACAACAATTAGGCAGACATGGACTAGCCATTGCCCCTGTAAAGATCCAACGTTCTCCTGTTTGGAAATACTTAGGATGGCAAATAACACAAGGGCATGTGAGACCACAAAAATTACAGCTTAACACACAAGTGAAAACGTTACATGACGCACAGCACCTCCTAGGCGATATTCAATGGTTACGTCCAGTTATTGGCATTTCAAACGATGACATTGATGCCTTGCGACCACTGCTACAAGGCACCGACCCAGCACGGACAGTACATCCAACCCCGCTGCAACAGCAGATTATTCAGAAAATCGGCACACAAATTGCACAACGCTGGGTTGATCGTTGCGACCCGGACATTCCAGTAGATCTTACAATTTTAAGCGGCGAAAAACAAATCCTTGGTGCACTTACGCAGTGCAAAAATAAAAAGGGGGAGTATAAGGTGAAAATATTGGAATGGCTGTTCACTAGCATTCAGCCCAAAACTACAATACAACAAAAGGTTGAAAACATAGCAGAATTGATCCAGAAGGGTCGCACCAGGATTTTACAGTTAACAAGCCAAGAGCCGGAAACCATTTACCTGCCGATGAAGCGACAAAACCTCGAGTGGTATCTTCAGCATTCACAAGCGCTGCAAATCAGCCTGCTGTCTCAAGCAGTGAAAATTAGGGTGGAGCCACTGCGATCTACCACCCTGCGTTGGGTGAGTAACCAAGATTGGATTACAATACCTAAAAGGAGTGAGCGCCCATTGCAAAACGCAGTGACAGTTTTTACAGATGCAGGACGGAAATCTCGATGCGCAGCAGCAACTTGGATGCAAGACGGCAAATGGCATCATCACATATTAGCCGCGAAAGAAGAAGACTCACTGCAAACCCTGGAACTGGCAGCAGTCGTTTGGGCCTTTGTGAACTGGCACTCTACGGAGTTAAATGTAATCTCTGACTCCATGTATGTCACTGGCATAGTACAGCGTATCGAAGATGCCCGGCTCAAAGATTGCCAAAATAAACGACTGTTCGAACTATTGAGACAGCTGCAGGCTGCAATTTATCAGCGAGAATGCGCCTATGCTGTCATTCACATACGAAGCCACAAATGGTCAAAAGGCCTTGGGGAAGGCAATGAGAGAGCGGATCGTTTAGTTTCAGTAATGGTGCCACTGAGCGAATTTGTTAAGGCCAGAGAAGCTCACAACACTTTTCATCAAAATGCCAAGGGACTCTTCCACCAATTTAAGATTACTATGGAAGAAGCAAGAGGCATTGTCAGAGCTTGCCCTAGTTGTAGCCATCATGGGCCAGGCCTAGGAATTGGAGTAAATCCACGAGGTTTAGGCCCTTGTGAACTTTGGCAGATGGATGTTACCCATGTCCCACAGTTTGGCCGATTAAAGTATGTGCATGTTACAATTGACACATACAGCAGATTTCTGTGGGCCACGGCTCAAGCAGGAGAAAAGGCCACCCACGTCATACGGCATTTGACAAGCTGTTTCGCAGTTATGGGAGTGCCGCAGCAGATCAAGACCGACAATGGGCCCGCATATATCGGCGAAAAAATGCGACAATTCTGTCAACAGTGGGGGGTCAAGCATGTAACAGGCATTCCCCATTCACCAACGGGACAAGCCATTGTTGAGCGAGCAAAACAGACTCTAAAACGATACTTAGACAAATTCAATGATGTTCGTGATGTTAGTGAAAAGCTAGCTAAAACATTGTTTGTGTTAAACTATTTGTGTATTTTTTCAGACCAGGATTCTCCTCCTGCACAAGTGCATGGCCGAGCTCCCGCTTCAGAGCATAAGGAACCCATGATGGTCATGTATCGTGACCCGTGCTCAGGCCTGTGGCGAGGCCCGGCAGAAGTGAAATATATAGGGCGCGGTTACATGTGTGTGCTTACATCCACAGGTACACAGTGGGTCCCTGCGAAGTGGACCAAAGCTGTTCCTCGTGCTGCTAGCGATCAAGGCTCTAATATCGGGCTCAGCCACGACCCTCATAACGAAGGTTGAAGAAAGACAGAACCTGTGGGTGACTTGGGCCAATGCAACGCATAACCCAGAATTTTGCCTCAGTTTGCAATCAGCTACTGCACCATTTAAAACATGTTTAGTCGGTGTGCCTTTGTTCAGTTTTGAGGCGTTTAGCAATTATAGCACCTATCTTAAATGTTCTATAGCGAAAAGCACCTCTTGGTGTGCTGCAAACCTAATCAACCAGTTAAATACTACCTTGCCTTGGGACCCAGAGGAGTTGCATCTCTTGGGGTCCATGAAAATTGGTAACACCTCCAGCAATTGGACCCAAACATGCATTTGGTTTGGAAATAGACAACAAAACCCAACCCTAAGTTATTCTAACAAAGGCTGGACAAATGTCAGCCCAATAAATATAGCAGATTTTTCATACACTGGTAAAGGCGGCTATTGCGGAAGTAACAACACTGCTAATCAAAGTTTGGGTGCTTTGGGAGCTGAAATAAAGAAATCACCAATTACGATTTGGAACAACGGAACGCCAAAAGCGTTACCCCCATCTGTATTCTTAATATGTGGAGATAGAGCATGGCAAGGAGTCCCTCATAACATCTTTGGAGGGCCATGTTATTTAGGAGAACTAACTCTTTTAGCACCCAACCATCGCATGTGGCTTAGCGTAGTCGCTGAGCCAAAACGCCAACAGCGCTCTCTGTCTCACCAACTAAATTCACGGTGCAAAGATGATGTTGAATTATGGTCAGTAACAGCTAAAGTGTTCACATCCCTGTTTACCCCCGGAATAGCTGCTGCAAGAGCCCTCAGGCAAATTGAAAAACTTGCATGTTGGACAGTTAAACAAGCAAATGTTACTACTAATATCCTTTCCCAATTGCTGCTTGACCAAAAGAGTTTGCGACATGCCGTGCTTCAAAATCGAGCTGCTATTGATTTCTTATTATTAGCTCAAGGCCATGGTTGTAAAGACTTCGAGGGGATGTGCTGCTTTAATTTGTCAGATCATAGCAATTCCATCCATAAGCAATTAGAGTGGTTGAAAAAGCACACCTCCACAATTACAGTTGATGTCAATCCTTTAGACAAATGGTTGTCATCCCTGTTTGGAGGTCTGTCACCATGGTTGATACCCTTGCTTAAAGAAGGTCTACGTTGGTTAGTGATTCTTATATTAATAGTTATTGTAGTGAAAATTACTTATAAGTGTGTTGTTAAGCAAATTAATCAAACAACTGACGGAATCTTGCTCGCCCAAAAGAGAAAAGGGGGAATTGTTACACAATGGCTTAAAGATCACGGACATGACTTATTAGAAGGATTGTGCGAGCAAGATCACTGTTAGGCTAAGTAGCACTTAGACCATGTACAGGCCGCAGCAGCTCGCTTCCCTTGGGAACGCTTCGTGAGAAAATATCAAAAATGCAGCTGTGTGAAGAATGTACGGGAGGAAACTTGTGATTAACAGAGAATGAAGGAAAACACCTTGTAGATGTGGGAATAGAGTGTGAAAAAAAAATGTAAGTTGTAAAGTTATACTGAACAGTCTAAACTACCTGTTAAGTGCCTTTAGTTAAATATAGATTCTGTTAAAGTTAAGTAATAGTGAATTTAAATTCTATTAAGTTCTATTAGAGTTACAATTCTGTTAAATAATATTAAGTGATGTAAATGTTAAATTCTGTTAAGTTTTAAATTTTGTTAGAGTTAAGTTGTTAAAGTGATATCAATGTTAACCTCCATTATAGTGAAGTCCTATTTGTTAGTTTAAAATAAGATTTAATAAGATTAAGTTTTATTCATTTTCGGTGATATTAATTTTAAGTTGTAAATTTGTTAGTTTATATTATTGCACAAAAAGCTTTGCAGTTTTATCTTTCTTAGTTAAAGTCAAATAATAATATCTACTATTTTCAAATATTTCATCTCATTTTATATAGTTAACTACAAAAACAGTAACATGATAAAACACTCTTCTTATTAATATTAATCAAAGTTTGATGTTCTAAGAAATCCCTTTTGCTTAGCACCTAAGCTCTGGCCAAGCTTTGGTCCTAATTAATTGGGAAACATGCCATGAGTCCCAAGAGTTTATAAAAGCTAAACCTTCTTCCAGGTTAACTTGGGGTCCTTGTCCGGAAAAGGTTCTCCAAGCTTTACCTGTGAAGTGAATGTTTTCAGCAATGACAGTTCCTAGACCATGGCAACATATCTAAATAACTAGTGAAATTTCCTTAAGTAAACTTATAACAATTCTAATAATAAAAATTACTTATAGCAAAGCAAATTAATCTGATAACAGACAACGTCTGTTCTCACAAGCGAAACAGGGGAACTGTTGGAAAACGCAGTTTTCCAGCAAAACTTATGCTAACTAAAACAGGCCTGAACGGAGCCTCAGCATAGCCAGGCCTCAGTGAAAGTTGTTTTGAAGAGCTGACGCCTGAGAACCACAGCTGTGTTTCTGAGCTGTGGGAAGAATGTCAGGAGAAAGATTAGGGAGTCAGAAGTGTTATGAGAAAAGAATAAGGGAGTTAACAGGAGGATCCCTGAATGTGTGAGAACAGACTGCAGGTGTGTGTATAGCTATGAATAGTAACTTCTGTAACAGTATATAAGTTTCTCGTTTGGTGAAATAAAATGGAGCTTACTTTATATCTCATATTGAGACTGCCGTGAGTTCCCTCTCGTCGTTTCTCTTTAGGGAATGAGAGAGGGAAATGCAGCTGGGAATTAGGATAAAAGAAGCTGCGTCCTCTAGCAATTTGAGAGAGACCCCATGGGAAATGCCCATGACCTCTCCTTTTATTCATGAATAAAGTTACAGGACTCCTCTGTCTCCTTTTTGGACATAAACCTCCGGCGTTTGTGGATTCATTTTCATGACAAAATGGGGACTCGTCCAGGATCCTTCCACCGTCCGGGGGCAGTGGGCAGCAAGCGGAGCTGAAGGCGCCCCTCACCAAGTTTCAGTAATCAGCTCACCTTGGTGGCTGCTGGCACCAGGCGATTGATTGGGTACCCAAGACTGTCCAGGAGACAGACGAGCGGCAGACCAAGAAGGTCCGTGAAGAGTCCACAGGGAAGGACCACTAGAAAATCTCACCAGTGAGTACAGTGGGATCCTTGGAGAGTAAACCTGGGAAGGCACCCATGGAGGGTGGCATAGGTAAAACAGGGCACCCATGAAGGGTTGCAAAGGTAAAGCTGTGAAGGGGCCCCAGCACAAGGGATGACGATCCCAAAAATGTAAGGAC
The DNA here is from genome assembly GCF_008360975.1 of Lichenostomus cassidix. NCBI lineage: Eukaryota > Metazoa > Chordata > Aves > Passeriformes > Meliphagidae > Lichenostomus > Lichenostomus cassidix. Next base: position 853,671 of record NC_139510.1, read on the forward strand.
ATGGACGCTCAAGGAGGGCAGTAAGGGAAAGTAGAGAAGGGGTCTCGACAATCCATGCCCAAGTGAGGCAACAAGGGGAACTGCAGTGGATTTTGTGGTGAGGGGGTGAGTTGGTCCCCTAGTGCCTTTGGGAAAAGCAGGTCTGATACCTGCAGTGGATCTTGTAGCTGCTGTGATGTTTGTTTGTGTGTGCATGTGTGTGCGCGTATGAATTATCTGTGCTAATTTATATTTTCATGCAGGGATGTCCACAGGGAAAAAAAAAAAAGTAACTAGTTGAGTGTTAAAACATGTTTTGAATGTGTGTTGAATTTTGGGGTGTATGCTGTTTCTCTGTGTGTGTTAATAGGTATCTCTTTGAGACTTGTGTGTGTGTGTGTGTAGCTGAAGAAATGTGGTTTGTTACCAAGAGAGCCAAAACAGTGTATGATACTGGCTTTAAAGAAGGATAACAGAAGTAAATCTCTGAAATATGGCTGTGTAAAAGGTTGTAGTAGAAAGAGGTGTCTGATGTATGATCCCACAGAAAAGGAGGTGCGGGGCTGGGAGCATGGGTTAGGGGCCTATGGAGAGTTGCAGAGCCAAGCTGGAGCTGTGGGACAGCTGTGGGCTCAGCACCAGGCAGTCCCTGACCCTGCCACCCTCTGGTGTGCCACCTCCCGGCCTCTGTGAGGCTGCAGGGCACCCCGGTCACCTGTGGTGCTGCTGGCCGTGCCCCCGGGGAGTGCCAGAGGGGGGCTGCGTTTGGACACTGCAGAAGGAATATCTGGAAAATGCAAATTGTATATGGAAGGACTAGGATTGTCTGTTAAGAGTTTTGTTTGGGTCACTGGAATGATTTTTTAATGTGGGAGAACAAGTACCCCCAGGCAGTAGTGGGGGTGGGGGCTAGAAGAAGGTCAGAATAAGCCCCTGAATGATCTGGTTAGAAAGATACAGCAGATGTATGTAAGAAGGGATAAGGGAAAGGCAAAGGCAAAGATGATGCCAAAGGTATTACAGCCCCGAAGGAATAAACTGCAGGGCCCCCAGGACAGAAGAGACAGGGTCAGCCACCAGGACGTGGCAAAGGCATTCCCCCCTTGGCAGGGGAGAGGAAACCGAAGCAGCGGCTGGGATGGGATCAGTGTGCTAACTGCAGGGCAGAGGGGACACTGGAAGTGGGAATGTCTGCAAAAACTGCTGGATCCTCAGGAGGAGGAAGTCCAGAGGATAATGGAGATGGATTGTTAGGGGTGTTAGGGGCTCCCATTATACCAGAGACCCACCACACAGGAGCCCTTTAGAAATTTTAAAGTGGGTCTGGATCAGGAGGAGGTTTGTTTCCTAGCAGACACAGGGGCCTCTTGTTCCACTTTGAATTTTATCCCCAAAGGGGGACAGTTGTCAAAAAGATCTTTAATTATGCAAGGAGTGAGTAGAAGGGAAGAGCGAGTGTGTTTTATTAGTTGATGTATCGGATAAGTTTGAAATGCATGAATTTTCATTTGTTCCTAATTGTGATTGTAATTTACTGGGAAGAGATTTGCTGGCTAAAGTGAGAATGCACATTAGTATTGGGAAAAATAATAGAGAAGCTAACACTGTGGTATCTTTGTGTAAAATTTCTGAGAAAGCTCATACTGACATAAACCCAGAAGTGTGGGCCGCCTCAGGAAAAAAAATGGTATAATAAATAATAATAAATATATATATATATATGAATAAATAATTGGCTCGCCTCTATTTAAAGTAATTATAATAGTCATTTGAGTATTAGTGCCTGGTGAAAATATGAGTGCATGGTAAATTCAAAAGTCTTTGGTGTATACAAGCATTTAAGTTCTGTATATTTTGGAGTTAGTCTCCTATTTAGGTTAAAATGCAATTGCAAAGTATTTTGGAATTAAAGCCTTCTGCCTGGGTTACTCTAAGTGGTCGGTTTTTTATGAGCAGAGTTTTGCTCAGGTGCATATGAATTTTTTTCAGAATGTGTGTGTACCTGTGTGTGTATGTTACTTTGTGTGAGTGTCTGGACATAAAATAAATGCCCCTGAAATAAAGTAATTTGCTGAAAGAGTGTTGAAACAACTTTGGAGTGTCTGTTCGATTTTAGTGTGTGCCATATAAGTATTGTTTTGGGTGGGTTTTTTTTTTTGTGTTTGCTTGGCCTAACCGTTTCAAGCAGCCATGGGGACAGCTTTAGAAATGCAAATTAACTGCTGAGGAAAAGAAATTTAGAACTGCTGAGGGAAGGAGTGGACAAGGTGTGTCTCTCAGCCACTGTCCGGGCTGTTCCAGGCAGCCAAGAACGTGGCAATGTGTGCCTGGTTCAAGTCCCCGAGAGGGTTTCAGTCCTCTGCATGGTTTGTTGTCATGAAAAGCCAGAATTGGCAGGTTAAAATCCTGAGGCCAACTCTGTAAAGTATACTGTTAGTTTGCAAGTAGCTTTTGGGGAAAGTGTTCTCCCGTGCTTTGGGAATTTGGCAGCTACTTTTAGGGAACACGGCGGTCTGTTACTAATTTTTTAAGTTGCCAGATCCAGTGGCTAGAGGCTATTCATTGTCTCAGAATGTAGCCAGAGGCTGGCCGCATTGTCTGCAAAGTTGTGCAGCCAGGGGCCTGATGGTAAATGGGGCTCGAGGGCTGACAATAGGAAGATATCTGATAAGTTTCACATCAAGTTGAAGATTTATTGACTCAAGGAGCCTCTGGGTGGATGACCAACATGGTTATTGTACTGTGAATCTTGTTTAGTGGAACAGTGTGGCTAGCACAGGTTTTTCCCATGAGAAATTTTCTTGTGTTTTATAAATAAAGATAAAGTTTGGATGTTGTTGGAACAGTGTCCCAGAACTTGGGCAGTGCAGGCCTGGCCAATCAGGCCTGGGGGAAGGCTTCTGACTGACCAATCTGGGTGACTTTTGAGAACTCTATATATGTGATGAAATCAAAACAATAAAGGTCATTCCTTCTTGCCACTGAGAACTGGTGCATTCATTACTCTGCTAGCTGCTCAACAGCGACATCTGGTGACCACCGACGTGTACTGCACGCAGTTGCAGGTACACGGCAGTCTTGCCCCCGGGCCCGGATCTCCCCCCTGCCTGCCCTGAGGCATGGCTGATTCTGATGCGGACATGGACCCCCCCATTCCTGCGGATGGGCTCTTGCGGGCCTTTCTGGAGGTCTCTGAGGATGGCCCTGCGTCCGATCAGTCGGCGCGGGTCGCTCGGGCCTTGTTGGAGTGGGTCGCGGGCCACGTGTCCCGAGCCGTTTGGGATGTGGCGCTGGACTGTGAGTTTTGGTTCGTGGTCGGGCGCGCTCTGGCCATGGAGTGGATGCGGGGAGACAGGTCTACGGTCCGCTTCCATGGGGTTTGGAGAGACATTTGGGACGCTTTGGAAGGGCAGGCGTTCTGTGGCTCGGAACTGTGGGCTTCTACAGACGGGGGACCCCTGCTCTCGGCCGTGGGGCGCAGCGTGAAGGACGCGCCGACCCAGACGGATTCTGACATCCCGTCCCTGGCGGCGGATGCGGCCGCGAGGCCTCAGTATGTTTCTCCAGCTGATCTGCCCAAGCTCACTTATGTCCACCCGACAGAGCAGCTAGCCGGGTTGTTGAGGAATGGAGGGCCGCGGCTCGGCTCCTTGCCGCCCCCCCCTTGCCGCCACGGAGCGCGCAGCCTCAGACACCCCCCCCTCCCCTGCGGAATGGCGCCGGGCTGCCCCTCCCCCATGGGCAGCCGGGATGCGCGGCGGGGGCTGGCGGGGTGGGGGTGGGGAGTGCTGCAGAGGACCGGGAGTCGCAGCTGCTCGTTCTGGCTGCCTGCCAGCCACTTGCGGCTGCGGGGGTTCCGATTCCGGATCTGCCGGTGGTTTCGGCCGGCGCGGGGGTTTCCGCGCAGGCGGCGGCTGGCTCGGGAGGTGCCGGCGTTTCGCCGGGCACAGCCGGCGCGGCACTGGCGCGGCCCCAGGCTGCGGTGGTCGCGGCTGCGGCCAACTCCGCGGCGTCGGGGCCGTGCGAGCCGGCGCCAGCTCGGCAGCTGGCTGCGGCTGGTGTCTCACGGCCGGGGTCGCTCCCCGGGGCGGTTGTGGGGCCGGACGGGAAGCTGCCGGCGGGCGGTGCTTCCGCTGCGGAGGCTTTGATTGGCGTTCCCGCGGGTGCGGGGCAAGCCCGGCTCCCCTGCAGCTTGGCAGACGCGGCGGTTTTTCCTCTGCTTTCCTTTTTCCATGATTTGCTGGCCGAAGTGGTTGAAATTCGGCAGCGGATGGAGGTCTGCTCCTGCAAGCCCCACGGTCCGTGTGGGGCTGGCCCGGGAGTCCGTCCCCCGGGTCCCCGGATGGGGTCTGGACTGCCTGGCGGCCCGGTGGCCGGTCTGGTGCCGGTGGCGCGGGGACGCTTTGGCCCTGGGCAGGTGCCGGTTCCTCTGCCGGGTTCTGTGGCAAGTGAAGCCCTGGCGCAGCGTGCTGGCGCTGTGCCGGCGGGCTTGGTGAGCGCGCCTGGCGACGCGCTGGTGTCGCCGCGCTGGTGTCGCCGCCGTCTTCCTGCCCCTCCCCCACCCCGGTCGCCGCGCAGTTTCTTCGCGCGGATGCTGCCTCCGGCCAGCCTCCGTCCTTCGTGATGGGGAGTGCTGGTTGCAAGCCCTGCTCGGACGACTCCGACAGTGATGAGGAAGGTATTCTTCCTCCTGGGCGGAGGCTTGCGCGGGCGACGAAAAAGAAGGGGCATTGGGTCCTGACTAATCCTTGGAGACGCCGCAATGGCGTGGGGATTTTTCGCCCGCGTGACTCCATGCAGTTCTGGGAGACAGTCAAGCAGGGTGCACTGGAGGCAGGGGACTGGGAACTTATAGGGAAGATTGGGTTGCCCAAACAGAGGGAGGGATGCGAATCTGCTGTGGCAGGTTCGGATGGTGGTGGCTTCCCGCAAGGGGAGGTTCAGGCTTTTCCAGTGTATGTGCCTGGCCCAGATGCCATGGACACGAGGAACAGCCACTCCACCATCGCATGGCGCGTCACAAACGACTTGGCAACCAAAGTGGCAATGTTTGGTTTGTCTTCTCCAGTCGTGATGCAACTTCTTAGAGTGATAAATAGTGATTTGCTTGCTCCTTTTGATATTATGTACCTCGCTCAGGTGCTGTTTCACCCCATGCAGTACAGTGCCTTTGAGGACAATTGGAAAGCGATGGTTGAGGAACAGGTGAGGAAAAATGCGTCCTTGCCTGCCGAGGATCCTAGGCGCTTGATTGGGGCTGAGGTCCTCATGGGTAAGGGACCTTATACTAACCCCGACGTTCAGGCTGCCTGGGATCCTCGGATCCTGGAGCAAGCCCAACAGCTCGGTATGGGAGCCATTTTGAAAACTATTGAGGTAGTTGCCCCGCAAACACAATATACACAGATACGGCAGGGGCAATCTGAACTTTACATGTCCTTTCTTGAAAAGCTGGCAGCAGCTTTGGAAAAGCAGGTTGATGATTCGTCCACAAGACAGATCCTGATGAAACATCTGGCAAGAGACAATGCCAATGATGAATGTAGAAGGATCATCAATGCCCTACCGGGGGATCCTTCTGTGCAGGAGATGATGCGAGCTTGCACCAGGGTGCAGTCAGAAAATCAGGGAAAAGTCGCCTTGGCTGCATTTTTGTCCTCAGATCAGGGACCCACTGATCAGGATAAAAAACAGCCCAAATCTGGGAACAAACAGACACGGGTCAAATCTAAACAGAAAGATAATTCCGGGAAGAAGGGAAATTCAGGGACCGAGACTCCTCAGTGTAAGAGGTGTGGTAGGCCAGGTCACACTTCAGACTACTGCAGGTCACAGTACCATGTAGATGGTCGACCCCTGTCGGGAAACATGATGAGGGGTGCAAAAAGGGGGATTTGCCCCCCAACACAACAGTTCCCCCAGAACAAGGTGATGGCCCAGGCTTACCCGGTCAATGTGGAGGAGGCACCAAAGGCTCAGCCCGAGTCAACGCCTACACCGCAGCAACAGTCGTCTTAGAATCTGACGATGCCCACAGGGTTCCCTTGGAGGTGGATGGTTCCCTGGATCAGGGGACCAGTGCACTGCTCATGGCAGGGCCTGAGGCCACTAGCCAAGGAATCCTGGTTCTTCCAGAGTTCATAGATGCTGGTTTCAAGGGCCAAATTCATGCTACGGTTTCCACTCCTGATCCTCCTGTCACCATTCCTGCGCACACTCGTCTTGCTCACTTGTTGCCTTGTGAGTCTTCTGTTCCCAGGGTAGACCAGCAAGCTGGCGGAGGTGACGGCACTGAACTGCCAGGACTTCCGCAGGTCTACTGGGCTGCATCTATCTCCAATGAGTCACCACAGATGACATGTACCCTCATCATGCCAAAAGCACGTCCACATCGAGTTCGAGTCCGAGGTTTGATCGATACAGGTGCTGATGTAACGATCCTTTCCGCCGCTTCGTGGCCTCCTACGTGGCCTTTGTGCCCAGTGGGACTGAATATCGTGGGGTTGGGGGGAACCGTCTTTACGGACGGTTCTGGGAAAAGAGGAAAGGCCATTGTTACCTGGAAGGAAGGATCTGAGTGGCAGGTGCTGAAAGGCCACGAGACAGGCTCTGCTCAACTGGTTGAATTGAAGGCAGTTGCCATGGCCTTTCAGCGGTTCTCTCAGGTGCCTTTGAATCTGGTCACTGATTCTGCTTATGTAGCAGACATAACCAAACATTTGGATTGCTCACTTCTAAAAGAAGTCAATAACGCGACTGTTTTCGCTATTGCGAACCCTGTGGAAGGCGATTCAGGCTCGAGTGCATCCATATTATATTCTGCACATTCGAAGCCACACCAATTTACCAGGCTTTTTAACAGAAGGCAATGCCAGGGCTGACATGTTAGCCAACCCTGCATGGGTGGCACCTCAGCCTGACAAAATTGCACAAGCCAAGGCATCGCACAATTTCTTTCATCAAAGCGCACATACCCTGCAGAAGCAGTTTCAATTGACGCCAACTGAGGCTCGTGACATTGTCAGTGCTTGTGCTGACTGCCACGGACTCGCTGCTCCTCTGCCATCGGGGGTGAACCCCAGAGGTCTAAAGGCCTTGCAGCTGTGGCAGACGGATGTGACACACATTCCAGAATTTGGCCGAGTCAAGTATGTGCATGTGTCTATTGACACTTTCTCCTCAGCTATGTGGGCGACTGCCCATACTGGAGAAAAAAGTCGCGATGCCATTGCCCATTGGAAATTAGCCTTCTCAGTCCTGGGGGTGCCAGCCACTGTGAAAACCGACAATGGTCCTGCCTACGCCTCACAGAAGACGCGGCAGTTTTTGCACCTATGGGGTGTAGACCATACGTTCGGTATTCCGCATTCTCCTACTGGCCAAGCCATTGTGGAACGTGCTCATGGTACTCTGAAGCGTGTCTTGGAAAGGCAGAGAGGGGGAATGCATGGGGAAACACCACAGAGTCGATTGGAGAAAGCTTTGTGCACAATCAATCATCTTACAGTGCCACCAAATTCGAATAATCCTGTGATTTTGAACCACTTTCTCTCATTGCAGTCATCAGGCGAGTTGCGTTTGCCCCGGGCGAAGGTATGGGTATGGAACCTACTTACTAACACCTGGGAAGGCCCACAGGAGCTTATTGCTTGGGGTCGAGGGTATGCTTGCGTCTCCACAGATACTGGGGTACGATGGCTGCCTGCAAAATGCGTCCGCCCTGACCTGCGGCTCCCGAGACAGAACCAGCAACCTCAAAATGACAACCAGGATGCCGAACACCAACCGAGTGATCCTTCTGATGATGACCAAGAAGCCGGTCCATCCACAAGCAGAGACTGAAACCCATTCATGGAGTCAGAAAGCAAGGACTTTGAAAGCATGTTTTGTTGAATTACAGATTTATATGTAGATTTAGTTTTTATATATACTTTATCTAGGGTATTGCATGGGGCCTCTTTGACCATCTTAATCAGCATCTGGTTTGGGTTCTGTTCGGTGGCTGGCCACCTCCGGACAGACCTCTTGAGTTTCAACCAGGCTCTGTTTGGTAACTGGCCATTATCAAACAGATCCTTCATGCTGATCCACTGGGGCTCACAAGCAATGCCTTCTGTTCTTAAACAAAAAGGGGGAGCTGTGGCTAGCACAGGTTTTTCCCATGAGAAATTTTCTTGTGTTTTATAAATAAAGATAAAGTTTGGATGTTGTTGGAACAGTGTCCCAGAACTTGGGCAGTGCAGGCCTGGCCAATCAGGCCTGGGGGAAGGCTTCTGACTGACCAATCTGGGTCACTTTTGAGAACTCTATATATGTGATGAAATCAAAACAATAAAGGTCATTCCTTCTTGCCACTGAGAACTGATGCATTCATTACTCTGCTAGCTGCTCAACAGCGACAGAACAGGATGATTTAGAATTGAAAAACGAGGGGGTTTGACTCAGCGTCCTTTTGGGGGCTGAGGAGTAACCCATGAGTGCTCTGCATTCAGGTGATAAATCTCCAAACCCGGGCTAGGGAAGATTTGCGAGGCACTCCCTGGCCTAGGGGAGGGAATGTGTTTGGTGAGTCTTCAAGAGTAGTAGAAGAGAAACAATTTGAAAGATACACTATCATTAATAGAAGAAAATTAAAAAATAAGTGAGACATTGCTGCCCAAATGGTCAGCCCGAACAGCAGAGCTGTAGGTGCTTGTGAGAGCATGCGAACTATATTGGGGCAGGAAAGTGAATATTTTTACTAATTCTAAATATGCATATGGGGTGATACATGCATTTAGGAAATTATGAGAAGAGGTTTATTAACCTGAAGGGGTAAAACACTAGCTCATTAGATCTTTGTGATAAATACATATCATAATGTTGGCTTTTCGCAAATATTACAATGGATACTATGTGTATGATTTAAATTCTTTTTTTACAAAGGTAGCCTTCTGTGAAAAATTGCTGTGTAATGACAAATGTCTTTCTTTCTGGTGCTAGCTGAGCTTAGACACAGTAGTGAAATAGCTGTTATAGTTTTGTTAGAATGCTTGAACTGCCTGCTTGAACTGGATAACATCCCACGAATGAACCCTGCCACTGACATTCCAACTATCAGCACTTGTCATCTGCAGAAACGACCATCTGGGAGTGATAACAGAATCAATTAAAGAGGACTGCGCAGGCTCCAAGGAGGCAGATCCAAGGTGGAGCTAGGCTAAGCAGTTCCCAGAACATGCAAACTAGTTTGGAGAAAAGTATGAATATGCATAATTGTTTATGAATATGCATTAGGCTGAAGAGTATGTAAAGGGTGTCTCTGTCCATACCAGGTGTGCTTTTTGGCTGAATGCCAAAGCACCCAGCACTGGCCTTTTGCTTTTATCTGTCCCCTTTTGTCTTTTATTAAACTTTTAATCCTAACAGGAGAGTGGACCTCATTTTTCACAATTAGGTACCTCGTCCGGGATCAACACCTCGCCTCCGAGACCCTGGGAGATCCCGAGCGGGGGAGGCGCACCCTGCCGAGTTCGGCAGCCCGCTCTGTTCCTTCTAGTGTGAACCGGTGGTAGCAGGTTGGAATCCCATGGACAAGAAGGGACACATAAAGCAAAAGAAAGATGAACGGCTCTGTAAAGAAAGCCTCGGCAGGTAGTCCCACAAACTTTTGTGCACAAAGATCCTGACAAGAAAACACGGATGGTAAGTATTGTCTGGGAGGGGCGGGTACGGGGATTGACCAGTGTGTGTGTGAGACGCGGGCTGGCTACTCCAGACTTGCGAATAGAATGAGGAGTCTCTGATACTGTGGTCCCGTTTTTTCGTGAGAGACACAGCCAGGAAGGACACAAAGCGTAAGAAAAAAAAAGGAGTGAAAGATCCCCCAGGGTAACTGGGACTGGGTCACAGGGAGGGGTTGGACCCCTAGGAAAAAGGAGCCAGGAGTTTCCTAGTAAAAATCCACTAGGAAACAAGAGACGAGAGTGAAAGTCCCCAATTCCAAGGAAGGGAAAAGCTGCCAGATTGAAAGTGGGAACACACAGAGACTAGAGAAGAATTACTCTGGATGGGAAGTTTGGGATAATAGACCCAAGAGAATCTGGGACTGGAGGACAATAATTGAGTTTACCATTTCATTTAAAACACAGAACCTGTGGGGAATATTAACAAATCATTTAAAAATAAAAATTGCCTTATTATTGTGTTGTCATGTTGTGAGTGAGAATGAGTGAGATAAAGAAAATAATGGTGGGAGAACGTGAATGAATGGGAAGTCATGTGATATAAGTTGTTGGCTTAAACTTTATTATTTGGAAGGAGGTGGATATATTTTACAGGAAAGATTTTCTGTGCTATAAAGGCGGTAGAGGCGTGGGTGAGAGCAAAGAAACAGGCCAGGGAAGGAAAATGAGACAAAAAGGTAGTAAGTTAGGTTCAGGGAAAAAAGGGAGTAAAAAGATAATAGCAGAGATGCCCCAAGATAGTCCCCTGGGAATTAAGTTAGCTAATTGGGACAGTGATCCTTGTACGGAGAAGAAAGATAAAGATAATTCAGTATTGTATGATAGAATGGCCAAAGGAAAAAATAAGGTCCGATCATGTCTACTGGCCTAGATACGGGTCTTTTGAAGCTTGGATCTGCCAGGCTTTGAACCGGTTTATAAACTCAAAAGAACCAATTAATTCAGAAGAGAGAGAATATGCCTCTTGTTGGACAGGGGACACGGGACCCTTGGGGGTAAAAGTCTTTAAGATATCAGAAACCCCAGACAGAGCAAGTAAAGGAAAAAGAAAGGAAAGGTTGGGATCCCCTAGAATCACTCCCACCACCGTTCGTGACAAGCACCCCGGGCCCTGACCCACTCCCAGCCCCTGATCACGCCGCAGTCCAGCCCGGGCTAAACGCCCTGGCCCCTGGACAGGTGGCGGTTCCACTTGAACCGGATGCCCTGCCCCATGCCCTTGGCCCTACCCAGTTTGCATTGTGGGCCCCCGCAATGGACCCATCCAAATCAGAGGACTCAGCTGCGGCAGGTACCTCTGCCCTCGTGGCCACATTACCATCGCAAACTACTTCCGCCCCTGCTGTAGTTCCATTTCCGCTGGCTGCCCGATTCACTTCTGGTCCCAATTTTATGACCCTGGAGGACTCAGCTGCCTGTTCCACTTCTGCCCTGACTCCGGTGGCCCCAACTCTCGATAATGGGGCACCATATCAGAATACTAGAAGAAATTCAGTCAGGACTCAAAGGCAGCTTGATAATCCCTCTCCTGCCACTACTCCGAAACAGGGGAAAAGGGTCTCCTCTAAGGTTATGGAGATTGAAAACCAGAAGGGGAGGGATCAAGAAAGAACCTTGTTCCCCTTACGGGAAGTGCCCATGGGGAGGGGTACAAGGGGGTGTAGGTTTTGTGAACGCTCCTCTGACCTCCTCCAAGGTCAGAAATTTTAAGAAGGAAATGAAAAAGTTATTAGAAGATCCCATAGGTGTAACTGAACAACTAGATCAATTTCTTGGTCCCAATATTTATACTTGGGAAGAGATGCAATCAATAATGAGTATTATATTTTCCCAAGAAGAGAGGCAGATGATTAGAGCTGCTGGAATGAGAATTTGGGAAAGAGATAATATACAAGGCCCCCCAGGAGACCAGAAGATGCCAATAGCACCTCCTAACTGGAATCACAATGAGGAGGCAGGGAGGGGGCATATGATTGATTATCATAATTTAATAATCAAAGGAATAAAGGAGGCAGCACCCCGGGAACAAAATGTAAGCAAAGCCTTCGACGGGCGACAAGGAAGGGAAGAAACTCCAACAGATTTGTTAGAAAGACTCCAAAAGGATATGAAACAGTACTCTGGAATAGACCCTGAAAGCATAGCAGGGCAGACTAAATTGAAAGTTAACTTTGTCACCCATGCCTGGCCAGATATTAGGAAAAAGTTGGAGAAGGTTGAGAATTGGCAGGACAAAGCATTGAATGACTTGTTAAAAGAAGCCCAGAGAGTCTATGTAAGAAGAGATGAAGAGAAAGCCAAAGCAGAAGCAAAAATCATGATAGCTGCTATGTGGGAGGGCAACTCTCAGAGGAATCTGAAACCCCCAGGTACCATTCACAAATATTCAGGTTTCAGAGACAAGGAGAAGGGAAGAAACAGAACCCCAGCACGATCAAAATCTCAGGAACAAACCAAACATACCTGCTTCTATTGTGGGGAAGAAGGACATTATAAAAGAGAATGTCCTCATCTAAAGAAGAACCTGAAAATACTTTAACAGATAAACCCAGAGGAAGAATAGTGAAGTCATGGGCTCTATTTTCTGGGGGATAAATGCCATCTAGAGCCCTTGATAACTTTAAAAGTAGGCCCCCAAGAGGAAGTATTAGAATTTATAGTAGATACTGGGGCAGAGAGAACTTGTGTGGTGAATATCCCTAGAGGGTGTAGTATAAGTAATGACACTGTAAAAGTATCAGGAGCAAAAGGAGAGGGCTATAAAGTACCAGTCATTAAAAATGTAGTAATTGAAGAAGAAACCAGGATAGGGATGGGAGATGTCTTATTAGTTCCTGGGGCAGGTTGCAATTTACTGGGGAGGGACTTGCAAATACAGTTAGGAATAGGGGTTATACCAGAGGAAGGAAAGATGACAGGTAAAGTGTTAAAACTCGGTCAAGAGGTTGAGGGAAGGATTAACAAAGATGTTTGGGCTAGGGAAGGAAATAGGGGAGGGTTGAATATTGACCCTATAAGGGTCACAATTGAGAGAGAAGAATGTCCCATATGTGTCCGCCAGTACCCTATATCCCTAGAGGGGAGAGAAGGGTTAAAGCTGATAATAGAAGGATTGATAAAGGATGGGACATTGGAGCCTTGTATGTCTCCTCATAATACCCTTATTCTCGCAGTAAAGAAGTCTGATGGGACTTATAGATTGGTACAAGATTTAAGGGAAGTTAACAAGAGAACTCAGACAAGTTACCCAGTGGTACCCAACTCCTATACCCTTTTAAGTAAAGTCCCACCTCAGCATCAGTGGTTTAGTGTAATAGATCTTAAAGATGCTTTTTGGGCCTGCACGTTAGCAGAGGATAGTCGGAATATTTTTGCCTTTGAAATGGAAGATCCAACTACTGGGAGAAAGCAACAGCTAAGGTGGACAACACTACCACAAGGATTTACTGAATCCCCAAGTTTATTTGGACAGGCTTTAGAAGAAATATTACAGACTTTCCCCACTCTCCCTGGAATACAGATTATCCAATATGTGGATGATCTTTTATTATCAGGGGAAGTGGAAGCTGAAGTTAGGGAAGCTACCACAGGACTTGTGAATTTTCTTGGGGAAAGAGGATTAAGAGTGTCAAAAGGGAAATTACAGTTTGTGGAATCAGAAGGAAAATATCTTGGCCACCTAATAAGTAAAGGCAGCCGAAAGCTAACTCCTGAGAGGATTGCAGGGATTTTATCTCTTCCCCCCTCCTTCTTCAAAGAAGTAAGTAAGAAGACTACTTGGAATATTGGGATACTGTAGATTATGGATTGAAGGATATACTCAAACAGTAAAATTTTTATATGAGAAATTGGCAGGAGGAGACCATATAGAGTGGACTAAGGAAGATGACAATAAATTAGAAGAATTGAAGTCTAAACTAGCTTCAGTACCAGCTTTGAGTTAACCTTCATTGGAAAAGCCCTTTTACCTGTATGTGAATGTGGAAGGTGGAGTGGCTCATGGAGTTTTAGTCCAAGAATGGGGAGGAGTAAAAACGCCAGTTGCTTTTTTATCTAAATTACTAGACCCAGTAAGTCATGGCTGGCCAGTATGTATTCAAGCTATAGCGGCAACTGCTATTTTAGTAGAAGAGAGCCGTAAACTTAGTTTTGGAAGCAAGCTCATTGTGGGTACCCCTCATGTAGTCTGAAATATATTAAATCAAAAAGCTGAAAAGTGGTTAACAGATTCTAGCCTATTAAAATACGAAGCAATTCTAATAAATGGTAATGACTTGACACTAGAACTAAACAAGACTTTGAATTCAGCTCAATTCTTATATGGAGAACCAAAGGGTGATTTAACACATAATTGTTTAGAAATTATACAATACCAAACTAAAATTCGGGAGGACTTAGTAGAACAGGCCCTTCTAGAAGGGGAAAGAATATATGTTGATGGTTCATCTAGATGCATTCAAGGAAAAAGAGTGTCAGGATATGCCTTGGTTGATAGGAGGAATATGCAAACTATTGAGAAAGGGAAATTACCTTCATATTGGTCAGCTCAGTCTTGTGAATTATATGCTCTAAAAAGGGCATTGGAATATTTAGCACAAAAGAAAGGAACCATATATACTGATTCAAAGTATGCCTTTGGAGTAGTACACACTTTTGGAAAAATTTGGGAAGAAAGGGGTTTACTAAATTCAAAAGGAAAGGGACTGATACATGAAGAATTCATTTTGGAGGTTTTAAAGACATTAAAATTACCTGAAGAAATAGCTATAGTGCATGTTAAAGGACACCAAGGGAGAATGACCCCAGAAATAAGAGGGAATAACTTGGCAGATCAAGAAGCTAAAGACACAGCAGAAAATGGGATGGAAAAGGTCATGTTAATTTTGACCCCAGACAAGGAAGAATTGAAAATTCCAAAGTTTAATGAAGCAGAAGAAAAAGAATTGAGTAAAATAGGGGGGAAGTGAGATCAGTCTGGGAAGTGGAAACTTTCTGATGGGAGGCAGTTACTTAATAAGCCACTAACTAGAAAAATATTGGAAAATATGCATCAGAAGACTCATTGGGATACTCAGTGTCGGGGGTTGAGAATTTCTTCCCATTCCTGTTACTAAGCGACAAATAGTTAGATGTTTAGAGCGATCAAGTCTTTTGTAAAAGACAAAAGCTGGGCTTTGGGCAGGGCAGGGTAAGGGTAGAGCCAGCCCTTGGAACTCTCTCTCGTGGTTCGGACGCTGAGAGGAGAGGCTGCTTTTTTTTTCTGCTCTTCGCCTGGGACCAGAGCGAATCCAACTGTGCCCTGTTTTTTCTCTTCTCCTGGCTGGGTGAGCTTTGATTCAACCTTTCTCCCCACAGGGAAGGGCACGTTTTCCCCCCCGGGCTGCGTTCTCTTGCGGCTGCTGCCGGGAGAGTCCCGCGGCCCCTGCTGCCTGCCCCCCGCCCTCTGCCGCACGAGACCGCGGCGTCTGCTGTGACTGCAGAAATCCTCGCTGCCTCGCTGGCCGGGGAGAGAGAGCCGGCGCCCGCCGCTGCTGCCCTGCTTTCTCGCTGCTCCGAGCTGTTTCGCTGCCCTGCGTGTTTCTCAGCCTGCCCGCCATTGCAGCTGCCGGACGCTGACCTGACCCTGCACCACAGCGCCACCTGCAGTCGCTCGGGAGTCATCGCACCTGCCCTGCCCGGCCGGGAGCTCAACAGCGCCCCTGCTGCTTGCAACCGTGATTACACCACACTGGAAAGGCTCGGCAGCTCACAAGTCATCTGCTATTGGTTTTCTGGTTCTAGTTGTGGTGGCTATTATTGTTATTGTTTGTTTATAGATACTAGTAAAGAACTGATATTCCTTTTTTCCCATACCTTTGCCTGAAAGCCCTTGATTTTCAAAATTAAATAATTCGGAGGGAGGGAAAAAAAAAATCACATTCTCTGTTCTAAGGGAGGGTTCAACCTCTCTTGGCAGACACCTGTCTTTCAAACCAAGACACTCAGGCATTGTGTGTTTACTTTTTAGGGAATTATGGGTGCATTGGGATCTTTGGAGTGGCAAAACATGTAACTGAAAAATGTATAACTTGCCAGAAAGTAAATAAAAAGGTAATGAGGAAAACAACCCCAGGAGGCTGCGAATTAGCTCTGAGATAATTTCAGAGTATCCAAGTAGACTTTACTGAACTTCCCCAAGTACAGAGGTGGAAGTTTCTATTAGTAATAATAGACCATTTAACTCATTGGGTAGAAGCAGTCCCCACTGTCAGAGCTACAGCTAATGTAGTATGTAAAACCCTTTTGGAACAAATAATTCCCAGGTATGGAATGGTTAATAGAATAGACTCAGATAGGGGGACACATTTTACATCAAGAGTCTTACAGCAGATAACTTGAGCCTTGGGAATTAAATGGGAATTACATACCCCATGAGAAAGATTCTCTGAGCTTTTGCCCCCCTTCCACCAGCACAGGTGCCTGTCTGTGGCTTCCAGGGCTGAAGGCTGAACTCTTAATTCAAATTCAAATTGTAGCTAACAGTTCTGGCCTGATGGCTTATCAGCTAAGCATGCATTTGAAACCAGCACAGAAACCGCTGAATCATCCCATGAAAGACCTTCACCCTGGAGGGGGCTTTGGGGGTCTCCAAAGACCACCACGACATACAGAGAATGCATGGTGCACATGCTAATGGTATTAATGACTTCCAAGAAATGATTTGTATAACCACTCCTATCCTGAAGAATGTAATGAATATTCATGAATTTTACCTATAACACTGTGTCTTTGGGGGTACTGAGGTGTGTGTGTTTGGTGGAAACAATTCCCACACACCCGGTGCATTGAATAAAGCAAATACCCACTTCTCTGACTTGGTCTCTGAAGTGTCTCTGGGCTCGATTGGGGCAAATCAAATTGGCACCCCAGATGGGACCCTGACTCTGCTTGGCTGCCGGATCCAGGGGTAAGCAGACTTCCCAGTCGCGACCCTGAATTTTCAGGGGGAGCTCAGCTGTCCTTTGGCTCACGGCGGGAGTAGACTAAGGACCATCTGCACCAAATTAAGGTATTTGCTACTTTTAAAATAAATGCCTGCAGGTCCGGGGTGCTAGTCCCTGAGGGTGGGTTGAGACTGGGTCTCCCGAAATTAGTCCCGGGCAAGGGGTTGGACCCCGGTGTCAGGAAAAGGTACTTTTAAGGGGTTGGACCCCGGGGTTGGACCCCGCTATAGTGAAAGGTACCTTTAAGGGGGTTGGACCTCACTGTGTTACACCATACTGTGATCTTTGTTCTGTCTGTCGTTATTTTGTTACTGTGTTACTGTGTCATTATTTTGTTACTGTGTGAGTGTGAATGAATGAGACCTGTCTCCAACATGAAGCGAGAGTGAAGCTCTATCTGCGTTTCCGTTCTCTGGCAACAGAAATGGCCAGAGAAAAGCGAACCGAGTGGCAAAGAGTGAATGAGT
This sequence comes from Lichenostomus cassidix, assembly GCF_008360975.1. NCBI lineage: Eukaryota > Metazoa > Chordata > Aves > Passeriformes > Meliphagidae > Lichenostomus > Lichenostomus cassidix. The sequence goes on from NC_139510.1 coordinate 870,825, forward strand.
ATAAATCATATATAAACCATTGGTTTGGAGTATCTGGAGGGGGGCAGATTGTATTATTGGAGGGAAAAGACTGAATTGAGAACACCCAGACCCTCTACACCTTTCTAATACAGCTCCATGTGATTTCCTTTAGAAATCCTGTGTTTAGTGTGGAAACTGGACTTTTGCGTGCTTGTAATTGAAGGAATAGATTAAGGGGAGAAGTGGCCGAGAGTAGTGTGACTTTGTGGTTGGTTCCCTGGATCTGAGGGGTTTTGAGAGGAAAAGTCAGACGAGACGTGCAGGAAAGTGTGCGTGGAAGGAAGAAGAGAGGGAGAATAAACAAAAGGAGGCAATGGGATCATCAGAAAGCAAGGAAATACCCCAAAAAAGTCCATTAGGATGTGTGTTAGCACATTGGAAACAACTAGGAGCGTTCTCGGGGGGACTATGAAAAAGAGCACCCTAATTAAATATTGTAACCAGTGGTGGCCACTGTACAAATTAGATGATGGTGAAAAGTGGCCAGGAAATGGAACTTTAAACTATAACACCCTACTACAACTAATGTTATTTTTAAGGAGGGCAAACAAATGGGATGAGACCTCTTACGCTGATTGCTTTTTCACTTTAAGACGTAAACCAGAATGGCAGAAACAATATGATATTAATTTAGCACCTCAGGACTCGATGGTCCTTGTATTGGAAAAAGAAGCAAAAGGGAAAAGCCGCATGATAAGGTGCTGTTCGTCTTGCAGCATCGGACAGCGGTGTTTAAAGCTCAAAGCTGAGAGAGACCAGGATCCCTTAGAAACTCAGGAGTTGATGAACTGCAATGGTGGCACCCTAACATCAGGGGCAACATCCCGCAGGTCCTCAACATCCCTGGAGGATAATGAGGATGAAGGGACAAGTGAAGCTAGCTCAGGAGTATCATCCAGAACTAGAAGCAAGGCCCTTGTAAAAGAAAAACTAATAGCACCACTCAGACAAGTGGTAGGGCCAGACAGGGGAATAACAAAAGTTAAAACGCCATTTACAGCTTTGGATTTAGATACCTGGAGGGAAGCAGCCAGGCTGTATAGAGAAGACCCTGAAAAGGTAGCAAAGAGGTTTGAATTAATTGTTGGAAATCAAGATATTGATTGGGAGGACATAGATTTAATGCTATCAGAATTAACTGAAACAGAAAAGGCAGCAGTAGTATCTGCAGCAAGAACACGTGCAGGGACAGATAGCTACTGGAACATTACATGGGAATGTAGATAACATCTCTCCTATTTCAAATCCGCAGTGGGATGCGAACGATACACAAATGTATCCATTTTTGGTTAGATTCAGGAAATTAGTATATTGGGAACTGCTAAATGCCATTCCTAAAACCATCAATTGGTCCTTATTATTCAATATTCACCAGGAAACCACTGAGTCCCCAGGCTCATTTATAGAAAGACTGAGAAATAATATGAGAAAACACACTACACTGGACCCAGCCTCTGAAGCCGGGCAACAACAGTTAATATCTTTGTTGATGGGTCAGTCAGCACCAGATATATGCAGAAAGTTGCAAAAAATTAAGGGGCCAGATAGCCGAGACTTAGAAAAACTCTTAGCAGAAGCATGGGAAGTATATAAGAACAGAAAACAGGCCGTCATGGTAGCAGTGGCACAGGCTGAGGAGCCAAACACCCCCAGGGGCGGGAGAAGGCTCCCACCTAGGGGGCAAAGACGGCAACGCCCAGGCCGTGACCAGTGCCTGTGCTGCGGGGGTTCGGGCATTGGAAGCGAAATTATCCTGACCGTGCTGCGATTATGCAGACGCAGTCATCAGCACCTCCAGAACCAGTGACTGTAGCACAGCTGCATACAGAATGACGGGGACCGGCAAGTCCCTCCCTAGCAGACCCGCTGGTTAAAATTAAGCTAGGGGAATGGGAGGTGGAGTTTTTGGTGGATACTGGAGCCACGTTCTCAGTCCTGAATCAAACTTTGAGTCCTATAAGCAGTAATTACATCCAAGTTATTGGAGCCACAGGGAAAACTGAAAATGCCTACTTTTTGAGACCTTTAAAATTTACACTAGGCAAGAAAATGGGAATACACCAATTTTTATATCTTCCAAATTCACCAAAACCCCTATTAGGCAGAGATCTACTAACCTAGTTAGAAGCAAAAATAGAATTCACAGAACAAGGAATAAGACTACAGGTCCCTGAGGAAAAATTAATTATGGCTTTAAGCCTAGCAAATATCCCTGAAAAAGAGGAAATACCCATAGATAGTGAAATAACAGATCAAGTGTTCCCCTTGGTATGGGATGTCAAAATTCCAGGAAAATCAAAACAGGCTTCCCCAGTGGTTATTAATCTGCTGGAAGGAGTGCAGCCAGTATCAGTAAAACAATATCCACTAAGGCATGAAGCACGGGTAGGAATAGAACCAATAATTGCTAAATTTATTGATCAAGGGTTGTTGAGAGAATGTAGGTCTGCCTACAATACCCCAATTCTACCAGTGCAAAAGCCAAACGGAAGTTACAGATTAGTACAGGACCTGAGGGCAATAAATGCAATAACAAAAACACTACATCCTGTAGTGTCTAACCCTTACACCTTGCTTACAAAATTGCAAAGTGACTGGGTGTGGTTTTCAGTTTTAGATTTAAAAGATGCTTTCTTTTGTCTGCCATTAGCTGAAAGCATTCAGGAAATTTTTGCCTTTGAATGGGAAAACCCCAAAACAGGGAGAAAAAGCCAACTTACATGGACTATATTGCCACAAGGATTCAAAAATAGCCCCATGATATTTGGAGATCAATTAGCTAAAGAACTGGAAGGCTGGACACTGCCCTTTGGGGAAGGTACACTTCTGCAGTATGTTGATGACCTACTAATAGCAAGAAGGACTCGTGAAGACTGCAAGAATTGGACTGTAAGCCTTTTAAATTTTCTTGGACTAAATGGATATAGGGTCTCTCCTGAGAAGGCTCAGTTGGTCCTCCAGAAAGTTACATATCTGGGATATGAATTGGCGGGAGGAGAGAGAGCCTTGGGAAACAACAGGAAGGAAGCAATCTTTCAAATGCCCCGGCCAACTACAATCAAAGAACTGATAACCTTTCTGGGCATGACAGGATGGTGTAGGTTGTGGATCCCTCATTATGGGTTGATTGTGAAACCCCTGTACCTACTCCTAAAGGAAACCAAGGGGACCTACCTATGCTAGACACCAGAGACTAATAATGCATTTGTAACTCTGAAACGTGAGCTAATGCAAGCCCCAGCATTGGGTATACCAGATATCACTAAACCTTTTCTGTTGTTCTCACATGAGAGGCAAGGACTGGCATTGGGACTTTTGGCACAGAAGCTGGGACCCTACAAAAGGCCAGTGGCTTATTTCTCCAAGCAATTGGATGTGGTCAGCCGAGGATGGCCCGCCTGCCTGCGTGCAGAGGCAGCTGTGATCCTGAACATAGAAGAAGCCCGCAAGTTCACAATGGGCCAGAAGATAACTGGTTTTGTCTCTCATACAGTGTCAGCAGTGCTCACGCAGAAAGGAAATCACTGGTTAACACCATCTCGCTTTCTCAAATATCAAGCTGTCCTAGCAGAATCAGAGGATGTGAGTATCCAGGTAACCAACATCTTAAATCCAGCAGCTTACCTCCAGGGCAGAGCTACCGAAGAACCTGTACAACATGACTGCATTGAAACCATGGAGGCAGTTTACTCCAGCCACCCAGACCTGAAGGACTCTCCCCTGGAAGATGCGGAAAACTGGTTCACTGATGGAAGCAGTTATGTCAGAGATGGTAAGCGCCTTGCTGGGTATGCAGTTACAACCACAGATGCCGTCATTGAAGCAAAACCGTTACCTGTGGGGACATCTGCTCAAAAGGCTGAGATAATAGCTCTAACTCAAGCCTTGGCACTAGCCGAAGGAAAGCCTGTCAAGATTTGGACTGATTCAAGGTATGCCTTTGGGGTGGTACATGCTCACGGGGCTATCTGGAAGGAGAGGGGTTTATTAACCTCACAGAAGAAAGAAATCAAGCATGCTACTGAAATCTTACAATTGCTAGAAGCAGTGTTGAAACCTTCAAAAGTGGCTATAATGCATTGTAAAGGGCACTCCCAGGGGAACACCATCCCTGAACTGGGAAATGCTACGGCAGACAAAACAGCAAAGGCGGTGGCTGGTACAGTTCAAATACAAGCCCTAGCCCTAATCCCTTCTAGCATCCTTATGGGTGAGAAACCCCCACCATATGACACTGATGATTTGAATTGGATACAAAAAGAGAAAGGACAAATAGGAGCAGATGGGTGGGCTAGAATAGAGGATCTCCTGGTCATACCCAGAAAATTGTTAAAGTTATTTATCCAAAGTGAACATTCCAAAACACATTGGGGAGTTAATGCCTTACATAACCATTTAAAGAGCAAAGTGATAGCATCAAAATTAAAGGAGACAATTGAGGACATAACTTCCACTTGTGAAATCTGTCTTAGAAACAACCCTAATACCACTGTTAGGCAAAACACTGGAACAATCCTCAAAGGAGCCTTACCAGTGGACGTATGGCAAATTGACTTTTCTGAATTACCTAGAAAGGGGGGATACAAGTACCTTTTAGTCCTCACAGACACTTTCTCAGGTTGGCCAGGAGCCTTCCCTTGTAGAACAAATAAAGCTAGAGAAGTTGTTAAAGCCTTAGTACAAGAAATAATTCCACGATTTGGGTTACCCAGGGAAATTAATTCTGATAGGGGATCACACTTTGTAGCTCAGGTGGTTCAGGGAATAAGTAATCTACTAGGCATACGCTGGCAACTACATACACCATACAGGCCACGGGCAAATGGACAAGTAGGAAAGATGAATCACTTAATAAAGCAACAATTAGCCAAAATTTGTCCAGAAACCAACTTATATTGGTATCAGGCTCTGCCCATGGCTTTGCTAAGAATTAGGGTAAAACCACGGCTCAAGGAAAAACTGAGTCCCTTTGAAATTTTGTATGGAAGGCCCTATGGAACAAATGTGATTCACAATGACAGTGTGGCTCTGGTCGGGCAAAGCTATCTAATAGATTATGTAAAATATTTAGGTCAAAAATTACAATCAATATACACTACCGTTGTTAATTGTAAACCCCCACTACCTGATAAACCCTTTCATAATGTGAATCCAGGGGATTGGGTTTATGTTAAGTCTCTTTCAGGAAATCCACTCCAGGAAAAGTGGGATGGACCTTATCAAACGTTGCTGGTGACTCATACAGCAATTAAAGTACAGGGAAAATCTACTTGGATCCATTATACCAGGACCAAATTTGCACCAAGACCAAGACAAGAAGAACAGGATGTCTGCGCCTTCAAATACGAAAGATCAATACAACATGATCTGGACCATGCTAGTGATGCTGGTAATTGGGGCAGGTGCATGGGACCAAAAAGGAATCTTCAATTAATGGACAGTTATAAATACAAGCTGTTGCAGTTACAAAATACAAACATTGCGTCAGATCACTTTAGATGACACTTCTTGAGGGTTTAAAGAGGTATGAGACAAACTTATGGTTACCCAACTTAACCTGGCTTAAACAATTGTTTGCAATAGTTATTTGTATTTTTGCATTGTCATTTACTGTTTGCATTAGTAGTTATTGTTGTATAATATTATGTACTTAGAATTGCGATGCTTATGCTCAATGGCAAAAGTACAAACTTAGATATAAAATAGAGAAAGGTATTTACTTTCATGACATACAAGATTTGTAAAGAATTACAAATTACAAAAGAAAAGGGGGGATTGAGAAAGATTCTCTGAGCTTTTGCCCCCCTTCCACCAGCACAGGTGCCTGTCTGTGGCTTCCAGGGCTGAAGGCTGAACTCTTAATTCAAATTCAAATTGTAGCTAACAGTTCTGGCCTGATGGCTTATCAGCTAAGCATGCATTTGAAACCAGCACAGAAACCGCTGAATCATCCCATGAAAGACCTTCACCCTGGAGGGGGCTTTGGGGGTCTCCAAAGACCACCACGACATACAGAGAATGCATGGTGCACATGCTAATGGTATTAATGACTTCCAAGAAATGATTTGTATAACCACTCCTATCCTGAAGAATGTAATGAATATTCATGAATTTTACCTATAACACTGTGTCTTTGGGGGTACTGAGGTGTGTGTGTTTGGTGGAAACAATTCCCACACACCCGGTGCATTGAATAAAGCAAATACCCACTTCTCTGACTTGGTCTCTGAAGTGTCTCTGGGCTCGATTGGGGCGAATCACCTGTGGCATCCACAGAGTTCAGGTAGGATGGAGAGAATGAATCAGACTTTAAAAAACAAAACTGATGATTGAAACACAAATGTCCTGGGTAAAATGTTTACCATTGGCTCTGTTGAGAATCCGAACACAACCCAGGTCAGACCTGGGAGTGTCACCTTATGAGATGATGTTTGGGTTACCCTTTCTGACCACCCAACATGAAACTGCTACTTATGAAATGGGAGAAATAAGTGTTAGAAAATATATCACCACAATTGCAAAAACACTTGAACATTTGCGGTTGAAAGGGGTAATCCCTAAAACCACACCCTTAGAATTTAAAATCCATAATATCCATCCAGGGGAATGGGTACTGGTGAAAACATGGAAAAAGCAATCTTTAACTCCACAATAGGAAGGTCCTTTTCAGGTACTACTGACAATCGAGGCAGTGATCCGGACCAGAGAAAGAGGGTGGATCCATGTTGTGATGCATCCCTCCCTCCTCTGACCCCGCCCCCTTGACCCTTCCTGACTGGATGTGAGTCAGGACCACCTCCTATCCCCAGAGATAAAAACTCCAGCAAGATCTGGAACGGGTCTCTTTTGGTTCCGGTCTCGAAATGGAACCCACATTCTCCCCTGTCTTCCCTTCCCTCTCCTCAGTCTCCCCACTCCTCCCCTGTTTTCCACAATAAAAACACCATGGAGACCTGGAACAAAACAGCTGCCTTTCTAAACCTGCGACGCTTCTGCCAGGACCAAGTCTGACCAGTCCCACCGCTCGTGGCCATGGTGAGACCACCCTGCATGTTCCAGCTTAGGGGCAGCCCTCCCCCCCGCAGCAGGAGGGGGCTGCCCCGGTATTCGGCACTGCTGCAGATCCACGCCAGCAGGATCAAAGGACCTGTGGAGGAACCTAAGGAGTGGACTATAACATCTAAGCAGGGTGATACCAAGTTGACTCTTAAGCAAGGACTGGGTGGTAATGAACTGGGAAGACCCAAATGATCCAGGGAATGTACCAAGAATCACACCTAATTAGGAAGTAAGGCCAAGTTTATATCAGTGGTTCCAAGTGCCACCTGGACAAGTTTTGAGGAGCCTCCGATACCTCCTTGGGGAGGAATACTTCCACCTCAAACTGGAGGATCAAGACTGTTTCGAGCAGAGGGTCCTCACATTTTTACTTTAGACTGTTACTTGTATAAAGATCCCAGAAATATCCAAATTCTGGAAGAATATAAATCAACAGAGAAATGATTATTGGAAAGCACCAGATGGCTTATTTTGGATATGTGGGAAAAGAGCATACCCAAAACTCCCCCCTCAGTGGGAAGGGAGTTGTACTCTGGGGATCATACAGCCAGGATTTTTCCTCTTACCAGGACCAGATGGAGATCAACTAGGAGTACCAGTTTAGGAGGATCTAAAAAGAAATAAAAGTACAGTGATTGGTGGATTTCAAAAATGGGGAGAGGAGGAATGGCCCCCTGAACACATACTGGAAACATATGAGCCAGCCACCTGGGCACAAGATGGGAGTTGGGGATATCGAACCCCCATTTATATGCTGAATCGTATCATAAGACTCCAAGCAGTTGTAGAAATAATAATGAACAAAACTGCTCGGGCAATGGAATTAATATCAGATCAACAAAGGCAAACAAGAGCTGCAGTGTATCAGAATAGGTTGGCTTTAGACTATTTATTAGCTGAAGAAGGGAGTGTCTGTGGAAAATTTAATACATCAGATTGTTGTTTAAAAATAGATGATCTCAGGGATGCCGTCCTAGATATAGCCAAGGATATCAGAAAAATAGCCCACATACCAGTCCAAAAATGGGAATCAACGCTAAAAACTAACTGGTGGGATAATGTATTGGGAATAGAATGGTGGAAAAAGCTGGGCTTCTTCCTTTTGTGTATGTCCTGGGGTGAGGGTAATCCTGTGTATTCCCATATCGTTGTTTGTATGCTCAGAAAATGTGGTCCTGCAGCTTTAACTGCATTCAGCCAATGGGAGGAGCGCGGGTTGTTTAAAACCCTTCCCCAAGCCTCTCTGCTGGGGAAGTGAGACGGAGGAAAAAAAAAAAAATTATATATATATATATATATATATATATATATATATATATGTATATATATTTCTGGGACTGGCTGGCGGCTGCTGTCGACGCTGCAAGGTTTTCCCTGGTGGTGTCTTTTCGTCATCTTCCTTTTTGGACCCTTTTCTCCGATTCGCTTTCTCGCCAAGAAAAACCCAAGGAGCCCCGGAGCACGGCAGATGAGAATCCTCCAGGGAGCTACTGGAGCAACTCCGCTCAGCCCCCGGGGGCCCCCGGAGAGGGGAAACTACGCCTGAGATAAGGACACTAAAGCTTACCACCTGTTAACTCAGGTTTAATAACTCCTTTCCCCCTGTTTTCCCCTTCCCCTGTGCCTTGCAGGGCACTTTGTGTGTTTTGTTAAATAAATAGTTGGGTTTTTTTTCACTTTCATTAAAAAAATTCTGTTGGGGGGGGGGGGGAAGGAGGCACCCAAGCCCTTGGCTTTCGGGGGAGGCGTTTGTTTGGAGTGCTCTCCACCTCGAGAAGTTTGTCTCTAATCCGGGACAATGTGCAACAGCTGGTTTGTTATTCCTTCCTTGCCTGATCCCCTGTTTTATTCGGCTAATCACCAGCGTAGTCCAAGGTATGCAAGTAGTAACAATGCCTATGGACCCAAAGTTGGCTATATCTGGCACGGCACAAAAGATCATGGTGTTAAAGAAACAAAATAATAAGAAAGACCACTTTGAGGAAACAAAGTTGATTTGTGAAAGAAATGAGCGAATGATGGAGGTTAGAAAACAGGAATTACTGCTCAAGCCAAATGATTTGCTAAAAAAAGAAGAGGAGGAATTGTAATTAATACATATCATAATGTTGGCTTTTTGCAAATATTACAATGGATACTATGTGTATGATTTAAATTCTTTTTTACAAAGGTAGCCTTGCTGTGAAAAATAGCTGTGCGATGATAACTAATGGCTTTCTTTCTGGTGCTAGCTAAGCTTAGACATAGTAGTGAAATAGCTGTTATAGTTTTGTTAGAATGCTTGAACTGCCTGCTTGAACTGGATAGCATCCCACGAACGGACCCTGCCACTGACATTCCAACTATCAGCACCTGTCGTCTGTAGAAACCACAATCTGGGAGTGATAACAGAATCAATTAAAGAGGACTGCGCATGCTCCGAGGAGGCGTATCCAAAGAGGAGCTAGGCTAAGCAGTTCCCAGAACATGCAAACTAGTTTGGAGAAAAGTATGAATATGCGTAATTGTTTATGAATATGCATTAGGCTGAAGGGTATGTAAAGGGTGTCTCTGTCCCCTTTTGTCTTTTATTAAACTTTTAAGTCATAACAGGAGAGTGGACCTCGTTTTTCACAAGAACAACACCCTGGCCAGAAAATAATGGCTTGACTCTCTAACATTAAAAATGTTGTTGGAGGGTTTTTGTGATAAATACATGTCATAATGTTGGCTTTTCGCAAATATCACAATGGATACTATGTGTATTGTTTTAATTCTTTTCTTATAGAGGTAGCCTGGTTGTGAAAAATTGCTGTGTAATGATGACTAAGGTCTTTCTTTCTAGTACTAGCTGAGTTTAATAGTAGTAAAATGGCTGTTATAGTTTTATTAGAATGCTTGAACTGTCTGCTTGAACTGGATAACATCCCACGAATGGACCCTGCCTCTGACATTCCAACTATCAGCACCTGTCGCCTGCAAGAACCACAATCTGGGAGTGATAACAGGATCAATAGCAGATGACTGCGCATGCTCCGAGGAGACGGATCAGTTCCCAGAACATGCAAAATAGTTTGGAGAAAAATATGAATATGTATAACTGTTTATGAATATGCATTAGGCTGAAGAGTATGTAAAGGGTGTCTGTCCATACCAGGCGTGCTTTTTTGGCTGAATGCCAAAGCACCCAGCGCTGACCTTTTGCTTTTATCTGTCCCCTATTGTCTTTTATTAAACCTTTTTAATCCTAACAGGAGAGTGGACCTCATTTTTCACAGTTTTTGTTTTTCCCGCAGTTTCGGTGACACGGGGGCTGTGTAGTATTGTGCCCCTGAGGGGTCACCGTGGTTCCCATCCGTACCCGGACTCTGAGGGAAGAGGTTTTGCCCTCCCTTATCCAAGGAGCATTTAAACCTCGATTTAGTTACGGCTTTATGGGCCGCTTTAGCGCAAGAGATCCGGGTGAAGGAGGCGAGGAGTGGTGTCACCGTGCCGGGCCTACCGCGGTCCCTGAGGTAATGTCTGTCAGGGACCAGCGCACTACCTTTTTTCAGCTCCCACCTGCACCCGGCGCGGAATATTACGGCAGCGGCGTGCGCGCGCTCAGCCTCAGTGCGGCTGCGCGCCTGCGGGTAACTCAGACTTCCGCTCCGATTGTCCTTTTTTGATCAACCAACCCTAACGGGCGCGTGGAACGAGGAGTGATCAATAGGCGCCGCCCAGCCCTCGCCGCTCTGAGCACACCGCCCCGCCCAGCCGGATCCGTCTCTCTTCGCCTCGCGTCTTTTTTTTTTTCTCTTTCCTTACTTTTTTTCCGGCCGCATGCACTCGATTGGCGGCTCAATCCGCCAATCGGCGGCTGGGCCCGGGGCCTTGGCCAGCGTCGCTCAATCTTCGCCCACTGTTTCTCAAGTGACGAATGGCCGAACCAATGCACCGCCTCCCCACCCACTGCTGGGGGCGGGTCTGGGCGGGAGCCAATGGGTGTGAGGAGGGCGGGCGCGCAGGGAAAAGCAACGCTGAGGGAGCAGGGCGGTTTGGCTGCTTGCTGAGGAGGAGGTTGGTCTTGGGGCGGTTTCGACGAGCGGCTCGGCTGCGCTGTGGGAAGGAGTGTCCTGCTGGCGGTGTACGGGCTGACTAGGCCCGGCCTGGTCCCAGCGGGAGACGGGGCCTCTTCGCCGCGCACCTCTTCCTCCTTTGTTGTGGTGGGGCGCTGAGGACGGCAAACGGGCGCGGTGGGCCCCGGTGGCGGCGGCGGCTCGGGAGGCTGCCTCTCCTGGCGGAAGAGGAAACGGCCGCGGTGGGGGGGGGCGGGGGTGCGGCTCCTGCCTATCCACAAACAAGTGGAAAGCCTTAAGAAAAAGTTTGCTTACTGGGTTTACCATCAAACTATTTCTGAAAATAGTGCTAATGAATGCTGCAACCGGTGTAGGGCTCATGTTATCACAGTTCATGGTTACAAATGAGTCAGATTCCATATGTAGCAAGAAGTTTATAATAATAACAGCTTATGAGGAGGCTGCACATAACAGTAGGTTTGTCTTTTCTTAAGTGTTCCTCTTAGCCTGGAGAGCTGTACTTTCAGATTGATTTGTGACATTATTTCTGTGGAGACTGTACTCTCTAGTGAGAGGCTGATTAGTCTTTGCTCTGTTCTCCAAACTGGAAAAAAAAACCCAAACCAACAAAACCCCTTGTTTTAGTGAAAGGCTTCCCTTAGTCTAAACAGCAACCTTGTTCTTCTTTTCTATGCTTCGTTGCAGTGTTGGAGCTTGCATTGTATGAGTAGATTGACTGTGTGTTTATTCTGAGGTATAACTTTAAAACTTTAATGTTTACAAAGTCTAATTCATTAGAGGAGAATGAGAATGTAAGTAAAGAGTAGGTTTGTGAAGTCCCCCCTGTTTGCTTAGCACTATCATGATGAAAGATAGTATTAGTTACAAATGCCTTTAAAAAGAGAAAGGGGAGGGTCTCATTTGAAGTGGCTTAAACTTAACTCAAAGATGAGTCTAAGCACATATTTAAGAGCATATTGGGATGTTTAATAGAGTAACCTGGTAGTTGATTGTTGTTCTCCAGTTGTGTGGGTCAGACTCAGACTACGCTGACAGTCACCGAAAGGAATGAGAGTGTTTGAAGATCCAGTTTTCTTTATGGAAGAAGCTGAGTGTGTGTAATCTCAGAGAAGAATTTGTCAACTTTCCTGAGGTTCTGCTTGATGATTAAAAAGAGCACCACAATTGAAAAAATGAGGTTAAAATCATTGGTCTCTTAACTGATCTCTTATTCCACTCAGAAGCTAGATTAATGAACAAAATCAAAGAATTACAGTGAATCTCCAAATGAAAGGCCCTTCTGGGTCCTCTGTTTTCCTGTTCCACTTGATCTTTCAGAAGTGTTGAGCACCACTTGATATAATCGAGTTTATTTGAGCTCCAAAAAATCTCTGATACTAAGCACAAGTTTAAAAAAGTTGTTTCCACCTTTCTAATCTCTTTCCCACAAAAGTACAGTGATAACAGGCTTTGTAGTAGGTTCTGGATAACGACTCTGATCTCTGCTTGAGACTGAAATGAATTCCTGAGTTTTGTTTTTATGAAGAACAGTGCACAAAATTTTTTATAATTATTAAAAGTATTTTTCAGTTTTCAGATGTTTTCAATGCTGCCTTAATGATTGCGCATATAAATGCCCTGTAATTGAAAGCATCCATTTATGAGCCTGTCTTGCTAAGTGAGCTGTAAATTCTGCTTTTCAGATTGGATTTAATGACTTTTATCATAAAGCCACAAACTGATTGTGAAGTGTGCTGAGAGGCAAACAATACCTAAGCTTACTTTGCCAAAATATTTGTAATTGTTGATTTGTTAAACTGAATTGCTGCAGGTCATGCGATGGGATTAGGTTTTTTTTTTTTTTTTTTTGTAATAGAATGGAGAGTACAGGCAGCTGTGTGTTCAGTACTTTGGGCTAGAAGAAATTTGCTACTGCAGAAAACCTTCCCAAACATTCCTTTCCACTTTCAGTAGAGGAACTGTGTTACAAACAGTAAGGCTTCATTCCATATGACTTTTTAGTATTATGATAGGTGACAGCCATGAGTGGTCAAGAAAGACCAAGAAGAGACTGTGAGAGAGCAGTTTCTGGGTCTTCTATCAGTTTAGTCTGGGACTCAAGCTAGATTTAATTACACTGGGAGAATACGAGTTTATGCAAAGTGAACTCTGCTTATCAAGGGGGATTGTTTAAGAAATGTTTATGTTTGGCCTGTATTGAAAGTGATCTTGTGTTAACTAATTGTTAAATGCAATTGTTTGGGGTTTAGTGGAGAAGCTGCTAAGCTATACAGATAAAAACTGTAACAGGTACCTAGGTACCTGATAATCAGTTCTGTGAGTATTCCTGTCAAATTTAGCCCAGGAGTATTTATTTTCTAAAATAATGAAGTTAACACTTTGTTGCACATGAAAAATTTTAGTCAAAATTAATGAGGTAAGAAGGCTTAAACTGATGTGGTTTGGAGTGCTTTTGTGGGGCTATTATGGCCTTTTAGTTTCAAGGAGCAATACTGTTGGGTTGTTTATGACACTAAGTGGAAGAAGTTTGCTGCTTTGCAGAGACAGGTGAATTGGCTGACTGCAGTTGTAATTCTCCTCATTTGCAATTCTAGGAGAGTTGCTAAAATACATTGGTCCTATTAGTAATTTCATCAAAGGATAGTAAAATTAACATCTTTCTTGTGTCTCCAGTATGCAATTTTAGTATACCATGAATGTGTGTGTTACGTGGAGTGCAATTTTCTAATAGCAATATAGCTTTTCATTACTACATTTGGATGTCATTTGCAGTAGTCCTTAGTAATTGAAAAAAAAAATCTAACTTCTGAAGTTTTCCTAATGTCATGATTGTGCTTATTTTAGTTCTGTGTATGAGAAATATGAGTTTTCTCATTTGATTGATAATCAAACTTCATGAAGAGAGTGAGAGCAAAAAAGTCTACTTTCAACGTAGGTGGGTAATTCTGTTTTCAGTGAGCTATATAAAGGTACTACAGTTATGCAGAGTTTCAAGATGCATTGCAATACTAGAGCATAGTATACTTAAAAATTGTGTATGTTGAGTCTCTAGGCATGTTTGAAATTCTCATTCTAAAGCTGACCCAGAGCAAGAATTTTCTTTGCTCCTGTCCCCCCAGATCACAAGCAGCCTGCCTCATTGGCTCATATCAAAGCTCAACCAGGACCTTAGCTTTTTACTCCTTGGAGCTTTGGGCTATGAGCTGGCCAGATGGAGCCCCTTGGGAGGGAGCTCTTCAGAGCCACTCCCCACTGCTGGGCTAATTGGCTGAAAAGCTGAACTGGGAAGTGGATTTGAAGGCATTGCTCAGTAGGGCTGCATTCTCCTTCCTCCAAAGCAAAAAAACCCCAAACCCTAACACCCAAAAACTAGTAAGGGAATACTTGAAGCTGTCCTACTATGACTGAAATGTGAGGAGAGAAGATGAGCACCATCTCATTTTCTTATGTGGTTGTTTTTCAGAAAAGTATGTATGTGACAGTAGGTTTGAGGTTCTCCAGTATGACAAAACCAGGTGTCTAATATTCATTTGTAGAGAAAGAATTAGCCCTTATTGAATTGCAAAAGGCAGTTTTTGGAGGGACTGTGGGTGCAACAGAAGTGAAATGTCTTCTCTTGTCTGTTACACTGAGTAATTTAACTAGAATGTGTTCTATCTGAAAGGGAAAAGACTGGCTTTGATTTTAGTTTGAAGTTCAATGCAAAATTCAGGTTTCCTGCAAGTTGAGATCATTAACATAGAGGAGAACTTTCTCACATTCCACAGAGAATAAATTGTCTCCTTGGATGGAATAACACAGCCTGAAAGATCGAGAAGCAGACAATAAATTAGTTTTGGTTTTTTTTCTTCTGTTCAGTGCAAGATGACATACTTGTTTTATTGTTTTTCTAAGTCTTAATGACTTTGACTTAATATAGGAGACATGCAAGTATTGCATAAGCTATGCCTTTTAAAACTTCAACTATTGTTTAACTTAAGGTCTTGATGCTGCCTTAAATAGACTATGCTTCAATTAATGTCACTTTATTGTGAAACCAGTAATATCACAGGGGCACATGTGAAGGGAAAGGGTGGATATACCCTTGTCTTCTGAAACATCTGAATCATTGTGCAGTTGGTGAAATTGATAAAGAATCTTGTCCAAATTCCAGGAGTAATGAAAAAAATTGCCTTAAAAATCTCAAAAGTTGGAGTAAAATTGTGAGGAAATGAGTTTGTAGACTCTCTCAAATACCACTAATTATTTTCCTTGATCTTCTTTCCTTAGGAGTTTAACTTCTGTCCTCTTTATTCCAGAACAGCTCTTGCAAATGAAATTCCTCTAAGCCAGAATACTTCTAGTAAAACTAGGAGTGGTCAGATTTCTTTATTTTCAAGTTTAAGGTGAATAAGCAGACTGATATGAAATATGTTGCATAAGGTTTTAGAATAAATGAGCCAGAAAGCACTTGATACTTTTGGTAGCACCAGTGTGTTTATAGTATGTTCCAGACACTCAGGAAAGGAAAATTTCTCTTGAAGATGTTAGTCTGATAGCACACTGCCTTTAAGGTTTACTTTGTATTTTATGCTTAGTTATTGCTGGGATAATGGGCTTAATATTTAATACTTGTTCCAGAGAACCACAGTAGAATGGAATAAATAGCAGACATGACTAAAGCTGTGACTTTAGAAGCTGCCAGCTATGACACTGTTTGACCAACTATAGAAATGGGTGCATTGGGAAGCAGGGATATACTATAGGGGCAGAGATGAAATAAATATCACCAGAGTTAGGCAGTTTGTAGCTTTTCCAGTATTAATCTGTTTGGAATACCAGCATGTGTTCCCTGTGTTCCAGCAATCTAAAGAAACTTTTGTATCTCTCTGGGTAACAGTTGAGTGCACCTTGAGTATTCAAAGCTGCAGTTTTAATGCACAATCCAGAGAATGTGTAAAGGGATAAAATAGTGGAAGTTTTCTACTATGTATTGCACTGCTGCCTTGATACTAATAGTTCACCTATAGTTGAGCTCAGAAAGGGATCTTAAAACTCTCTGCAGTTCCTCAGAGTCCCTGTATTGTGTGTTGTAGTGGAAATTGAAAATAGTACATGGGAATTAAAAATCAGATTTGGGCTGTGGTATTGGGCCTCAGTAGAAGAGAGTGAGCAAAGGAAGAGGCAGTGAAAAGAATGATTGTGAAGCACACTTAAAATCCTTAAAAGCAAAGGCTGTAAATGAGTACTAAGTTTTTGAGACGGTTGGTTGTAGACTACAAGGAAATCACAAAAACCATAGTGCAAGGAAGAGGGGATATTACATGTTTAGCATGTATTTAATTTGCAGTCAATTTTGCAATGTGGAAATATTTCTTGCATTGCTGGCAAAGATTGTTTTCTGGGTGTGTTTGGGGGAAAAAGCATTTTCTATTTTTTTTTTTTTGTGAATGAAGAAAGTGTACAAGGCAAAAGAACTAGAGGAGTGTTTTTAGCAAGAGGCTAGTATCAACAGTGCCAGTGTATAAAAGGATGATTATTTAGGAACAAAGATCAAAACTTATATTACTGTATCAATTTGAAGGCAAAAGTTACAGTTGATTAACTGGAATGGGATTTGCTGGTGAAAAAATGAGCTGACACAGTGACTCTTAAACCTATTACTATAAACATGGTGTCTGAGACTGGGTAGATATTTAGAACCCAATGCAGGTGTAGGGCTCCTCATTTTTATTTGAGCTCCTGTCAGATATTCAGCATCAGATATACACTCTGCCTTTTATGTCCAAATTCCTCATGAGGTGTAGATTTCTGGTTTTGTACTTTTTATTTAAATTATAATCTTGAGGGCTTTAGGATAATATGACCAAAAACATAAGTGAAAAGATAACCATAGACTGATAGAAATTTTCAGTGGTCTTTAAGTCAGTCCTTAGGCAATGTCTTTGAGTATTTGTAATTTAATTGAAGTAGTAAAGCTTTCAGGCTTGGCATCTCTCCAAAGGAGCATCCTAAACTGTATGAGCTGTGTTCAGAAACTTTCTTTGTGGCAAAAGGCTGATGATAGCCCTCCAGTTGAGGGAGGGATGTGGTTCAAATGTACAGAATCATGAAGCTTGCAGGCAAGATGAATACAAACAGTTCTTCAGCAAAGCTTGCAGTGGTAGTGTTGTCAACAAAAATCAGATTCGTTACCTGGTGTGCAACAAGCCAATAATTACTCACTCGAGAGAGAGATTGATTATTTATTTCAGAGTTGCACAAGCCTGGATGCTCAGTGGTATTCCACAAATCAAGCACACCAACTATTAAAACTTCTTACTATTTATACATTTTAGCAAACAAAGGAATTAGTGTTCATTGGCTACAAGTTACACAGTTCTCTTATTAATTAGTATTCTATCTTCTATTGGTTAATGATTCCCTTGCATCTAATGTTAATTAGTCCACATTCTCAGTCTTTCTCTTCTTTTGAGTCAGTGGGTTTCTTGGGTCAGTGGTTTGTGAGTCGGTGGTTGTGATCTTCCCTTGCCAGAATTACCTTTTACCTAGTCAGAGCTGATTCAGCACAGTTGCTAAGTTGGCTTTATTAATTTCTCCTTTATCTTGGGAGGGCTGCCAAATGTCCTTGTGGCCCGTAAGTTCTGCATTCTTTGTGTCCACTATCAGTGGTACATTCTTCTTCTCAAGCTTTGTTACTCTCCCCCTAGGTCTGAGATCATTGAAACACGTTGAGCCCTAAACCTTAATAAGGCAATTCTACCAAGAAGTAGTTAGTTTTTCTAACACCTGGACGTCACTTAGAGCTTGTTAGCTGCTCTGTTTAATGGATTAAATCTCCCTTCTTGTTGATTAGGCTTGAAGGTATATAAAGATCAAATATCAAAGAACATCCCCTTTTAAGAAAATTTTACATATTCCACATTTTGCAACAGTAGAACAAAAGACATTTTTTGAAACTAAGATGATAAAGAAAATAGCTAAAAGTAGTTCTTTAAACAGTGAACAGTTTAATTCTGGTGCAGTCTGCCATGAGGTTGTGGAGGCAGGTTCAGAAAGTGGTTAGATGAATTTCTGGGCAGGAGGTCCATAAATGGCTGCTAAAGGGAATGGGTAGCCATGTAGTCTTTAATTTACTGCTGTAACAGTTTAAGATGCTGAAAAGAATTATGAGAACAGGCTCAGAAAAGAGCCAAGTTCTTGTGCTTTCCTTGAGTAGCGTGTCCTTTTGCCACCTTTGGAGATGGAACGCTAGGCTGGATGTACCACTCCTGTCGGAGTAGGGTATTTCTTAATAATTTCTTTATTGCTACTTTTTCCTTGCATAATTTGCATTTATCTAAATTGTTCATAATTCAACCTAACCATGCCTTGCACTTTGCACTGTCTCTTCTAGGCTTGGAGCAGAGTGCTGCTCTCCTGAGAGTAGTCGTCACAATTAGCTGAAGTATTAAGATGAATGAAGTCCTGTCCTACTTGTGTCCTATTTTCTCTGCTTACCCTTTGAAAGATACAGGGCTGCTTCTGGAATAATTTTGTGAAATTCTTATTGATACTCCTGGCAAATCCCTGACAGACTTAGTCTGCAGCTATGGTGTATGTTGTGGGGTTTTTTGGTTGTCTTTTTTTTTTTTTTTTTTTTTTATTGATGCTAATCTGTAATAGTCATTGTAATAAAGGGTTAAGTGTATCCCTTTGTGGTTTTGTCTTGGTTTGAAAACAAACCAGTGGGAGATCACAAGTCAAGATTGAAATTAAAAATAAGTGAAATAATACAAGGAAAAGCACTGACAAAGTCAGATACAACCTAACACCCTGTTAGGGTGGTAGTAGCAGTCCAACTGAAGTAGTCCAGTTGAAGCGGTGATCCTGTGAAGGTCTAGTCTCCAGCTGAAGATCCAGTAGTAGCTCTGGTCCTCTGGGAACCCAGTAGACAGGGCTAGCTCAGGCAGTTCCAAGGCCAGGTTATATCCAGGTGGGAACACCTGGCTCCTCCCTCCTCGGCAGAGCATCTCACAATGGGATGAGATAAGTCCATGAGTCACACGGTGGGTCCCTGATGGCCCATTGCCTGTCATGTGGGGTGGGTCATTAGCAGGTGGTAATAGCTAACGGATGGCCCATTGCTGTCATCGGTGGGTGATAGCAGCTAATGGCCCACAGCTGGTGGTAATAGAATACTTAACTACATCTATATTGCAACCTAGGACATTATCCACCCCTTATTCTATTACCATCTACACAGTTCTCACTTAAGATAAGGTCTCCTTGTGGGACACAACGGGTTTCCCCATCTGCCTGCATCACCCACCAAGTATAACCAGGTCCTTGGGCAAAAACAACCCCACGGATGGGCTTGCCTTTGCCTGAGGTGGGACTAATTTAAACAGTCTTTCCTAAAAAACCTCTTATGTGTACCACAGGGACTTTATTTCCATCCACTGTGTGCAAAGGTTCGGACTCGGCAGGACCGGCTCGATTGATAGAACTCCTTGTGTTAACCATCTAGGTGGCTTTTGCTAAGTTCAGTTCTCAATTTTTGAAGGTTCCCCCACTAAGTGCTTTCAAAGTTGTCTTAAGTAGTTTGTTGCATCGTTCAACTTTCCCGGCAGCTGGTGCATGATAGGGGATGTGGTATATCCATTCAATTCCGTGTTTTCTAGCCTAGGTGCTTATGAGGCCATTCTTGAAATGGGTTCTATTGTCAGACTCGATTTTCTCAGGGGTACCATGTCTCCACAGGACTTGCTTTTCTAGACCCAAGATGGTGTTCCGGGCAGTAGCATGAGGCACAGGGTAGGTCTCTAACCATCCCGTGGTTGCTTCCACCATGGTCAGCACGTAGCGCTTTCCTTGGCGGGTTTGGGGAAGTGTGATGTAGTCAACTTGCCATACTTCCCCATACCTGTACTTTGACCATCGTCCACCGTACCACAGAGGCTTCACCCGCTTGGCCTGTTTGATTGCAGCGCAAGTCTCACAGCTGTGGATGACCTGTGAGATGTTGTCCATGGTCAAGTCCACCCTCGGTCACGAGCCCACCTGTATGTCGCATCTCTCCCTTGATGACCAGAGGCATCATGGGCCCAACGAGCTAGAAATAATTCTCCTTTGTGCTGCCAGTCCAGATCCACCTGTGACACTTCCACCTTGGCAGCTCGGTCCACCTGCTCATTGTTACGATGCTCTTCATTAGCCCGACTCTTAGGTATATGTGCATCCACATGTCGAACTTTCACGGTCAGCTTTTCTGCCCGGGCGGCGATGTCCTGCCAAATCTCAGTGGCCCAGATGGGTTTTCCTCTGCGCTGCCAGTTAGCCTTTCTCCAGCGATCTAACCATCCCCATAGCGCGTTGGCTACCATCCAGGAGTCGGTGTAGAGATAAAGCCTTGGCCATTTCTCTCGTTCAGCAATATCCAAAGCCAGTTGGATGGCTTTAAGCTCTGCGACCTGACTCGATCCACCTTGTCCCTCAGTAGCCTGTACAGCTTGTCGTGTGGGGCTCCATACTGCAGCTTTCCATTTCCGATCTGCGCCTACAATTCGGCAGGACCCATCGGTGAAGAGGGCATAGCGTCTTTCACTCTCCGGCAGCTCGTTATACGGGGGTGCTTCCTCGGCACGTGCTACTTGCTCCTCTACTTCTTCTGAAGATAATTTAAAAGTCTCACCTTCAGGCCAGTTTGTTATAATTTCCAGAATCCCAGGGCGATTTGGGTTTCCAATACGGGCGCGCTGTGTGATGAGGGCAATCCATTTGCTCCACGTGGCATCAGTGGCATGGTGGGTAGAGGGAACCCTTCCCTTGAACATCCACCCTAGCACTGGCAGTCGGGGTGCAAGGAGAAGTTGTGTTTCTGTGCCAATCACCTCTGAGGCGGCTTGGACTCCTTCGTAAGCTGCCAAGATTTCTTTCTCGGTGGGAGTGTAGTTGACTTCAGACCCTCTGTAACTTCGACTCCAGAATCCCAGTGGTCGACCTCGGGTCTCGCCAGGCACCTTCTGCCAAAGGCTCCAGGACAGACCATGGCTCCCGGCTGTTCTGATTTGGTAATGGTCTGTGTTGAGACGTCCACTGCTCTTTTAGTTCTTTTCCTCTTTCCTGCTGATTTGCTTTGTTTCTCCTCCTCAAAAAGACAAGATATTGTTCTGATCTTCAGCATGAGGTACACAGTGCTGGTTGCAGAGAAAAAGGAAAACAGAACTAACAAAAAGATTATGCCATCCCTAGCATCCAGAGAGAACTCAATATTGTCAAAAATGGCTGTGCCTGACCTGAAAGGCTGGAAGAAACCGCTCTCTCCTCCTAACCCCAGAGGCTGGGTATGATTGCTGAGGAGGTCCCAGATGTAGTGGCTCAGATTAGGCCAGGCAGATAAACTTGAGTATACGTTCCGAATGGTATTCATCGCCTCACAGGTTACCACGCAATAGGCATAATAAACCAAAAGAGCAATTTTCATGCCATTCCCTGGTCGCAACAGGGCCAATACGACAGGCAGATAGTTTCCCATTTGAGGAAAAATATAGAGAGCGAGATACAGCACCCATATAGATAAGCTGACCATCATGGTGATAGGATTTCTGAGTTTCCCCAGGTCGTGCCCCACGTTGGGCGCCAAAATATGTCTTGGTTTGAAAACAAACCAGTGGGAGATCACAAGTCAAGATTGAAATTAAAAATAAGTGAAATAATACAAGGAAAAGCACTGACAAAGTCAGATACAACCTAACACCCTGTTAGGGTGGTAGTAGCAGTCCAGCTGAAGTAGTCCAGTTGAAGTGGTGATCCTGTGAAGGTCTAGTCTCCAGCTGAAGATCCAGTGGTAGCTCTCGTCTTCTGGGAACCCAGTAGACAGGGCTAGCTCAGGCAGTTCCAAGGCCAGGTTATATCCAGGTGGGAACACCTGGCTCCTCCCTCCTCGGCAGAGCATCTCACAATGGGATGAGATAAGTCCATGAGTCACACGGTGGGTCCCTGATGGCCCATTGCCTGTCATGCGGGGTGGGTCGTTAGCAAGTGATAATAGCTAACGGATGGCCCATTGCCTGTCATCCGGAGTGGGTGATAGCAGCTAATGGCCCACAGCTGGTGGTAATAGAATACTTAACTACATCAATATTGCAACCTAGGACAGGTTTATATTTTTTTAAAGCTACTTTTCACTGGGGTAGCAGATCAAATGCTTTCTGACAGCTTCTAGAGAAGCTGGATGAGCACACATCTGTAAGGGAACTGGTTAAAACAAAGTATATGGAATTTTCTGATTAGTTAGGTCTGAGCTTAGAGTCTTTTGGAAATGGGAAAAGAATGATTTCTATTTTTTTTTTCCTCTCTGAGTATATCAAAATAGTGTGAGAGTTCAAATATACAGAAAAACTGAAATGTATGTGGCTTTTAAATTATTTCCTGCTGCAAGATTTAAATTACTCAAATGTGCATTTGAAGCAGAAAGGCAAATCTTGGTTAAATAAAAAAACCAAAACAGGGAATACACAAAATGATAGATCAGTCTTAAGGGAGTGAATACTGCAAAACTGGACACTTCATCACAAGGAGTATTGTAAAGCTGAAAAATTGGATAAAATAATTGAGAATGTTTAGAGGGCCTGGAAGAATAGGCAATTTACCTTGGTGGTAAATGAGACCATACTGAAGTGTGTGTTTTATAAGGCTGACAATCAAAGGAATATTCTAGGGCAATGAAAGGTGTCAAATTTTAAGCTAAACAGGGAATATGTATATTATATCTCAGTGAACTCCATAGATGGGGAGAATTGGTGTGTGGGGTAAGCAGTGATAGCGGTACTTGGTTGCCCACACCTTTCAACGCTGAATTTAATGTTCAAGTATTATACCATCAATTGCTAGTATTTAAAATGGGTTCCTTAAAGTAGAAGAGGTTATCTTCTTTGATTTGGTCTTTTTCAATTTTTTGCATATGCCTCTGAAGCATCTAATGTTGGCCTTGCACAAGTATTGAAGTCTTTTTATAACTCTCAGAGTGACTGCTATTCCCTGTTTCAGAAACCTAGTGTGAGAATTTGTTAAAACAGTAGAGGCCATGCAAGCCTCCTGTTTCATCTCTGGAGTTACTCAGTGTACTGCATTAGGGGTCTAACATGTTTCACTTCCAGGCTTGTGAACAGTTCAGAACATGCAAAAAAGGGAGCGTAAGACTGCCTATTTGTCTTTGCCACCAAAATAAATGATCTAAGTTAGGTTTGCGTTTCCAGCAAAGCAGTTAATGCTATAATGGCTGCTGAAGGCTGGGACTGGAGTCCTCCATGCATACTCCTATAACTCCCCTGACATCAGCTAGAATACTTTTACAGTATTTTATGTGAGCTGCTGCAACTTGTTAACCTGAAAGAAAACTAATTCAGCAGAAAATAAAGAACACCCCTAAATGGATCAGTTTTTACTTGGTTATCTAGCTGAGTCTTTGTGGAAAGGTATTAGCACAGGTGCAGAGGTGGTGGTGGTGCTGCCACAGGGAAAAAAAGGAGGGCTGTGCTTCCTGTGGCAGGGTTGGCTTGCCTCCCTATGAAACTGTACCCCAAGTGTCCGAGTCAGTGTTTAATTTGAAAATTTTCATGATTCTCTTATTTAGGATAGCTTATTTTGAATGGCTTGCATAAAGTTACCAGTGTTAATCTTGAGTCCCTGTTAACTGGAACCTCTGTCTCCCAGATCTGAGAAAACTACATTTCTATCTTCACCTGTGTTTTGAGGTGCTCTCAGAAGCTGGTTTATGGAGGTATAATTTAGTTGAAACTGAAATGTCATGCCCACTGAATGTCGTTTTGCGGAAGTTGAAAAGTTATGATTTAAAGTTACTTGAAGAATATAATTTATTGTCTGTTGACTTGGTTGTCAGTGAAACTGCAAAGATGTGACAAGGCATAAATTAGCCATAAATACTGTAGCCTGAAGTATCCCAAATCAACCATGCTGTTTTGCAGATGGGAAACTTCAGTAAGATTAAGTTGGTGTATTTTGGATAGAAGTGAGGAGTGTACCTGTACAGGATGTAGAGACATGTAAGCTGCCTTGAAAGCTCAAATTGAATAGACTGAACCTAGTGTTAACTTTTAGCTAAAACAAGGCTTTTTCAGCTGACTGAACTAACTTATACAGCTTGGAAATAAGGTAACTTTCTGGAATTCAAATACCCATTTGTTGCCTGGAAATAAGATTGTTTTTTACTGCAATGCCTTACTTCTATCCATAGGACCATTATGTACTCGAGTAATTTCTAACAGCTATCTGCCTGAAATAATGTGGTTGGTTTGGGACTTATATTTTAATACATAAAACAAGTCTAATAGAAGCTCTGAAAAAAAGATTTTTTTTTTCTAAATGGCTATACTTTTTCTTTTAAATTATTTGAAGTGCAAGTTGTAATGAATGTTAAACATAGCCCAACTTTCAGCATATCTTCTAATATTTCATTTCATATAAACATCCTGATCAGGTAGTTGATACTGAAAGGCTATCAAAATTGAAAATGGGCAGTTCTACTACCCATGTATCTGCAAACTAAGATTTATCTATCCTTTAATAAATTTTGAAAGACTTGATGATTTTGAGCAGTTGAGAAGATTAATTATCTGTAAGACATTGAACTCTAGATTGAAAGATAGGAATAAGCTTGTTACAAGATTTATAAGTGAATTTCAAATTGGTGTCCCTAGTGGAACAAAAATTGGTAGGACAAACAACAAGAAAAGACTTGTGAAATGGCTGGCTGTTGGAAGACTTCTGTCAAGCTGTCATGACCAAATGACATTTCAAACACAATTTTGCTTGCTAAATTCATTTGGAGATGGGCAGAATGGGCATATATGTGTGTACAATTTGTCAATCACTTTTGGAAAATTTTAATAAATTAATGGACCCAGTCAGCCTAGGTGTAAAGCTAGACTAAAGTTAACTGCTTTTTTTCTGGAGTTGATTTAGCCAGGAAAGACTTGGGGAAAAATTAAATGTCCAATCCAACAGTAACCTTAGTCTGTGCTAACTGTGGAAGAGTCTGTAGCAAACTTGCATTTGAATTTTATTGGTGAAGTACCTAACCTTTATGCAGACTTATCTGACTTATTTTAGGATGCAGTGTCCTATGGCATTTGGTAATAAAAAGTCCTAAGCAAGGTATTTGTTTCATGTGAAACCTCAGTGCTAATGTGTCTGTTTTGGTTTGTGTTTTTAGGGATCAGACGGGAATCTCTATTGCTTGCTGAGTGTTCTGTCTGGTGAAAGTCATGTCATCCATATTGCCATTCACTCCACCAGTTGTGAAGAGACTTTTGGGGTGGAAAAAATCTGCTGGTGGTTCTGGAGGGGCTGCTGGTAGTGAGCAGAATGGTCAGGATGAAAAGTGGTGTGAAAAAGCAGTGAAAAGCTTGGTCAAGAAGCTAAAGAAAACGGGACAGCTGGATGAGCTTGAGAAGGCAATTACTACTCAGAATTGCAGTACAAAATGTGTGACGATTCCAAGGTAAGTGCTGTTGTGTTTGAAATTGTTACAACCACTTAGGAAATAACTAAATGGATGTTTAGGCTATCTGAAAAAATGACTAAAAATCAGTTGCATGCTTTGATTCTTTACAAATTCTTTAAAACCTATTTTGGTTTTATATAGTGCTTGCTTATAACTGAATCACATGCTTTGTAAAGTTACAATTTCTAATAATATCTTTGTTTCAATTTTCATTGCTACTTAGATTCAAATTCTGTGTATTCTGGTGGTGCCTAGCACAGTTTTTAGTTTGTAGCACTGCTTTATGGTTTTATTTAATAAACCTGTCAGAGGGGCATAATTGAACTTTCACTTTAAAAATAAGACTAGTTTTTCCTTGGTCAACACTTCAGTCATCTATTTATTTTCTGTTGTATCTGGTAGTTTCAGTTAAATTGTACAAGCTGTATTCATTCTCCCTTTTGAAGTTGTGTCTTTAGAGGCAGACTGTCTGAAGACCATTTAAATTATTTTTTATTGGTTAATGTAAATGACTTTTTATTAAATAAAACTTGGAGTATTTCTAGGACTGCTCTTCAACTCCTGATATGTATATACATTAAGGTAAATAACTTGCATTCTACCCCTTTGTCTTTCTCAACTTAATTCATAGCAACTGCTGTGTGAGGGGCAAGGGTTATGTTTGTAAGTATAATGCGGTCTGTTTTCCAGTCACGTTGTACAGAAATACCACTAAGGTGCCTGTGCAAGCTCATTATGTGCAACACATGTATCAAATCACTTCACAGGTGTGTTTTTCTAGGTAAAAGAGGATCTGGTGGCATAGGAATATTTTGGGCATTTAGTGCCTTGACACTTAAAATAATTTCTAGGGGAGACAAACTGCATCTGGTTTATGACCCTAATTTCTGTATTAGCACATTCATCCCAACTACTTTTAAACTTTGTATTAATCATAGCACAAACTAGGTTTGACTGGTGTCACTAATGATTTCCATATATCAAATGTGTTATAGTTCTTATAATGGTTCTGGTGTTCTCTTTTAGATTTGACACAGCTGTTTGGGAAAATCATGAGTATTCTCTGAATAAATGACTACTTTAATTGTGTTTTCTCTTTTCTATCCACCTTTTGTTTCTAATGCTGCCCTCTGCTTGTATTTTCTTCCCTAGAGCAGTTCCAAAATTCTCTGGGTTTCCCTTCTGCTTTCTTCCTTTTGCTGGCTGGAAAATTGGAAATAAAATATTAGCTCTTTCTTGTCTTGGTGTATATCAGTAGACTAAGATTGGAACCTGTAGGGGTATGTATTTCTTGACTTGACATAAGATGACTCTATGTATTTAGCAAGTCTTTACCATGATAAAGGCTAAATGCTTTAATTGTGAGGTATTTCATATGACAGAAGCTAAATATCCCATATAGAGATTCACTTGATATAAAATGTGTATCTATCTTCTAGAGCTCTCCTGCAGGGGTACTGGGGCAGTAAATATTGGTATTTCAGAAGAATAGTTGTCTAATTTTTCTAGAGGATACAAACACTATGCTAATATGTCGTTTTCCTAGTCTACTTTGGGTATGTCCTTCTGCTTGCATGACCTTTTGTGTGACATAATAAGTAATACTTTAAAACAGAATGCAAAACTCTATGATACTCTGTATAGCCTCCATGTTGTGACCAGCAGTTCTAGTTCTTGCTGGGCTGTGATATACTGTTCTCCTCTATTCTCCAGTAAGCTGTAAAAAGAACTGGACCTAGGTTTTACTTAACTGCCTTAGGAGCAAGCTAGTAGCTAGTGATGCTGGCTATTGTACAAGGTTTCATTTTAAACTAAGAAATTGCTTTGGTATTAAGGGGTGGGATGATATCAGGGTTGCCAGAATTCTTGAGTTTCATAGTTAGGTTTTGGAGTGTTGATATTGTTTCACTTTGACAGCAGGAGTCTGGGTTCCTAAGAAATAACAAATGTCAACTCAGTACTGTAATAATTTCTGGAGGTTCTTGTTCTTGGATTTAGTAAGTTAATGACACTGCTGCTTGAGACCTATTTAATGAATGTTTTAAAGATCTGCAGATCAGCAGGGATAAATAATAAAATGCTGAATTTGGAGCTTTTTTCCTTCCTAGTCAACACAGAGTTTGAGGTGCCAAGATGCTGAGATGTAGTTCTGATGTAGCAGCTGGGCTAACTTTCCAAACCTTGTTTTGCTTGGGGAGGGTTTTTGTGTTTGATATTGTGTTTTTTTGTTTTTTTTTTTTTTTTAATTTCCTTTAGATTTACTTACTAATACTCAGTGTAGATATTGACAAGTGTTGTGGGATGTTTCTGTTTGCCACTGTTGCGTTATTTCTTCAACAGAAGTTTCATTTGTGGTTTCACAAATTTCTGGTGCCCTTGGAGATTTCCAGAGAGTTTGGTACAGTACTTAACTCTAGTATACTTTTTCATCATTGAAACCTAAAGCAACTAAATGCCTACAAGCTTTTCTCAAAACTGAGAGCGGCTTGGACAAAGGTTGTATTACATAGCCTCTTCAGAAATCTGCATATTATATATTACTGTATTTCATTGATAATCCTGTTGAATTAGGATTGCTCTGTTTCTATGCTGTTTGTCAAGATGACTACATACTGAGGCTGTTACTGTGTGTGCTATGCAAAAGCTGCTCATGTGGTAATTAACAGAACTTCTTATGCAGACTAATTAAGGTTCTGAGAAAGCAGAAGCAAACAGATGGAGTGGGTGTTGGCATTACACAGCAGGGATGCTTAGCTCTTCATAAGTGGGTCAGTAATCTAGAGCAGAAGCTAAATAAGTACAGAGGTCCTTTTGACACTAGCCCTCTAAGTAATTTGTAGTTATCTTGCCGAATCCTTCCAGTAAGCCAGTGGGATTTTAATCACATAATCCCTGAGTATCTTGAAACTAAATGTTGGCATGTGAGTTCACTTTTTTAAAGCACATAAGGAATTTGGTAGAATTTAAGATCCTTTCTTTATGCTCTCCTTTGCAGTTTGACAAATGGGGCATAAGAAGCAGTCAGTGAAGTAACAGAGCATGAGCATCCATTTATATGAGTCTTCTAATGGAGCAGTTTCTTCCTTATTACCATTGATTATTCTGTTGAAATAGAATCACAGAATCATAGAATGGTTTGAGATGGAAGGGACCTTAAAGATAATCTAGTTTGAACCTCCCTGCCATGGGCAGGGATACCTTCCACTAACTAAACAAGGTTGCTCAAAGCCCTGTCCATAAATACTTTATAACTAGTGGTAGCTAAAATCCAAGCCTTTAACAAACCAAACCATGCCACATAGTGAATAGTCAAATGGCATATTAATAGTCTATCTTTGTTATTTAAAAAGTTATTTCCGTGGTGACAGTACAGAGTATTGGAATCCAAAGCAGGGAAACAAATAACTAGTTTCATCATCTCAGTATTTTGGTGTGATCGGCTGCATGGTTTTTCTGTCTTTAAAAGAATATAGATATGCTTAATGTCTTTTTCTTGCTGCTTTTAAATAAGACTTGCCAAATGCAGTTGCTTTTGTAAAATGCCTGATAATGTACAACTAATGAGAGTTTAGTTGGGGCAGGTTTGGGATAATGTTGGCCTGGAATGTTGTAGCTCCTATGTTTTTAAAACTGAAAAAAAGCTAGTGGAAGGGAAGCATTGAGTTTAGACTCCTTCATGATGTCTTGTGTTCCTCTAAAGCATACATGTCCAAAACCTAGTGCAGAACCATGTCCTTCCTGAGCTGTAACTGAGTGCATCCATTTCACAGGTTGAGTTCCGCTTCCATGCGAACATTTGTATAATGTGATGACTGTAGTAGGGATTTATTTTATATGAAGTATTACTACTAAAACTGCAGAATCTGATGAAAGTTCATCAAACATGTGAAAGCAAGACCATTTTACATGGTCAAAATTCTCTAAAGAAATTATGAATTTCTCTAGTATACTAATGTTATTCCTTTGCTTGCTTGTCCTGCAGCCCTTTTTATCATTCCCTGCAGTGAGTTAGCACTAAGGATAAGGTAAGCAGCTTAGGCATAGCTTTTATGGTACATGTTAAAATTGTTTTTGAAGGCTCACTCTCTTTATTAGTTAATATGAGCCTCCATACATGGAACTTTAGTGCTGATCCCAGTGTCTACAAAGGAGTTAACAGAAGTAGTAAACTAGGCAAAGATGGGATAACTGGCTTGGAACTGCTGTTTCAGAACAAAGAAATCTTTTAAAATTATGACATTTTGAGGCTTTTTCTTCTCATAAATGAGTAAAAAAAAATTTCTAATTTAAGTGTAAAGGGCACAGTTTTTCTCAAATATAACCTGTGCTATTTGTTAGCATGTTTTCTTTAATTCCTTGGGAATATTTGTCAGGAAAGTGATCACATAGCTGCATGCAATAACCTAGCTTTAGGGATGCTTTTGATCACCAGTAGAGCAGAGTTGTCAAGCTAATGTGACTTTTAGAATAGTTTGTTTTCAAGCTTTAACATCTTTCCCCAAAATAGGTTGCTTCAGAGTATATGTCTTGGTTTGAAAACAAACCAGTGGGAGATCACAAGTCAAGATTGAAATTAAAAATAAGTGAAATAATACAAGGAAAAGCACTGACAAAGTCAGATACAACCTAACACCCTGTTAGGGTGGTAGTAGCAGTCCAACTGAAGTAGTCCAGTTGAAGCGGTGATCCTGTGAAGGTCTAGTCTCCAGCTGAAGATCCAGTGGTAGCTCTGGTCCTCTGGGAACCCAGTAGACAGGGCTAGCTCAGGCAGTTCCAAGGCCAGGTTATATCCACGTGGGAACACCTGGTTCCTCCCTCCTCGGCAGAGCATCCCACAATGGGATGAGATAAGTCCATGAGTCACACGGTGGGTCCCTGATGTTGCCTGTCATCCGGAGTGGGTCATTAGCAGGTGATGGCAGCTAACGGCCCACAGCTGGTGGTAATAGAATACTTAACTACATCTATATTGCAACCTAGGACATTATCCACCCCTTATTCTATTACCATCTACACAGTTCTCACTTAAGATAAGGTCTCCTTGTGGGACACAACGGGTTTCCCCATCTGCCTGCATCACCCACCAAGTATAACCAGGTCCTTGGGCAAAAACAACTCCACGGATGGGTTTGCCTTTGCCTGAGGCAGGACTAATCCAAACAGTCTTTCCTAAAAAACCTCTCATGTGTACCACAGGGACTTTATCTCCATCCACTGTGTGCAAAGGTTTGGACTGGGCAGGACCGGCTCAATTGATAGAACCTCTTGTGTTAACCATCCAGGTGGCCTTTGCTAAGTTCAGTTCCCAATTTTTGAAGGTTCCCCCGCCAAGTGCCTTCAAAGTTGTCTTAAGTAGTCCGTTGCACCGTTCAACTTTCCCGGCAGCTGGTGCATGATAGGGGATATGGTATATCCATTCAATTCCGTGTTCTCTAGCCCAGGTGCTTATGAGGCCATTCTTGAAATGGGTTCCATTGTCAGACTCGATTCTCTCAGGGGTACCATGTCTCCACAGGACTTGCTTTTCCAGACCCAAGATGGTGTTCCGGGCAGTAGCATGAGGCACAGGGTAGGTCTCTAACCATCCTGTGGTTGCTTCCACCATGGTCAACACGTAGCACTTTCCTTGGCGGGTTTGGGGAACTGTGATGTAGTCAACTTGCCATACTTCCCCATACCTGTACTTTGACCATCGTCCACCATACCACAGAGGCTTCACCCGCTTGGCCTGTTTGATTGCAGCGCAGGTCTCACAGCTGTGGATGACCTGTGAGATGTTGTCCATGGTCAAGTCCACCCCTCGGTCACGAGCCCACCTGTAGGTCGCATCTCTCCCTTGATGACCAGAGGCATCATGGGCCCAACAAGCTAGAAATAACTCTCCTTTGTGCTGCCAGTCCAGATCCACCTGTGACACTTTCACCTTGGCAGCTTGGTCCACCTGCACCTTGTTACGATGCTCTTCATTAGCCCGACTCTTGGGTACATGTGCATCCACGTGTCGAACTTTCACGGTCAGCTTTTCTGCCCGGGTGGCAATGTCCTGCCAAATCTCAGCGGCCCAGATGGGTTTTCCTCTGCGCTGCCAGTTAGCCTTTCTCCAGCGATCTAACCATCCCCACAGTGCATTGGCTACCATCCAGGAGTCGGTGTAGAGATAAAGGCTTGGCCATTTCTCTCGTTCAGCAATATCCAAAGCCAGTTGGATGGCTTTAAGCTCTGCGACCTGACTCGATCCACCTTGTCCCTCGGTAGCCTGTACAGCTTGTCGTGTGGGGCTCCATACTGCAGCTTTCCATTTCCGATCTGCGCCTACAATTCGGCAGGAACCATCGGTGAAGAGGGCATAGCGTCTTTCACTCTCCGGCAGCTCGTTATACGGGTGTGCTTCCTCGGCACGTGTTACTTGCTCCTCTGCTTCTTCTGAAGATAATTTAAAAGTCTCACCTTCAGGCCAGTTTGTTATAATTTCCAGAATCCCAGGGTGATTTGGGTTTCCAATACGGGCGCGCTGCGTGATGAGGGCAATCCATTTGCTCCACGTGGCATCAGTGGCATGGTGGGTAGAGGGAACCCTTCCCTTGAACATCCACCCCAGCACTGGCAGTCGGGGTGCAAGGAGAAGTTGTGTTTCTGTGCCGATCACCTCTGAGGCGGCTTGGACTCCTTCGTAAGCTGCCAAGATTTCTTTCTTGGTGGGAGTGTAGTTGACTTCAGACCCTCTGTAACTTCGACTCCAGAATCCCAGTGGTCGACCTCGGGTCTCGCCAGGCACCTTCTGCCAAAGGCTCCAGGACAGACCATGGCTCCCAGCTGCAGAGTAAAGCACATTCTTTACCTCTGGTCCTGTCCTGACTGGTCCCAGGGCTACCGCATGAGCAATCTCCTGTTTGATCTGGGTGAAGGCTTGCTGCTGTTCAGGGCCCCAGCGGAAATCGTTCTTCTTGCGGGTTATGAGGTAGAGAGGACTCACGATCTGGCTGTACTCAGGGATGTGCATTCTCCAAAAGCCTATGGCGCCTAGGAAAGCTTGCGTCTCCTTCTTGTTGGTTGGTGGAGACATCGCGATGATCTTATTGATGACCTCAGAAGGAATCTGACGCCGTCCGTCTTGCCACTTTACTCCCAGGAACTGGATCTCTCGGGCAGGTCCCTGGACTTTACTCTTCTTGATGGCAAAACCGGCTTCCAGGAGAATTCTGATGATTTTCTCTCCTTTCCCAAATACTTCTGTTGCTGTGTCCCCCCACACAATGATGTCATCAATATACTGCAGATGTTCTGGAGCCTCACCCTTTTCCAGTGCAGCCTGGATCAGTCCATGGCAGATGGTGGGACTGTGCTTCCACCCCTGGGGCAGTCGGTTCCACGTGTACTGCACACCTCTCCAGGTGAAAGCAAACTGAGGCCTGCACTCTGCTGCCAGAGGAATGGAGAAAAAGGCATTGGCAATGTCGATGGTCGCATACCACTTTGCTGCCTTGGATTCCAGCTCGTACTGAAGTTCCAACATGTCCGGTACAGCAGCACTCAGTGGTGGTGTGACTTCATTCAGGCCCCGGTAATCCACTGTCAGTCTCCATTCTTCACTGGACTTACGCACTGGCCATATGGGGCTGTTAAAGGGTGAGTGAGCCTTGCTGACCACCCCTTGGCTCTCCAGTTCCCGAATCATCTTATGGATGGGGGCCACAGAGTCTCTGTCAGTGCGGTATTGCCGGCGGTGCACTGTTGCTGTAGCAATTGGTACCCGCTGTTCTTCAATTCTCAGTAGTCCTACAGCAGACGGGTTATCTGAGAGACCGGGCAGGGTATTCAGTTGTCTTATGTCTTCCGTCTCTACAGCTGCTATCCCAAAAGCCCAGCGATGTCCCTTTGGGTCTTTGAAATATCCACTCCTGAGATAGTCTATGCCGAGGATGCATGGGGCGTCTGGACCAGTCACAATGGGGTGTTTCTGCCACTCGTTCCCAGTTAAACTCACTTCAGCTTCCAGTACAGTCAGCTGCTGGGATCCTCCTGTCACCCAAGAAATAGAAATGGATTCGGTCCCCACATACCTGGATGGCATCAGGGTGCACTGAGCGCCAGTATCAACCAAAGCCGTGTATCTTTGTGGGTCAGACGTGCCAGGCCATCGGATCCACACAGTCCAATAGATCCGATTATCCCTTTCCTCTACCTGGCTAGAGGCAGGGCTCCTCTAATCCTGTTTTTGGTGCACGATGTTCTTCTCCTGTAAATGTGTTCCTGAGGTCCCTTCAAGAGGATCAGTCATATTATCACTTCCATTCTGTCTGGAGTTCTGTCCACAAGAGACTGGGGCAGTGTTGTACCTAGATGAGCCTCCTGAAGTGGATGTTCCTGTTTTCAATTCACGTACCCGGGCTGCTAAGGTGGAGGTGGGTTTCCTGTCCCACTTCCTCATGTCTTCCCCATGCTCCTGCAGGAAAAACCAGAGGTCACGTCGTGGAGTTTGTCTTCTTTCCTTGGCTGGGGGACGTCTGCTCCTGATGGCAGAGACTCTGGTTGGTTTCGGTGTGACATGGAAAAATCCTTCTTTGAACTCTTTCCTTAGTTTCTGGAGGCTCTCTTCAATCAAGCTCCGGACTTGCGCGGCCAGGTTTGTTTCTACTGATGAGACCTGGGTCCGTAGTGGAGCGGTGACAGTGTCCTCGTAAATTCTCAGTTTGTTTGTTAACATACCCACCTGGTCTTCGCCTTCCCTCCACTGCAATGTTGCCAGGTAACGAGAGTATATCTCTGGTCCGAGCCGCGCGAATCTTAGCCACATTTGTGAAGTGCACCGGACATTATCTGGGCTCTTGGGGAATCTCTCGTTGTCCGAGAAAATGATCTCTAGCACGGCCAATTCCCTCAGGCATCGGATACCTTGTTCTATTGTGTTCCATTTCCTTTGGTGCATCTGGAGGTCTTCTTTGCAAAGGTATCTGTCCCGTACACTCGCCAGCAATTGCCGCCAGAGGCTGAGAGTTTCCTGGGTTTTCCCAATCCCCTGGTCAATAACCACATCCTGGGACAGGGATCCCAGTTGCCTGGCCTCACTTCCGTCCAGAATAGTGTCATTAGCTGCGGCGTCCCAGATACGGAGCAGCCAGGTTAAGATGGACTCGTTTGCCTGCCGGGTGAATTCCCTCCGTAGGTCACGCAGCTCCCCCAGGGATAGAGAGCGAGTGATGATCTCCGGCTCTGTCTCTTCTGCTGGGTGAGATGGTCCTGCCGCATCCTCATCAGTCGCTGTGCGGACTGATTTGCTCTTGGATTTCTTTTTCTGGACAGGAGCAACCGCTACTGGCTTTGGCTGTTCTGATTTGGCAATGGTCTGTGTTGAGACGTCGACTGCTCTTTTGGCTCTTTTCCTCTTGCCTGCTGATTTGCTTTGTTTCTCCTCCTCAAGGAGACAAAATATTGTTCTGATCTTCAGCAAGATGTACACGATGCTGATCAAAGAAAACAGAACTGACAAAGATTATGCCATCCTTAGCATCTAGAGGGAACTCAATATTGTCAAAAACGGCCGTGCCTGACCTGAAATGCTGGAAGAAATCGCTCTTTCCTCCTAACGCCAGAGGCTGGGTGTGATTGCTGAGGAGGTCCCAGACGTAGCAGCTCAGATTAGGCCAGGCAGATGGAAGTGATACGTTCCAGAATGAAATTATTCTTCTAACCTCACAGGACACTCCACGCAATGAGCATGTCTCAGCCAATAGAGCAATTTTCATGCCATTCCCTGGTCGCAACAGGACCAATACGACAGGCAGATAGTTT
This sequence comes from Lichenostomus cassidix, assembly GCF_008360975.1. Taxonomy (NCBI): domain Eukaryota; kingdom Metazoa; phylum Chordata; class Aves; order Passeriformes; family Meliphagidae; genus Lichenostomus; species Lichenostomus cassidix. Next base: position 906,237 of record NC_139510.1, read on the forward strand.
CCCATTTGAGGAAAAATATAGAGAGCGAGATACAGCACCCATATAGATAAGCAGAACATCATGGTGATAGGATTTCTGAGTTTCCCCAGGTCGTGCCCCACGTTGGGCGCCAAAATATGTCTTGGTTTGAAAACAAACCAGTGGGAGATCACAAGTCAAGATTGAAATTAAAAATAAGTGAAATAATACAAGGAAAAGCACTGACAAAGTCAGATACAACCTAACACCCTGTTAGGGTGGTAGTAGCAGTCCAACTGAAGTAGTCCAGTTGAAGTGGTGATCCTGTGAAGGTCTAGTCTCCAGCTGAAGATCCAGTGGTAGCTCTGGTCCTCTGGGAACCCAGTAGACAGGGCTAGCTCAGGCAGTTCCAAGGCCAGGTTATATCCAGGTGGGAACACCTGGTTCCTCCCTCCTGGGCAGAGCATCCCACAATGGGATGAGATAAGTCCATGAGTCACACGGTGGGTCCCTGATGGCCCATTGTCTGTCATGCGGGGTGGGTCATTAGCAGCTGGTAATAGCTAACGGATGGCCCATTGCCTGTCATCCGGAGTGGGTCATTAGCAGGTGATAGCAGCTAACGGCCCACAGCTGGTGGTAATAGAATACTTAACTACATCTATATTGCAACCTAGGACATTATAGCAATACAGGTTAAAGCTATAGGAAATGGGGGTGGTTTCAACAATTACACTGGGGGGAAGGGAAAGTTTCTCTGGAAACTGTTTTAGGAGAGTTCCCAACAGCTGCTGCCAAGCTATGAGTGAGTTAGGTAAGGGGACAAGAGCAGGCAATTGGATTGACACAGTAGATCCTAAAATAACATTGCTATCCAGACAGAGGTATCTGTTTTCCCAGAAGCAGAACTTGGCACTGTCTGTTAGTTTGTAGGAGAGCCGGGATAAGTCACTATTCATTTTGGTGGTGGACATTGATTCTTAATCATAGCTCACAAGTTGAGAGTTGCTATGTGTAAAGAATGTTCTCATGGCATAGGCCATATCTCAGTCTGGATGCATTCACTTAGCTGTAAATAGGTTCTATGAATTTTTGAAGACTATAGTTGAACATCTTAAGCTTTCTAAAATAAGTATAGTTATTTAAACAGTGCATCAGAATATACTATTTTTATTGCTGAGGTTACTGGAAGAATGTGCTTGTAAATTGTTTGTTTATAAACTGACTCCCTTTTCTTGTGACAGGCTTATCAAGGATGAAGCAGAGCACTCTCTGATTGTTCTCTTGTTGGAATTTCAATTAAAATAATGCTTTAGAAGAAAGCCAGAGAGATATTTCCTGGAAATATGGCAAGAGATAGTTGAGGTTTTGGGGAGTGCTGGCCAAAATTAGCTTCAAAATCCCCTCGTCCTCCTTATGATAGCTGGTGTTGTGAAGACTTTGTATGTGTTAACTGGAAAGGTATAGCAGGAGGATCAAATTGCCCTTCCTTTTCTCAGTTCTGTAATTATGGTGGGAGTTGAATGTTGTCTCTACATTCTCTGTAAAAGACTAAAGAAAGTTCTTGGTGCTAAGTGTGTCACACCAAGCTCTGGCCTCCACAGGGCAGTAAGGTCAGAGTGATGGTGTGCTTTGCAGTAGCTTCCTGTTGTGTGTAACATTTCTTCATCTTGGAGTTGGCCCCATGTGTATGTACTCCTCCAGCAGCTTACTGTGTAACTTCCTGACTTCCTCTTAGTAAATGGTGTTGTGCAGCCTAAATTTCCAGCCTAGGGGAAACTGCCAAGCAGCTGCTTGTCTGGTTAATAGAGTCCACCTGCACATCAAATCCAAGTCCACCTGCAGTCTAAACATCAAATGTTAGATGATCCTGTGAGAGAAGCAGTCCCTTGTTTCTGAAAATGGTGAGTGTGAAGCAGTTGACTTTAGGAGTGTTTTTCTGACATTTTGTAGTGTCTTTTAATCTGTGTTGAGCATTTCTTTCAATAATTTTACAATGACCGCTTTCAACTGGTCCATGTTCTGTAGTGCTGTATTGTGCAATCTGGATTAGTGTGTAGAGAAAACAAGAGTGCTTTAAGAAATTCTGCTAATTTCCTCGTAGCCTTTCTCAGAGCTGGGGGGGCAGGAGCTGGCACCTGGTTTTCCAAGACAATCTTGCACCCAAAGATAAATGGTACCAGCTCTTCTTAGTTCCTAAATTTTCAGGATGATGTGGCTATAGACACAAGGATGCTGGCCCTAATTACATGTGTAAAATGACATGTTCAAACTCTAGGTTGCAGAATACTTTTAGATGCTGTATGGACATACAATGGGAAATAAAAATTCATGTCAGGTTTGACTTCAAGTCTCTATGAAACCTAATTTCTAAACTTGATGTTAGCAATCAATAAGAAAGTGTTGTGCGATTTCCTGCATCTATTTGAAAACTACTTTTCTGCATTTCTTTTAACTATAAAACTATCTTAAAAATCAATTTAGTTCATGTTTTATTACCAAATTAAATTTAAAAATGAGAACTGGTGGTCACTTGCAAATTTCTCAATTTCTTTTAAGCTGGTGAAAGAAAAATAAGTCTATTCAGACAAACTAGCCACATGGAAATATCAGCTTGTCTGGCATTAATATTCCTGGTTTGTGATTTTTTTAAAATGCTTGTTCAGGGACGCAGTTGGATAACTGTATGATGTCTGTGGTCTTGTCTTCAGAAACTGACTTGAAATAAGTGCCTTTTTGAAGCCTTTTGTGAAAACAGTAATTTCCTAGTAAAAAGCATTTTTTAGTAAAGTTTTTTGTGAACTGGTCAACAGTCTTGAGGTCCTTGTTCGTTGAGAGGAGCCATCATCGATGGGGGGTGTAACAGAGTGCAGTGAATTGTCAAAGCAGAATAAGCTAAGAAGTTAAATATTGTTGTTCCCTTAACCCTTTCTACATAACTTCTACATTATAGCCTAAAGTTAAATTGTTTGTTTTCTCCTATTTGCTTCATAGTGTCAGTGTATTTCATATGTAGAGTAGGATGCAGGATTTCTAATAGCATATTTTTCTTCTACCAACACTTCCTACTTGAATGGCTGATTAGCAGCAGGACCCTTCTGATATATCCTCCTCTCTCTGGGGAGACATAGAAACTTTCCAGTACCTAAAGGGGCTACAAGAGAGCTGGAGAGTGACTTTGGACAAGGGCATGGAGTGATAGGACAAGGGGGAATGGCTTCTAACTGTCAGAGGGCAGGGTTAGATTAGATATTGGGAAGAAATTCTTTCTTGTGAAGGTGGTGAGGCACTGGCACAGGTTGCCCAGAGAAGTTGTGGCCACACCCTCCCTGGAAGTGTTCAAGGCCAGGTTGGATGGGGCTTTGAGCAACCTGATCTAGTGGAAGGTGTCCCTGCCCATGGTGGGGGGCTTGGGACTAGATGGTCTTAAGGTCCCTTTCAACCCAATTAATTTTGATATCTGTATACAGAAGAACATATGTGCATCAGTAGGGCACTGCCCAGACACTGTGTGTTGCAGCAGCTAGGGCCTTGCAAGTCAGTTGTTGTAGCGCGGTCCGGGAGGGTGGCACAGGCCGGCTGCCCCCCTGGACCGGGTCTGTGGTTCGTGTAATCCCACCGGATCTGAGGCGGGCGGCCCCCGAGGTTCTGCAGCATGGCGTGAGTCTTCCAACCACGTCAATTCAAGCAGGAATATCGTGAGACAAAGGAAGAACTGGACTCCATCTCTGTTCTGCTAGGGATGTTTATTTGGGGTAACGGGAAAAGGGGTGCAGGGAAGGAGAAGGGGGAAGGGAGACAAGGCAGGGAGGAGATGCTAGCAGCCCAGAGATGGAAAGACCACGAGCTGGTCCAGGCTCTGCCTTTTAAGGGGAAGGAGAGGGGGCAGGGGCTGGCTCTCTCTGAGCCAGTCCCAGGAGGATGAAGGGAAGATTGGCAGGAGGGTTACACACCAATAGGTTTTGAGGTACAGCAGAGCATATTTCAAAATGAACCAATGGTATACAAAGCAGAGGGACAAAGGAGCACATGGAATCCCAACACTCCACATTGCAACAATTCCCCGTTTCTATATATATAAAAGAAAAATGAAGCGGTTGTTGAGGTACAATCTAAATCACATACGGTTAAATCTATTGGTTTGAACCCAGATGATTGTTTAAGGGGATTTCAAAATCAAAAAATCAAGTCATTAGAGCCCATATATGTTGGTATGCATTTCCCTCGGCTGCTGCCAAGTTTCTTCAAGTTGGAATGTCTTTGTAGCAAATTGGCAAAGCTGGACAGCAGTTCTTAGATGGCTGTTGATTCTGTTGCTGATTGGGACACAGACTGCTGCTTGAGCCAATAGGGAAAGGTTGTTTTGCTTGGGAAATAAAACTCAGAATGCAATTATTACATTTTGAGAAGCTGTTAGTGTCTGATGGAAAACACTGGCTACTCATAATTTACAAAAGCATTTCTCATTCACCCATCATTCTTCTTGCCAGCCTGCGAGGCCAGGCCGGCTGTGCTTCCCCCTCCCCAGCACTTCTGGTTTTGGTGTGGGAACCTAGGGGTGGGATTTTCCCATGCTTCTCTGCCCTGTGATGTAAGGGGGCGGAGCGTGCTGACATGTGAGAAGGGGCAGAGCCTACACAGCCGGGAAGGACTGAGCATGCTGGGAAGAAGAAGGTCTCGGAAGCATGGCCTCCGCCATCTTGAAAGTGAGCCTTGGTGTTATGAGGCTGTTTAGGGAAAGAGAGGGTAGGAAAGGAGGGTGAGGTATGAGGGCTTAGGGTAAGGGCCAGGATGAGTTGATCAGTCTCACTCTAGCAAGGGAAAAGGGGGAGCTGGCGAGGCGCCCGGGAGAACGGTAGCAACCCGGCATCATTTGGACGGGGTGTGGCTGGCAAGCTACCTCTTATCAGGGTTAGAGGGAGAAGGAAAGTGGGAAAAGGAAAGTTAAAAACGGGGGTCAGGAAGGGGACTGATAAGGGATCACCTTGCAGTCCCCCAAAGGCTGAAATAAAATATTTTAACTCAAAAAGAGGGGATAGAAGTTCGTTCCTTTTTGAGGGAGAGATACCTAGGGGGTTCCCACTTCCCCACGGTACCTGCCCTTCAAAGCTCACCTCTGCCTAACTGTGTAATGAAAAACACAAAAAATAATTAGCTGGGAAATAAGGGAGATTTGCTGACTGCTTAAAACCCTGGGAAAATAAAAACACGACCATTAAAATAAAATCCTTAACTAAAATTTGCCGCGAAAAGAATAAGGGGGTCCCTTACAGCTTCAGCTGGTCACCCAACTCAAAATTACCAGCAAAATCAGCAAACCTGCCTGCCTCCTGTGGCCCTCTCCACAGGCAGAACTGTTATAAACTGGGTCTCAATAAGTCAATCAGAGACAATTCCAATTCAGTAATTTGTAATTTATTCAAGCAAGTGGATACTGGTCAAAGCAGCGCTGGGCGGGCTAGGCATGCTCCTTCACTCTGCCTAAGACACACCGCGCAGAGGTTTGTGTGTGCCGAGGTTTTATACAGTCCCTTTTTCCAGGTTACGTGTCATTTGCTGGAGATAAGGCTGTGTCTGCGTAGTCCGTTGCTGTTGCTAGAGGGTCCGCCGCTGCCTTCCGAAAGGTCGTAGTCACGTTCGCAGCTTGCCTTTCTTCCTAAACCTTGCAAGTTTTGTATAAGCCTTGTGTAAACAGGATGATTAAGTTCTGCTTATGCCAGCAGGAGGTCTTTGGCCCGTGGGGGCCCTGTTTTCCTGTTGCGATTTAGAGAATCAATCCTTATCTATCACAATCCCCCCTTTCTTTAATACCATTTTGTTCGCTAAATCGCTTTAAGGCCTCTGTGCTAAGGATCAGTCCTTCGGCCATATCATATTCTTGCTGATCGGGTATTATCTCTAGTTTAGCCTTAGCTAGCATTAGGTGTGCTGCTTCCAATCTTCCTTTAACTATACTTAAAAGTTGATTGAATATACATGGTCCAAATGTAAGTGTCAATATTAGTACAACCAGAGGTCCCGCTAGGGTAGATAACATGGTTGTAAGCCACGGGCATGTATTGAACCAGCTTTCATACCAATTCCGGGTGTTTTCTCTTTCTCTTTTGCGTTTTTCTAATCCTTTACGGAGTTCAGACATAGCATCTCTCACTACCCCTGTGTGGTCAGCATACTACCCGCAGAGCAGTAAATTCTTTGTTTACAAGAGATGCTATACCTGTACTGGCTCTAGTAGCTTTTAAAGCTAGCAATGTTGCTATGGTTTGAGTTCCCAGTGTCAATATAATTGTACTTAGTAGGTGATGTACACCCTTGAGGATACTATCCTGTGGAAATATGTTTGTCACTGTTCCTAGGAGTCCAACTTCTTGCTACAGTTACACACTCCCAATATGCACAATAATAAGCTGTTGGTTGATTACAGTACCCAAGACCAGGATTTGAACTTGGGCACATATAGTAATCTGTAGTACGATTCGGATACTAGTATGGTCCTAATGACCCGACTGGGATCTGAAAAGATGGGTTTTCCACAGTAGTTTGTGTTTGTATGATGTGTTGATCTTCTCATCGGATCAGAGACCATTTAAACGGTTCATGAGGATGATGGCTAGCACTACTCATGATACATTTTAACAAAATTAAGCTACACATATATATAAATCGTGTAAGTGATGGTCCCATGGCTGAACGTGTACTTCTTACCTGTATTTGATACCCACTTTGCTGCTTGGGCTCTTGAACCCTTTTAAAGTCCTTCCAAGACTTGGGGCAGCTCGGTACAGATCTTTTCATAGTCCCACGGACTGTCTTTACTCTCCCAGGTTCGATCCCTCTGCCTCGCCCGTCGACTCGGTTTCCGCGAGCCACGGGGGTCACCATCTTCTCAGCAGCAAGGATATTCCTCGGGGGGGCTCTGGGGTAAATGATCTGTTTTTATAACTGTCCCAGTTTTTATGTTTAACCACTGGACCATGGCAGGGTAAGTGAGCCACATTTTTTTTTTTTTCTACAGTCTCCTCCAATGATTTCTGCCACCATCGGCCTAGGTTCATTGGAGTGGTAACAATAAAATTCAGGGCAAATCCCATGGAGGTAAATATCCCACCATTCGGGCATCCCCTGTCGTAATCTCCCCAATTTAACAGCCAATCGTAACAAATGCTCGGTTTGCTTATGTTCTGCCTTAGAGCAGGTTGGGCAGACCCCCATAGGAGGCCTTCCCCTGGTGCAATGGGTCCACCACTTTTCTCTACATACTTTGCATACAAAACATACAAAGGGATAGCAATTACAATTAGGGGTATTACATTTGACCACATGGTCCCAAGCATAGCAATCATAGGGTAAATCATACTTAGGGAAAACTCTAATGGGGTATTTCAGGTGTACAGTAACAGGGTTCATGCACTAGAAATTACAGTCTCTTAAGTCTTATCTTCAATTCCTCGGGGCGTTCCACGACTTTCTACGAGGGGTCTCTGTTGAACTTCTTTACTTGGCTAGCGTGAGTCCAACCCTTTTCGGTGGTCCGGACTGCGGATTCTGTGGTAAGTAACACAACATAGGGACCTTCCCATTGAGGGGTTAAAGATGCCTCTTTCCAGGATTTTATTAAAACTTCATCTCCAGGCTGATATGCATGTATCGGCATCCAGAGAGGTGGTCTTTGGGCAGCTAACCCCTTTTGTCTCAGCTTGTCCCATCTCCCTGCCAAGTGTGTAATGTAAGTTTGTAAGTGAGTGTCTGATACAGCGGGATGATCTCCAGGAATTTCTAAATCAAAGGGCATTCCATATAACATTTCACAGGGAGAAAGTCTTATATCTGTACGGGGTTGTGTCCTAATATTTAATAGAGCTAACGGTAAACATTTAACCCAACTCATTTTTGTTTCAAGCTTTAATTTAGTCAATTGTTTCTTAATTTCCCCATTCATACGTTCTACTTTTCCCGAACTTTGTGGATGCCAGGGGGTGTGATATTCCCAATTGATACCTAGAGCGTCTGCCACAGCTTTTGCTACCTTGGACACGAAATGGGGTCCTTGGTCTGAGTCCATAGTTTCAATGAGACCGTATCGTGGAATAATTTGTTCTAACAATACCTTGGCAACTGTTTGTGCAGTAGCTCGTTGTGTTGGTTTGAAAACAAACCAGTGGGAGATCACAAGTCAAGATTGAAATTAAAAATAAGTGAAATAATACAAGGAAAAGCACTGACCAAGTCAGATACAACCTAACACCCTGTTAGGGTGGTAGTAGCAGTCCAACTGAAGTAGTCCAGTTGAAGCGGTGATCCTGTGAAGGTCTAGTCTCCAGCTGAAGATCCAGTAGTAGCTCTGGTCCTCTGGGAACCCAGTAGACAGGGCTAGCTCAGGCAGTTCCAAGGCCAGGTTATATCCACGTGGGAACACCTGGTTCTTCCCTCCTGGGCAGAGCATCCCACAATGGGATAAGTCCATGAGTCACACGGTGGGTCCCTGATGGCCCATTGCCTGTCATCCGGAGTGGGTCATTAGCAGGTGATAGCAGCTAACGGCCCACAGCTGGTGGTAATAGAATACTTAACTACATCTATATTGCAACCTAGGACACTCGTGTTGTTTAAACGGCTTCCACAAAATGGGTTAAGTGGTCTACCATTACTAGTAGATATTTGTGTCTTCCTACTGCAGGTAATTCTGTGAAGTCTATTTGAACATGTGAGAACGGTCTATGTGCCAATTCCCATCTCCCAGGCAATCGTTCTCTTAGTTGCTGTTTATTTACTTTCTGGCAGGTTACACATCCCATGGTTACTTGTTTGGCCAGATTATATATCTTTATGCACATATATTTATTAGCAAAGTGATCTACTAAGGCTTGTATTCCCCAATGAGTCTTTTCATGTAATCTCCGCAAAACCCGCAGAGCCATAGCTTTTGGTAGTACTTCTCTCCCATCTGCAAGGACCCACTTCTTTTCTGAATTCTGTGTCACCCCTGTTTGTCTAAGCTTTTGCTCCTCTAGCATAGAAAAGCATAACAACTGAGGTCTCTAGGTTTGACCCTCTTTTTCATGTACATAACACCATTCCTTATGGGGATTATCGCATGTGCAAACCAGACCATCGCACCCAAAATCTTTCCAGCAAGCAAAGCAGGGGAATTTCTCTAAATCATCTTTACATGTTGCACAAAGCTCGCGTGGGTGTTTCTCATGGAGAGAAAGCAAAGCAGCTCGTTTTGCTTCCTCATCTGCTAGGTTATTGCCTCTTGTAGTTAAACTTAACCCTTTTTGGTGCCCTTTAACATGTACTACAGCCAATTTAGTTGGTTGTCAGAGTGCCTTTAAGATTTCTTTAATGAGCCTCTCATGCACTAGTCCCTTACCCTGGGAGGTTATTAGGACCCTTTCTTCCCAAATTTTTCCAAATGTATGTACCACTCCAAATGCATATTTGGAGTCAGTGTAGATGGTCCTTATGTCTTTTCCAATTATTTGTAAGGCTCATAATACAGCATAAAGTTCACATGCCTGAGCTGACCAACTTGGGTTTAAGGGACCTGATTGGAGTACTTCCATGGTTTGTCCATCAATGATGGCATAGCTGGACTTATGTTTACCCTCTACTACCCGTGAGGATCCGTCCACAAATAATTTAATGCCGTCTTCTAATTCTTCATCTTCTAGGTCAGGCCTAACCTTTGTTTGTTCTTCTATGGTTTGGAGGCAATCATGTAATAGCACATTGCCGTCGGGTACCCCATACAAAAATTGGGCCGGATTTTGTACTGAGGTGGTTTCTAAAGTTAATTTAGGAGACGCAACCAGAATTCCTTCGTATTTAAGCAATCTGGCGTCTGTGATCCATTTTTCTGCCTTTTGGGATAAAATACTCCAGATATCATGAGGGGAGACAACTCGCAGTTCTCCTCCAAAGGTTATTTTGAGGGCTTCCTCTACCATTAGTGATGCTGCAGCTACTACTTGGAGACAAGTAGGCCATCCCTTACTAATGGGAGTCTAACAATTTAGATAAATAGGCCACAGGCTTTTTACTACTGGCCCAGTCCTGAGCTAAAATACCAAATGCAGTCCCCTCTTCGGTATTCACAAATAAATGGGACGGCTTGTGGATATCAGGCAAGCTTAACACGGGTGCATTGACCAATTCTTTTTTTTTTTTTTAGAGCCTGAAATCTTTCCTCATCTGCTGGAGACCATTTAAGGAGTCCATCATGGGCCAATTTTTCATATAGGAATTTGACTTTTTGGCTGTAATTCTCAATCCATTGTCTACAATAGCCAAATAATCCCAGTAATTGTCGAATTTGTCATTTTGTTTTGCTGTTCATTAAAGGCCTTAGTCATATTTTGTCCCCTAGGGACTGATTTTTTTAATGCCTTGGACTATGATCGTCTGCAAGTCCTGCATGTGTGCCTGATCATTTGGGTCTTGATTATTCCAACTGGGCCGCTGTAATGGCCACTTCACATCCCCAGTCGGGCCCTGAGGATGGTTATTTTCCCAAATTCTCATACCGGCTGTTCTAATCATCCTTCTTTCTTCTGCCGTAAAGGGAGTTCATCCCAGGTATAAATGTTAGGACCTAGGAATTGATCTACTCTCTCAGCAACTCCCAATGGATCTTCTAGAAGGTGACCCATTTCCTTTGTAAATTCTCTTACGTCCCCTGAATTTAAGGGAACTGCTATGTACCCTATACCAGGTGCCTGACCTCCCCCTGGTGGGTTTACCATCTCCATACCAACCTCTCTGAGTGGATATAGACCATTACGCGCCCTGCTGCGTGTGATGCGTCTACTAGGCTGAGCAGGCTCCTCATCCTCAGATGACTGATTAGTGTCATCTTGAGGTAATAACGGGGCTGTTGGTGCATTCGGAGGTGGTGCCGGAGTTGGTGCTGGAGGTACATATAGAGGGGGCATTTCCTCTGAATTCCTTTTCTTAGGATCTTTTGTTTTAACACAAAAAGTCCTGCCCCTCATATCGGGGTAATCCAAAGGGCAGCATAATCACTTTCTTCCTGATTAAAAGGTTGTTTGGAATTTACATACGAATTTAAAGCTTGACACATAAAATTCTCAAACGGCCCAAATACTGGTCAGTACAAAGGATCAGTCCATATCTGTTTTCCTCCCCAAACTACTATGCAATAATTTATCATTTTACTTTTACTCTTACCCCTTGTACGGGGGTCATCCGCCCAATATTTAATCAAAACCCCTAAGGGAATATCAGGCGGGATATCCGGGAGTTTTGTCTGGGGCTCCCCCCCCCCCATGGATTCAGAGGGCTTGCTTTTCCTCTGACCCATCTTCCAGAGTGTCTTCAGTCACACACACACTCGCGTCCTCCCGGTCGTGGCCCAGTCCCTCGCGGGATGTGGGAACCGCACTACAAGGGAGTCCACATTCACTTTGCCAAGCCTTTGGCGTCTCACACACCACACTCTGGGATAACCACCCCAACCGAACGGATACCCTGTGTTCTCTTAATCTGAACGCATACTCACGCGTCCTGTGTCTTCGTCCGGAGCTTCGTGCACAAAGATTATGGGGTTTTCCTTTGACCAGTATCCGAATTTAGGTTCGTCGGTTAGGGTGTCAGAGAAGTACCCCCACAGGGCCGTTGAAACAACGGGGCGCCTCCCAGTGAGGGGTCTCCAGCGAGGGACCCTATCCGAGTCACGGCACCATGTTGTTATAAATTGGGTCTCAATAAGTCAATCAGAGACAATTCCAATTCAGTAATTTGTAGATTATTCAAGCAAGCGGATACTGGTCAAAGCAGCGCTGGGCGGGCTAGGCATGCTCCTTCGCTCTGCCTAAGACACACCGCGCAGAGGTTTGTGTGTGCCGAGGTTTTATACAGTCCTTTTTTTCCGGGTTACATGTCATTTGCTGGAGATAAGGCTGTGTCTGCGTAGTCCGTTGCTGTTGCTAGAGGGTCCGCCGCTGCCTTCCGAAAGGTCGTAGTCACGTTTGCAGCTTGCCTTTCTTCCTAAACCTTGCAAGTTTTGTATAAGCCTTGTGTAAACAGGATGCTTAAGTTCTGCTTATGCCAGCAGGAGGTCTTTGGCCCGTGGGGGCCCTGTTTTCCTGTTGCGATTTAGAGAATCAATCCTTATCTATCACAGAACGGGTCAACCCTGGTCCCCGGCAGTTCAGAGTCCGGCCTGCGCTCTCACCTAGCGCCTACGGTTCCCTGTAACCCGGTTCCCCAGTTCCATGTTGATCCTTATTCCTCTCAGCAACTAAATCCAGCTTCGGCAGAGATTCCTGGGAATTGCAGGGACTTTCTTATAAAAGTCTCTCCTGAGTGGTTAAAAGACTCCCACCACTGAAATCGCAGTTCCTCGGAGGCAGTAGATGTGAAAAATCCCGGTGTGGAGCAGTGGAGCAGCTCCTGCCGCCGCATCGGTCCAGGCGCGGCCCCGCCCACCGTCCTGCCGTGCGGCGACCCAAGATGTCCGCCACCATGCGGCTCCCGCCACCAAAATGGCGGGCGCCGCGTGGTCTCGCTGCGGCGTGGTCTTGCCGCCGCGCGCCGCACCGGGCGGCGTTTCGCCGGCGGGGCTGGCGGTGGTCGGCGGCCTCTGTCTTCCCCGGGCAGCGGTAGCGGCTCGGCGCCGGCTCCCGCCCCGTCCCGGGCCCCCCGGGGCCGCGGGACGGGGAAGGCAGCGGCAGCGGGCACCCAGCGCCCGCAGCTCGGCGGCAGCTCCGGCGCGGTGGTTTCGGCGCCTCTCGCTCCCCCCTCGGGCTGTCCCGAGGGCGTGGGGCCGGCAGCGGGGCGGCGGCAGCGGCGCGCGCGGGCACGGCGGGCACGGCGGGCACGGAGAGCGGGGCTCGCGGCTTCCCGGCGGCGGGGCGGCTGTGGCGCGGCTCCGCCGTTCGCGAAGGCTATGCGGCACCGGGTGGTCTCGGCGGGTCGCTCCGGCGCCGCTCGCGCGGGCGCGGTGGTCTCTGCGCGGCACTGCGCCTGCTCCGAGGGTTTGCCGGTGGCAGGGCAGTGCTGCCGGCGCGAGGGATAGTGTGCTGGCGGCCGTGAGGAATCTTCGGGGCTGCGGAGCGCGGCAGCACGCGGAAGCGGCGAGAAGCAGCGGGAAAGCAGCAAAACGGCGAAAAAAGCGGCGAGATGGTTCTTTCACGGTAAAGAAAGCTGATTTGATGGAATTTTTCCGGGGTCTTGGCACCATTTGTTGTGTCAGGGTCCGGGAGGGTGGCACAGGCCGGCTCCCCCCCAGTCCGGGGTCACTGGTCCATTTAATCCCACTGGATCTGGGGCGAGCGGCCCCCGAGGTTCTGTGGCATGGCGGCAGTCTTCCAACCACGTCAATTCAAGCAGGAATATAGTGAGACTAAGGAAGAACTGGACTCCATCTCTGTTCTGCTAGGGATGTTTATTTGGGGTAACGGGAAAAGGGGTGCAGGGAAGGAGAAGGGGGAAGGGAGACAAGGCAGGGAGGAGATGCTAGCAGCCCAGAGATGGAAAGACCTCGAGCAGATCTGGACATCGCCTTATAAAGGGAAAGGAAGGGGAGGGACTGTCTCCCCTAGAGCCAGTCCCGGGGAGTCTGAAGGGAAAACAGGCATAGGGAACCCACCAATAGATTTCAGGGTACAGCAGAGCATATTTCAAAATGAACCAATGGTATACAAAGCAGAGAGACAAAGGAGCACATGGAATCCTAAAACCCCACGTTGCTACAGTCAGTTATTCTTTAGAAGGTGAATTTGAAGACTTATGTTTTCTAGCCTTCTAACACAGTATTGATTGAAGTTGAGAATAGCAATTGTGTTCGTGTAATTGAGTTTTAATTATAAATACTAAAATATAGCTGATAACTTGGTTTGTTGCACAGCTGGTGATGAGGAGTGAATTGCTATAACTAAGGTTAAGCTTTAGTGTAGATATCGTTCTGGTTACAGTATCTTATAATCATGTCATCCTGAAAAAGGAAGTCTTAGAGTATTAAAGATACTTAGGGCTACCAATTTTAAGCTTGTGCAATTCAGGAAGCCATGTGACTTACTCATATAATTTTAAAAAATTGGTGAGTTGGTGTGCCAAGCAGAAAGTATCAGCATGTCTTTTGAGGGAGGTCAACATGTAAAAATATAAATATACAAGATTCTTAGCCAGTGGCAAAATGCTGTACACTTCAAAGGAGCTTGTCTCTCAAGTCAGGAGGAAAAACCATTGAATTTTGGGGACTGTATTGTATACTAACTGGAGCACTGAATAAAGGCTATGGGCATGTGGATTCTGGCCTTGGCTCTGCTGCTTTTTCTCAGGTAACCTCCAAGTTTTTATTTGCTGTCATTTTTCAGTCTATAAATTGAGATGATTTTTTGTAAGGTGTAGGATAGTGTAATTTCTTCACCTCAGTGGTATAAGGTGTATTATTTGTTTACGGAGTAAGTTTAAGGTATTGATCCCATTGGAGTATCAATGATGAGGAAAGCAAATTTATGGGTGAAAAAATGAGTTGTTGGAATTTGTGCAAGTTCAAGTTACTGTTGCTCCTCATTAGGATTATCTTAATGGTAAGTAGGAAGAATCAGAATAAAAAATAAGTGTTAAAGCTTGCTTGATTTTTATATGCTATTTATTGTTTATCAGGTTAATAACTGATGCTGGGACTGTTGAGTTTTAAGCAAATTAAAAAGAGCTACTTGTGATTACTTTAGCAACTTACCCGCTCAGTGAATCCTGGTACAAAGCTCTAACTCGTTACAATAATATCTATATCTGGCACTTCATGCTGCCATTAAGAAGGCATATTAGTCACTCAAGAAAAATGTTGACTGTGCTTTATTGTCAATACTGAGCCCCAAATAATCTCATAAATCAGTACTTATTTTCCCTCCAGTATGGAATCAAGGCTTTAGTTGGCTTCAGTCAATTCTAAACTTTTCCCTGGTTTACTGTGGTAATTTGCCTTTATATCAGGTCAGCTATTCAACGTGACAAAGATTCCTCTCCTCATTATATTTTTCTTCTGTAGAAGTCAGCCAATTTAGTTTTCTTAGAACTGTAACAAAACACCTGAATGCTGTTTTTACTGGTGTGAATGTTTCATGACAACCAGAGCAATTCTACCAAAAAAAAACCCCTTCCTGGTTATGTTGCTCAGGCAGTTAGCTTACAAAGAATTTCTAGGATTAACAACATACTGCAGTTCTTTTACTGCTGCAGCTTTGAACACAAATAGCTAGTTAATAGGCTCCGTACTGATTTAATCTTGCTTGTAATCTATACCTGATAATTTAATAAAAAGTAACTTCCCATGTCTTGTTTACTACTTGTTTTTGTTCACTTACTCTTAGTTGCAGTGCTGATCGGTGTAAAACTAAAATTTACTGTATAAAATGCTGTAGTCTCATCATGAACAGCTTTCTTTCGCTTCTGTCATGCTGCATTATGTGAAGCTGACCAGCAGGATACAAGAGAACAATCAAGAGCTGGAGTAAGTTCAAATCTTGCTGCATATGCTTATGCTTAAAAATTGGCAGAAGAACAATGAGGTTGGGAAAATCCCTTTGAACAAATGCTGCACAGTAATCTGACTTGAGTATTTGTTCAGAAAAGATTCCCCAAATTGTGGCTTTTTATTCTGAAATGTACAAGCAAATTTTAGTAGGTCAAGAATTGAAAGTTCTCACTTAGAATCTGCCTGTAATTGTAGATAAACTGACCATTTCTTTGGATGCGTGGGTTACCTTTTCTTGGGTATTGGATGGAGAAAAGCCTGATGCAAAAGAAGCATACTCTAGGTTTTGCTTAAATGTGCAATTTTAAAATTACTGTTTAGTTGAATTGGCAAGTTACATCCTAGAGCTGGTCTTTGCTTCCTCTTAGTTTTGTGGGAGGGTACAAGTCATGTTCCTCTGATATTTGAAATAATTGTACCTCATGCTGTAGTTTTGCAATTTTGAACATGAAGAAAGGCTGACAATTGGCATGGAAAATTGCAGCTTTGTGGCATGGAAAGTTGTGTTTGAAACAGCGTTTGACTCTCAGGTGTTTGGTTGAAGTCTTTTCTGTTTAATAGGTAACTCAAATGTAGATTTCATGGACTCCAACTACATTTTCCAAGATTGGCTTCTGAATCTTGCTGTGTTAGTGTAAGCCTACAGCAGTGCAGCCTCTAATCACCAAAGCTTATTGATAGTTCTTTACTGTCTTTCTGTAATAAATCTCCTCTTCTGTTATGGGGGGGAACTTGAATATAAACTTAACATCCATATCAGGGAAAGAATTCAAGTGTGTCCATACTGATGAATTCCACAAAGTTAATAATGAAAATACCTTTTTAGTTCCTTTGTATTTAAATTTTGAGTGTCTAATGTTCTGCTTGTCCCATGTACCTGTCTTGCAGACTGATGCCTTGTCTAAGCACAGTGAGTAACAAAAAAATCAATGTTTTGCTGTCACCTATGCATCTAAAATTAGGTGAACGCAGTAAGAGAACAGAAGACCTGGCCTGGTACCTGTTGCAGGCTGCATTGGTGGCAACCATTTAAAAATTGCTGTAATAGTCTGTTTAATGATAAGAAGTTGTTTTTACTGGAGCCCTGTGTCAGTGTGCCTTTCATGTGGGAAACCTTCAATGTTTTGACCAACAACCACAGACATTCTAATAAGGATTTAAACAGCTCTCCTTCCAGCAAGAAGACATATAACTGTTTATTTGAATGCTAATGTTCCTCAAGCCTTTGAAACTCCCATCTTTTTGGCTGCGATAGGACAGAGAGAGAGAGAGCAGGGTAACTGCCACCTCAGCAGAGGGCAAATGATGGTAGAACATGGTTGACTACTGCTAGGTGGAGTGAGGAAAAGAAATTGTTGGATGTCCTGGGAAACTGCTTTAACTGTTAAGCACTTGCATGTGAGGCAAGAGCACTTGTGGATATCATCTTCAGATGCATGTTCTGGGTGTGGATTGTGAACAAGATGCTTGAAGGCTTCAGGACTTGTCCGTGATCTTAACATATCGTCCTTTCTGTCTACCTCTAGGCAGTGAAGCTCAGGAAATAGATTTTGATTCTTGTTCTATGGATGTCCCCTGCATACTCAATTTTCTGTCAACAGTATCAAATATGGGGTCCTGTGTTCTGTTCTGGGCCTGAGGGGAGCAGGGGCCTGTAGTTAGACACCTTGGCTACTAAGTTGATTTCTTGATTTTTGCCTTAGCAAAAGCATATAAGGCAATATGTCAGCAAACATGCTAAGTTAATTTTAAAAATAAAATGGTGACCCAAATTGACCAAAGGGATATTCCATACCATATGATGTCAGGTCAGATATAAAAGCTAAGGAAAGGAGGAGGAAGGGGGGAGCATTTGTTATTTACAATGCTTGCTTTCCAGAGCAACTGCTACATGTGCTGAAGCCCTGCTTCCTGTGAAGTGGCTGAACATTGCTTGCTGATGGGAAATAGAGAATAAAATTATTTTGTCTTTGCTTGTGTGTGTGCAAACTTTTGCTTTTGCTTTAGTAAACTGCTTTATCTAAACCTATGAGTTGTTTTCCATCTTATTTTATCTCCCCTGTCCAGCTGGGAAGGGGAGTGATAGAGCGGCTTAGTGGGCATGTGGTGTCCAGCCAAGGTCAGCCCACCACATTCCTTTTTGGCACCTGATTGGGGCAACACAAAGGCAGTTTTTAATAGATATGTAGCTAGATATGTAGTGTGTATATGAGTGTATGTGTATGTATATATATATTGCATGCTATAGTAATAATAGTTACCAAATACAAGCTCCTGTGAGGGACACAGAGTTTGTCAGCTGCACCACTTATCTTTTTCTGAGTTTGGGAACATGTTAATACAAGCAATGGTTCTTGTGCTTTGTCCTTATGTTGACGGCCTTGTTGTGCTGGGGTAGCTATATCTTCTATGGACAATGAGGGAATACACCTCCCTCTGCCTGCCCAAGATTGATGTGAATGGTTTTATAATGCAGGCTCCTGTGGTCCATGTTCATTCTTATGTGAGCTGTTTAATACTATTAATTAATATGGTTAACATATCATGTAGTTTGTGGAATCAGGTGTCATTCTGGTATAAGAGAAAACAAACTTTAGGTGAAGAGCTATTGAAATCTGCCCTGAGGCATCCAGTTCCTGGGTGGCAGGGTGCATGGAAGGATTTGGGCAGCTTCCTAGGGTGCTTATCACCTGTCATTGCCTGGGACTTTACACCTGTACAGGTTAACAACCCTAACAAACTGATGTGTCAACTGATCGAAGGGTGCCTTGCCTATCCCAATGAAAACCAGCAGCTTCTTGCTCTGTACTGGGGCCTGGTCTGTGCCTACCTAGCCACAGTTCAGTACTCTCAGAGGACTGTAGTTGAAGCAGGAACCCAAACTGCATTTGAGGACACTATGCCTGAGACCGGGACTCAAACCACAGCAACTACAGTAATTGCCCCAGTAGTGAAAAAGAAACATAGATAAGGAGAGCTACAGGTCCATATCATCAATTAAAAAGGGAGGAAGAAGGAGAATCAAGAGAGGAGGGGCCAGATCAAGAAGCTGGTCCTTCAACATAGAAATTTAAAGGAGGGAGGTCAATCAAACAGGAAACCTAAGTTATTTGGTCCCTGACCTCATCAGAACTTCAAGACTTGCAAAAAGATTACAACTGCCAGCCAGGTGAGTGGATTTCTGCCTGGCTGCTTTGACGCTGGGATAATGGGGCCGACAGTCAGCAGAAGCCCAACAGCTGGGATCCCTTGTTAAAGATCGGGAAATTGAAAGAGGAATTGGAAAAGAAGGAGCAATTTGTACCCTCTGGAGACAGCTCCTCTCAAGTGTGAGGACAAGATATCCATTTAGGGAAGATCTTGTGGACTCCCCAGGGAAGTAGACCACTGCAGATGAAGGTATCCAGTACTTGAGAGAACTAGCAGTGCTGGAAGTCATCGATAGTGATCTAAAAAATAATAATGCCCCTAAAGATCGAGAAGATGTCCCTCGCTCAATGGCCATGTGGTGGAAGGTGGTTCAAAGTTCCCCTGCATCATATTCCAGCAGCTTGGTAGCAATGTATTACCTTAAAATGGATATGCCGACTGTAGAGATGGAGCCAGGAAGACACTGAAATGTAGAAGAAACTCTAGGTACTTCTACATCCCTATAGGCCAGCACCTCAGCTTTTAGGGGCAGCCCAAGAGATCGGTTCTCTCCTGCCCTGGTCAGAGGGAAGGAAAGCCCCAAGCGCAGGCCATGTAATGAACTGGTTTTTTCTGTGTGACCAGGGGGAGGACATGAGGAAGTGGGATGGTGAACCCACCTCTAAGCTGGAAGCCTGTGTCTGTGAACTGAGAGGGAAGAGAGCTTTTAAGAAGGGGTCACCCAAGAAGGCTGTCAGTGTAGTTGCTGCAGAGAGACAAGAAGGCAATCGGTGATCTCCCAGACAGAACTGAAATTACTTCCTTTGACCCTGGCAAGGGATCCTCTGATCTGGCATCACAAAAGTCAGTGAATACTCTGATAAAGAACAGGAATAGAGGGTTCCTGCCTTTGGCCAGGAAGAGGAAAGGGATGACTGGGCATACTGGACTGTGTGGATTCGATGGCCTGGCACATCAGATCCACAGAAGTATAAAGCTTTAGTAGACACCAGTGCACGTTGTACACTGGTGCAATCAGGGTACAGGGGCACAGAACCTATCTGGATCTCTGGAGTGACAGGGAGATGCCATGAATTGTCTGTATTGGAGGCTGAGGTGAGCTTAACAGGGAACTAGTGGGAAAAGCACCCCATTGGGACTGGCCCAGAGGCCCCTTGTATCCTTGGCATGGACTACCTCAGGAGAGGGTACTTGAAGGATCCAAAAGGGTATTGATGGGCTTCTGGTGTAGCTACTGTGAATACAGAGAAGGTCAAACAGTTATGCACCCTGCCTGGCCTCTCAGAAGATCCCTTCATTGTGGGATTGCTGCAGGTTGAAGACCAGCAAGTGCCAATTGCTATCAGGACAGTGCATTGGTGGCAATATTGCGCCAACTGATACTCCCTGGCTCACATCCATGAACTGATTCATCAACTGGAGAGCCAAGGAGTGATCAGCAAGACTCACTTGACTTTTAAAAGTCCATGTGGCCAGTGCCAAAGTCTGATGCAGGGTGGAGGTTAACAGTAGGCTATTGTGGCCTGAATGAAGTAATGCCACCACTGTGTGCTGCTGTAACAGACACATTAGAGCTCCAATATGAACTGGAGTCGAAGGCAGCCAGGTGGTGTGCTACAATTGACATTGCCAATACATTTTTCTCAATTCCTTTGGATGCAGAGTGCAGACTACAGTTTGCTTTCATTTGGAGAGGTGTCCAATACACCTGGAATCGACTGCCTGAGGGGTGGAAGTACAGCTCTGTTTGTCATGGACTGATCCAAACTGTACTGGAAACAAGTGATGCCCCTGAACATCTACAATAAATTGATAATGACATTGTATGGGGCAATAAGGCAGAAGAAGTGTTTGAGAAAAGGAAGAAGATGATTCAGATTCTTCGGAAAACTGGGTTTGCCAAAAAAAAAAGGAAGGTCAAGGTACCTTGGGAATAAAATGGCAGGGTGGACACTGTCATGCACCTATGGAGGTGATTAACAAAACTGCAACTATGTCTCCACCAGCTAACAAGAAGGAAACACAAGCTTTTCCAGGCCTTGGGGCATTGTGGAGAACACGTATTCTAGGTTATAGCCAGCTTCTGAGCCCCCTCTACTGAGTGACCTGAAAGAAGAACCATTTCAAGTGGGGCCTTGAGCAACAACAGGTCTTTGATCAGGTCAAATAGGAGATAGCTAGTGTCGTAGCTCTTTGACCAGTTTTGACAGGACCAGCCATGCAAAATATACACTGCAGCTGGGGACCAAGGCCTCACCTGGAGCCTCTGGCAAAGGAAATCAGGAGAAACCTGAGGTTAGCCATTAGGGTTTTGGAGCTTGGGTTATAGAGGATCAGAACCCCACTGACTCACACTGAAAAAGAGATATTAGCAGCCTATGAGGCTGTTTGGGATGCCTCAGAATTTTTTGTGAGACAAAAGTGTCTCCTCTTGAAAACACAAAATCGTCAAGGTTGTAAGAGACCTACACAATCACCCAGTCCAACAGTCCACGTGTTAAGATCGGCTTCGTGAGAGATGCCTCTGTCCGAATGAAGGTGCAAATGAGATCTTAGCCAAAACTCAATAAAATGAATTTTATTTAACAACAAATGTAATGTAGAGAGGGAAAGAAAAAAAGGAGTGACGTAGGGAGACGAGGGAAAAGAAGGGAGAGAAGAAAAAAGAGGAGAGGGAGGGAAAGAATAAGAGAGAGAATGAGGGAGGGAGGGAGAGAAGGAGAGGAGAGAGAGAGAGAAGGAGCAGGGGAGAGAAGGAGACAGGGTGGAGAAGGAGAAGCAGACGGAGGGGGGAAGGAGGAGGAGGCAGAAAGAGAAGGAGAGAAAAAGGGAGAGACAGGGCAAGAGGAGAGAGAGCGAGAGCGAGCAAGAGAAGGAGGGAGAAAGAGAGAAAGAGGAGAGAAAAAGAAGAAGAAGAGAGAAAGCAAAAAAGAGAAGGAGAAGGAGAGTAAATGAGAAAGAGAAAAGGAGCAAGAGAAAGAGAGAGCAAGAGAAGGAGGGAGAAAGAAGAGGTGAGAATTAAAAGGAGGGACAGAGAAAGGGAAGGAGGAACAAAAAGGGAGCAAGAGAAGGGGTGAGAATGAGAAGGAGGGACAGAGAGAGAGAAGGAGGGAGAAAGGAATAGGAAGAATGAGAAGGGGTGAGAAAGGGAAGGAGGGACAGAAAAAGGGAAGGAGTAGAGGGAGAAAGGAAAGGAGAGGACAAAGAAAGAGAAGGAGGGAGAAAGGGAAGGAGGAGAGAAAGAGGAGGGAGAAAGGGAAGAAGGAGAGAGGAAGAAGGAGGGAGAAAGGGAAGAAGGAGAGAGGAAGAAGGAGAGAGAAAGGGAAGAAGAAGGAGGGAGAAAGAAGGAGGGAGAAAGGGAAGAAGGAGAGAGGAAGAAGGAGAGAGAAAGGGAAGAAGGAGGGAGAAAGAAGAAGGGAGAAAGGGAAGGAGAAAGAGAAGGAGAGGGAAGGAAAAAAACCAGGAGAGAGAAGGAGAAAAAGGAGAAAGTGTAGGAGAAAAAAGAGAAGGAGAGAGATGAGGAGAGAGAAGGAGAAAGAGAAGAGAAAAGGAAAAAGTATAGTAGAAAGAAGAGAGAAGGAGAAAGAGGAGAGAGAAGGAGGGAAGGAGAAAGGAAAGAGAAGAGAGAGAAGGAGAAAGTGTAGGAGAAAGAGGAGAGAAGGAGAGAAGGAGGAGAGAGAAGGAGAAAGAGGAGAGAGAGAAGGAGAATGTGAAGGACAGAGAGAAGGAGAAAGAGAAGGAGACAGAAGGAGATAGAGAACGAGAATGAGAAGGAGACAGAAGAAGAAAGAGAAGGAGAATGAGAAGGAGAAAGAGAAGGAGAAAGAAGGAGAGAGAGAAGGAGACAGGAGATAGAGAAAGAATGAGAAGGAGAGAGAAGGAGAAAGAGGAGGAGACAGAAGATAGAGAAGAAGAATGAGGAGAGAGAAGGAGAAAGAGGAGGAGACAGAAGATACAGAAGGAGAATGAGAAGGAGAAAGAGGAGGAGACAGAAGATACAGAAGGAGAATGAGAAGGAGAGAGAAGGAGAAAGACGAGGAGACAGAAGATACAGAAGGAGACAGAAAGAGAAAGAGAGAAGGAGAAAGAAAAGGAGAATGAGGAGGAGAGAGAAGGAGAAAGAAGAATGAGAAGGACACAGAAGGAAAAAGAAGAAGAAGGAGAATGAGAAGGAGAGAGAAGGAGAAAGCAAAGGAGAAAGAAGGAGAGAGAAGGAGAAAGAGGAGGAGTGCTGCTTTGCCCTCCGAAAAGTGGCCGAACGCCGAAAAGCGGCAACGAAAGGCGATCGGTCGCGCTGAACACGGTCTGGACGCGCCGCGGCTGTGACGCACATGGGCGGGTGCCGCGCCCAGGGGGGTGGTTGCGCATTGGGAAAGTGGTAGAAACGAAGGAGGCGTAGGCTCTTGCGTTTGGGATTCCAGCAGGTTTATTGTAGGACTGCAGGGAAGGCAAGCAGGGCGGAGAACGGGGGTTGGTAGCAAGGCGGCGGGAATCCGGAACGCAAAAGCCCAGAACAAAAGCTGCACAGTGTTAAAAAGGGGGGGAAAACGGGGCGTGTCCAGCCCCGAAGGGCCAACCAGGGAAGGTCCGAGGGGGAAGGACAGGGGTACAAACCAGTGACTGTACTGCGAGGGAGGGTACAAAGCTTTAAACCAATAAAATATTTTGCTGGGGAACATTCTGGAACATAAATCATAAATGGGACAAAAGCAGGGAATTACACGGGGCCAATCCACTGCAACAATTCCCCATTTCCTGTTTACAACAAATGAAAAATTGGGAACGCAATGTAAGGAGTATGGAAGAAAAGGGATCTCTGTATAGGGAGGGAATGAAAAAGTTACATTTTAGGGTTCATCAAACAAAAGATTCAGGGAAATGCAGAACACACTTGGACTGAGGGGAATTTCTGTGGGAAATAAATTTGCCTGTAGAATAGCTATCCAGGAATCTGGGTTAATCTCTGATTTTTTGATCTGACCTTTTCTTTTTTCTTCTCTTCCACGCCACAGTGGAGAGGGTCTTCCAATCTGGTAAATAGTCTTTTTTGGCAAAATGGACCTGCTTTCCTGGAAGTTCTGGAGTGTGGGGTTTCACCCATTTGCTGGGTATCCACCGGGGGCCTGCAGGGGTGGATACACAGGCATACCCTCTACCCCAGGTTACCAAAGGGAAGGGGCCTCTGACTTGTCGGGATTCTGGGTCCTTGATCAGCACCGGTGGCTGCTCCTTTAATTTTGCCCTTGTATCATTGGCAAAATGCCAGAATACGGGGGGAACAGGCTCAGCAAAGGAGTTATTTAAAAAATTGATGGTGAATAGAGCCATGCAGAGACGCACAACAGGCAAATTGATCTCTGCTCCTTCTTGCTGCTGAGAAAGGACTCTTGATGGTTTGGTGGGCTCGTTCTACAATTGATTGTCCTGTGGGTGAATAAGGGATCCCAGTGGAGTGCCCAATTCCCCATTTCTTAAAAAATTCTCTTAATTGTTTTGAAACATAAGCAGGGCCGTTGTCTGTTTTAATTTCTGCCGGCACACCTAGGGTCGAGAAGGCTAAAAGGAAGTGCTTGATGACATCTGTTGCCCTCTCCCCTGAATGTGCTGAGGCATACATGGCTCCTGAAAACGTATCAATAGAGACATGAACATATTTTTGTCTACCGAACTCTGGAACATGGGTTACATCTGTCTGCCAAAGTTGGCAGCTGTGTAATCCTCTGGGGTTAACTCCCTGGTTGCAGGAGGGAACCTGGTATTTACAGCATGAAGGGCAGGTGGTAACAATGGCTTTAGCTTCCTCTCTGGTCAGCCAAAACATTCACACAAGGGCCGAGGTGTTTTGATGGTAAAGCTGATGGCTCAGCTTGGCCTGTGTGAATGTGTCCGGGACTGATGGTTTCATGACAGTGGCAGCTAAAGCATCTGCTCTTTTATTACCCTCGGCAATTGGGCCTGGCAGGTCAGTGTGAGACCTCACATGCATCACAAAGTACAGTTGCTCCCAGTGGGATAGAACTTCTATGAGTTCTGAAAGCAATTTGAATAATTTTAAATTGGATACTTCTTTTAGTACTGAATTCTCTGCTCTAGATATGATTCCAGCAACATAGGCTGAATCTGTGATTAAATCCAGGGGCTCCGGGAACCTTTTGAAGGCCCTGACAACTGCTGCTAGCTCCGCAAGCAGAGGCGATCTAGAGACTTCCTTGACATCAGCATCCCACTGCTGTATCTTGGGATTTCTCCACGTTACCACGGACTTGTGAGAAGACCCGGAGCCATCTGTGAAAACTGTCAGGGCTCCCTTAATAGGGGTGTCTGCTAATTTGGTTTTTTGGATTAATTTAAAATTGGTATTGAACAATTTGTGTTTTCCGTGACTAATTTGAATCTTCCCGGAGTACCCCTCTAGAGCAAATTGTAAATTTTCGCTGAATTGCATCAGGTGTTCCAAATAATCAGTTGTGAATGGTGCCTGAATGCATGCAAAGTCCTGGCCTGCCAGGGCATGAAGCCGAGACCTGGCCTTCATAATTACCCTTGATACAAACTCTTGTAATGTTGTTAGAGTTTTGGAAACCTGGTGAGGCAGAAAGACCCACTCGATGATCAGTAGTGGATCCATCAGCTCACTGTCCCACTGATAGATTAGTCCGTGTATGTATTGTTTTTCCCCCAAGATGATGAGCTGGTATGGGAGTCGTGGATCGACTCTGTATGCCTGTCTCTGGGTCATGGCATCCTGTACACGTACGATACACTCTCGGGCCTCTGGTGTCAGGGAACGTGGGGAGTCCAAATCCTCGCTGCCATGCAGTAGGTTGAACAGGGGGGCTAGGTCTTCCGATGAGATCCCCAGCAGTGGGCGAGCCCAGTTGATGGACCCGCAGAGTTGATGGAGTTCCCGCAGGGTTCCTGGATTGTCCTGGATGGAAAGCTGCTGGGGCACAATAGTCTGTTCCCTGATTACCAGGCCAAGGTACTTAGCAGGGCAGGAGTGCTGTATTTTCTCCAGATGTATCTGGAACCCTGCTTCCTAGAGAACTTGAAAAGTCAGTGCCAGAGTAACATTTAAACATTCATCATCAGGTGCACAAATGAGGATGTCGTCCATATAATGGTACAGCATCACTCCTGGGGATTGCTGGCGGACTGGGGTGAGAACCTTGGCTATGTACCATTGGCAGATGGTGGGGCTGTTTTTCATGCCTTGCGGCAGAACTGTCCAGTGGTACCTGCGCATTGGGGCTTCACGGTTTAAAGATGGCACTGAAAAGGCAAATCTAGGGGCGTCTTCAGGATGAATGGGGATGTGGAAGAAGCAATCCTTGATGTCTATTACTGCTAGCTTCCACTCCCGGGGGAGCATGGTTGCTGATGGCATCCCAGGCTGCAGAGGCCCCATGTCCTCAATAACCTCATTGATTTTACAGAGGTCGTGGAGGAGCCTCCACTCATTTTTATTAGGTTTTCAGAGGACAAAAACGGGGGAGTTACAAGGGCTATTAGTTGGTATAATATGGCCCTTGGCAAGCTGATCCTCTACAAGGGACTCGAGAGCACTTAATTTGTCATTTGAAAGGGGCCACTGATCTACCCACACAGGTGTTTCACTAAGCCAATTTAAGCGTGGGGTAGTGCGCTCATCAGTGGCCACAGCTAAAAACCCAACTCCAGAGATGGGATATGAATTTGAGTCCCCCATTGAGACAAGGTGTCTCGGCCCCAAAGGTTAAATGAAGCATCCATTACCAGCGGCCGGACTCGGGCTGGCATGCCGTCAGGACTTACGATGACAATGCTCTCTGCACTTTGTTGTGCAGGAGAATGCCCCCCCACCCCACTGATGGATTGTGTGGTGGTTTGCAAGGGCCAATGTGAAGGCCACGCGCTCTTAGAAATGATAGTAACATCCGCCCCTGTATCGATTAGCCCCCTTACTGATGTAGATGTGTCCTGGTTAGATAACACGCAAGTGGCATAAGGCCTCTGTGAATTAGCCTGCTCAGTCCACCAGGCCTGTAACGAATTAGAAGTGTCCAGTCTATTGTCCTTTAGTGACATCATTACCGTGAGCTGGTCTGATGAGGCAGCGACGTTACTTGTGTCTACATGTGACGCCCCTCCGCACTCTTCAATCAGTTTTTTGGCTGGGTTCCTGCGGTGTGAGGTGGAATCCAAGCCGGTTGAGCAGGAGGTGGCAGCACTAGGAACGTGCAGGCAGGAGGTGGTTGCTGCTGCGCTGGTCCTGGCTGGTAGGCTTGATTGGTATATGTCGGGTGTGATGGCATCTGTTCTGCAGGCACATAACTCATAGAACTGTCATTAGTAGCTGGTAGGAACACATGGCAAAATCTGGCTATGTGACCAGGTTGCTTACACTGGTAACAGACAATAGGGGTGGTAGGAGGTTTAGGTGGCTTTCTCTGGTTCACAGGGAAAGCTTTAGAGGTTTCCAGGGGAGGTTTGGAAGGGGTATTTGAATTTAGGTCTACCGGTACTCGCATGCAGGCGTCGATGAGCCGGCTAATGGTGAGTGGAGGATTAGAAGAAAGAGGGCTGATAATTTGTTTACAACGATCGTTTGCATTAAGCATAGCGCTTTTTAACAAAACTTGCTCCTGAGTCTCCTCTCCCATGAATTGTCTTTCAATGGCGATAGTAAGCCGATCAACAAAATCAATGAACGTCTCATTAGGGTTTTGTGTGATGGAGGTGTAAGGTAGAAATGATGCAGAACTGGTGGGGACAAGCTTTAGGGCTTGCTCTGCAGCTTTGGCTAAATCTGATAACACAGAGGGGGATAAAGCAGCTATTTAATCAAGAGGTTTTTTCCAGTCTCCTTCCCCACATAAGCAGTCAAGCGTCAAGTTTTGACACTCAGGGTTCCCCTTGTATAAGCCAATTAGAGCTTGAGCTCTCTCCTTCCAGGCTTCTTTCCACATTTTATATTGGGCACTTGTCAATATACTCTTTATAATTGCTTTGATATCGTGGGGGCATTTTGCCTCTGATGCTAGCATGGTTTGCAAAAAAGACCAAAAATATGAGGAATCTTTCCCATATTCTTTCGCTGCTTTGCACAACTCTTTCATCTGGCTGAATGGAATTTCTTGCCAGCTCACTGCATTCGGTTGGCTAGGGTGATTATGCTGTGGGGTAGGGCTGGGGCCCTCTTGGCCATGACATGCCGGCGCAGCAAACACACTCCTCCCCCCCCCCCCCGCGGCATCACTTCCGGCCCCGGTAGGTGATGCAGCGTGGGAACCTGAGCCTGGGAACTCAGGGGTGAGGTTTTCCCTCGCTGCCGCCCCGCCCCCTGATGTAATAGGGGCGGGGAATGACGACACTGAGGGAGGGGGGTTTAGGGGCGGTGCTGAGGTGATGGAAGGGCTCAGGGCAGGAAAGCAGAAGGGATTATGGGGAGAAGGAGCTGCCCCAGGGGGCTCTGCGCCGCCATTTTGTGGGCAGCTCGGGTCGGTGATAACATGCCAGTAGCTATTTGGAGTCGACACGTGGTTGGCGCCATGTTTGTCTAGTCCGGTAAAGGGAGAAGGGGAGGAGAAAAAGAGTGAGGTGAAGGGATTTGGGTTAGATGACTGAGCAGGGTGCGCAGTCCTGCTCAGACGAGGGGAAGAGGGGGACAGGGAAGCACCCTGGAGCTGGTGGCAACCAGGCATCTGGTGACGGGGTGTGGTTTCTTGTTCCCCCCTAAAAGGGTTAGAGGGATGAGGAGACTGAGGAGAAGGAAAGTCCGAGGGGGAACGTGGGGGATCTGAGGAAGGGGGAGAAACCAAAGCAGGGAGGTTAATATACACCTCTGTCTGAGGGTCAGGCAGCCGGGAATTTCCACAACCCATGCTGGCTAACTTTCAGAGTTCTACACTTGCCGCACCGAAAAATGAAGAAATTAAAACAGAAGGGGCTGGGGAACAGCGGGCCCTGTCTCCACTTTTGGGTCTCTAAGGGCCACCCGCGGATCACTACACCCTCGGAGGACCGGCGGGGCAAACTCCCTCCCCACCCCGGTGCTGAGACACTTACCCTAAACTCGACAGCTTCCCTGCAGCTGTCTCCCGCGGGCTGACGGCTGATCTCCGCTCTTTTGGTCCCTACAGCACTGATGTCACGCTGCTCCCGCAGCAACAGAGTTCAGCTAACAGCAGGTACTCCCAACTGCTAATGGGGACTTTTCCAAAAGTCTCTCCTGGGTCCCCCGGGAACGCTACACCTACACACAAGATGTCCGCTTCACGGCAGAGATGGTATCGCAGTGATTACAGCACCAGGGCAGCACGGGCTGTCTTTGGCGCTGCGCTCAGAACGGCACACGGCGTTTTTCACTAAGATGGCGGCAGCGCACCGCCTGGCTCGGGTGGAACTGCCGTGTGCAGAGCGGGGCAGGGGTGGCGGCGCTTCTCACCGGCAGTGTGGTTTCTCTTGATAGCGTGATCCGCCGGCAACGCAGCTCCGCGCGTGGCAAGGCAGCGGGTGCGGGAGCGGCTGCCACATGGAGGGGTCGGCGCTGCTATTTCTGCAGCGGCAATGACTCGTCGGTGTGGCAAGGCTGCACGGGACAGGTCACGCCGGCTCCAGTGTGTTCAGCAAGTCTTATTTTCCCAGCCAATGCACCATTTGCTGCTTTGCCCTCCGAAAAGTGGCCGAACGCCGAAAAGCAGCAACGAAAGGCGATCGGTCGTGCTGAACATGGTCCGGACGCCCCGCGGCTTTGACGCACACGGGCGAGTGCCGCACCCAGGGGGATGGTTGCGCATTGGGAAAGTGGTAGAAACGAAGGAGGCGTAGGCTCTTGCGTTTGGGATTCCAGCAGGTTTATTGTAGGATTGCAGGGAAGGCAAGCAGGGCGGAGAACGGGGGTTGGTAGCGAGGCGGCGGGAATCCGGAACGCAAAAGCCCAGAACAAAAGCTGCACAGTGTTAAAAAGGGGGGGAAAACAGGGCGTGTCCAGCCCCGAAGGGCCAACCAGGGAAGGTCCGAGGGGGAAGGACAGGGGTACAAACCAGTGACCGTACTGCGAGGGAGGGTACAAAGCTTTAAACCAATAAAATGTTTTGCTGGGGGAACATTCTGGAACATAAATCATAAATGGGACAAAAGCAGGGAATTACATGGGGCCAATCCACTGCAACAAAGGAGCGAGAAGGAGAGAAGGAGGGAGAAGGAGAGAGGGAAAGAGAAGGAGAAAGAGGGAGAGAAGGGGACAGAGAAGGGGAAATAGAAGGAGAGAGAAGGAGAAAGAGGGAGAGAGAAGGAGAAAGAGGGAGAGAGAAGGAGAAAGAGGGAGAGAAGGGGACAGAGAAGGGGCAATAGAAGGAGAGAGAAGGAGAAAGAGAGGGAGAGAGAAGGGGAAAGGGAAGGAGAAAGAGAGGGAGAGAGAAGGGGAAAGAGGAGAAAGGGAGAGAGAAGGGGAAAGAGAAGGAGAAAGAGAGGGAGAGAGAAGGGAAAAGAATGAGAGAGAAGGAGAGGGAGAGAGAAGGGGAAAGAGAAGGAGAAAGAGAGGGAGAGAAGGGAAAAGAATGAGAGAGAAGGAGAGGGAGAGAGAAGGGGAAAAAGAAGGAGAAAGAAGGAGAGAGAAGGGGAAAGAATGAGAGAGAAGGAGAGGGAGAGAGAAGGGGAAAGAGAAGGAGGGAGAAGAGAAAGAGAGGGAGAGAGAAGGAGAAAGGGTGAGAGAAGGGGAAAGAGAAGGAGAGAGACGGAGAAAGAGAAGGAGAGAAGGAGGATGAAGGAGAAAGGCAGAGAGAAGGGGAAAGAAGGAGAGAGGAGGAGAGAAGGAGAAAGACATGGTGAGAGAGAAGGATGACAGGGAGGGAGAACTCGAGAGGGAGGGGGCAAAAGAGGGAGAGAGGGAAGGAAGGTGAGAGAGAAGGAGAGGGTGAGATAGAAGGAGAGAGGGAGGGGGAGAAAGGGAGGGAGAGGGCGGGAAAGATGGAGGGCGAGGGAGAGTAGGATAGTGAGAAAGAGAGGGTGGGGGAGGAGGAAAGAGTCAGAGAGAGTTGGAGGGAGAGAGTTATTCAGAGGGAGAGAAGTAGAGAGAGCAGGAGAGGTAGGGTGAAAAGGGGGGGAGTGAAGGAGAGTGGGAGAAATGCGAGAGAGTGTCTGGAGGTGAGGGAGGGTGGGAAAGGAGTTAAGGAGAAAAGGAGGAGAGAGAGAGTGGGAGAAAGGAGTGAGGGAAGGGAGGAGAGAGAGAGGGAGAGAAAGGCGTGAGAGAGAGAAGGGTGGAGGGGGAGAGAAATGCAAGAGTGAGAGAAAGGAGGAGAGAACAAATTGAGAGAGAAGGGAGCAGCAAGATGGAGAGAGGAGAGGGAGAGAAAGGAAGAGAGGGAGAAAAGCGAGAGAGAAGAGGGATGGCAGAATAGAGGAGCGGGTGAGAGAGGGAGAGAAAAATGTAGGTAGTAAGAGGGAGAGAAAAGAGGACAAAGCAGATGATAGCCACCACATGTGGATTTTAAAGTTTACCCTGGGTCCTCCTTCACCCTGGGCTTCTTCGTTGTGGGGGTCACTGAGTCTTTCTTCTGGGGGTACCAGTTTTACACTGTCCATGTTCTGGGTATCCATGCTGTAATCACAGTGCTGTTCCTATAACTTGGGGTGATGCATGTACGAGCAGTTGCTTCATTTTCCACAGTTTTTTATGGTTAGAGTTTTTGTCTGGATGCATTCACCAGCATGTGCTAGCCAGCTCTCACCTCTGCCAGGCCTGGAATTAGCGCCTTCCTGTCGTCAATTCCTCCCCTCTATGCTTATCTCAAGTTCCTGTTCTTGTGGCTTTTGGCAAGTTCTTTCCGTGGCCTTGACAGTGTTTAAGATGGGCAACTGTGCCTTTCAAGTCCTTATACCACCCAGCACTACCAATGTAACCTCTAAGCTCTATCTCTCAGTGACAGATCTAGATGCCTCTTGAACACCTCCCAGGACAGTGACTCTTCCACCTCCCTGGGCAAGCTAATTCTAATGCCTGACTACCCTAACAGTGAAATTTTTTTTCTGATATCTATGCTGAATCTTCCCTGTCTCAGTTTAAGTCCATTTCCTCTGGTCCTCTCACTGCAGGCATGGCAGAAGAGACTGGCCCCCACCTCCCTACAACCTCCTTTCAAGTAATTGTAGAGAGAGATGAGGTCCCCCTGAGCCTCCTCTTCTCTAGACTAAACAATCTCAGCTCCCTCAGCCATTCCTCATAAGACATATTTTCTATACCTTTCCTGAAGTTTGTTGCTTTTCTCTGGGCATGCTCCAGCACTTCAATGTCCTTTTTAAAGTGAGGAGCCCAAAACTGAATGCAGTAATTGAGGTGAAGCCTCACCAGTGCTGAGTACAGGGGGACAATCACTGCCCTAGTCTTGATGCCTACACTATTTCTTATACAGGCCAGGATGCCATTGGCCTTCTTGGCCACACTGCTGGTTCATATTGAGCTGGGTGTCAACCAGCACCCCCAAGTCTTTTTCTGCAAAACAGCTCTCAAGTCACTCCTCCCCCAGCCTGTAGTGTTACATGGGATTACTGAGCCCCCAATGCAGGACTCAGCACTTTGCCTTATGCAGTTGTCCTCAACCCATTGATTGAGTCTGTCCAGGTGTCTCTGCAGAGCCTTCCTACCCTTGAGCTGATCAACACTCCCACACAACTTGGTGTTGTCTGCAAATTTACTGAGGGTACATTTGATCGCCACATCAATAAAGATGTTAAACAGGACTAGCCCCAAAAATGAGCCCTGGGGAACACAGCTAGTGACCAGCCACCAACTGGATTTAGCTCCATTTACCGTAACTTTCTGGGCCTGTCCATCCAGCTGGTTTCTTACCCATCAAAGAGTCTACCTATCCAAGCCACGAGCAGCCAGTTTTTCAAGAGGATGCTGTGGGAGATGGTGTCAGATGCTTTTCTGAACTCTAGATAGACCACATCTACAGTCTTTCCCTCATCTACTAAGTGGGTCACTGTC
Organism: Lichenostomus cassidix; assembly: GCF_008360975.1. Lineage (NCBI taxonomy): Eukaryota > Metazoa > Chordata > Aves > Passeriformes > Meliphagidae > Lichenostomus > Lichenostomus cassidix. The sequence continues at coordinate 938,816 of NC_139510.1, forward strand.
ATAGAAGGTGTCTTGGTTTAAGACAATTTAAGGTGGACACTCTGAAATGAGTTACCTCTTTAGTTTTAATGAATCCCTTTCCACCAATAAGGAGAAACAAATACAAGTAGATATAAGTGAAAAAATAAGTTTACTAAAAAATGAAACAGCAACAGGCAAAAAATAAGTTATAGTCACTAGTTACAAAGTTGCTGAAATCCCGCAGACTCCCAGTGAACAAAGAGAAACCCAAAATGGCGAAGTGTCTCCTTCCCCAAGATGGTGCCTGCCACGGGTGACCATGTGTAGAAAAACAAAGACAAAAGATAGCAGCAGCCCTCCCTCCAAGATGGCGTGCTCTGCAGGTGACTGTGTGGTCCGTGAGACAAAAGGGAGATGGCAGACAAACCCCGCTTGGTGCACCCTTGCCCCTGGAAGAAAAAAAGACGGGAAGGTAGGAGCTTATGAAGCAGTTTAGTGGCAGGTGAAAATTGCTGGTGTTTGTGGGGGTCAGTGCTACCGCTTGCTGCCGCCTGCCGGATTTTGCCAGTTGTGGCGCTACTGTCTCGGGTCCCTGCTTTCATGGGGGGGAAGAAAATGGACTCTCAGACACTGATGAATGGCAGCCCAACCCCAGACTGGCTCAGGCTTCGCACTGCTGACAGGTATTGCAAATTTTACTCTGAAACAGTTTTTGATTGTGAAATGCAGCTTCTTGGGTTTCTACTTTTGTGAGTCCAGAAACCTGCCTGAAACAACCCCCTCCAGAGGTCAGAGAGAAACAGAAAATAAACTACAAAAGGGAGCCTCTGCCTTGAGCAAGAGCTACAAGGCAAAAGAGAGAGAGCCAAAATGGCAAGAGAGAGAGGGCTCCCTGCATGCTCCAACTTTTAAAAGCCTGGGGCACCCTCTGCCCCGCTGTTGTGTTTCTGGCTGTGCTGCAGTCTTAAAGAGACGGTAACAATTTTGGGCACAGATAGATATGGAATACAATAACATTTGGGGTTACCCAGGACAAAGGAGATCAGGTTGGTCAAACAGGACCTTCCTTTTGTAAATCCATGTTGACCAGGGCCTGATCCACTGATTGTCCTGCATGTGCCATGTAACGGCACTCAGGATCATCTCTTCCATAACCTTGACTGGAACTGAAGTAAGGCTGACAGGCGTGTAGTTCCCTGGATCATCCCTCTAACCCTTCTTGTAGACGGGCATTATGTTTACTAATTTCCAATTAGCTGGAACTTCTCTGGTTAACCAGGACTGCTGGTATATGATTGAGAGTGGTTTCACAAGTTCTTTTGCCAGTTTCCTCATTACTCTGGGGTGGATCCCATCTGGACCCATAGACCTGTGGGTATCTAATTGGCATAGCAGGTCACTAACCATCTCCTCCTGGATTATGGGGGCTTCACTCAGCTCCCTGTCCCTACCTTCCTGCTCCAGGAGCTGATTATTCTGAGGACAACTTGTCTTGATATTAAAGACTGAGGCAAAGGCAGCATTAAATACCTCTGCCTTTTCATCATACCCTGACACTACACTATCCTCTGCATTCAATAAATGGAGACTCTCCTTGACCCTCCTTTTGCTGCGAATGTATTTATAGAAACTTTTTGTTGTCTTTAACTGCAGCAGCCGAATCAAGTTCTAGTTGGGCTTTTGCCCTTCTCATCTTCTCCCCATATATGTCCCTCATGACATCCTTATAGTCCAAGTTATCTGACCCTCCTTGCAGAAATGATAGATTTTTTTTTTCCCTCCAAGTTCCAGCCTAAATTTTCTGTTTAACCAGGCCAGTCTTTTTCCCCGACTACTTGTCTTTCTACACATGGGGACAGCCTGCTCCTGAATATTTGACAATTCATTTTTAAAGCACATCTAGCCTTCCTGGATGAATTTGCCCTTCGGGACTGACTCCCAAGGGACTCTGTCAATAAATGTCCTAAACAGGACAAAGTCTGCCCACCAGAAGTCCAAGGTGGAATTTGGCAGACTTGATAGGAACTGTCTGTGCTGAATACAATACTGTATGTAAGCCAATGAACTTTTTTAATAGCTGACTTTGTTTTATCTATATTACACCTAAGCTTGTCAAATCAGGCTTTCCTATTACTGTTGTCTTTGAGACCCTCTCTGAACTAGTTCCAAAGGTTTGGTATGTTTCCCTCCTAGCTACTCTTGAACCTTAGGTACATCAGGAAGAAGATAACTTGTATGAGAGGAAGGATTCTGTTCTTTCATCCATCAATTCATTGATCCTTTTCTCAAAGTTAGTATCAGTGGAGTGTAATGGGACAGTGTCTTCACAGGAGCTTTACCAGTGATGAACCAGAGCTGAAGTCAATATAGTGGTGTTCTTGCCTTGGTTTCCTGCTCTGTATGTTGTGTGAAGTCTTAGATGTAAGATCTTACATAGCAAGATTTAAAAAACAAGCAAACAAAACAAAAAACCCCAAAAACAACAACAAAAAAAGAAACCAACCACAAAAAACCCCAACCAAAAACCAATTAGTATGCAAGGTACAGATCTTCAATCTGCAGGCTTCAACCTGTTTTCTCAGGCAAATTTTACACAAGCAGCCATGAGCAATGTTAATGCATTGTCATTTGCCCATTTGTTGTGAGAAAATGGAACTCTATGAATCTAGTGGTCATTTCTTACTGCTCTAACTCTTTTTTGGATAGCTTGGTGTAGCTCTCAAAGCAAATTCTGCACCTCTTTTCTACCCCCCTGACAAAGGTAGTAAGTCAAGGTAGTAAGTCCTGTAAATGTTAGGCTTGTATAAAGGTATTTGTGTCCCTGTGCTAAGTAACTTGTCTAGTTCAAGTGAAAACCTGATCATATTTTTGGTTGCATTTTTCTTGTTTAGTCTTTCTGTGAAAATGTGAGTGAAAACAAATGTCAGGCTCACATCTATAGGGAAGACTTTGCATAAGAATTCTAGAATTTGAAAACTTTCATATCCCACTTTAAAACAGATAAATGGGGTACTGTCATGGTTTACTGAAATTATTTTTAATTTCAGTCACAGCTCCAGCACTACAAATGCCTCAGAAAATGTTGGGGTGGACAAATTAGATTCAGTGGAAGAAAGGCTTGTGATCGTAAGATGCAGAAAAAGACTAATGGAGAAGATTGTCTTGAACATGGACTTGGCAAACTTGTTAGTGGCTGTAGATTCTAAAAGATATGAAAGATTCAGTAAAAATGTTAGTGGCTCAGTGTAATATTTCACAAATAAGCAAGCTAAATGTCCAAGACCATTCTATAATGATTTCTGTATAATGTGGACTTTGGCTAGTATGATGCTGTTTTATTTGCCATTTTTCTAGTGCTACCACTTCAGGTAAAGAGGAAGCTGTCAACTGAACACAGTGCCTTTTAAGCTTCTTTACAGTTCTGCTTTCTGAGACTGAAGAAGAAGAAAATGGAACTGCAGTTATGTATGAATTGGGACGATACTTAGCAACTTCTGTATAGAGTTTCTAGTACTTCATATGTAAATATCTTTGAAGTGGTTCTGATGATGTGCCACTCACAAACCTGGGAATTCTGTGGAAGAATAGTAATTGGCATGGCCCAGTGCTGGGGAATGTCCTAGCTGCTTTCTAGCATAAATGTTCATGTTCCAGGGCATGGGAATGTTTCCAGACAAGACTTAACTTATGAATACAGATGTTAATCCTTGATTCTCCTAAATTATTTATGGAATAAGCCATAGAAAGGACTCTTCACATCACAAGGGGTTTTGGATGCTTCAGAAAAGTAGGTTTAGGAGAGAATACCTCCTATTTGTTTTGGTACAGTAATTCTGTACTCCTCTTTCCCTTTCAGAGGGTTTTAGTGGTTGTTTAAACACCTTTCAGAATGCAGTCACCTTTCCAGTACCACCTTTCTGGGATGAATAGATGTGTCTGCCCTCTGTCAGGCTATTGTTTGTGTATGAATGAATATATTGTGGTCTTTCATGGAAGTGCTGTGCATGAAGTATGCTTTTTAGGGTTGTGAGGAATTTCATTCTGATTTAGTGTGTATTCATGTGAATATTGAGGCCTTGTTTACTGTCTGGGTGATGTAGTGGGAAGGACAGTCTTGCATCTCAGGCAATGGATCTTATATGTGAGCAGGAGAGTGGAGAGACCTATTTATTTCCTAAGTTGTTTCTTCCAGTGAACAGAAAAAGCTATTTTGAGCTGACTTTATTGATCATGCAAATTGATTTCCTGCAGGCTCCTCTATGTTTGATTGCGGATTATTGGAGTTGAGTATATTAGTGTAGATGAACCAGTAAAACATTTTTATTAATCCTAACTCTAAGCAGACATACATACTGGAAGACAGCATGTCATGTAAGCTGCTGAATATTAGAGCAGTTTTGCTCTAACTTCTAACTGTTCACTTTTTCTGTACCTCCTGGCCTGCCCTCTCTCCATGGTGTCCTGAGCTTCATTGCAACCTATGACTCTGTTGCAGTCACTTCAGGATACTGTTTGTCTTTCTGTAAGCTATGAAATATGCTGTCAGCTTTGATACTTTGAATATTTATAGAGAGAAGAGGTTAGCAATATAAAGTATTGTTCCTATTCATCATGCTTTGTCAGGAACTGTGAAATTTTACTTTTGCATATGCTGTCTTAAGTCTTGTGCAGCAAATGCGCAGCATGTCATGCTTACACCAGTGATGCACCCCACAATTTTGGGAATATGTAATCTGTAAGAGTGTCAACTTTGGAGCACTGCTTTGTATAAAGGATCCATTGCTCAAAGGTAATGAGCTGACTGTGTCAATTAATGTGCAGCAGGCTTTGTGTCTGCTGATTGTTCTTCTAATTTAACGTATGTGATGGTCTGTCTTACATGCAGTAGTGGTAAATATTTAAGGACACAGTGCAGCGTTGGGATGCTCCCTGGCATCCCACAGGCTCCTTGTGTGTCTTCAGGGCAACTATTTCAATCCTTGTGCAGCTTCTGGCAGTCTACCATCCTAGAGACATATTATGAATATGAAAAAGAGAGGCTATAGGCTCTGCTGATACAGTGATGCTCAGGATACCTCTTTGCCCACTCTTTCTAGAGAGCTGTGATGCTGCCTGTGTCTGAGATAGATGTAACTTGTTCAGGAGAGTTAGCTCTTTTGAAGAGCTGGATCTAAATCAGAGAATGGGCCTTCTCATCTGACACTCTGCTGCCCTCTACTAGACAAAAAGTTCTCTAGTACAAGATTTTATTCGTGTCCATAATCAGAAAAATGTCAAAGGCCATATTTTATTTCACAATTTTATTTGTGATAAATGCAGGCTGCTGTCCACAATTATACTCTTATTCCTCCTTTGTAGTGCTCATGTAGCTCTACAGTGAATAGAAGTGATCTACATTGTCGGGGTTTATTATTCCATGCGAGACAGGAACGACATAACACCTATGTGATGCAGAAAGTCATCCTACTTTATTCTTCAGCAGTGCTTCTTTTAAAGCTTTTTACCTTCCGTAAACGTGACGCGGAACTCTACATATGGTTTGTACATGCGCCATGCAATTATATAATTGGTTACATGCTATTAACATGAGCTAAGCATGCATTATATGATTGGTATATACTAAAACCGCAGTTTCTTACTTTTGGGCAATATATCCTGTTTTCTTTGGCCAGCAAGTAATCTCCTACTTTTGGGCAATATATCCGGTTTTCTCTGGCCAGCTGTTTGCTTTCTTGCAGCATCAGCAAAATACTTCCTCTTATCTATCTTCAAAGACTTTCATAGGTCTGTTAAGACAGACCAGCTGTTAAGACAGACCAGGCCCCTAACATCTCCCCCTTTCCTTTCAAATAAACCCAACACTCAGCGAATAACCATGTTACAGCACTGTAGGGCACAGCACAGCAAAATCTTACTTACCAAAAGGAACAACACCAACATTAATGCTAACTTACAGAGGTCTTTCAGCCAGCCAGTAATACCCCAGCCACTGAGCCACCCATCAATACCCAGCCCATCAGATATAGTTAACTGGTACAAAAATGTTTTAGTGACACTGGGCTTGTAAAATCACAGTGGTTCTATTTGCTCTGGCTCGTTGTATTGTTATTAGTACTTGCCACTTACGTAAAGCTCGCTCCCTAGCCTCAATGATCTCAAACAACCGTATAAGGTCTTGATTGCTCGAAGAAAAATCTCCAATAAACTCTCGCAACGTTCTCAGTGGATTATCTCGCTCATGAAAGCGAGAACTACAGGCCACACACAGCTACTTTCCAATAAACACTGCTACATTTACTCAAACTTTTTTCTTACATTCTCTACACAAAATTTTCAGCTACTTATGCTTTGCTCCATGTGGCTAGCACAGGCTTTTCCCATGAGAATTCTTTTTGTGTTTTATAAATAAAGATAAAGTTTGGATGTTATTAAAAACAGTGTCCCAAGATCTGGACGGTGCATGCCTGGCCAATCAGGCCTAGGGGGAGGCTTCTGGCCAACCAATCTGGGTGACTTTTGAAAACTCTATATATATGATGAAATCAAAACAATAAAGGTCTTTCCTTCTTGCCACTGAGAACTGACCTCTTTACTCTGCTAGCTGCTCAACAGCGACAGCTCCACTTGCTCAAACTTTCTTTTTACATTCTCTAATGTGGTGGTTTTGATTGGCCCAAAACATCAGCGAAGTGTTTTTAACATCTAGGAGAGATAGGCTTTGCTCCTGGCATGGAAGCAGCCTGGCCTCAGCTCGGGAGAGTCTGCACAGCACCTTATGGACAAAAGACTCATGTTGCAGCAAAAATTCGGGCGGGATGTTGCTCATGAGATTGGACCCACGCCAAAGAAGTTCCTAGAGGACTGTCTCTAGTGGGAAGGACCCCTGGCTAAGTAGAGAACCTCTTTTCCTGATTGGACTGACCAGAAGACCCCTCAACCTGCCCCCTGTCTGTGTTGCTAGTTTGCAAAGAGGGAAAAAGGGGGGGGTGAGTGCAGAGACTGCTTCTTAAGAGGGTGGGGGTGAGAGCAGAAAACTGTCTGAAGAGAGAGAGAAACAAGTAGAGATAAAGAGTATTTGTAGTAGAAGAATTGTGGTGATGAGTAAATTTGAGAATCTGCTCTGTGGACTGAAAAGAGACCCCACACCCTGCCCCCCCCACCTGGCTTGTGGATTGTAGAGGAGGAAAGGGGGTGAATACTATAGGTTCGTAAGAGGGAGGGGGGGGAGTGAACAAAATAATGTATGAAAAGTATATTTTTGCCTTGCATTTATCCTCCAATTCTGTTAGGTAATTAAACACTTTTTGCAACTTTAAGCTTGAAGCCTGTTTGCCCTTCTTCGTACATCCTCCTAGCAAGAGTCCTGTCTCAAACCCATGACATCTACACAAAATTTTCAGCCACTTCTGCTTTGCTCCACCTACTCAAACTTTTTTCTTACATTCCTTACATAAAATTTTTAGCTATTTTTGCTTTGCTCTACACTCTACGCTTTGCTCTACACTTTCATCACATGGTCTCTCTGCTTCTCGCTTTACTTGAGGCCGCAGCGAGCACACTGCATTCTCTTGCATAACAAAGATGTCTGACAGTAAGGCCTTGTGGAAATAAGCAAATGGAGAACCCTGAAACTTCATATAGGGTCCACAGCAGAGGAACTAGTTCATGCTTGAGCTGCTGATTACTTCTCCTCTGGGCCTCGGGGCATGACATCCAGCTCGGCGGGTGTTGTAATGTGCGCTCTTACCCACTTGGCTGGCAACCAGCACGGGTGATGGTCTTGTCCTGGAACGACACAAGCATAACCTTTTCCCCAGGTTAATAGTCTATACGGGCCTTCCCAACATCTACGGGTATATCATGTTCTGAAAAATCAGATGGATTTTGAGAAAAATGAGAAAAAATGGAGATGCTAGCTTCAGTGTTTGCATCAGCGCGAGGATTTAGCCAATTAGGCACATAAATGGTTTTTGCTACAATGTTGGCCGGGGATCTCTCCCTCTCTTTTAAAAATATAGTAAAATAGTGTTTAAGTACTGTTGAACGGGATACTTGTTACATGCTGAATATTCTACTTATTGCAAAAGGTAGCTACAGCCGTGCTGCGATATGCAGGACTGTTATTGGTCTTAATTGTCACTGGCACGCCTAAAGCGGCGATGGCTTGTAGCTAGATCTTGTATAGGGCTTATTCTGGCACATGCAACAATTGCTCATGCATCGGTTTTTGATATATGGAATTGGTGCTGTAAAGCACGGGATGACTGATGTAAAAACGTGTGATTCTTGCGCTTGTTGCATCGGGGAAGGATGAGCAGTGATGGCACCACTCTCGCCTCCGGCTCAACACTCGCTTCTATGAACTGGGTGGCGGCATCTGCCCGCGGCAAGCGAGGGGCGGCAGCGCCCGGTGGGGCTGGCACGGTGCCTGGCGCTACTGGCGCAGGGCTGCCCACTGGGCAGGGTACAGGACGCCTGCGGCTGCTGCTGGCAGTGCAGGTGCAGCGAGGGCAAGTCGTGTGGCGGTGCTGCAGGCCTGCAGGGGTACACTGTGCACCCAGCGGGGCTGGAGAGGAGCAGCAGGAGCAGAGCAGAACAGGGTGTTCTCTGGAGGTTTGCTCCGGACAGGATGCTCGGCAAAGGCTCCGGCAGAGCTCAGGGTGAGGCGATGAGAGCAGCGCTGAGCTGGGCCGAGCTGCTGAGGGGCGCCAAGGAAGCAGCAGGGCTGGGCTGGAGCTCTATCTCGGCGGGCACCACGGACCCGCGGCGGCTGCCGCCCTCCGCCCTGCTCTAGCGCCTCCAGCGCGGGGACAGCAACTGTGAGAACCAGCCCAGTTGCTGCCTGGCGGGCCTGGGGGGCAGTGCTCGCCCTGCGCTGAAGAGGGTGCAGCGGAGAAAGGGAAAGATCCGGCCCGGCCCCGCGGGGCTCCTGCCCAGCCGCTACTAGCAGTATTAGCAGCACTGTGCCAGGCTGGGGAGAAGGACCCCACTGGGAACCAACTTGATGATGGACGCTTCCCCAGTCCTAGCCAGAGCCCGGTGCCCCTTGGCATATTAGTGGCATTCACAGTCATTTTAGGCCTTTATACTGTTTAACAAGTACACCCGAGCAACCGAGCCCGTGGGCTCGAGGCCGCAGCAGCCTCTGTGCTTGGCTCCAGCCACAAACTGAATGTAGTTTTCTGCCGCGGCAGCTCCTGTGCTCAGCTCCGGCTGCAAACTGAATGCAGTCCTCTACGCCGCCCTCCGTGCTGTCTCCACGCAGTGCTGGCGCGAGAGGAACCCCAGGACCTTCGTGTGTATGTGTTTAGGCAGAATTTTTAGGTTTTTGTTGGTTTTTTTGGAGCTTGACGGCGTCCCAGGGCAGCAGGGTCCACCCCCGGCGGCGGTGGAGCGCCGCATGCGGCAGTGCGGGCTGCGGTACCACCGAGAGACTCGGGGAGCCAGCAGGCGGAGGAAGTGGCTTCGGGAAGCAGCAGCAGTGGAAAGGGCTCTGAAAGGGCTCCGGCTCTCCTTCCTTCTTCTCTCTCGAGCTCTAGTTCAGCGAGCATTTGCTTTCATCCTGCCCCGCCGCAGCACCGCCGCGACCCAGCGCCGAGCGCTCCGGGCGCCTCTCGCCGCTGGCTGCGGGGTGTGGGTGGTGCGGCCGGGGAGGCTCTCGTCTCCACACCGCCGGTCTCGGGAGGCGGCGGCAGCTGGGGGAAGAGAGCCCGGGGAGGCCTCGGCTGCGGGCCCCAGCAGCGGGACGGCCCCACCCCGAGGCAGGACGATGCCAGTGAAGAAGAAGTCTTCGGAGGTGGCTGCGGTGGAAGAGGAGGAGGGGGCAGCTCGGAGGGATCCCATAGAGCAATATCTATCTCGGGTCTTGCCCAAAATTCCCTTTCCACTCAAGTGGTGGGGCACGCCAGTGTTTCTGGCAACAGCAAGTCAGTTTTCCCGGCTTCTGCTACTTTTTCCCGTTCTTTCCCATTTAAATCCTTCTTAGCCTTTTCTATAGCTTGCTTTGCTGTGGCGGTAATTTGAGTCTCTGCTTTTAATTGCTCAACCATAAATGTGACAGTCTCCCACACTGGGACATGCTTCTTTGCCTCCTTGTTTCTAACCGTTATCCCAGAGTTCCTTCCTTACTTGCTCCCATGCGTTTAGATCGAATAACTGATCAGGTTGCATCATTAATCCTTTTCTCTGACACCATCATAACAGTGCTGAGAGGTTAGTTTCATTCAGTTCAGTCTCTGTTTTGCTTGTTAGCTGGAGCAGGCTGTTTACAGCTGCTCTTTCCATCGCTGATACAGCGTTTCCCATCCCGCCGATCTCTGGCTCTTGCCAGTTCATAGGCCTGCTCCTGCCTCTCTCGGGCAGCCCAGCTTACCTTAGCTGGCCGGCGGGATCCCTTACATTCTCCCGATCACCCTGGTACGGCAGCTAATCCATCCTTGCGAATCACATCGGGGTCACCAGTTGTCAGGGTTTATTATTCCATGCGAGACGGGAATGACATAAAACCAATGTGATGCAGAAAGCCATCCCACTTTATTCTTCAGCAGTGCTTCTTTTAAAGCTTTTTACCTTCCGTAAACGTGACGTGGAACTCTACATATGGTTTGTACATGCGCCATGCAATTATATAATTGGTTACATGCTATTAACATGAGCTAAGCATGCATTATATGATTGGTATATACTAAAACCGCAGTTTCTTACTTTTGGGCAATATATCCTGTTTTCTTTGGCCAGCAAGTAATTTCCTACTTTTGGGCAATATATCCGGTTTTCTCTGGCCAGCTGTTTGCTTTCTTGCAACATCAGCAAAATACTTCCTCTATCTTCAAAGACTTTCATAGGTCTGTTAAGACAGACCAGCTGTTAAGACAGACCAGGCCCCTAACACTAGATGAAAAGTAACTCTCAAAACAAATTTTCTGCTGTGTATGTTCTGTGCTCAGATAGCCAGTTTATTAATTTGGGTTGCTGCTCAATTGCATGGACATTTCAGCCTCCCTGGAATGGCACTAAAAATAAGGTGTTTGGGACCAGCAGGAAGTGGATAAGAACCATTAATTCCCTTAATCAGTAGCCCAGACTTATGTTTATGTCTTCTTGTTTCATAATACTAATGAATTTTCCCTGTGTAGGGAGGAGAAATAAAAATACCTACTTCACTTTTCTTCCCCTAAGCACTCAATCCAAACTTGTGACTGTATCAGCTAAGTTTAGTAGTTTAAGTCACAACACCTATATTTAAAACCAGGAGTTTTGTGAACTTGCATGCTTTTCTTTCTGTTGCAACTTTTCAGAGGCTATTCATTTTAAAGGGACTGTAACAGACAGTCAAACTTCAGACTCTGTAATTAGGAAGTGGAGATGTAAGTTGCTTGTGAACCAAATTCTCATCATTTATGAGGTGTGAAGTCTAGTTGTATGTCACTTATATTAAAATTAAACTGTCCATTTTTAGTGGTCACGGAGCAAGTCTGTGATAGAGCTGAGCTGGATTTATGCTTCTGAGTCTGCTTTCTGTTTACAAACCCATGCTATTTTCTTGCTTTGTTTAAATCTGATGCTGCTTTTAGTTTGTGCCTATGACTAAAGGCTCCTTTTTCTTTACTGTTGTGATCTTGTCCTTGAACCAGTTTGGTAAAAAATTAGTTGTCTCTCCTTTCCTCCTCCTTGATTTAGCAATTAAAGGTTTGTTATACTGTAGTTGAATACTGAAATACTATACTGTAAAACTGTATTAAACATTCTGTGTTTTGTATACTGTGGAAAAGTATATTTAGTTCTTTAATCAAGGAGAGTACATAAAACAGTGAGAAGTATTAGCTACAATGCGCTTTTTTTAAAGTCTGAATTGTCCTGTTTTGGGGAAAGCAGCAAATTAATATATGCATGGAGAATGAGATTAATGCTTAAGTGGCGGTACCTGAAAGTTAGATTGTGATGTTCAGTTTCAGATATACATGGCATTTGTTTGAAATCTTAGGGAAGCTTATGTTTAAAAACAAACAAAAAACCACCAAGAAACAAACCCGGAAACTACCCTTTAAAACTGATTTTTTTAAGAGCTAGGCTGAAGTAGTTTTGCCTGTTTTAAGTAATGTTACAGCTGTATTGAATACTTAAAAGCAGAGAACTTGTTCAACTTTTAAAAACATTTATCATTTGCCTTGAATCACTTATTCCATTTTGATAGCCTCCTTCATATAGAAAATATAGCATGAGATGTCATTCTAAATGCAAGTCTAAAAATGCTCTATCTTCTATGTGAAAGGAAGTATTCTGTGCGTTTTTCCACGTTTGACACCATAGTGTTTTGAATAACCATGTTCCATATTCATATCAATTTTTTGTTTTTGTTTTCAATTTATTATGCACAGCACTTGTTCTGAAATTTGGGGACTGAGTACACCAAACACGATAGATCAGTGGGATACAACAGGCCTTTACAGCTTCTCTGAACAAAACAGGTGAATATTCTGCCCTCTTGCATCATAGAAATTTTGTGGGAGGGATTGGCTTTGGAGGGTCTGTAATGGGATGCTTTAGCTGTAAAATAGACTAAAATGCTTCCTAGACCTCTCATGGTACAGCATTTTAAAACATTTGCTTGCCAGTGTAGAAGTCCAAGTGTTATCAGCTGATGTTTTGACCAATGAAACTCTAATTCTGCAATATTGATTTTTCATGCCAGTGCTATTGAAAGAATGGGAAGACATGTTAAATGCAGGCTCTAATATGATTTGGTATTTATATTAACAAAGTTGGGAAGCTTAATTCTTTAGGCCTAATCTTACAAAATATTTAAACTGCTTTGTATGCCACAAGCTTTCAGTTAAATCTTGCTAATTGGCTCAGATATGAGCTACTAAAGAATTGTTTGTAAATTCTTCAGTAGTTAATGGCAAGAAAATTCTAAACAGTCTTTATTTTTCATGTCACATTACTTGATTTGTGTATTGAGGTTTGTCTCCCATCCCATGACAATCATAAACATCTGCATTTGTGTAAGCATATGCAGTCTGTCTTAAAACTAGCAAAACAATTTCAGCTGGTAGTAAGGCAGACGAAATTAAGAAGACAAACTGTACAGTCCTTAAAAGATCTGCATTCATGCTTTTTGTATTTACAGTTATACTGCCATGTGGATCACTTGGGCAGCTGACTGCTTACAGGCTTATTTGTAGTCCTGTGGGAATTCTTAAACTTAAAGCCATAAAGCATCTATGCCACAGCAAAGCTTTGAGGTTTAGTAGCAGAAGGGACCATTAAGTGTGTGATTTTATTAATTTTTTTAACAACTCTCTTCTGCATTTAAAAAAAATATATGAAGCAATCATCCTAAATGCTTGTTTGGAGGTAAAGTAGCCTTTAATGAATTCTAAATTCACTGGCAATGATTTGAGCAACTCAAATATAAGTTAGGAGACTACTGATATGATAATTTTTATCACATTTGAAGCCTTTCAACAAGAGTATAAATGTCACTAGCAGTATCAATCCACTGAATTCTGAAAATGAATAAAGTACCCATCCCATGTGTGTATACTGTTGCTTGAGTGACTAAGAGCATGCAGTCTGTAAAAACTTTTTAACATCTTTCCCCTCCAGATCTCTCGATGGTCGTCTACAAGTATCTCATCGTAAAGGATTGCCGCATGTTATTTACTGTCGTTTGTGGCGCTGGCCAGATCTTCACAGTCACCATGAACTTAAAGCAATTGAAAACTGTGAATATGCTTTTAATCTTAAAAAGGATGAAGTATGTGTAAACCCTTACCACTACCAGAGAGTGGAGACACCAGGTAGGAAGACTACTTCTGACATTGTATAGCATCTGTATGTACTTGATCAGCATAAGTGAAAAAGAGAAAGATGATGCTTTCTCTTGCCAAAAGTACAAGATTCTGAGAGATACATCTTTTGAGAAAACCACCCTGATAGTTTTTAATAGTAAATTTACTGAAAAATCTTTATGAATGTGGAGATACCTTTACCCCTGATAAACATTTCCAGGACTGCTAGCAGTTTTCAGATGGCTAAATACAACTCAGACTGAGAAGAACAGAGATGATTCACCTTTGCTAATGTGGAATAGTCTTACTCAAGAGGCACTTCAGGAATCTTTTTATACCACTAGCAGTACAACCATAATACTAGCAGTACTGAGATTCAGAAAATTTCAAAACATCTGAAGAAAGTGTTAGATGGTTTAGATATATATTTTTTCCTTTTAGCTCGTAGAAGTGTGTATTTTGAGGGTCTTATTAATGCTTTGAACTTTGCTTTTCCAGTCTTACCTCCTGTACTAGTTCCACGGCACACTGAGATTCTAACAGAACTGCCACCTCTTGATGACTATACCCATTCCATTCCTGAAAACACTAACTTTCCAGCTGGAATTGAACCACAGAGCAATTACATACCAGGTATTTTCTTAACTTTCACTGTAAACAGTACGTTTAACATTGTGCCACAGAAACAAATATGGTAATTTTATGCTCCTAAGTGATCAAATTAATTGCAAGATGTGCCAATAAGTTAGATCGAATTGATTTTGTCTATTAATTCCAATGGAAATTCCTGAACATTGCTGTTTGCAGAACACCATTGTCCTAGGTTGCAATATAGATGTAGTTAAGTATTCTATTACCACCAGCTGTGGGCCGTTAGCTGCTATCACCTGCTAATGATCCACTCCGGATGACAGATAATGGGCCATCAGGGACCCACCGCATGACTCATGGACTTATCCCATTGTGGGATGCTCTGCCCAGGAGGGAGGAGCCAGGTGTTCCCACCTGGATATAACCTGGCCTTGGAACTGCCTGAGCTAGCCCTGTCTACTGGGTTCCCAGAGGACAAAAGCTGCCACTGGACCTTCAGCTGGAGACCAGACCTTCACAAGATCACCGCTTCAACTGAACTACTTGAGTTGGACTGCTACCACCACCCTAACCGGGTGTCAGGTTGTATCTGACTTTGTCAGTGCTTTTCCTTGTATAATTTCACTTATTTTTAATTTCAATCTTGACTTGTGATCTCCCACTGGTTTGTTTTCAAACCAACACATATTTTGGCGCCCAATGTGGGGCTCGATCTGAGGGAAAGTCGGAAATATAATTGTTATTACAGAAATCTTATCACTACGATGCTCAGCCTGTCTATGTGGGTACTGTATCTTACCCTCTATATTTTCCCTCAAGTGGGAAACTATCTGCCCATCGTATTGCTCCTGTTGTGACCAGGGAATGGCATGAGAATTGCTCTATTGGTTTATTATGCCTATTGCATGGTAACCTGTGAGGCAATGAATGCCATTCGTTACATATACTCGACTTTGTCTGCCTGGCCTAACCTGAGCTGCTCCGTCTGGGACCTCCTCAGCAATCGCACCCACCTTCTGGGGCTAGGAGGAGAGAGCGGTTTCTTCCAGCATTTCAGGCCAGGCACAGCCGTCTTTGACAATATTGAGTTCTCTCTGGATGCTAAGGATGGCATAATCTTCCTGTCTGTGACCAGCACTGTGTACATCATGCTGAGAAACAGAACAATACTTGGTGTTGTACAGCGTCTTCTTGAAGAGGAGGAGAAAAGAAACAAGTCAGCAGGCACCACGTCCACGTAAACTGCCACCAAGAGGAAAGGAACCAAATGAGCAATGTCTCAACACAGACCATTGCCGAATCCGAACAGCCAAAGCCAGTAGCGGTTGCCCCCATCCAGAAAAAGAAATCAAAGAACAAATCAGTCCGCATAGCGACTGATGAGGATGCGGCAGGACCATCTCACCAAGCAGAAGAGACAGAGCTGGAGATCATCACTCGCTCTCTATCCCTGGGGGAGCTGCGTGACCTACGGAGGGAATTCACCCGGTAGGCAAACGAGTCCATCTTGACCTGGCTGCTCCGCATCTGGGACGCCGCAGCTAACGACACCATTCTGGACAGAAGTGAGGCCAGGCAACTCAGATCCCTGTCTCAGGAGGTGGTCATTGACCAGGGGATTGGGAGAACCCAGGAAACTCTCAGCCTCTGGTGGCGATTGCTGACAAGTGTACGGGACAGATACCTGTGTAAAGAAGACCTCCAGATGCACCAAAGGAAACGGAGCACGATAGAACAAGGTATCCGATGCCTGAGGGAATTGGCCGTGCTAGAGATCATTTTCTCAGAAAACGAGAGATTCCCTAACAGCCCAGATAATGTCCAGTGCACTTCACAAATGTGGCTAAGATTTGCGCGGCTCGGACCAGAGATATACTCTCGTTACCTGGCAACACTGCAGTGGAGGGAAGGAGAAGACAAGGTGGGTGTGTTAGCCAACAAACTGAGAATTTATGAAGACACCGTCAGTGCCCCACTACGCACCCATGTCTCATCGGTGGAAACAAACCTGGCCGAGCAAGTCTGGAGCTTGATTGAAGAGGGCCTCCAGAAACTAAGGAAAGAGTTCAAAGAAGGAATTTACCATGCCTCACCAAAACCAACTAGAGTCTCTGCCATCAGGAGCAGACGTCCCCCAGCCAGGGAAAGAAGACAAACTCCGTGACGTGACCTCTGTTTTTTCCTACAGCAGCATGGGGAAGACATGAGAAAGTGGGATAGGAAACCCACCTCCTCCTTAGCAGCCTGGGTACATGAACTGAAAAGAAAAACATCCACTTCAGAAGGCTCATCTAGGTTCAACACTGCCCCAGTCTCTTGTGGACAGAACCCCAGACAGCATGGGAATGACAATATGACTGATCCTCTTGAAGGGACCTCGGGAACACATTTACAGGAGGAGAGCATCATGCACCAAAACCAGGATTAGAGGAGCTCTGCCTCTAGCCAGGTAGAGGAAAGGGAAAACCGGATCTATTGGACTGTGTGGATCCGATGGCCTGGCATGTCTGACCCACAAAGATATACGGCTTTGGTTGATACTGGTGCTCAGTGCACTCTGATGCCATCCAGGTATGTGGGGACTGAATCCATGTCTATTTCTGAGGTGACAGGAGGATCCCAGCAGCTGACTGTACTGGAAGCTGAAGTGAGTTTAACTGGGAACGAGTGGCAGAAACACCCCATTGTGACTGGTCCAGACGCCCCATGCATCCTTGGCATAGACTATCTCAGGAGTGGATATTTCAAAGACCCAAAGGGACATCGCTGGGCTTTTGAGATAGCAGCCATAGAGACAGAAGACATAAGACAACTGAATACCCTGCCTGGTCTCTCAGATGACCCATCTGCTGTAGGACTACTGAGAATTGAAGAACAGCGGGTACCAATCGCTATAGCAACAGTGCACCGCCGGCAATACCGCACAGACAGACTTTGTGGCCCCCATCAATAAGATGATTCAGGAACTGGAGAGCCAAGGGGTGGTCAGCAAGGCTCACTCACCCTTTAACAGCCCTATATGGCCGGTGCATAAGTCCAGTGAAGAATGGAGACTGACAGTAGATTACCGTGGCATGAATGAAGTCACACCACCTTTGAGTGCTGCTGTACCGGACATGTTGGAACTTCAATACGAGCTGGAATCCAAGGCAGCAAAGTGGTATGCGACCATCGACATTGCCAATGCCTTTTTCTCCATTCCTCTGGCAGCAGAGTGTAGGCCTCAGTTTGCTTTCACCTGGAGGGGCGTGCAGTACACGTGGAACTGACTGCCCCAGGGGTGGAAGCACAGTCTCACCATCTGCCATGGACTGATCCAGGCTGCACTGGAAAAGGGTGAGGCTCCAGAACATTTGCAGTATATTGATGACATCATTGTGTGGGGGGACACAGCAACGGAAGTATTTGGGAAAGGAGAGAAAATCATCCAAATTCTCCTGGAAGCTGGTTTCACCATCAAGAAGGGCAAAGTCAAAGGACCTGCCCGAGAGATCCAGTTCCTGGGAGTAAAGTGGCAAGACGGACGGCGTCAGATTCCTTCTGAGGTCATCAATATGATCACCGCGATGTCTCCACCAACCAGCAAAAAGGAGACGCAAGCTTTCCTAGGCGCCATAGGCTTTTGGAGAATGCACATCCCTGAGTACAGCCAGATCGTGAGTCCTCTCTACCTCATAACCTGCAAGAAGAACGATTTCCACTGGGGCCCTGAACAACAGCAAGCCTTCACCCAGATCAAACAGGAGATTGCTCATGCAGTAGCTCTTGGCCCAGTCAGGACAGGACCAGAGGTAAAGAATGTGCTTTACTCTGCAGCTGGGAGCCATGGTCTGTCCTGGAGCCTTTGGCAGAAGGTGCCCGGTGAGACCCGAGGCCGACCACTGGGATTCTAGAGTCGAAGTTACAGAGGGTCTGAAGTCAACTACACTCCCACCAAGAAAGAAATCTTGGAAGCTTACGAAGGAGTCCAAGCTGCCTCAGAGGTGATCGGCACAGAAGCACAAATTCTCCTTGCACCCCAACTGCCAGTGCTGGGGTGGATGTTCAAGGGAAGGGTTCCCTCTACCCACCATGCCACTGATGCCACGTGGAGCAAATGGATTGCCCTCATCACGCAGCGCGCCCGTATTGGAAACCCGAATCGCCCTGGGATTCTGGAAATTATTACAAACTGGCCTGAAGGTGAGGCTTTTGAATTATCTTCAGAAGAAGCAGAGGAGCAAGTAACACGTGCCGAGGAAGCACCCCCGTATAACGAGCTGCCGGAGAGTGAAAGACGCTATGCCCTCTTCACCGATGGTTCCTGCTGAATTGTAGGCGCAGATCGGAAATGGAAAGCTGCAGTATGGAGCCCCACACGACAAGCTGTACAGGCTACTGAGGGACAAGGTGGATCAAGTCAGGTCGCAGAGCTTAAAGCCGTCCAGCTGGCTTTGGATATTGCCAAACAAGAGAAATGGCCAAGGCTCTATCTCTACACCGACTCCTGGATGGTAGCCAATGCACTGTGGGGATGGTTAGATCGCTGGAGAAAGGCCAACTGGCAGTGCAGAGGAAAACCCATCTGGGCTGCTGAGATTTGGCAGGACATTGCCGCCCGGGCAGAAAAGCTGACCGTGAAAGTTCGACACGTGGATGCACATGTACCTAAGAGTCGGGCTAATGAAGCACATTGTAACAACGAGCAAGTGGACCGAGCTGCCAAAGTGAAAGTGTCACAGGTGGATTTGGACTGGCACCACAAAGGAGAGTTATTTCTAGCTCGTTGGGCCCATGATGCCTCTGGTCATGTAGGGAGGGATGCAATGTATAGATGGGCTCGTGACCGAGGGGTGGACTTGACCATGGACAACATCTCACAGGTCATCCACAGCTGTGAAACCTGTGGTGCAATCAAACAGGCCAAGCGGGTGAAGCCTCTGTGGTATGGGGGACGATGGTCAAAGTACAGGTATGGGGAAGTATGGCAAGTTGACTACATCACACTTCCCCAAACCCGCCGAGGAAAGTGCTACATGTTGACCATGGTGGAAGCAACCACAGGATGGTTAGAGACCTACCCTGTGCCTCATGCTACTGCCCGGAACACCATCTTGGGTCTGGAAAAGCAAGTCCTGTGGAGACATGGTACCCCTGAGAGAATCGAGTCTGATAATGGAACCCATTTCAAGAATGGCCTCATAAGCACCTGGGCTAGAGAACACGGAATTGAATGGATATGCCATATCCCCTATCATGCACCAGCTGCCGGGAAAGTTGAACGGTGCAATGGACTACTTAAGACAACTTTGAAGGCACTTGGCGGGGGAACCTTCAAAAATTGGGAACTGAACTTAGCAAAGGCCACCTGGATGGTTAACACAAGAGGTTCTATCAATTGAGCCGGTCCTGCCCAGTCCAAACCTTTGCACACAGTGGATGGAGATAAAGTCCCTGTGGTACACATAAGAGGTTTTTTAGGAAAGACTGTTTGGATTAGTCCCACCTCAGGCAAAGGCAAGCCCATCTGTGGTGTTGTTTTTGCCCAAGGACCTGGTTATACTTGGTGGGTGATGCAGGCAGATGGGGAAACCCATTGTGTACCACAAGGAGACCTTATCTTAAGTGAGAACTGTGTAGATGGTAATAGAATAAGGGGTGGATAATGTCCTAGGTTGCAATATAGATGTATTTAAATATTCTATTACCACCAGCTATGGGCCGTTAGCTGCTATGTTATGAAAAAGCTGAAAATTCAGATCTGGACTCTTGAAAAATAAAATTACTTGAAACTCAAATATGTTGTCGGGGTTTGACCTTGACTAAATGCCAGCACTCTGGCTCTCTCTCCTGCTGCAGACGTGTAGGAGAGGGGAAAGAAAAAAAAACTGTAAAAACACACACCAATTTCATGAGTTAAGTGAGATAGGACACTGGTAGGAGGACACACGGAAGAAAGGGCAGACAGGCTCCAAACTTAAAGTTCCAAAGTGATTTAATTGCCTAACAGAGTTGGAGGATAAATGCAAGGCAAAAATAAACTTTTCTTACACTATTTTGTTCACTCACCCCCTCCCTCTTACAAACCCATTTTTTATTCACCCCCTTTCCTCTTTTTAACCAACAATCTCGGGTAGGGGGGCAGAGTGTGGGGTATTTTCTCAGTCCACAGAGCAGGTCCATAAATCTATTCATCACCACAATTCTTCTACTACAAATACTCTTTATCTCTACTTATCTCTTTCTCCAGACAGTTTCTCTGCTCTCCCCCCCCCTCTTAAGAAGCAGTCTCTCCGCTCACCCCCCTTCCCTCTTTCCAAACCAACAACACGGGAAGGGTGCAGGGAAAGGGGTTTGTTCTCTGGTCAGTCCATCAGGGAGAGGGGTCCTTTACTTAGCCACGGGGTCCCTCCCATGAGAGACAGTCCTCTGGGAACTTCTTTGGCATGGGTCCAATCTCACGAGCAACATCCCGCCTGAATTCTGCTGCAACATGAGTCCTTTTGTCCATAAGGTGCTGTGCAGACTCTCCTGAGCTGAGGCCAGGCTGGTTCCATGCCAGGAGCAAGGCCTTTCTCTCCTTTGCAAGGCCTTTGCAGTTTTAACTCTTTAGATGAGACTCCAACTGGTTCACAGCTTTCTCCAGGCATCCACCTGCTCCTCTGGTGTGGGCTGTGGGTGGGTTTCTGCACCCCTGTGGACTCCATGGGCTGCAGGGGGACCTCCTGCTCCCCCCATGGTCTTCACCATGGCTAGCAGAGGGTTTTCAGCTCCAGTGCCTGGAACACCTCCTCCCCCACCTTCTTCACTGACTTTGGTGTCTCCATGTTGTTTTCCCTTCACATATTTTTACTTCCACCTCTTCCTCCTCTACAAAGAAGTGCATGACTACCTTGTTTTGAATTTTTCTTAAATATGTTTTCACAGAGGCGTAACTAGCACCTCTAATTGGCCCAAACTTGGCCGGCAGCATGTCCATCACCTTCAGAGCTATCAGAGATTGGCTCTGCTGGACTTGATGTAAAAACTTCCAGAACTTTCATTCAGGACACACAGGAGCCATCTTTGTGCCACTCCCCACCCCTCAGACACTTCCTCAGGCCAACTACAACAGCTTCTGAGGGGTTTAAATTTCTCTTAGATGTTGCAAAATGTAATAGGGCTTGTGTCAAGTACAAGCAAGACTTGTGTTAGCTGAACAAGCTGAACATAGGGTGCAGTACAGCCCTGGAAAGGTGCCATGAGAAAAATACCGAAAGCCACAGCTGTGCCTCTTTGCTGTAAGAGAATTTCATG
The DNA here is from genome assembly GCF_008360975.1 of Lichenostomus cassidix. Taxonomy (NCBI): domain Eukaryota; kingdom Metazoa; phylum Chordata; class Aves; order Passeriformes; family Meliphagidae; genus Lichenostomus; species Lichenostomus cassidix. The sequence continues at coordinate 960,436 of NC_139510.1, forward strand.
AGAAATTAAGGAGTCACTAAAGAGAATCTCTGAATGTGTGAGAATGTAGATTGTAAGCTATGTGATATAAATAGAAACCCTGTAATAGTATACATGCCACTGATATGGTAAAATAAAGGGAGCTTGCTTATATCTCACATTAAGACTGCCGTTCACACTCTCTCTTCGCGATTTCTAATGACACTTAGATGTTAAAAATACCTTGCTGATGTTTTGGGCCAATCAAAACCACCACATATGTGCAATTTAGAAATTGTATCTATATGTCTTAAACAGGACATTGCTTGTGTTTTCTTTAAATGGATCCAAGAATTGAAATGGCATTGAAAATGCAATAAATTTGTTCTCATCTGTTTAATCTGGGCCATGTTTGTTGCCACCTAGGGGCAGCAGATCTGTAAAGAGCAATTTAAGGGGATAGAAATTGGTGCTGCTTTCCTGATTGACGTATGCTTTTTTTGACTCAGTCTGAGGGCTTTTGATAGCATTTGCTAACAACTTACTAGAAAGCTACCATTTGCAAATCCAGTGCTATGGAAATGAGCTAAAGCAGATAGGTAGTTATTTGCAGGAAGTATGTTCAAGGTGATTGTGGGTATTCACATGATTTTCAGATGTTCACGCAGATAACCACGCCTTGCCTCCTTATCTTTGTCACTGACACCCTCCTGTTGTATTCATGGCATCCTACTTTATTTGACCTTGCTGACTTAATCTTGAACACTTAGCTAGGTTCTGATAAATCTTGTGTGTCTTGACAGCCTGTTTCAGAGAACCATTTTCTTTAGTGGTAGGCCAGACTAACAACTGTGGTAGCTTTGCACCACAATACTGTCTCAGTACATGATCTACAGAGAGGTTGGTTTCACTTACAGTTGGGAAGATGGCAATTGTGACGGTGCAGGATGGCTGTTGGGGCTGTATGTTCCATTAATACTACTAGGTGAAGGAAATCTCTATTCAGAAAGAGATTAGTTATGGAAAATAATCTGTGCCAAAGACTCTAGATTAGCAACTGGAAACAGGAGGCGTGGGTCGGATTGGAAATGGTTATTGACCTTTTACCATGGCTGTGGGCTTAACTATAATGAATGGTTTGGAGAAGGGTGGAGTCCACTTTACCACAATGAATTCAATAAAAATGTTCAAAATTAGTATGATTTTCATCATAATTCTTGATAGTGAAGATTTCCCTTAATCGTCCTTTTTAATTCTTATTTGAATTTTGTCACATCTATATTTAGCTTACTAGTTTTACAGAGTGAACCAAAGATATAATTATTTTGGTTAATTTTTATTTAATCAACTGACTTAATCTAGTTTCCTCTTGCTGACTTCCTTCTGACCTTACTATATTGCTGCAAATCTCAGACATGATATTTGATATAATTTGATTTTAATTCTTAAGCGAAAAGCTTTAAATTTCTGCTGTTTGATAATAATGTAATTAAATGTATTTAATCCCTCAGATGTCTCAGAGAAAATTCTAAGGCAGTTGTAGACATAGTTAGCTTCAAACATTTTCACGAAAGCAATCCAGGTTTTGCCTTTAATATATAGAATCATAAAATATCCTGAGTTGAAAGGAACCCACAAGGATCATCAAAGTCCAGCTCCATATAGGAACATTTGTCTAGTTCAAAGAAAATTATTTCCTGAAAGGCAGTTGGTTAACTTATATGGATTACAAAGTACCTTTTGAATGGAGAAAAAGAACATGCATACTTGAAGCACGGAATTGACTCCACAACTCAGATAGTTATGAAGTAGGTATGTGTTTATTCCAGCTGGGGTGCATGGGGGGTAGCCCCTCCAAAGACATGCACGCCCTCAGCGGCACTTCACTAAGTTTATATTAGGTTACAGATTACATATGCATAAAGTTAGACAAAGCCCCTATACATATTCAATACCTATCCCCGCTTCGTATTATAATGAGTTCAAAGTTCATTTAAATATGCTCACGCAAGCGCAGTATCTTCAGATTAATTGTGGGCGAGGGTCCCGATGATTAATTATGACAGGTGCGCATGCTCCCTTGGTCCTTGGTCCTAGTCCAAGCCTGAGAACCAACTCGTACTGGTCCTGGGGTCCAAGGGCAGGATGCTCGGTTACACTTGGTGGTTTCTCTCAATTACTTGGCTCTCCTCTCTTCTTCCTCCCTGGTACCAAGTAGGCACAAATTCATTAAGAAAATAATAAATGGATCGCAGCTGGCATATCTTAGTAAATCATTATACAATCTCTGGCTCTCTAAATCAGTTTAAAAATATTATTATTACTATTATCTAGCTTCTAGCTCTTTTACATTAGTAATTTCTATTTTACCCTAAATCATACTCTTCTGGGTTTTGAAAATATTTCTGTTGAATTAGATAAAGTTTCTAGTATCAGAATGCTTCAAACTTGTTACTGAGTTTGCTTTGGTTGGAGAAGCTCCATCTTTAAAGAAAGCTAGTTAAAAGAATAGGTGATTGTTTTAATAGAGCTTGGAAGTAATAATGATAATGGAGCTTGTGCAGTGTAACTAGTTAAATAATATAGTTATTGAGTGAAATAAACTTTTAGGTAATGAAGAAAAATGGATTTGGGGATAGAACGGAAAAGTAACCTTTAAATCAATAAGGTATTGGAGGGGATCTGATCTGATGGTTATAGTACATAAAAACAGCTCACATGATTGTTGGAGGTTAGGATTTTTTTCCTTTTGTTTTCTTTCTCTTAGGGAATTTTGTCCCATCTGTTGCTAAGAGACCCTAACTACCAGTACTTAAGAGAGACAAAAGATGTAGCCAGGATGGGGGGCAGGAGAGGAAGAGCAGAGCACACAGCACCTTGCTGCTCCTAGCTCTCTTGTGCTCTGGGTATCGGAGGGGATAGTCGAGCTCCTGTTTGCTGTGAGAGGGTTCTCTGTGACTGCCAGAGCCCAGCTCTGCACTTCTTCCTTACTGGGTGAGCTTTTGTTTGTAAGAGCAGCTGTTTGAACTGGGACCGTATTAACACCAAATTTTCACTGGGGAGGACTTTTACCATCCACTCGGATGCCTCAGGGGAAACCCAGGACCCTTTCTCCCTACAGAGGAGTTCGGCTGCCAGTCCCTAGCCCTGCCGTTTTTTTCTGCTGCTGCATCGGGTTGTTTTCTGTGATTTGCCCCAAGCGAGCCCAGAGATACTTCAGACACAAAGTCAGAGAAGTGGGTATTTGCTTTATTCGGTGCACTGGGTGTGGGGGAATTCACTCCTCCAAACACACACCTCGGTACCTCCAAAGACACAGTGTTATAGGTAAAATTCATGAATATTCATCACATTCCCCGGGATAGGAGTGGTTATACAAATAATTTCTCGGAAGTCATTAATATCATTAGCATGTGCACCACGCATGCTCCGTATGTCCCAATGGTCTTTGGAGACCCCCCAAAGTAACCTTCAGATTAAGGCCCCAAAAGTCTTCATCACAATGCACTTTTCACCTTTCTCTCTGGAGCATGTGTAGTCCTTCGTGGGATGATTCAACGATTTCTTGTGCTGGCTTCAAACAGATTCTTTTGTCCGTCTTATCTTGATAAGATTAAGGGAATCCTGTTTTTCTAGGTTTTAGAATTCACATATTCTGTCTCTCAATAGTTAACTTGAGTTACCTATTGATTACCCCTTTCTCATCTGCTACCCTGTAACCCCGCACCTCCGCCTTCCGGGACACTATGGCTCCTGCCAGAGCTGCGGAGTTTCTGCCACCTCTTGCTTGCTCCCCCGGGTGAGCCAGCCCTGCTGTTCCAGCTTGCTGCTCTGAGCTCCCTGCTGCACCCCATCCTGCCATCCAGCCTGCCCGCCATTACCCGCGTGAGAGAGGGAGCTGAACCCACGCCACAGCGCCCCCTGCAGCTGTGTGGGGGAATCATCGCACCTGCCCTGCCTGGCTGGGAGCCCAACAGCGCCCCTGCCGGCTGTGACTGTAATTGCACCAAAAGGAAAGTGCCTGGCAGCCCAAAGAAAGCTGTCACTGGGTTTCTGGTCTGTTTGTTGTTGCTACCGTTGTTGTTGCTTGTTTGCCTCGTTATAGATACTAGTAAAAAACTGTTATTCCTTTTCCCTTCTCTTTGCCTGAAAACCCTTGATTCCAAAGTTATAATAATTTGGAGGGAAGGGGGTTCACATTCTCTATTCTACGGGAGGTTCTCACCTTCCTTGGCAGACACCTGTCTTTCAAACCAAGACAATTATTTTTTTGTGCTAGTCACCATATGTGTTTTTTTTTTTTTTTAATTCTACTAAATGTGAAAGCTGTTGATCACATTTGCAAAACTGTTACTTATTGTAGTGAAAGTATCTTGTCTTAAATGGAAAAGACAAGGATTATATGTTAATTATATAACCTATTTGAACAGTTGACTGGCATAAAAGAGATGATACATTTTACATAGACAATTAAGGCAGGTAATGTGTTTGAAGGCCTACTGGAAGGAGAAAGGGATGGCAAAATGACATTCTAATAAAGTATTTAGGTATTGTATGGAGCTCATGAGGACTTGAGAACAAAAACCCTATATGCTAAATCTTACAAATTTCCCCAGTCATTGAACCATTAGGTGTTTTGTTGGGGTTTTTTGACAGAAACACCACCTCCAGGATATATCAGCGAAGATGGAGAAACAAATGACCAGCAGTTGAACCAAAGCATGGATACAGGTAACTACTTTCAAAACTTGGGATTACTAGCTGTGATCACTCTGCATAGCAGCATGAATTCAGCCTAAAAGATGATGGCAGTTTTCCTCTGTACAACCTGGTGTTTTCTGTTTAAAATATCACTTTCAGTCTTTAGTGAACAACTTAATATTTTGTTAGGGGAATGCTTTTAAAATGTTCTGTGCCATATTAAGTACATTACATTTGTTCTGTAACAAAAACATACAGGTCTAATTAAGTCTTCATCAGATTTTAATAGTTGATTTGTTTTAACCATCCCCAACTTTACCTTCTGGAAATTGAAGCAATATGTCTGTTGGCCTAAACAAGTTACAGACTCTGCATTTTGAGAACCTGTCTCTTACCTCTGGCACCTTATCACTTCTGCCATGTTTCAAATCAGTTCTTGTATGGAAGGCTCTATGGAAAGAGTAGTAGAAATATTAAGCACCTGTGCCTTTGTATGAAAGAGTTTTTAGATAATGTGGTTGGCTTTAGACTTGGTCAAAGAACAGTTAATGTGCTGGAGAAGAACATCCTGCTATGTGCTGGCAGACTTGAGTGTATTTAGTTAGCCAATGTTAGCAATCTTTTCCAGTTAGTTGGAATCAACTGCACCAGTTTCTGAAAGAACTGCAATATTTTCCCACTATGTGATAATGGGTACCTTAATTTAAAAAGTCTGATATCAGCAATCATTGTAGGAATGATTCTGTGCAAAGCCTCTTTGTATTTTGTCTACAAGTGCACAAATTTTGTTGGAGAGTTCATGTTTTTCTAAATTTTTTCCTTCCTCCTTCCAGGAAAGAATAATCTCAAATGAGGAAATCCATCTTGTTCTTCTAGAGATAAACCCTCTCCTTTGAGAATAGAGGCAATATCTTGCTTGTCTCGTCCACTTTTTCTTAGCTTTTTTTTCCACTGAATTTGGGAAGAAGTCACTACCTTCTCACTGGGCTGAAGCACCTCTCTTATGAAGACAGTTTGAGAGAGTTGGGGTTGTCCAGCCTGGAGAAGAGAAGGCTCCAGGGAGACCTTAGAGCACCTTCCAGTACCTAAAGGGGCTACAAGAGAGCTGGAGAGGGACTTTGGACAAGGGCATGGAGTGATAGGACAAGGGGGAATGGCTTCTAACTGTCAGAGGGCAGGGTTAGATTAGATATTGGGAAGAAATTCTTTCCTGTGAAGGTGGTGAGGCACTGGCACAGGTTGTCCAGAGAAGCTATGGCTGCCCCGTCCCTGAAAGTGTTCAAGGCCAGGTTGGATGGGGCTTTAAGTAACCTGGTCTAGTGGAAGGTGTCCCTGCCTATGGCAGGGGGTTGGAACTAGATGATCTTGAAGGTCCCTTCCAACCCAAACCATTCTATGATTCTGTGACAAGCACATAAATAAAGTTATGTTCACAGAGTGTGCATGAAATAAAAGCTCTGACAAATACAACACTAAGATGTTGAGTCTTTATGAGGAGGGGTAGGGTCCCATGAGTCTAGAAAATTAAATGCAGTCTTAATTCACAATAAGTGTGTTATATGCTGGAAAAGTGGTGTTAGGATTTCTGAGGTTTCTTATTCCAAAGAATTTCAATGTAAAACTATATCTAGATAATGGTTATTCCTACCTATCTGAAATAACAAGAGTCATTTGCTCTGAAACAATCTGTATTGCTTCAACAGGATCTCCAGCAGAGCTGTCTCCTAGTAGTCTTTCTCCAGTTAATCATAGCCTGGGTAAGCTGGAAATACTTTTAATTGTTTCTCTGTGTGATGATTCTTCTTTATGTATATATTACATTAAAACTGAAAATGTACTTAAAAAATTAAGAACTGTATTAGGAGGAGACTATTGGGTTGGCTTTCTGATGATAAACATAATAGGGCTGGGTAAATAACTTCTTAACTAGTACTCTATTTCTGTAACTGTTGAGTTCCTAGCAAAGAGAAAGAATAATATGGTTGTGTGTGCAGGACTAGCATTTATAAAATAAATAGTTTAAAGGATGTTAGCCAATCCATAGTGCTGCCCAGACTTGCTGACTCCCTTGTATATATGTTCTGCTACTCTTCTCATGTACTGTTTCACCTGTAACCGCAACACAATTATTGCTCCCACATTAGTTGCCCACCTGCTTTGATCAGGTGCCATTGCTGTGTATTTGTATAAATGCTTCAGGAAGATCAGATTCCCCTGGGTTTGTTTAAGGAATGATGACAGAAAAATGATGTTCAGAATGCTTAGTAAGTAATTAGGGTAGGTAAAAAGGGGAAGCAGCTCAGGAAAAGCTGAAGATGCACAGGGAAGATACTGAGCTCTCATAGGGGAGAGTAAAAGGAGCTTAGAACTGCTCTTAGATAAGGAAATGGTATAAGATCTAGTGTAATACAAAGAAATATTTTCATATTAATGTTTTTTCCATTCTGTGGTTCAGTGTTTGATAGTTTAATCTTTTCTTTAACATTGCCAAAATGTTTGCAAGTTATAGAAAAGCAACAAAAATGTCTCAACGTCTGGCACTCACAGCAGCATTAGCCTAATCATTTTGCCAAGCAAAATGCAAGTACTGAACTAAATGAGCTGTGGTCAGGTTTGATCACCCCTTCTTCCCCTCCTCCTTCCTTTGTGTGAAAGTCTAAATTCCATTCTGTTTACTGGAATAGGTAAAAATGACAGCAAGTAAAATATAATTTGAGGTGACTACTGCTGTTGTTTCTGGGAGAGACAAATAGCAGGGCAGATAGATTTCTTTTCAGCCTCGAATTCTGTATTAAGCTTGTTTTTTAATTTTTTTTTTTTAGACTTACAACCAGTTACTTACTCGGAGCCTGCGTTTTGGTGTTCAATAGCATATTATGAATTGAATCAGAGAGTGGGAGAAACCTTCCATGCATCCCAGCCTTCCTTGACTGTAGATGGCTTTACAGATCCATCAAATTCAGAACGGTTTTGTCTAGGTTTGCTTTCCAACGTAAACAGAAATGCTACAGTGGAAATGACAAGGCGACACATAGGTAAAGATCTCTGATCTTTAATTTCATTTTAGACATTAAATTATCTGAAATGATCCAGGTAGGATGGGCAGATCTGTGTTTTGGGTTTCTTTCACTCTTGTGCAGCCAGCCATAGAACTTCTCTCTTGGGGCTTGCCAAGGAGAGCTTGCTCTCTCTTGCTAAGGACAGAAGTGGAAAGACAGAGAGGTTGCTGCTTCTGAAATTAGGGAGAAATATAGCAGCTTCTGTTACCACAGCCTGTTGCAATTGGGAAGAGGTGAAGTGATGACTAGAGTTGAAAGGAGCTCCCTTTCTTCAATCAGCAGTTACTAAGCTGGTGGCAGCAGCAGTCACACAACTGTCAGGATGCAAGTGGCACAGGAGGAAGCCACTCAACTATAGGGGATTTCTGTTGCTCATGTTGCTGTTCTCTGCCTTCTGGAAAAGATGATGCACCAAAGTATCCCAAGGGTTTTTGGCTTTCAGGCTCCTCATTGGACTGCTCTGCCCTAGGTAGCATTTATATTCAGAGTTGCTTATAATTGAAATTTAAGCTTTAATTGCAAAATATTAGCATGTTGCTTAGTTTATTCTAATTTATAAAATGCAGAATGAACATTAGTAGTACTTAAATGCTTTTCTGAAATGGGAAAAGCTGCAGTTGAGATAACATGCTGTTTTGACATTATTAAGATTTTATTTGTAATGGTTAGTAAAGAATATTGTTTTCTACGATGCAGTGTCTTGGCTATAGGTTCTTCAATAAACTACCCTTTTTTCCTGGATTCTTTTATTTAGCAACATTCATGAGGTTTTTTGGTTTGATTTTAGTAAAAAATTCAACCTCTTTACTAGAACCTTCTGATTGCCTCTATGCTAAATCCAAATGCTTGTGTTATAAAAATTTAGATGTACAGAAGCCCAGGCTATGCCTGTGCCGACTGATCAAAATGATCAATGATGAGGAAAAGCAAAAATTTAAGGACCTCTCACTTTTTTTAATAGAGCACTTCACATTTTGTTTGAAACATTTTTTTAAGAAAAGGGGAAATAGAAACTGGCCTTTAAAGAACCTGTTAATTATAAATAGCTTTATTTGAGAGCTCAATTGTACATCACTTATCTTCTGCTAGAAATAACCCTTACAGGGTTTGTTTTTTTTCACTCAGAGAGAGAGAACAATAGTATTTCTTCAGTTTTGGGTTTGGGGGGGGTTGGTTGTTTGGGTTTTTTTGGTAATAGGGCTAAATGAAGTCCTGTTGATTTTGATAAAGTAGTACAGAGAAAGGAGTATGCAGTGGGTTGTGAAATAGTGTGGGTGCATGTAAGCAGAGAGTGTTGAAGTGGTATACTGTGTTTTCCTTTTTTGCCATAGTGGCCTGTGCTGCTTCATATACAACACTTTAATACTAGCACAAGTTTTAACTCTGTTGAACCTAATATTTTTATTTTGATTCTGGTATTTCTTTAAGTAAAATGTTATTTGGTAATGAGCACTGCTTTCTAATTTGGATTTGGTTACAAGCCATTACATGGCTGGAAAATTCTATCTCACTCTTGACCAAAAATTATTCTGCTTCTCCTTCAAATATTATGTGTTTGTGGGAGGAAAAATGCAAGTTAATTGTGTTCTGCTCCTGCTACAGCTGTCAGCCCAGCAGTGTTGTCCTGTAGGTAATTGATTTCTGTTTCTGTTATAAAGAAAAACTTGGCCTTCTCTGAAACAAAATACTCTCTTGTTTGTTAATCTGCTTGGGTCATATCATAACTAGAGTTCCTTTGAATTTTGCTACAGGAAGGGGAGTACGTCTCTATTACATTGGTGGAGAAGTTTTTGCTGAGTGCTTAAGCGATAGCGCGATTTTTGTTCAGAGCCCCAACTGTAATCAAAGATATGGCTGGCATCCTGCAACTGTGTGCAAAATTCCACCAGGTTAGTATCTTACCAAAGGTCTTGTATAAAAATATTCAGTGAATGTATTCACTGGACATTTGTTTTCCTTTTCATAGTTTCTTCGTAGTCTTGGGCTTCTGTGTAGCAAACACAAGTATTGATTGTACTCTTTGAACTTTTTTCTTTATAGGATGCAACCTAAAAATCTTTAATAACCAAGAATTTGCTGCTCTTCTGGCTCAATCTGTGAATCAGGGTTTTGAAGCAGTTTATCAACTTACTAGAATGTGTACCATAAGAATGAGTTTTGTTAAAGGATGGGGAGCTGAATACAGGTAAGAAATGTTTGTTCTAATTTTAGAGTTAATTTTTCTTCTTTCACTAATGCACTATTTCTGTCTGGTTTGAAAGCTGTACTGACAGGCTTCTTACTGCTACTGTAGACATGCTGTTTGCAAGTTGAAGCCCATATTTTCCCTTTTCTCCCTCATCAGCTATTGAGTTTCTAAGTTATAAAGACCAGAAATTGATTTTCGTATTACAGTCAGCTGTTCAGCAAGGAATGTCATCAAAGTTCTGTTTCCTCACTTGGTCCTGCTTGGTTGCTTATTGTGGAAAAATCACTGACAATATCTAGAAGTTTCACAGTTTGTGCTGTGAGATTATTTGCTGTTTGTTCGATGTACAGTCATTTTGGTCTCTGTCCTGTTCTGTGTGGAGTATGATTGTCTCAGTTTAGAGACAAGTTTAGGAGAAAACGCTCTGGAATGAGTGTTTCCTCTAAGAGAAGAGTTTCAGCAATCCCTTCCTGCTGATATGAAATGAATATTGGTTGGTGAAAGTGAAAAAAAGCAACTGTTTATTTGACAAAGTGCCCGTACAACACAGGGAAAACTATATATTGAACCTTCAGAACCTTACCCACATACACACAGATGCCCACCCACAGCAGAAAAAAAAAACCCAAAAATGCCAGGGGAAGGGGAAAAAAACTCTGCCATGTGGAGAGAAGGAACAAAATGGCAGACGGCCTTTGTCTCGGGGGAGGAAGAAGAGTCCATGTCAGGGTTTAATAAATCCATGCGAGACGGGTACAACATGACACCAATGTGATGCAGAAAGTCGTCCAACTTTATTCTTCAGCAGTGCTTCTTTTAAAGCTTTTTACCTTCCGTAGATGCGACACGGAACTTCTACATATGGTTTGTACATGCGCCATGAGATTATATAATTGGTTATAGGTGATAAACAAAGCTAAGCATGCACTATATGATTGGTATATGCAGATTACTAATTTGGGCAATATTTCCTATATTCCTTGGCCAGCAAGGAATTCCCTACTTTGGGCAATATTTCCTGTTTTCTTTGGCCAACAAGTCATCTTCTACTTTTGGGCAAGATCCGGTTTTCTCTGGCCAGCTGCTTGCTTTCTTGCAGCATCAGCAAAATACTTCCTCTTATCTATCTTCAAAGACTTTCATAGGTCTGTTAAGACAGACCAGCTGATAACACAGGCCAGACCCCAACAAGTCCAGGCAGCAGCTTGGGAAAAAGAAAACAGATGGGAACCTGGTGAACTCCAATGTTGGTCTCCTCGCAGCAGATGAATCTGGGGATTTAGAGTTCTTTCTTTCAGTAGTTCAGCTTCTCCTGAGGTCTGGGCTGAGATGGGGTGTCCCCGCAGCTCCCCTGCTGGTCCGCGCCGAGCGGCTCCCACCAATGGTCTGATTCTTGGACCAAAGCTAAGTTGAACAGTTCCAGAAGAAACCACAGAAGCTGCCGGAGGATTGCTATTGCAGTCCAGGGAAAAACTTTTTGCCTCAGCTAACAAAACCCGAGCTAGCTAAAAGCAACAATGTAACACCTGTCTGCTCCACAAGCTGAGCACGCGGGAGTGAGAGTTTGAACAAAGCCTGTGCCAGAGTTCCCCTGGCTCCCGCCCCTCCCCCAACCCAGCTTAAAGCTACAGGACCCATTTCTGGGCATAAAGCAGACAATCAGGAATAGAGTATCATTATAAAGTCACCCCAAGACAATAATGAGTTCATTAGGTTGTGGTGAGGGATGCAGTTGATAGTATCTGACAGAAATAATTTAAGTAATTTGGAATGAATTCTGCAGAACGAAACAGCTGGAGAACATGCATTTAAGGGATGACAAATATTTTGGAACTTGTAATGGAAAAAACTTTGCAGGAGTAAGATGATTTGGTTTATGTAGTAAAACTGCTAAATTTTTTTGAGTGGAAAAAATAGCCTTTTATCTGATTTTTAATAGATTCCAATAGTATTCTTTATTTGAACAAATTCCTTAAACCTCTCTAGAAATTGTCCCCTTAAAGAATGAGGTCTGACATATCAATACCTATTGTAATACATAATGACTTTTTTAAAATCCATATAATTTCTGAAGTTGAATAATGGTGTGTAGGTTCCACTGCGAATGTTGGTGGTTTGTTTCTTTTATCTGCTCTTGAAATATACACATGTAAATAGCAGCATCAGTGTGTGGGGGAGGCTTCTCAGATAAATGAAGCCAATTTTGTAGAAGTCTAATTAGATGAAATGAGAAATTTGAGTAATGGAATAAATTGGTACCTCTTTGTTAGTAAGAGATACACAAGAAAGAATCTGGCTCGAGTTTAAAGAACTATTGGATTTGTCTCAAAATAAGTATGTATACACTTACACAATTAAATACAACATTCAAATCAGAACAGAAGAGGCATAATCAGTCAGATTATATGGAGACAACTTGAAGTGAATGGAGTGTAAGTGCTGAATTAAAACAGTGGGGAGCCTTTTGGTAAAGTTGTTTCTAAGGAGGGAGAATGTTGGTTATTAGTAGTCTATAAACTGTTCAGAGATCATAGGATTAAAAAAGCTGCAGTGCAAACACTGCCAGAACACCACAGAAACTGATTACTGGCATAATGCTCAACTAGTTGCTTTGCATCTCTATTTAAGATGATACTAATAAATTATTGATGAACAAAACCTGTAAGTTATGCTGCAGTTGTGATAAAAGCAAGAAGAGTTTGCTCCTGCAAACACAACCTTGAATTTAAACAAATGTAGTTTGAATTGTCAAAATAGACTAGGAGGCACTGTAAACTCCATCATTCTTGTTAAAACTTCTGTGCTTCATCATTATGTCAAAAAGATTTCTCATAGAACTGGCTTGGGCAAAGCCAAAGCATTACTTACATTTTATGCTATGTGGGTAAATGCACATGTATGGCAAAGTGGTACATTTTGTTTATTTACCAAGCTTATAAGCTTGGTAGACAAAATAGTTTACAACTTTTTGCTCAACATGTTAGGTAGAATTGAGGATGGTGGTAGAAGTTCAGATCAGCAGTCAAGTGTTCAAGTTATCACAAGAACTATCCAGGTCTAGGATCATCTTCTAAAGAGAGTTCAGTAGAGAGGTAATTACAGCAAACAGTGATATGTGAACTGGAAATCTGTGGGTAGAAGAGGCTGAGTTTTAGCTTTGAGACAGCCACTAAGCAACTGTTGCTATGTTATCAACTTCTGCCAGTGTAGTGCAAAGCTAGGGTTGTTGAACAGAACCAGTTATAAAATTTTGAGGAAGTGTGTTGTGAAACACATTGTAGGGGAGTTAACAGCATTGGAATAATGAACTTCCTTCTTTGGGAAACGATTTGAGACTAAATGGAATTATATTTCCTGTGGTTTAGGTTGTTCTATTGGATCACTTTATTTTGACATAGGCATTTGGGGCTAAGATAACAATGTTTTTTAGAGTGCTGAGAGTGCACCAACCCCAGCTGCTTTCTTTTCCTAGAAAATATGGAATCACCGACAACTTTGGAAATTAATCTTCTCTCTGGCCTAATTTTTCTGCCTTTTCAGTTCCTCTGTTTATATAAACAGATTTCCTTAAAGTGAAGGCTTGCAGTGCCAACAGTAAAAATGAAAGGACTGAGTTTATGTCTGACTAATCTGCTGCCTTTGAATCTTAATGCCTTCTTGCTTTGACTTTGGAATAGCTAGAATTACTAGGAAAAACTGGCTTAGCAACAGTAGTCTTGGCAGTCTATTTTGGAAAAACTCCCATGTCTGTAGCAGGTACAGTGAAAAAAACCAGGACTTTTCAGGCAGAGTATGTCCGATACTGATCTTTTTTACTTTGGAAATGAGAAGGAAAATTTTTGAACAACAGGTCTCTGAAACAAGGATATATGGGAGAGTGAATTGAAGCTTTTTTGATTGTCAGCCCTTCAGCTTTACTGAGACTTGCTATATGGTGTTTATTTAAGGGCTTCTATTGTGAAAAATTATAGGTAAGTTGTGGAAAGCTGGCTTCTAGAGAAGGGACACGCAGATGTAGATAGATTGCTTCTTAACAAGCCGCTTCTTAACAATAGCCATATTCAGCCAACTATTAATTAGATACCTTCGTCCAATCAGCGATCTAAGGTCACCATGACTTTCTGCAAATGGAGGTTGTAGGAGCCGTCGAAAATGCGTTAATTGGTAGCAAGAATGCTGAAATCAGGCATTATAGGTAAACATAGATACATGTTAAGGCAAGTAGCCAAACTTAGGGCGTGGAAGTATATAACCAATAATATTGTACGATTACAGAATATGCATGATCTAGTTAACTACACTATAAAACTGTAAACTGTAAATCAATAAACTGAAGCTTGTAGTAAATCCATATTGGATTGTCAAGCCTCCGATTCTCAGCAGTAAGTTTATGTAGAAGGCAATGGAAACACAATTTTTACTTTGGTTGTTTGTGTGAGGATGTTGCAGTACAAAACACATGTAGAAGTGTAAGATTACAGAAAATTGGAGATAAAAGTTTAGTGTTCATTTGAGATAGCATCAGTTAGCACAGTATAACTGCATACTGTGTTTTGATGCAGTGTTTCTGACATCTAGCAGTTTCCTTATACATTTATCTTGTCATTTGCTCCAAAAAAGCCAGACTTTATGATCATCATAGCATTGTGCTGTTTGGCCATGGTGATAGTGCAGAGTCAAGGGTTTATATTTTGTATTTCTCAGTAATTGTCTACAAAATTCAAACCCACTTATGCATGCAGACTCTTTGATGGTTACGATGTAGCTGCACACAGCTATCTGTGATGTAAACACCACATTGGTTGGACAATTTTCAGTTTTGAATTTCTTTTTAGAAGTAAAGCTCTTGGTGTAGTACTTGAAGTGTACTTGAAGCAAATGCTGCAGTTCTTATTCTCCAGTGCAGAATATTCTTGATGTATTATGGACAAGCATGTAATTATTGATGTGTCTTTCAGATGTGTGGAGTGTTTTGGGGTTTTTGATGGTTTTTTTTTCTTCAAAGACTGTCCGAAAAAAGTTTAGTAACAGTTATGGTAATGGTTGTGGATTTTTCTCTTTCTGTGTACGAGATATAGATGGAAACAGATTTGATCATATGATGAAGAACTTTATGGCAGCTAAAGCTGCTTTCTGACTTCCTTATTCTTTATTTTTCTAGGCGGCAAACAGTAACAAGCACTCCTTGCTGGATTGAACTTCATCTGAATGGACCTCTACAATGGTTGGACAAAGTATTGACTCAGATGGGCTCCCCTTCAGTACGCTGCTCCAGCATGTCATAAAACTCCTTCCTCTGTTACCAGTGGGCTAAATATCAAGTCTAATTAACAGACTTAATATAACACCTCGTCTGTCATAGTATTTGTGTGTGGTCCTCATGAACTGTTTACTATCTAAAAAGGTTTTTAAAAAAGAAAAAAAAATAAAAACAGCACTTGAGGTCTCATCAATTAAAGCACCTTGTGGATTCTGTTTCCTATACTCTGCTACTAGATGAAAATTTAGTGTATAGAAATGCTTTCTTCAGAAAGAAGATAGGACTGTTCTCAAGAGTCTTAATGGTGTTTTTATTTGGCATATAATTGAGTGTCCTAATGGTTTATCAATAACATGAATAACCAAGTATATGTACAGGTAATGCATCATGATCTCAACTATCACAGTATTGTGCTGTTCTACATTTTAGTTCCCATAAATAGTTGCTTGGGGTTTTTTTATTTGGGTAAATCTCTTATAAAATTCCAAGACTCTACTCCTTTATTCTTTTATATTTTTTAATATAAGCAGATTTTTGAGTTGTCCTAAACATAAAAAGCTCAACTTTTTGCTGCCTTCTTAAAGAAAAAGAAAATCCCTCAATTGGAAGGGAAAGAAATGTCTTGAGATTCATCTGTGAAATCTTGAGATACCTATATACATAATGGGGCCTAAATCAATTCATATTATAAATTCCAAGTATCCATCACACTACGAATCTACTTTTCCCTACCCATCTAAGTTGATGCATCTGGTGCCAGCCTTATTGTTGGCAATGGTGTCATTTGGGA
Source organism: Lichenostomus cassidix (assembly GCF_008360975.1). NCBI lineage: Eukaryota > Metazoa > Chordata > Aves > Passeriformes > Meliphagidae > Lichenostomus > Lichenostomus cassidix. The sequence continues at coordinate 976,392 of NC_139510.1, forward strand.
CTTTTTTGTTTACCTTGAATCATTGAAGTCAGTGTTTTTTCTCATGGAATGAGAATTTATCATAGCATTGGATACTGGATTAAGTACACAAGGTTATTGGTTTACCCCTTACATCTGTATTTTTTCATTGAACAGATGTCTCTAAAAATCATGGGGTTTAGTTTTTGGAGCTAAATACCTTGAAAAATCCTTTCCCAAGGTAAACTACACTTTTGTATTGGTTTTAAATAGATGCATCTTCTTAATATATTTCAGTAACAGGTTTTAAATTTCTGATCTGTGTGGCTTTGTATAGCTTACTTGCATACCAGATCATACACATTCATTATGTCATAATGGGTATTGTTATTAAAAGTAGTTGCTTCTGCAAAACCTCTAGGATAGTGGTTGCTGAGGTATGACCGGTAAAGGAGGACTTCTAGGTTCTTTGTGACACTGCATGTTATTGTGAACCTTTGGACACTACAACTGCACCATATTAAAAATATTCTGAAATATATTCTACAAATAAGTCTGGGTTGGGGATGGGTTGGGAAGCTGTATAGAAGGGTTATTCTGACTTGAAAAATATATATCTTACTAATGAGCTTGTGATCTAGCTGTCATTCTTTTGTTATTGTGGCAGTAGCGGCATTGTCTTTGTTTTTCCCATTGTTTCATCCATTACACTAGTACTGTACTTTGTAAGTACAGCTAGTGATAGTTTTTAGAACAAAAATGGGGCCAGTGTTGCAGCTTTTAATCTGTTAACTGAATTGACAATAGTGATGGATATCTTTATGCCATAATGGCTGGGGCATAGAAGCAATACCAAAACTCAAGCCTTGAAAAAGTGGGCCAGACACTTTTCAAAAATTGGCAAAGCAGTTACCAGTTTATGCTAGTTTTACCACTAGACTAATGTATTGGTAGAACTTGTGAACCTAAGAAATAAGCTTCATGTGTGTTGCATTTCTCTAATATGTGAATACACTAATAAAACTTTTAATTCTCATGATGGTTTGGTTTTTTATTAATTGCTGTCTATATTTTCTATTGAAGGTTAGGTGTCATTCTAACCCACCCAAATAAATGGCACAACTGCTCTGCATGTTGTGGCTGGAAAGGTATAGTTTAGATGTTAAAATCACTTCTCATACAGCTGTTGTGGAGGTTCTGGATCTATGTGTGTTTAGCGATACAGACTTCTACTCCTGATCAAGTTTTTTAGGCAGTTGCTTTTTCCTACCACAATCAAATTGCATCCTACTAACTCAGATTATTACTTTCACCTATGAAACAGATAAGAGCGACTTGTCTAGGTGAAAGACTCCCATTGCATTTATGAGCAGTTTGCAACTTGAATCAGTTGGGTGACCTAATTCTGTAGTCCCCTTACTGTGGATTTCTGTATGTGTTCTTTCACTTATGGCAATATTATTTGCTTTGCCTTGAACATTGTAATTAATAACCTTGACCGTACGCTTTTTTTGGTGGGCACTTCCAAGTAGACAAGGACACCGCAGATGCTATCTGTGGACCTGTGGTACTGCCTGCATGCAAGGCCATCTCAGTCTCTGTAGGTCACTTTTTTTTAACTTCTGTTAGTGCCACTAAAATATTGTCTCCTGCAATTGCTGTTTCAGCCACAGCTTAGTGGCACAGGGGAATTTATCTGCATTTGAAACATTTGCTTGCCTGTATTTCATTTAAATTCTTTTGTCAGTTCTTTAGTAACTTTACCTACTCCTGTTTCTTAATCCAGTGCCTTTCTGACTTATCCCACTGCTGTTCTGCTCTTCAAAATCTGACTAGTGCCTGCTCAAGCATCTTAATGCAGAATGCCTGTGGTACATAAGGAATGCTACTTCATCCCTCTACTGCCAAAGTACTGATATCCAAAGTACATATGAAAAGTGAATTTTTTTTTCAATGAGGCTGTTATACAAAATAAAGTAGTTACCAAGCAGGGAGTACTCAAATGGAGATGCTTAAAGTATGGGTAGCCAGCTGCTTATCTGTATTGTGAAGCTGGAAAAATTCTGTATGTAATTGGTGCCTTAAGTTTGGACTGTGATTCTGTGACCCTGGGTTCTGATCTCTCCCTTGTCACTAGCCCTGTCTGAGCTTGATTTTCATAGTATTGCCAAAGCCAAGTAATCAAAAATCAGAGAGTTGATGTAAAAACCCAGGCCTAAAAATTATTTTTGAGTTGCCTTTTAGCAATTTGGATACACTGAGCTAACATTTAAGAATCCTTTCCCCTCCAAAGAAAAACCTGATTTCATTTTGATGTTGTTTCAGGGCTGAGGCTTTGAGAACAATGTCAAATGCCTGGACTCTTGTGGCTTTTAATTGTGAGAATTGATAGTAGAGCATCTTCTCTTTGTATTTCCCCCTTACTTTAGTGCATGTTTCCTATCTAGGTGGTAAGCTCTCTGCAACAGGAATTCTCTGCTGTTACTTTAGCGTCTTGCAGAGTACTTTGGCTTTCAGGTGCTGTTATATAAATCTAGAGCAGCGAGAGCTGTGGTGTTTTCCTGCTCTTATTCAGGACATCTTAATCAGAACCTAACCTCCTTGAGACTGATTGCAGGCAAGCAGCATAAATAGTTTAATTTCAGACTACCTGTATAATCAGAACAGAGAGGTAAAGTCTGAATTTGGGGCTCTGAATTTCTCTCTGGTAGAGAACCTAGACTGTTGGCTGAGGTGCCTGATTTAAATGCATAGAGTAAGTATGAATATCTGCCTGTCCTGGTTCTGGCCAAGACAGGGTTAATTTTTGCAATAGCCAAGAGGGGGCATGGCTAGCACACAGAGGTTATTCTTTACAACCTCATGTCATTTTCTGAGAACAGGGAAAGGGGTCCCTTTGGGGTCATGTAGCATGGCGGGTGGGCAGGTATTGCCAGGCTCTGTGTGGTGAACAAATCATGTGTGAATCATTCACCTCCCTCATACACTTTAGTTATTAATATTGTTGCTGTTACTGTTCATTTCCTTATTTCATTGCTGTTTCCAGTAAATTGTTCTTATCTCAACCCATGATCTTTACCTTTTGTGCCTCCAATTCTCCTCTCCAGCCTGCCACAGGGGAAAGGGGGAGAGTGAGCAGGCGGAGCATGGTTTGGAGTGTTTCAGTGGGAACACTAAATTGGGGAATACCATTCCTAAACCATGACAGCCTTATTTGGCACCCAATTTGGGGCTCAAAGGGTTGAGATAACAACAGATCTTACCAGAGTCGGTTGGAACCAAATTTAATCTAAGCATTTGTTGTATTAGGTGCAGAGCCGCTGGTCACATAGTTGCTTGGTCTGTTCACATGGTTGTGGCACCTAATCCTGTATATATTCTCATATATACAAGATGTGCTCCTCATGATGATCCTTTTCAGAGCAGGGAGAGGGATCAGGAATGTTTTGTTGATGTACTGTGTGATATCAGTTTATGACAGAACATCAAGGGCAATGAGGGTCATTTGGGATGTGTCTTCAGTGCTTCCCTCATGCCCTTACCTTGCGTGCTACTTCTAGGAGTTCTTTAATAATCATACCCAGCCTGTGGGGGGAACAGGGGAGGATGATTTTCCCCAGATTTTCACCCCCTTTTCCTCCTTCAGGCCTGTTACAACAGATTTTGAGAATTTTTAATTCCCTTTGGATGTTAAGGAAAGCATGTTCTTGTTGCTATGTCTGCCAGGTCTCCTCAGTGAGGTCCACACCATGTTTAGAGTTACAAGAGATTTTTAGGAGGGTCTTTCAGAGATCTGCTTTGAGGGTGGATAATCATGAGTGGCGTGGAAGGTGGGAGAAAATCAGCCAGCTTTTGAAGGACTATTCTGCTCCAATGGTTTGGAAGTTCACCCCTGAACAACTACAGGACCCTGATAAAGTGGCAGTATATTGGAAAGAAAAATGCTGTGGCAGTTCTAGAGAGGAGTGAAGTTATGCACGGTGCCAGGCCCTGGCTACTATTTATTGGACACTGCCCATTACTAGACAGCACCATCAGGGGGAGGAGGAGGAGGAAAGCATACCAGCAGGCACTATGGCCACTCAAACTGCAGCTGAACCAGAGGAACAACCTGTGCTGGTAGCAGTTGCCTTTATACAGAGGAAGAAAGCCAAGACAAAACCAGTTCTCCAAGGGATGAAGAAGTAGGGCCCTCACAGCAGGAGGAAGAGGCAGGGCCAGAGATAATCATCTAATCCCTATTCCTGAGTGAGCTGCGAGATATGCAAAAATATTTCAGCTGCCAGTTGGGTGAGCCCCTGGTGACCCGGTTGCTCCGATGCTGGGATGTTGTGGCCCGCAATATGAAACTAGATGGTAGTGAAGCCAAGCTACTGGGATCCCTGTCCCAGGATGTGGGCATTGACCAGGAGATTGTGAAAAGAATAGAAACTCAGCCTCTGGAGGCAACTCCTGTCAAGCTTGAGGGAAAGGCATCTTTTCAAGGATGATCTAGTAGTGCACCAAGACAAGTGGAACACCATGGAGCAAGGTATCCGGTACCTGAGAGAATTAGCTGTGCTGGAGGTACTCTTTAGGGATTCAAATAATGATCAATCCCCTATGAATCCAGATATGGTCAAGTGTACACAAACCATGCAGTGGAAGTTCCTATGGAGTGTGCCGTCGTCATGCGTCAACTCACTGGCATTGATGTCAATGAGAGAAGGAGAACAAAGAGTGGATAATTTTGTTATCAAACTCCGGCAACATGAAGAAAGTATCTCTTACCCTATATGAGCCTGTGTCTCGTCTGTGGAAAGACTGTTCAAGGGCCTCCATCAATTTAAAGAGGACTACCAGCAATTTAAAGAAGTGTCCCATGCCCCACTAGTACAAACAACAGCCTCTGCTATTGGGAGAAAGTAGCCCCCTGCTCAAGAGAAAGGGTACACACCACGAGGTAACTTGTGGTCTTTCCTGCATGGCCACAGAGAGGACATGAGATAGTGGAATGGAAAACCCACCTCTGCCCTAGCAGCATGGGGATGTGAGTTGAGAGGAAGAACAAGCACTGCAAGAAATCCTTCAAGGATAAATGCTGCTCCATTTTCCAGTGGGCAAGTCCTCAGACAGAAGAGTGTAGCAGTTTGACCTTGGCCAGGTGCCCACTAAGCCACTCTATCACTCCCTTTCCCAGTGGGACAGGGGAGGGAGACTAAGATGGAGAACAACTAGGAGGTTGAGATAAGGCTGTTTACTAAAACAAAGAAAAAAACAAGCAAAAGTTTGCATGTGCATCAGCAAAGGGAAAAGTTAATCTCTACTTCCCATCAGCGAGCAATGTTCAGCCACTTCACAGGAAGCAGGGCTTCAACACATGTAGCAGTTGCTCTGGAAGGCAAACGTAGAATAACGAATACCCCCCTGTTCCTCCTCCCTCCCTTAACTTTGATATCTGAGCTGACATCATATTATATGGAATATCCCTTTGGTTATTTTGGGTCAGCTGACCTGGTTGTGTCCCCTCCCAGGATCTTGCCCACTCCGAACCCCTTGATGGGGGGGGGGGGGTTGGAATGTTAGAGGGACAATGCTGCTCAGCAGTAGCCAAAACCATTGGTGTGTTATCAACACCCTTCCAGCTACCAATGCAAAGCATAGCACTGTGAGGGGTGCTAAGGAAAAATTAAATCTCAGTCAGACCCAATACAGAGGACTGATGCCACTTGTGATCCTTTTGAAAGGACCTCCAGTTCATATTTGCAAGAAGTGAGCAACGAGTACTATGACCTGGCCTATAGCCAGGTAGCGGAAAGGGACAATCCGATCTATTGAACTGTGTGGATCCAATGGCCTGGCACATCAGACCCACAGGAGTATAAGGCTTTAGTTGACACCGCTGCACAATGTACCCTGACAATATCGCACCAACCAGGACTCCATGACCCACATCCATGAGATGATTTGAGAACTGGAGAGCCAGGGTCTAGTCAGCAAGACTCACTCACCCTTCAATAGCCCTATATGGCCAGTGCATAAGTCCAATGGAAAGTGGAGACTGACAGTGGACTATTGTGGCCTGAACAAAGTCACACCACCACTGAGTGCTGCTGTGCCAGACATGCTGGAAATTCAGTATGAACTGGAGTTCAAGACAGCAAAGTGGTGCCACCATCAACATTGCTAATGCATTTTTCTCCGTTCTTTCAGCAGCAGAGTGCAGGCAACAGTTTGCTTTCACCTGGAGGGGTGTCCAGTACACCTGGAACTGCCTGCCCCGGGGTGGAAACACAGCCCCACAATTTGCCATGGAGACATCCAGACTGTACTGGAAAAGGGTGAAGCTCCAGAACACTTGCAATACATTGATGACATCATTGTATGGTGCAACACAGCAAAGGAAGTTTTTCAGAAAGGGAAGAAGATAATCCAGATCCTCCTGGAGGCTGTTTTTGCCATAAAGTAAATTATGGTCAAGGCGCCTGCCCAGAAAATTCAGTTTTAGGAGTAAAATGGCAAGATGGATGTCATCAGATTCCAATAAATGGGGTCAACAAAGTAGCAGCTATGTCCCCACTGACCAGCAAGAAGGAAACACAGGCTTTCCTATGCACTCTGGGTTTTCAGAGGATTCATATTCTAGATTACAGTTAGATTGTAAAACCTCTCTTTCGTGTGACCCAGAAGAAGAACAGTTTTAAGTGGGGTCCTGAACAACAACAAGCTTTTGAACAGATTACACAGGAGATTGTTCATGCAGTAGCCCTTGGGCCAGTCAGGAAAGGACAAGATGAGAAAAATGTACTCTATACCACAGCTGGGGAGAATGGTCCTTCCTGGAGCCTCTAGCAGAATGTACCTGGAGAAACTCGAGGACAACCCCTGGGGTTCTTGAGTTGGGGATACAGAGGGCCTATTAGCCCCCAACTGAAAGGGAGATGCTGGCAGTTTATGAAGGGATTCAAGGTGCTTCACAACTGATTGGCATCAAAACGCAGCTCCTCCTGGCACCCTGACTGTCAGTGCTGGGCTGCATGTTCAAAGGGAAAGTCCCTTTTACATACCATGTGTGCTGGTTTGAAGGTAAACCAGCAGGAGGCATTAACTCCACACAAATGTCTTGTGAAAGATTCTAAGTTGAAGCTACAATTTAATAGGAAAATTGCAATAAAGGTAATTATACAGAAACACTTGGCTTAAACCAACAAAGTCAGAATACAACCTGACACCCTGTTGGTCAGGGTGGTGGTAGCAGTCTGATTAAATGGTGGTTGTGATTTAGGGGGGCTAGAATTTACTAATTTTGGGGAACTAGAAGCTGGATAATAATTTTTTTAACTGATTTAGAAGGCCAGAAATTGGATAATGATTTACTAAGAACTGCTTGCTGAAGACAATGTATCATTTGCTTAATGATTTTGTGCCTACCTAGTAACAGGGAGGATATAGAAAAGAAAGCCAAATAATTGAGAAAAACTACTGAGTGTGACTGAGCATCTGGCTCTCGGACCCCAGAACTGGTACAAGTTAGTTCTAAGGCTTGGACTTGGACCAAGAACCAAGAGAGCATGTGCAAGGGAACAGGGTGAAGAGTTCATCCTGAGGAAGACTACTAACTTCATCTCTCATTTATCTTCGGGACCCTTGCCCACAATTAATCCGTGATACTGCGCGTGCGTGAGCATATTTAAATGAACTTTAAACTCATTATAATACAAAGCGGGGATAGGTAATGAATATGTATAGGGGCATTTTGTAACTTCATGCATATGTAACCTGTAACCTAATATAAACCAAGTGAAGTGCTGCTGACGGTGTGCATGCCTTTGGAGGGGCTACCCCCCATGCACCCCAGCTGGAATAAACGCATACCTACTTCATAACTATTTGAGTTGAGGAGTCAATCTGCACCTCAGTTGCAGTCCCATTGGAGTGATGGATGTGGTCTTGTTGAAGCAGTGATCCTGTGGAAAGGTCTGGTCCTTCTCTGGAGGTCAAGTGGTGGTTGTTGGGAGCTCTTGTCCTCTGGGTATCCAGTGGTAGCATTGTGGTGTCCCAAACGCCAGATTTTGTACAGGTCGGAATTTTTGGGACCTCCCCCAGGGTGGGGGATTTCACAATGGGATGATGTAATTCTATGAGTCATTCTGGGGAGTCCTTGATGGCCCATTAGCAGAGATGGCCCCCTCAGGATGGCTGCTGCTTCCCTGGAGGGAGTGATCACAGTTGAGTCATGGCAAAGATAAAGAAACACTGCTCCACCCATTTTAACAGCTCATCAGACAGTAACGAGATACGGCGAGAGGGAAACTCACTGGCACTCTCAATATGAGATATAAAGTAAGCTCCATTTTATTTCACCAAACGAGAGACTTATATACTGTTACAGATATTTCTAATTATAGATACACACACACACCTGCAGCTGTTCTCACACATTCAGGGATCCTCCTGCTAACTCCCTTATTCTTTTCTCATAACACTCCTGACTCCTAATCTTTCTCATGGCATTCTTCCCACAGAACATTCTCAGGCAAACAAACCACTGCAGCTTGTTGGAATTTTACTGAGGCCTGGGAATACTGAAGCCTTGCTCAGCCCTGCTCAGTTAGCATGAGTTTTGCTGGAAAACTGCGTTTTCCAACAAGACAGTAATGTAGATGATGGTAGAATACATACTTTGGTTATACCTGAGAGGGACCAATCTGATTTTTATTTATGCCTCAACATATGTTATACATGAGGTGAAAAATTACTATAGGGGCTGTACACGTGCTGGGAGCCCTGTCCCTGGGGAGACTTCTCCTAACAGCCAATCAGGGGAAAGAAAGCTTCCACGATTGGGCTGCAAGTGACCCCCCCCCTTGCCAGTGGGACAGATCCCCACATGCCTGGGAAAAAATGCCCAGAAAACTGGGCTATGGTGTTGTAACGTGTGTCCTTCCTGTCCCTGACCCCGCCCCCCTGACCCCTTCTGACTGGATGTGAGTCAGGACTGCCTCCCATCCCTAGAGATAAAATCCCCAGCCAGATCCGGAACGGCCCTCTTTGGTTCTGGACTCATATGGAACCTGCACCCTCACTTGCCTTCCCTTCCCCCTCCCCAGTCTCCCCACTCCACCCCTATTTTCCTCAATAAAAACACCATGGAGACCAGGAACCAAACAGCTGCCTTTCTAAACCTGCAACGCTTCTACAAGGACCGCGTCTGACCAGCCCCACAGCTCGTGGCCATGGAATTACCATCCTGCGTGTTCCGGTTCTAGGGCAGCCCTCCCCCGCAGCCGGGGAGGGCTGCCCTCAGGTTTTGCACTGCTGCAAGTGGTGGAGAATGCGGGCAGCGGTAAGAACTTGCCTACACGCCGGGGAGCAGCGGAGCCCGCGGGAGCTGGGGGGCGGCGGGAGCCGGCGGCGCTCGGGGAACGGTGGGGCCAGCGGCACGGCCGCGCCGGGCCGGGCCGAGCTGGCCGCCGGCCCGCGGGGCCCGCGCCTCCCCGCCAGCCCGCGCGGGGCTGCGGCGGAGCGGCGAACACACGGCAGGGAGCCGCTGACGCGGCGGGACGCTGCCTGCGCTGCAGACGGAGACCACCCTGGCCGCGTGGCCCGCACATGGGCGCCGCCATCTTGTGAGCCGCCATTTTGTGTCGCGGGCGCCCCTCCCCGGCGAGACCAACTCTGCACAGCCAAACACCATCTCTGCTGTGCAGCACACGCGGTGGCCGCGAGCTGTGAGACTCTCTAAAGACACAGGCGAGTCCCAAGAAGAGGACCCTGAAGGGACTTGTAGAAAGCTTGTGAAGTCTGTATTGAGTTGCTGAGGATAAAACAGTGACGAAGAGGACTGCAAGGGACCGGAAAGCGGTGACCAGTCTTGTCAGTTGGCAAAAGTCTACCCAAGAGTAAGAGAGGCTCTGGGGGTGAGCCGATAGCTCCTACAGTGCCTATTCAGGGAAATTTTCCGACCCTGGACCTCTGCTAAAGGTGTAGTTTGCAGCAGAGGAGGAGTGAATGTTTGTATGAATGTGATTTGGAGGCACCCCCCAGGGGAGGGGGTGGGAAACGTGTGAATGGCTGAAGGCACCCCCCAGGGGAGGGGGTGCAGAGGTGTGAATGGTTGAGTCATAGAACACGGCAGGGTGTAGGGCTCTGTTTTAAAACCCAGCTCATTCTTTTTTATTTTAACCTTAGACAGATTAACAAGTGTTGCATTTTGAGAATTGGGCTAGAGAGGGCTTCCGGAAAAGGCCCTCTCCGCCCAATCCTCAAAAAAGAAAGGTATTTTCTTTAGTTAAAACCCTTTTTCGAGTAACAGTATGTTTTGTTTACCCCTATTAATACCTTTCCTCCTTCCCATGTCCCTTCTTCCCTCCCATTCTGATAAGGAGGTAACTAACAAGGCTGCATCCCGTCAAAAAAGACACTGAGTTGCTACTGATTCTCTCAGGCGCCTTGCCACTTCCCCCCTTGTACCATCACCCTTAAAAAATCACTCCTCACCCCCTTTTTTCCTACCCTCTTCTTCCCCAAATAGCCCCTCTACCATGCTCTCTAAAAATTTGCTTCTCCCAAAATCCCTGTGTCTTTCCGGCTGTGTGTAAGCTCTGCCCCTCTCCCTGCACGTCCAAGCTGGGGGGGGCACTGCAGACAGCCCAGCCCCGTCGCGCAGCAGAGCAGCAAGATATACCTGATCTCAGCCAAGCAGCTTCAACTCCAACCCTACTGAAGAAATTTCTACCAGCTCCAAAAGACTCTAAACTAGAAAAATTTTTTTTTCCTTTTGTATAAGAGAAAAAGTGGATTTGTTGTAACGTGTGTCCTTCCTGTCCCTGACCCCGCCCCCCTGACCCCTTCTGACTGGATGTGAGTCAGGACCGCCTCCCATCCCTAGAGATAAAATCCCCAGCCAGATCCGGAACGGCCCTCTTTGGTTCTGGACTCATATGGAACCTGCACCCTCACTTGCCTTCCCTTCCCCCTCCCCAGTCTCCCCACTCCACCCCTATTTTCCTCAATAAAAACACCATGGAGACCAGGAACCAAACAGCTGCCTTTCTAAACCTGCAACGCTTCTACAAGAACCGTGTCTGACCAGCCCCACAGCTCGTGGCCATGGAATGACCATCCTGCGTGTTCCAGTTCTAGGGCAGCCCTCCCCCGCAGCAGGGGGGGGGCTGCCCTCAGGTTTTGCACTGCTGCACTATGGGAGGAGTCTTAGCACATAAAAGCAGTTAACTGCAACACAACTTGGGCCATTTTCTTTGGGTTTCTTGGAGGGAGCCGGGGACTCACCCGGAGGATCAGCTTGGCCCCCCTGCCCCCCTCGCCTTTTTCTCCCTGCAGTCCTGCTTCTTCCCTGGCTGTCTTCTGAAACACACTTCCCTGTCCACACCTGTCCGTCTGCCCTGCTTAGCCGCTTCCCTGAGGCAGCTCGTCACTGCAACAACCTAGTGCTCCTCTGTTTCCCCAACAGAGCAGCTGTGGCGTCCTGACCCTGACAGCCCACAGCTGCTCCACGAATGTGCCCGTAGCCACAGCAACCTGTTCTTTGCCGATGGAAGGGACATGCAGCCTGGTGCTGTTTGGAAGTCACGCCAAACTGGCCACAGGAGCCACACAGACTCATCATGTCTTGCAGCACACATGCTCCATCTGCTGAGTTGATGCCAACAGAGCGCCCCTGGGTTCCTGCAGTAACGCTGTCCCTGTCTTGTTTCTCCATCTCTCTTTTCCCCTCTTTGCTCCCTTTCCTATCCCCCTTTGGTAGGAACACTTATTTTTCTTTATCAATAAACAGTTTTCAGATATAATATTGCCATGTTTGCACTTTATTTTTGTCCGAGAAATCTATCAAAAAGAATCCACTCCCCTTTTTTCAGCAGTACGGGGGCTTGCGCGGGAGAGCGGCGGGGCGATTTAAAGCGTCCCTAGGGAGTGCGGCGACCCGGAGCGCGGCGAACAGAAGCGGGCAAACAGGGGCGTGGCACGTCTCTGAGGGTGTGGCACGGCAGTTTGCGCGGCAGTTTGCGCAGGCAGGACAAGCAGGCAGGGCTGCAGGTTTACTGCTGGTGGGGCTTTTAGTTGTTAGTTGTTGTGCTTGGAAGTAATGGTCTTTACACGATCGAAACCTGGGAATGCTACAAGTGTATGTAGCCAAATAGAGCCCTCCAAAAAGGATGTGTCTGTCCAGACCCATTCCTGTGCGAAGTGTTTGAGCCTATCGGCGGTACCAGGGGACGTTGCAGAAGGAGGATGCTTGCGGTGTGAACAGGTGAACGGCTTGCTTTCACTGGTGGCTGAGCTCAGGGAGGAGGTAGAAAGACTAAGGAGTATTAGGGAAAGTGAAAGGGAAATAGACTGGTGGAGCTCTACCCTTCCATCCTTGAGGGAGGCTCACCAGGAGTCAGAGGACTCCTATGCCTCTCCCTGTCAGGCAATAGGAGGACACCCGGCAGATGAAGGGGAGTGGGAATGGGTCCCCACTCGAGGAGGTGGTAGAAATTCTTCCCTACCCCCCTCACCTACCCAGGTGCCATTTCAGAATAGGTATGAGGCCCTGGATCTAGAAGATCAACTAGAGGACACAGAGGAGAATGATCTGTTCAGTGATCCTCCCAGTTGTGAGTCACCTGTCAGACAGATCACCACCTCTAACATTAAAAAGAAAAGAAGGGTAGTGGTAGTGGGTGACTCCCTTCTTAGGGGAACAGAGGGCCCCATATGTCGACTGGACCCATCCTACAGGGAGATCTGCTGCCTCCCTGGGGCTCGGGTACGGGATATTGCTGAGAGACTACCTGGGCTGATTCGGCCCTCTGATTACTACCCACTGCTGATACTCCAGGCTGGCAGTGATGAGATTGAGAGGAGGAGCATCAAGGCAGTTAAAAGGGACTTTAGGGCACTGGGTCAAGTGGTGAATAGGGCAGGAGTTCAGGTAGTGTTCTGCTCAGTCCTCTTGGTGGCAGAGAAAAATGACTAAAGAAATAGGAGAGCCCACATTATCAACAAGTGGCTCAAGGGTTGGTGCCATCAGCAGAATTTTGGGTTTTTTTGATCATGGGGAAACCTTTACAGCACCTGGTCTGCTAGAACCAGATGGGCTCCATCTCTCTGTTAAGGGCAGAAGGTTTTTAGCTCATGAACTGGCTGAACTCGTTGAAAGGGCTTTAAACTAGGTTCGAAGGGGGAAGGGGATACAGCTGGGCTCTCTGGAAACAGTCCCAAGAATGGTAAGCCTGAGTTAGGGGTGAAAACAGTAGCCCAGCTGAAGTGCATGTATACTAATGCACGCAGCATGGGTAACAAACAAGAGGAGCTGGAAGCCATGGTACAACAGCAAAGCTATGATGTGATTGCCATCACGGAAACATGGTGGGATGACTCACATAGCTGGAGCACTGCACTGAATGGCTACAAGCTCTTCAGAAGAGACAGGAAAGGGAGAAGAGGTGGAGGGGTGGCCCTTTACATTAGGGAGGTTTTTGATGCCATGGACATTGAAACTAATGATGATGAAGTTGAATGCCTATGGGTAAAGATTAAAGGGAAGGCCAACAAGGCTGATATCCTACTGGGAGTCTGTTACAGACCACCCAACCAGGATGAAGAAGTGGACAACCTATTCTATAAGCAGCTAGAGAATGTTTCAGGGTCACCAGCCCTTGTTCTCGTAGGTGACTTTAACCTACCGGACATCTGCTGGGAACTTAATACAGCAGAAAAGAGGCAGTCCAGGAAGTTCTTGGAGTGGGTGGAGGACAATTTTCTGTTGCAGCTGGTGAGTGAGCCCACCAGGGGAGAGGCTATACTAGATTTATTGTTGACAAATAGAGACAGGCTGGTGGGAGATGTGGTGGTTGGAGGACAACTGGGGCATAGTGACCATGGAATTATTGAGTTTTCAATAATTGGTGAAAGGAGGGTGAACATCAATAAGACTTTTACATTGGACTTCAAGAGGGCAGACTTTAACCTATTTAAGAGACTTATCCAGAGAGTTCCTTGGGAAGCAGCCCTTAAAAACAAAGGAGTACAGGAAGGGTGGGCATACTTCAAAAGAGAGATCTTGAGGGCACAGGAACAGACTGTTCCAGTGCGACGAAAGATGAGTGGGCGAGGTAAACGTCCATCCTGGATGGACAATGAGGTTTTGAAGGAACTTAGGAACAAAAAGAGGATATATCATCTTTGGAAGGAGGGTCAGGTCTCTCAGGAAGTATTTAAGGAAGCTGCTAGGGCATGTAGGAAAAAAATTAGGGAGGCCAAAGCTCAGTTTGAACTCAATTTGGCAACCCTTGTAAAGGACAATAGAAAATGCTTTTACAAATATATTAATGAAAAAAGGAAGGGCAAGACCGACCTTTGTTGTCTATTGGATGCGGAAGGGAATTTAGTAACTGCAGATGAGAAGAAAGCGGAAGTGCTTAATGACTTCTTTGCCTCGGTCTTTACTGAAAAGACACATGGTGCTCAGGACAACTGTCTTCCTGGGTTGGTAGATAGTGTCAGGGAGCAGAACAGTCCCCCTGTTATCCAAGAGGAGGCAGTCAGGGAACTGCTGAGCTGCCTGGATATCCATAAATCTATGGGACCGGATGGGATCCATCCCAGGGTGATGAGAGAGCTGGCAGATGAGCTTGCAAAGCCACTCTCCATCATCTACCAGCAGTCCTGGCTCACTGGCGAGGTTCCAGATGACTGGAAGCTGGCCAATGTGACGCCCATTCATAAAAAGGGTAAGAAGGAGGATCCTGGTAATTACAGGCCGGTTAGCCTGACCTCGGTACCAGGGAAGGTTATGGAACAGTTTATATTGAGTGCTATTACACAGCACCTACAGGATGGACAGGGGATCAGACCCAGTCAGCATGGGTTTAAAAGGGGTAGGTCATGTTTGACCAACCTGGTCTCCTTTTATGACCAGGTAACCCGCCTGGTGGATGCAGGAAAGGCTGTAGATGTTGTCTATTTAGACCTCAGCAAAGCCTTTGACACTGTCTCCCACAGCATACTCCTGGAAAAGCTGGCAGCCCACGGCTTGGACAGGGGCACTCTTCGCTGGGTTAAGAACTGGCTGGAAGGCCGGGCCCAGAGGGTGGTGGTGAATGGTGCTGCATCCAGCTGGCGGCCAGTCACCAGTGGTGTCCCTCAGGGGTCTGTACTGGGACCAGCTCTGTTTAATATTTTTATTGATGACATGGATGAGGGTATTGAGTCTTTCATTAGTAAATTTGCAGATGACACTAAGCTGGGAGCGTGTGTCGATCTGTTGGAGGGTAGGAGGGCTCTGCAGAGAGACATGGAATGGTTGGATACATGGGCTGAGTCCAATAGGATGAAGTTTAACCAGTCCAAGTGCCGAGTCCTGCATTTTGGCCGCAACAACCCCCTGCAACGCTATAGGCTGGGAACAGAGTGGCTGGAGAGTGCCCAGGCAGAAAGAGACTTGGGGGTACTGGTCGACAGCCGACTCAACATGAGTCAGCAGTGTGCCCAGGTGGCCAAAAAGGCCAATGGTATCCTGGCCTGTATCAGGAATAGTGTGGCCAGCAGGAGCAGGGAAGTCATCCTTCCCCTATACTCGACACTGGTGAGGCCGCACCTTGAGTACTGTGTCCAGTTCTGGGCCCCTCAGCTCAGGAAGGACGTGGAGACACTTGAGCGCGTCCAGAGGAGGGCAACAAGGCTGGTGAAGGCCTTGGAACACAAGTCCTATGAGGAACAGCTGAGGGAGCTGGGGTTGTTTAGCCTGGAGAAAAGGAGACTCAGAGGTGACCTTATCACTCTCTACAACTTCCTGAAAGGTGGTTGTAGTGAGGTGGGGGTTGGTCTCTTTTTCCGGGCAACAACTGACAGAACAAGAGGACACAGTCTTAAGTTGTGCCAAGGAAAATATAGGTTAGATATTA
Organism: Lichenostomus cassidix; assembly: GCF_008360975.1. Taxonomy (NCBI): domain Eukaryota; kingdom Metazoa; phylum Chordata; class Aves; order Passeriformes; family Meliphagidae; genus Lichenostomus; species Lichenostomus cassidix. The sequence continues at coordinate 992,240 of NC_139510.1, forward strand.
GGAGAAACTTTTTTACAGAAAGAGTGATAAAATATTGGAATGGTCTGCCTGGGGAGGTGGTGGAGTCACCATCCCTGGACGTGTTTAAAAAGAGACTGGATGTGGCGCTTGGTGCCATGGTTTAATTTAGTTGAGGTGTTAGGACAGAGGTTGGACTCGATGATCTTGAAGGTCTCTTCCAACCTGGTAATTCTGTGATTCTGTGATTCTGTGAACACCTTACACTGTAATTCAAGACTGGAGTTGGGGATACAGAGAATCTAAGGCCTGTTATGCCCCAACTGAAAAGGAGATCCTGGCATCTTATGAAGGGCTTTGAGGTGCTTCACAAGTGATTGGCATCGAAGCACAGCTCCTCTTGGCACCCTGACTGCCAGTGCTGGGCTGCATGTTCAGTGGGAAAGTTCCTTTTACACACCATCTCATTGGTGCTATGTGGAGTAAGTCGATTGCTCTGATCACACAGTGAGCTTGAATAGATAACTGTAGCAACGTGGGTTTTAGGATTCCATGTGCTCCTTTGTTCCTCTGCTTTGTATACCATTGGTTCATTTTGAAATATGCTCTGCTGTACCTCAAAACCTATTGGTGTGTACCCTCCTGCCCATCTTCCCTTTGTCCTCCTGGGACTGGCTCAGAGAGAGCCAGCCCCTGCCCCCTCTCCTTCCCCTTAAAAGGCAGAGCCTGGATCAGCTTGTGGTCTCTGCATCTCTGGGCTGGCACCCCTTATCCTATCCCAGCCTTTCCTCCCCCTTTCTCCTTCCCTGCAACCCCCTTTTCCCCGTTACCCCAAATAAACCTCCGTGCTAGAACAGAGATGGAGTCCAGTTCTTCCTTCGTCTCACTATATTCCTGCCTGAATTGACGTAGTTTGAAGACTGCCGCCATGCCGCAGAACCTCGGGGGGCCGCCCGCCCCAGATACGGTGGGATTACACGAACCAGAGACCCGGTCCGGGGGGGCAGCCGGCCTGTGCCACCCTCCCAGACTGTGATACAACAGATAACCTGTCCTGTTCTGCTGTAAAAAGAGGGAGTTGGGAAGGATTCTTTTAATATATTTCCCAGAGAAAAAATAAAGCGCAACCGCTACAATATATCTGAGAACTGTTTATTGATAAAGAAGGGTAAGTGTTCCTACCAAAAGGGGACAGAAAAAGGAACAAAGAGGAAAAAAGAGGGACAGAGAGAGAAAGAATACCGGACAGATTGTTGCCGCTGTGCCCCGGGCGCCCCATCGGCGAGGTTTTGGCAGATAGCGCGTGTGTGCGCTGCGAGCTGCAAGGCATGGCTCCCGCAGCTGGCTGGGTGTGATTTCCAAACAGCAGCAGCAGCGTGTCCTTCCCATGGGCAAAGAACAGGAACAGGACTCGAGAAGCAGCTGCAGGCAGTCAGGGTTGGAGCACAGTGGCTGCAGGCAGTGATGGCTGTGGGGCTTCTGCGGAACACGCAGTGGCTGCGTGCAGACAGGGTACAGGCAGTGGCGGCTCTGTCGGCGAAACAGCGAGCACAAGGTTGTCGCAGCTATGGTGCTGCCTCAGGGAAGCGGCAAAGCAGAGCAGGACACAGGCAGACAGAAAGCCAGGGAAGGAGTAAGATTGCAGGGAGAAAAATGCAAAGGGAGGGAGGGGGGCAGAGCTGACCCTCCAGGTGAGCCCCCACTCCCTCCAAGAAGCCCAAAGAAAAATGGCTGGGGTCGTGTCGCAGTTAACTGCTTTTATGTGCTTGGCCCTCCTATAGCATGCCCTCCCGTGCACTTTTTCTGCGCATTTTTTTTCCCGGGCATCCGGGGATCTGCCCCACCAGCTAAGGGGAGATCGCTTGCAGACCTGCAGTGGAAGCTTTCTCTCTCCTGATCGGCTGCCAGGCAAAGCCTCTGGGGGAAAGAGCTCCCAGCACATATACAGACCCTAAGGTAATTTTTTCACCTCAGGTATAACATATGTTGAGGCATAAATAAAAATCATATTGGTTTCTCTCATAACCCCAATTATCCAGGAATCTTTGAAGTCATTATGAACTGTTGTGAAGGAGAAAATTTAGGACTATTGGAGGAGGAGAAAAAGCTGACTCGTGCTGAGGAGGCCCCACCATATAATCAGCAACCAGAAAATGAAAAGCAATGCACTCTCTTCACTGATGGTTCCTGCCATATTTTAGGGATACATAGAAAATGGAAAGCTACCATATGGAATCACACATTACAAGTCCCAGAAGCTATTGAGGGGCAAGGTGGATCAAGTCAGGTTGCAGAGCTGAGTCATCCAGCTGGCTTTAGATATTGCTGAAAGAAAAAAATGGCCAATGCTCTACTTCTACACTAACTTGTGGATGGTAGAAAATGCTCTGTGGGAGTGGCTAGACTAATGGAAAAAGATGAATTGGCAGTGCAGAGGTAAACCCATCTGGGCTGCTGAATTGTGGCAAGACATTGTTGCCTGGTTGGAGAAGCTGATTGTAAAAGTACATAATGTAGATGCACACGTACCCAAGGGTCAGGCTACTGAAGAACACCACAAAAATGGACAGGTGGATCATGCTGCCAAGATGCATTTGTTTTGCATGGCCTGGGTTTTGGTAGCTGAGGGTGCTTCAGGGTTGGCTCCTGTTAGAAGCTGCTAGAAGCTTTGTCCATGTTGATATGAACAAATTCACAAGCCAGCATTTTTTAAAATATAATATTGAACATTTATTAGGAGAACAAAGGTGTACAGCGCCGGGTGAGCATGGCAAGTTTGCCTTTTTCAGCCCCGCACCCTATTTATATTAATGTGTACTTAAGTACTTTCTGTAACTGTTACATATTCATTAAGTCCCAAAAAAAACCTATTTACACTTCAACCACCCCTCTTTCTTAGATCTTTGCCCCCTTTTGCCAGTGCCGTCTTGGGTCCTCTGGTTTGCCTCAGGGCTGAAGGCAGAAATCCTATCTCAATATTTCTTCGGCTCTAATTCAATTTGTGGCTGACAGCTTCTCAGGGAGGTGTGAATGGAGATAACAGATTTCCTGGGATGCATGAGGTCTGTTCCTTTTTGTTTCTTTAGGGCGTCTTGATCTCTGGCCTTGTGGCTTATCAGCTTAAAAGACATTTATTACCATGTATTTCTTACCACGTTTTCTAACATTACAACTATCTTGAAGTTATAATTCACTCTAACTTTGGTTCTACTTAACTATATTTTATCTTAGTGCTACTTTACACAGTACATTATCACCTGTAAATGTTAAATTCATATATGTGAAAGCCAACATTCGCTATTCACTCATTTATCACAATGTCCAGCAGAGCCAATCCCTGCTGGCTCCAAAGACGGACGTGCCACTGGTCAAGGCTGGACCAATTAGAAATAGTGGCAATGCCTCTGGGATAATATATTTAGCAAGAAAGATAAACAAAAAGTGGTAGCACAGTTTTAATTGCAACCAGAGAAGAGCGGAGTGAGAACACATGAGTAAAACAACATGCAGAGACCAAGGTCAGTGAAGAACGAGCGTGAGGAGGTACTCCAGGCACAGGAGCTGAGATTCCTCTGCAGCCCATGGTGAAGACCATGGTGAAGCAGGCTGTCCTCCTGCAGCCCATGGAGGTCCACAAGGGATGCAGACATCCACCTGCAGCCTGTGGAGGAGCCCCACACCAGAGCAGGTGGATGCCTGAGAGTAGGCTGTGGGCTCGGGGGAGACCGGTGGAGAGAGAGGCCCTGCTGCCATGCTGGAGCAGCCTGTCCTTGAAGGACTGCACCCTGTGGAAGAGTAACCCATGCTGCAGCAGTTTGATGGGTACTGTTGCCAGTGGAATGGATTGATGGACTCACATTGCAGCAGTGTGCAGAGAGCTGTTGCTTGTGAGATGGACTGACATCCGAGAAATTTGTGGAAAATTATGTCCCATAGGAGGGACCCCATGATGCAGCAGGGGAAATGACTCCTCTCCCTGATCAGCGAGAGAAACCACAGCTGATGAGCTGTTCATAACCCCCATTCCCTGTATGCTTGTTCCACTGGGGGAGCAGGTAGAGCTGGGAAGGAGGGAGGGGTGGGGGTGTCGCTGTTGAGCCGCTAGCAGAGAAAGAAGATCCAGGTTCAAAGTGTGGTAACAAGAAGAAAGTTTTATTATTTAATTCCATCTTATATAGACTTTTCAAAGGTCACCCAGATTGGTCAGTTAGAAGTCTCCCCCTAGGCCTGATTGGCCTGGCCTGAACTGTCCACATCCCGAGAAACTGTTTTTAATAACATCCAAACTTTATCTTTGTTTATAAAACATAGGAAGAAGAGAGAAAAGAATTCTCACGGCAAAGGTCTGTGCTAGCCACATGGGAGTAAGGTGTTTTTAACGGCTTATTTTACTTCTCATCCTGCTCTGATTTTGTTAGTAATAAATTCATTTCATATCTCTAGTTTGCATCTGTTTTGCCTGTTATGGTATTTGATGAGTGATCTCTCCCACTCCTCATTTCAACCCATGAACCCTTCATTAAATTTTCTCTCCTCTGTCCAGCTGCAGAGGAGAGTGAGTGAGCAGCCTTTGTGGGTGTCCGGCATCTGGCCACCATCAACCCACAACGCAAGATTAAAGTATCTCAGGTGAATCTGGACTGGCAGCAGAAGCATGAATTATTTCTGATTCGGTGGGCCCATGACTACCCAGGTCATTAGGGAAGAGATGCAACAGATGAGCTCATGGTTGAGGTGGGGGCTTAACCATGGAGACTATCTCCCAGGTTATCCATAACTGTGAAACATACACTGCAATCAAGTGGGCCAAGTGGGTAGAGCCTCTGTGTATGGTGGATGATGGTCAAAATATAAGTATGGGGAGGCCTGGCAGATTGATTACATCACACTCCTGCAAACTCACCAAGGCAAGCACTAAATGCTTATAATGGTAGAAACAACCCCTGGGTGGATGGAGACGTACCCTTTGCCTCACACCACTGCCCGGAACACCATCTTGGGCCTTGAAAAGCAAGTCCTGTGGCATCATGGCACCCCAGAAAGAACTGAGTTGGACAACAGGACTCATTTCAAAAATAGCCTCATAGACACCTGGGCCAGAGAGCATGGTATTGAGTGGGTGTATCATATTCGCTATCATGCACCAGCCTCTGGGAATGCTGAACGGTACAATGGACTCTTAAAAACCACATTGAAAGCCATTGGTGGTGGGATTTTCAAACATTGGCATCTACATTTAGCTAAGGCCACCTGGTTAGTTAACACTAGAAGCTCTACCAATCAAGCTGGCCCTGCCCAATCCAAACCACATACTGTAGAAGGGGATAAAGTTCCTCTGGTGCATTATGGGGAATATGTTAGGGAAAACAGTTTGGATTAGTCCTGCCTCAAGCAAAGTCAAACCCAGTCGTGGGGTTATTTTTATTCAAGGACCTGTGTACACTTGGTGGGTAACCAGAGGGATGGGGAAACGCAATATGCACCTTAACGGGTTTGGTTTTTTGGTGAGAACAGTCAGCAATTTTGAATTGTATGATATTGGTTTCTGAATGACACTGCCACTGTATGCCATAACTGCTATGGACAATGAGGATAGAATGTTCCACATATACCAGTTGTGAGCTCCTGATGCAGTTTGCAACCACCTGACAGCACACCAGCCCTCCTTCCCTGGAAGACATCTAGGGTGGATAGAACCCATAGTCATGGACAAAATGAACCCAACAGACTTTTTGGCGGGATGGCCACTGACTATGGAAATGATACTCCTGCTTGTGTGTGTGTGTATATATATGTGTGTGTGTGTATATATATATATATATATATAGTTGGAAAGTGTAGGATATGGGCATGATATAGATGGTATAGAAAAAGGGGTGGATAATGTCCTTGTTCCAGCCAGGACAGGGTTAATTTTTGCAGTAGCCAAGACGTGACATGGCTAGGACCTGGAGTGTATTCTATACCATCTCACATCATTTTCTGGATATGGGGGAAGGGATCCTTTCAGGGTCGCATAGCATGGCAATCAGTCAGGTATTGGGCTCTGTCTGGTGAGCAAATCGAATATGATATGTTTGCCTCCCTTGTACACCCTGTTGAATTAAAGAATTTGGCTGACAAACAAGTTTGACAGTCAAAGCACTTTCCTTTTAGGCTGGCTGGGAGAGCGGGGGTCCACAGCCCCCCCCCCTCCCAAAATGCTTCTCCGCCCACTACAAATTTAAGTGAGTTTATATAGCAATTTTATAAAAAATTCCAAATATTCATAGAGAGTTGTGGTTAGTATATGATAAGCAAGCAGTTAGTGACACATTGCATCATCTTCCTACGTTTGCTCGTGGGGATGGGTGTGTTGCTGGGAGTAGCCAGCCTTTCTTATCTCTCTTGCCAGAAGAGGTTTTTTCTAGCTGTTTGCCACTCTTAAGTCCCTAATTTTAAGCACTTACACTAAGCGGGCCTACTAGGCTTTCTTATTTTTTAAGTATTTGCTTATTCAAGCATTTGTGCTTAACTGTGCAATCAATGTATATTAATTACCTGTAATCAATTGTGTTAAATACCTATAATTCATTATGTAAATGAAGCCCCCTGTTTCATTTCCCCCTTTTCTTTTATCCTATTGCAAATTCTTTTACAAGATTATATTAGTAGCCCATAGCACATGAACCTGTTGTGCTACCATTTTAATCTGCCACCACATCTGCAAGTTCATGATGGTCAATAGGAGGGTTATTATTATTAAGACTAGAACTGGGTGGATGAGGAAATTGAAAAATTGCATGGCTGTTGGTGATTTTAAATTTGTCCATCCCAAGAAGATATCCCACGAGCGATGTTCTCCTTCCTTCTGGATCTTGGTGATGGTCTCAGTAATCTCATTAACATTGTGTTTATCTGTCCACAAGGCTCTGCTGTATAAAGGGGTATTATTTTTGTTTAATTCCAGAAATATTAGCCTGTACCCTTACTTCCAGCTTTTCCAGCGAGTATTGAGGATCTAAAAGCAGCAATTGTTCATTTGTTTTTTTTATCACATAGGGGTCTGCAAGTGAAAGATTATATTTTTTCGCATGTGATTCTGGTGTTTCCAATGCTACAGAACTGTTTTTAGTTTTAATTTTAAATGTTCATTGAGTGACCCATTTAGTTTCGCTGGCTGTCGAGTACCCAGAGCATGTAACTGTTTTCTTCAAATACATTGACTGCCTTTAGGCAAGCATTTCCAAAACATACAGAAACATTACCCTGACCTCCAGTAGTGTTATAGAGGATACTCACTTTACCAAAGTTCCCGATACAAACAGTTGAATATTTTGAGTATCTCGGCCCATAAAGGTATGTGGTTATGCTATCAGGATTCCATGTATATTTGGGTTGCCACCACTGGTTTACAGAATTGGGCATGATATATCCTACTAGGGTGGTTATATCCTGAGCTGCCCCTGCGGCTGGATTAGTTAACATACCTTATGGCCTAGAATATCCCGAAGATGAGATTTGATTTTCAAATGCAGATTTTACACAAGACCCATCCCATGCACTAAACATGCAACCAGTATGATGTGTTAGGCTGGGTGCACGAGAGTCATCTATTGGGAGTAATATTTATTGATTCAAATCATCAGTCAGTTCAATTATTATATCTCTATATGATGATTGTGTACCTACCCAGCCCATGCATTGCGGAAGAAAGGGGCTGCTTTGTGTTAGGCTACAGTCACATTAATTTGCATAACACAAAAATCCTGGTAGGGGTCACATGAAAATGAATGTACACACTGCTTGTTAAAGTAGTCATAGATGCCCATGGTCACTGTAGTAATCTTATCTATAAAAGGTTTATGAGTTTCAAATTTACAAGCCATAGAGATTTTACTTTTAGGTGGGACAGTAAAGGTGGATCTGGGGTTAGATCTTCCCCAGTTTTTGACTGCTTGGTCATTTATCATTTAAATGCTGTAAAGAGATTTTACCTTTCTAGTCCCTTTTACCCCATTATGTCCTGAGTATGCATGAGCATTCCATTCACCAGAGTCTTGCAGGCCAGTAAAGTGGCCAGTTGCATACTTTGGTAGGTAGCGTCCAAAGAGTCATTCTGAACACCAGCAGAAATAGATACATTTTTCATGACTTCCCAGGTCTGTCTTTCTATTCAGCAGAATTGGAGGTGAGCCATTTCTAATCAGATAGCAGCTTTAGCTAGCCTCTCAAGGTACTGAGAGGTTAGTTGTCCAACCAGTAGCAGCTGGGCTTGGAGAGCTTGGATATCTATGATGTTTAGGGCAACTCCTCCAAGTCCTAGCATTCCTGATATCTCTTTTAGTTCTTCTGTGGATGCCTTGCTCAGGGAACATGGTATGTTGAATCCTTATAATAAAAGGCATACAGGTGGTATTGTGTCAACTTACATTTCAGTCGCACTTGATGTGGTACTGTTCCTTATTGGATTATTCCAATCACCTATGGTAAATATATTGAAAGGTGTTGCTACAAATTGTGGGGTTCACCATGTTCTTTGCCAAGATAGTATTGAGGTTAATTCACTAGTGTTGGTTTGTGTTTCTTCATTAGATAGGGCCTCATATTTAAATTCTAATTTTAGATTGTCTTGGGTACATTTATGAATACTTGTGAAGTTGGTGGCCCTATTAAGTGTAGTCATCATAGTGGTCAGAAGCCTTTTATGTTCACTAATATAGCCTACATACCAGGGTTCATTTTTACCTGCTCTGCTCTGGCTGCTATTCTGAGTTAATTGGGTTGTATTGTCATTAGGGTTTATTATACAGTAAGACATTCTCCTTCAATTTTCTACCATACAGTCAATCCTCTATTTTTTTTTTTCTGCAGTTCATTTCATATGATTCCCTCTCATTCCACAGTGGTGTGGTAGCTTGTGACCAGCACTGGGGGGTGGGTGGTTGGTTGTGCCATTATTACGGTCAAAGTCCAAAGTGCTGTCCATACCAAAAAAGGGTTCATCTTCCTGTGTATAATGAGGTTCACAGGGGGTTAATTACAGTCAGCGTTTGTTTAGGTACACATTTCATTTCCCTGTTTTATAATATTACTCATGCTGTATGTCCCAGTCCATGTGCAAACACTAACACACCCCCACGGTTTCCCTTTCCCTAAGGGAGTGACAGCCCAAACAATCACATTTCCCATCCAATTGTGGCCTGTCATGATTGGAACCTTATCTCAAGCTACTCTTCTGACAGGCTGTGAACAAGATGTCCCATTGGAATATTAGGCTTCAAAACTAGCTAAGGCTTCTGATGGGAACCAGAGGTGTGATGAAAACTCTTCAAGCATAGAAGTATGTTGTCAGCACTAACTGGGTTACGTTGTTGCTCTAGTATGCAAACTGCTTGTGCTTAATTAGGAGTAGGTAGGGGTATCAAGGCAAAAGTAAGGTAATTCTGTCCAAAAAACATAATGGAAAAAAAATATAAATGATAGGGACCATAGAATCAGAAGGGAGGTTTTGTGTGTTAACCCTGGTAGGCAGCTAAGCACTACACAACCACCTACTCGCTCCCTACCCCCAGTGGGATGGAAGAAAAGTAAAATCAAGAAAACTCATGGGTTGAGATAAAAATTAATAAGCAAAGAAGTGGGAAAAGAGAGAAGGAAACCAAACCAAGTCAAGTGATACAAAGGCAATCACTTGACACTTCCCACAGGTAGACCAATGCCCAGCCAGTTCCTGAGCAAAAGATGGCTAACCTACCTAAACTCCTCTCCTCTCCTCTCCTCTCCTCTCCTCTCCTCTCCTCTCCTCTCCTCTCCTCTCCTCTCCTCTCCTCTCCTCTCCTGTTTTATCACTGGATATTATGTTATATAGCATAGAATATCTCTTTGATTTGCTCAGGCCAGCTGTCCTGGCTGTGTCCCCTCCCATCCTCTTGTGCACCCCTGATCTGTTCACTGCAGCGGAGGGGGCAGGCAGGGATAGAAACAGAGAAGGCTTTGATGCTGTGCAATCACTGTTTAGCAGTAACTAAAACATTGGTATGTTTTCAACATTGTTTTGGTCACAAATCTAAAACATGGCACCATACAAGCTGCTATAAAGAAAACTAACTCCATCCCAGCCAGACCCAGTACAGGAGTCTGGGGATGCAAAGCCACCTTCATCTAGGTAACTGTATCAGTAATGCCGTAATACCATATTATGCCAAAATTGCCTATGTCAGAAACACCAAATTTGGGTACAGATGTAACAGACCTGAGACCAACGAGGAAAAAGCAATTAGGGGTGCACTGTTTGTTTGGGATGTGTTTGAGTGGAAAAGAGAAGGTTGCAGGGGTGGTTAAAAGGTGTGTTCAGGAAAGAAAAAATTTGGAATAAGATATAAAATCAGGTGGAAGACAAAGAACGGGATATTTTGCAATGGTAGAGGCCTACAGACAGTGGTGAAGCTGACCTGCAGGCCCATGCTCCCCAGGATACTGGAAGGAACCCCCTTGGACAACCTGCTGGATTCTCCATCAGACCTATGTTTAGAAGACTTGGTATGGGAGGATGGAGTAAGACGTGATGCCTGAAACCAGCTACCTGAAACAGAGGCCAAGACAATTTGGTGTATAAAAAGTAGACAAATTTATTCAAGGCCTTCAAGGTACATTCGGGCAAGCAAAGCCCCCCTCAGGGACTACACCCAAAATGGATGCCCAGGTGCTCTTCACCTTTTATAAGTTTTGTCTTATTAGCATATTGGTCCCTAATTCTCCAATGTCGGAGGTTGGGGGGCATTGGAATTTTTTCTCCATCCCTGTTACTAAGCAACAAATGTCTGATTGATTAGAGCCATCAATTCTTTTGTAAGGGACAAAATGGTATGCTGGGTGGGGCAGGGGAAGGAGGCAGCTGGCTGTTGGAACTGGCACTCTCTCGTGAGTCGGACACCAGGACGAAAGGGTGCTCTTTGCTTCTGGCTGTGACCGCAGGAGATTCAACTGTGCTCTGCCTTCTCCTCCTGGCTGGGTGAGCTTTGATTCAACCTCTTTCCCATTGGGAGTGCACACTCTCCCATCTGCATTTTCTCGCAGCAGCTGCCGGGGAGTCCGGCTGTCCCTGCCGCCCACCCCGCTTTGCCGCACGAGATCGCGGCGTCTGCCGTGACTGCAGAATCCTTGCTACCTCGCTGGCTAGCCTGGGAGAGCCAGCCCCCTTGCCCCTGCCGCCCTGCTTTTTGCTGCTCCAAGCTGCCTGGCTGCCTGCTTCTCAGTCCGCCATTACCAGCTGCGTGAGGCTGACTTGACCCTGCGCCACATCGCCACCTGCAGCCGCTCGGGAGTCATGGCACCTGCCCTGCCCTCCCTGCCCTGGAGCTCAACAGCGCCCCTGCTGCTTGTGACCGTGATTATACCACACAGGAAAGAGCTCAGCAGCTCAAAAGTCATCTGCTATTGGTTTCTGGTTCTATTTGTGGTTGCTATTATTGTTATTGCTTGTTTATAGATACTAGTAAAGAACTGTTATTCCTTTTCCCATACCTTTGCCTGAAAGCCCTTGATTTCAAAATTAAAATAATTCGGAGGGAGGGGAAATCACATTCTCTGTCCTAAGGGAGGGTTCAACCTCTCTTAGCAGACACCTGTCTTTCAAACCAAGACATCCAATCACACTGTCAGGTGATGATACTGACCGCCCCAGGCCCTGCTTCCCCTTTCCACAGTTGTTTACATATTTCCAGGTCCTAGGGTAACGAATATGTCCTTGAGTCTCTATCCAGAGAGCTTTGTTTTGGTTAAATCTGTTGAGAACAGAAGTTTTCAGCATTTTGTAAGAGCACAGAACTACACCAAGTTACAGATACATGAAGAAGAAAAAAACTGAAATTATTAAGGTATCAGAAGGAATAAACTTGCATGGACGGACAGACTTGTGCCTTACTATTAAGTGCAGGAGGAAAGGCAGTGGAATTGTAACTTAATAGCACTAATGTGTGTATTTTATAAGTTTTATTTATAGTTTTATAACTGTGTATCAATAATAAGCAATAGAATCATAACTCAATATAACCTGCAGTGATATAATTGTATACAAATACTGATGCCTTAAAAGCTGGTAAAAATATGAGGCAGACACAGCAGTATAGGGAAAAAAGGATATTACCTTGGTTTTAATAGGATCCCAGGTGCCCCCTCGTCAAAGGTGGAAACACACCGAGCAGCACACCATGTACAACGCGTATACAATTTTATGGACCTTACAAATTAGCATATCTACCTAAAATCCCCCAATAAGAAACTTAACAAATGAAGTAATTGTCCCCCTATTCTAATTATCCCCCTCCCCCCCAAATGAGACTACAATCTAGTTTACAAAAACATGTTTCAGAGAGGAGGCCCCTTCCAAGGTTGGAGCCTCTAGTTCTGAGATAGTAGGGATGTTTTGTCTTCCCCCCAGAAAACTCCCAAACTAAGCTAAATATCAGACTACAAGAGTTATAAACATGTAGGGCTAAGGTACAAGGAGTGTTAGTGAAGGGTACAAGGAAAGGGAAAGGGTATAAAAATGTATAAAAAGGGTATAAAGAGAAAGGACAAAAGATCATCAGGCATCAATATTACTAATAATAGTGGGGAGTTTGTTAACCAACTAAGGTATTACTAGCTTTTTAAAGGTGTGTGGCTTAATCAGGAAATCTCAATCAGCTATGTCTTAAGCCTCCAATCTAAAAGGGGAGAGTCTGACTTAGGGAGGTTACATGGGTCTAGCCTGGCCTGGGCCTGGTTGGGATGATGCCTCTCCAGTGTTTACAAGCCAAGTGACTTCTGCCAAATGAACATCCCAATTTTTCATATCCCTTTTTCCCCTGGGCTCATAGCATGGTTTTCAGGAGTCCAATATGCCATTCTACCTTTCCCAAGGCCTGGGAATAACAGGGAATATGGTATATCCAGTCAATTCCACTTTCACCTGCTCCTAACTTTATAATCACATTTTTGAAATGATAGCCATTGTCAGACTCAATTCTTCAAGGTGTACCATGTCTTCATAAAATTTGCTTTTTTGAGACCTGCTACTGTGCTTTTAGCAGTGACATGGGTCACTGGGTAAGTCTCTAGCCAGCCTGTAGTCATTTCTACCATGGCTAGGACCTATCAATGCCCCCTAGTAGTCCTGCACAGAAGTCCAATGTAGTCTCCTTGCCATACATCTCCAAATTGGTGCTTATTTAGCTTTTTCACTAATGCACAAATGTCAGTCCTTTGTTATTTGTATAATAGAATCTTTAGACAAGTCTACCCCTCAGTCTCTTGGCCAGCTATAGGTGACATCTCATTTTATATGCCCTGACATTTCATGAGCCCATCAAGCTACAAATAGTTCCCCTTTATGTTCCCAGTGCAGACCTTTGTCAATTGTTGTGGCAGCACAGATTCTTTCCCATGGGAATTTTTCTCTTCTTCTTCTATGTTTTCTAAATAAAAATAAAGTTTCATGTTATTGAAATGGCCTTTTGGATACAGGCAGTCAAACGCCTGGGCCAATCAATCCCTGGGGAAGGATGATTGTTGTCCAATCCTAACAGCCTTCTGATGTGTATATAAATCTGTTAATTATTTAATAAAGTAGTTCTTTTGAACACTCTGAAAGGACTCATCTCTTCACTCTGCTAAAGGTCAAACAGCAACATCTGGTGACCACCGATGTGTACTACATGCACTGCAAAAGTACGTGGTGCGGTTCGGGTTTTGGGATGGAGATGGACCCCCCAATGCCAAAAGATGACCTTTTGCAATCCTTCTTGGAGGATCCCTGGTGTGACCCAGCAGTCACAGGCAAACAACACCTTACCAGGGTGTTGCTGGATTGAGCCGCTGAAAAGGGGGTTCCAGAAGTGTGGGAGACAGATGTGGATTGTGCCTTATGGCTAATGGTTGGGAAGGCTTTGTGGAAAGAAATGATATTTGGAGACGAGATAACCATTCGTTTGCATCGGACATGGCGATCAGTCTGGGACACATTAAGGGGACAGGAATTTTACACTATGGTACTTAACGCTTCTTTCTGTCTGGACTCCTTGCTTTCGATCTGCGAGGACCGCACGGAGAAACCCCCAACCCAGACTGACCCCACAGCAGTGGATGGGTCCAAAAAGAGCAAGTATAACTCTCCAAATGATTTTATCTTACCCACTTACCCTCACCCCAATGACCAGTTAGCAGAGATGCTGAAAAAGAGGGGGATCAGGAGGACCACGGGACACCGGCAGTGGCGAGCGTTCCCCTGCCTCTGCCTCTGTGGAATGGCGCCCCCCTCCCCTCCCATTGGGGCTGCCGCCGGAGCTCCCAGCCATGGCGTGGGCTGCCCCGAGGGCAGGGACTGAGAGTGCAGAAATTGCTTGCCCTGTCGTTACAAAGACAGGACAGCAACAGACCCCGGTTCCGTCCAGAACAGCTGTGGACTTAGAAATCCCAGCTGTTGCCCAGATGGCGCGGGGGAGGGGGTGCAGGCCATGCGGGAACCAGAAGGGAAGCCTCTGGCAGCTGGTGCTTCCAGCCAAGGCGACTTTATTGACATGTTGACTCTCTGCGAGCCAGGTACACGGGATTTTGGGTCTCTGCCAGATTTGCCCCCTTCGTCTCAGCTTTTAATGGATTTACTGGCCAAAGTGGCCGGATTGAGCCGAGATATGGTGGAGATTTGCTCGCAGGGCATCCAGCACACAGGCTGGACCAGGGCGGAAGTGCCTGTCCCAAGACCCTGGAAGGTGTCCAGGCTCCATGCGGCAGGGACAGCTGAAATGGCAGCGGGAGCGCGGGGGAATCTGGGACAAAGACAATTGCCGGTCCCTCTGATGGTTTCAGTGGCAGACGCAGCCATGGCACAGCCCGCTGATCCAGCCGCTTTTGTGCCAATGCAGCAAGCGATTTTAACTGACCCTGTGCCAGTGAACTCGGCGAGCATGCCCGATGCCCCTCCCGTATCGCCGCCATCCTCTTGCCCTTCCCCCAACCCCACCACTGTGCCGTTTCTCAACACGGGAACTACGTCCAGCCAGACCCTGTCATTTGTGATAGGGCTTGCAGATAGCAAGCCCTACTCTGACGATTCAGACAGTAACGTAGACTGGATGCTTCCTCCTGGGCGAAAGCTCGCGTTGGCAGGGTGGCGAAAGAAGCACTTGCTTCTGAGCACCCCTTGGAAATGCCGGAACAGCGCGGAGCCATTACGTCCAAGGGACTTCCTGCATTTCTGGGAATCAGTAAAGCAGGGCGAGCTGGAGGCGGGACATTATGAACTTATAGAGAGATAAGGGATGCCAAGATGGGAGAACTGTGAAAGGAACCTGTTGGCTGCTACAGCGTGTCAAAGTGATGCTAGCTTCCTGCAAGGAGACGGTCAGGCTTTTCCGGTGTTTAAGCCTGACCCAAATTTGGATGAGAAAAGCAAGCATGACATCACTGCATGGAAAGTCATGAAAGATCTTTACTTGAAAATAGCAAATTATGGCCTCTCTTCGCCTCATGTTATGCAAATTATTAGCGTGATAAATAGTGATCTGCTTGCTCCATTTGATATTTCATATTTGGCTAAAGTCTTGTTTCACCCCGTGCAATGTGCAGTTTTTGAGGACAATTGGAAAATGATGGTTGAAAAACAGGTGAGGCAGAATATGCACTTGCCTCCTGAGGACCCTAGGCGCACGATTGGGGTTGATGTCCTTATGGGTAGAGGACATTTCACTAACTCCAATGTCCAAGCTACTTGGGATCCTCAGATTCTGGAGCAGGCCAAAAGGCTCGGTATGGGAGCCATCACAAAAACTATGGAGATGGTCGCCCCACAAACACAGTATTTAAAAATACATCAGGGGCAATCTGAGATTTTCCTGACCTTTGTAAAGAAGCTAGCAGGTGTCGCTGTTGAGCAGCTAGCAGAGTAACGAATGCATCGGTTCTCAGTGGCAAGAAGGAATGACCTTTATTGTTTTGATTTCATCACATTTATAGAGTTCTCAAAAGTCACCTAGATTGGTCAGTCAGAAGCCTTCCCCCAGGCCTGATTGGCCAGGCCTGCACTGCCCAAGTTCTGGGACACTGTTCCAAAAACATCCAAACTTTATCTTTATTTACAAAACACAAGAAAACTTCTCATGGGAAAAACTGTGCTAGCCACAAGCAGGTGCCTTGGAAAAGCAGGTGGAAGATAATACATTGAGAGAGATATTGTGCAGGCAGTTGGCAGAAGACAATGCCAATGATGAGTGTAGAAGGATCATAAATGCCCTACCAGGGGAACCTTCAGTCACAGACATGGTACAAGCTTGCGCTAAGGTGCAGGCAGACAGTCCAAGGAAATCCACCTTGGCTGCATTTCTATCACCTGGTTGTGAACCCCCTGATCAGGGACAAAAACAGCCCAAAGCTGGGAACAAACAGAAACGAGTCAAATCAAAGCAGAAAGAAAATTTGGGGACCGAGACTCCTCAATGTAAGAGGTGTGGTAGGCCAGGTCACTGTTCAGACTATTGCAGTTCACAGTACCATGTAGATGGTCGACCCCTGTTGGGAAATGTGAAAAGAGTTGCAAAAAGGGGGATTTGCCCCCCAACACAACAGTTCCCCCAGAACAGGGCGGTGGCACAGGCCTATCCAGTCAATGTGGAGATGGCACCCAAGGCCCAGCCTGAGTCGACGTCTACACCGCAGCAACAGTCGTCCTAGAATCTGGCGATGCCCACAGGGTTCCCTTGGATGTACATGGACCCTGAGATCAGGGATTCAGTGCGCTGCTTGTGGGAGGGTCTGATTCCACCAGCCAAGGGATCCTTGTTCTTCCAGAAGTTATAGATGCTGATTTTACAGGCCAGATTCATGCTACGGTTTCCACATTAGATCCCTCCCCGTCACTATCCCTGAAAAGACTCACATTGCTCAAATGTTGCCTTTTGAGTCTTCTGTTCCCAGGGTAGACCAGCAAGTTGGCGGAGGTAACAGCACTGAACTGCCGGGACTTCCGCAGGTCTACTGGGCTGCTGCCATCTCTAATGAGTCACCACAGATGACATGTACCCTCATCATGCTGAAAGTGTATCGGCACCGAATTCGGATCAGAGGTTTGATTGATACAGGTGCCGATGCAACAATTCTTTCCTCCACTTCACAGCCTCCTTCATGGCCTTTAGCCCCTGTGGGATCTGCTGTCGCGGGGCTGGGAGGAACCACAAAGGGCTGACTGAGTAAACGACCTGTGTTGGTGAAGGACCCAGAGGGACACACGGCCTCAGTCCGGCCCTTTGTCACTTCAGCTCCAATTAACCTCTGGGGACGGGACATGTTGGCAGCTTGGGGGGTGCGAATCACGACAAATTTTTAATAGAGGTCACTGTGTGCAAGGGCGCACCGTATTCCACGCAATCTCTGTGATGGCTGACCAAAACACCCATATGGGAACCACAGTGCCCCTGCCAAAAGACAAATTAGTCGCCCTTTGTCAGCTGGTTCAGGAGCAACTGCAACAGGGACACATTGAGCCTTCTACCAGACCCTGGAACACCCCTGTTTTTGTAATTAAGAAAAAATCAGGGAAATGGAGACTGTTGCAAGATCTCCAAAAAGTTAATGCAGTGATGGAAAGTATGGGGAAAATACAGCCTGGCATGCCCTCACCTACGATGATTCCCACGGGGTGGAAAATCTTGATCGTTGATTTGAAGGATTGTTTTTTCACAATCCCTTTGCACCCCAATGACAGGCCAAAATTTGCCTTTATTGTGCCTGCAATTAACTATGCAGAGCCTGTAAGGAGATTTCAATGGAAAGTGTTACCTCAGGGCATGAAAAATAGCCTGACTATCTGTCAAGGGTATGTCACTCAGGCCTTGTCCAGAATCCGTGAGCAGTTTCCTGAGGCACTCTGCTACCATTATATGGATGGTATCCTGGTGGCAGCACCCACCCAGGATGAGTTGCAGAGGTTACAGCCTCGACTGCTCGATGCCTTGCATTCCTATGGGTTGCAAGTTGCTCCAGAGAAAGTTCAACAACAGCGTCCTTGGAAATATTTAGGAGTCAAAATTTTGGATCGAACCATGCAGCATCAAGAGATGCAGTTTTCAGACTCTATTAAGACTCTGAATGATGCCCAAAAATTGCTGGGTATCATCAATTGGTTACGTCCGTATTTGGGACTAACCAATGCACAACTTTCCCTGCTTTTTAAAATTTTAAAGGGGTACTCTGATCTAAACTCACCTCAACAATTGACTCCTGAGGCGTGACAGGTGCTGAATGAGGTGCAGCAAGCTGTTTCTGCTCATCAGGTTTATCGAGTAGATCCCTCTACTGATATCACTTTTTTCATTACTGCTCCAGACCTCCATCCTACAGGTATCATTGACCAGTGGAACAAACAATGGGATGACCCTTTGCATATCCTGGAATGGGTCTTTTTTCCCCATCAGCCAAAAAAGACAGCACCCACATAGTTCAAATTGATAGCCTGCCTGATAACTAAATGCCGTTATCGGTGTTTACGATTGATGGCGGCAGATCCTGCAACGATTGTTGTTCTGGTATCACGGGAAGCTTTGAATGGAGCCTTGCTAATAACACTCCTTTGCAAAGTGCACTGCAAAATTTCTCAGGGCAGATTTCTTACCACCTGCCCAGCCACAAATTGCTGCAGCTGGCAAATTCAATCAGTTTTACGTTGCAGCCAAAGAACAGTTGGGTGCCAGTTCACGGACACACCGTCTTCACAGACGGTTCTGGGAAAACAGGAAAGGCCATTTTTACCTGGAAGGAAGGATCTGAGTGGCAGGTGCTGAAAGGCCACGAGACAGGCTCTGCTCAGTTGGTTGAATTGAAAGCAGTTGCCATGACTTTTCAGCGGTTCTCTCAGGTGTCTTTGAATTTGGTCACTGACTCTGCGTATGTAGCAGATACAACCAAACATTTGGATTGTTCACTTTTAAAGGAAGTCAATAATGCGGCTCTGTTTCCACTATTGCAAACCCTGTGGAAGGCGATTCAAGTTCGAGTGCATCCATATTATATTTTGCACATTCAAAGCCACACCAATTTACCAGGCTTTATAACAGAAGGCAATGCCAGGGCTGACATGCTAGCCAACCCTGTATGGGTGGCACCTCAGCCTGACAAAATTGCACAAGCCAAGGCATCGCACAATTTCTTTCATCAGAGTGCACATACCCTGAAGAAGCAGTTTCAGTTGACGCCAACTGAGGCTCATGACATTGTCAGTGCTTGTGCTGACTGCCACGGACTCGCTGCACCTCTGCCACCGGGGGTAAACCCCAGAGGTCTAAAGGCCTTGCAGCTGTGGCAGATGGATGTGACACACATCCCTGAATTTGGTCAAGTATGTGCATGTGTCTATTGACACTTTCTCCTCAGCTATGTGGGCAACTGCTCATACTGGAGAAAAAGGTCGTGATGCCATTGCCCATTGGAAATCAGCCTTCTCGGTCCTGGGTGTGCCAGCCACTGTGAAAACCGACAATGGTCCTGCCTATGCCTCGCAGAAGACGGTGCAGTTCTTACACCTATGGAGTGTAGACCACACATTCAGTATTCCGCATTCTCCTACTGGCCAAGCCATTGTTGAACACACTCATGGTACTTTGAAGCATGTCTTGGAAAGGCAAAGAGGGGGAATGCATGGTGAAACACCACAGAGCTGATTGGAAAAAGCTTTGTGCACAATCAATCACCTTACAGTGCCACTGAATTCGAATAATCCTGTGATTTTGAACCATTTTCTCTCATTGCAGTTGTCAGGCCAGTTGTGCTTGCCCCGGGCGAAGGTATGGGTATGGAACCCACTTACTAACACCTGGGAAGGCCTGCATGAGCTTATTGCTTGGGGTCGTGGGTGTGCTTGCGTTTCCACAGATACTGGGGTATGATGGCTGCCTGCAAAATGCGTCCGCCCTGACCTGCGGCTCCAGAGACAGAACCAGCAACCTCAAAATAACAACCAGAATGCAGAACACCAACCAAGTGATCCTTCTGATAATGGCCAGGACACCGACCATCAGGCAGACGGTCCTTCCACAAGCAGAGACTGAAATTTAAGTTTTTATGGAGTCAGAAAGCAAGGACTTTGAAAGCATGTTTTAACTGAATTATAGAGTTGTAATGTAGAATTAGGTTTTATAGATGCTTTGCCCAGGGTATTGCTGGAGAGTCTCTCTGTTCACCTTAAATCAGCATCTGGTTTGGGCTCTGTTTGGTGGCTGGCCACCGCTGGGCAAACCCCTTATCGGTTTTCCATCTAGGCTCTGTTTGGTAACTGGCCATTACCAAGCAGATCCTTCATGATGAATTCACAGAGGTTCACAAGCAATGCCTTCTGATTCTTAAATAAAAAGGGGGAGCTGTGGCAGCACAGATTCTTTCCCACAGGAACTTTTCTCTTCTTCTATGTTTTCTAAATAAAGTTTCATGTTATTGAAACGGCCTTTTGGATACAGGCGGTCAAACGCCTGGGCCAATCAATCCCTGGGGAAGGATGATTGTTGGCCAATCCTAACAGCCTTCTGATGTGTATATAAATCTGTTAATTATTTAATAAAGTAGTTCTTTTGAACACTCTGAAAGGACTCATCTCTTCACTCCGCTAGCAGTCAAACAGCGGCAGATTGTGGCAATCTGAACAGCTTGGTCCACTTGGTGGTTGCTGATTTGTTCTTTGGTACACTTCTTTTTGGGGCATGGGCATTGTGGGATGTGGGCTTGAACGCCCTTCAGATACTGCTGGCATCTCTTTTTCAGTAAGGCCTCAGATCCTCTATATCCTAAACAGTAAAACCCTATGTTGAATGTTGGGGCAGTGGTGGAATTTTTTCCATCCATGTTATTAGGAAATCAACGACCAGGTACTCAAGAACCATTAACTCTTTTTGTAAGAGACAAAGGATGTGGCTGATGTGGCTGGGTGTGGTGAGGGGAGGAGGCATCTGACCATTGGGAACTTCACTTGCTCGCTGGGCACCGGAGGGGACAGAGGGAAGCTGTGGTTTTTCCTTTGGCTGCAACCGCAGAAAAGTCCAGCTCTGCACTGCCTTCTTTTCCTGGCTGGGTAAGCTCTTGATGCCTTAAAAGCTGGTAAAAATAAGAAGCAGACACAGCAGCATAGGGAAAAAGGGTATTACCTTGGTTTTAATAGGATCCCAGGTGCCCCCTCGTCAAAGGTGAAATCACATCGAGGAACAACCCCCGTGTACAATGCATATACAATTTTATGGACCTTACAAATTAGCATATCTACCTAAAATCCCCCAATAAGAAACTTAACAAATGAAGTAATTGTCCCCCTATTCTAATTATCCCCCTCCCCCCCAAATGAGACTACAATCTAGTTTACAAAAACATGTTTCAGAGAGGAGGCCCCTTCCAAGGTTGGAGCCTCTAGTTCTGAGATAGTAGGGATGTTTTGTCTTCCCCCCAGAAAACTCCCAAACTAAGCTAAATATCAGACTACAAGAGTTATAAACATGTAGGGCTAAGGTACAAGGAGTGAAAGGTACAAGGAATGGGAAAGAGTATAAAATGTATAAAAAGGGTATAAAAAGGGTATAAAGAGAAAAGACAAAAACCATCAGGCATCACTCTCACTTGGGGAAGGGCCCGGGATTCCGACCCTTTTTACCCGCTGGGAGTGCGTGCCTCCCCAGCTGCGTTTTTTGCAACAACTGCGGAGGAGCCCGGCTGTCTCTGCCCCCACCCCCCACCTGTCGGAACGCACTGCGGTTTCTGCCATAACTGCGGAGTCTCTGCCACTGAGAGTTTCCTGCTGCGAGCCTTCCTGCCACCCAGCCTGCCTGCCATTATCCATGAGACAGACCTGACCTCACCCCACAGTGCCCCCTGCAGCTGCTCAGGAGTCATCGCACCTACCCTGCCCAGCTGGGAGCCCAACAGCGCCCCTGCTGGTTTTGACCGTGACTACTCCTAATGGGAAAGTGCTTGGCAGCCCAGGGACATCTGCCACCAGGTTTCTGGTTTTTGTTTGTTATTGCTACTGTTGTTGCTTGTTTACTTTGTTATAGATACTAGTAAAGAACTGTTATTCCTTTTTTCCCATATCTTTGCCTGAAAGCCCTTGATTCCACAGTTATAACAATTTGGAGGGGAGGGGGGTCACATTCTCTATTCTAAGGGAGGTTTCCACCTTCCTTAGCAGACACCTGTCTTTCAAACCAAGACACCCTAGAACTTGACCTCGAGTCTCTCTGGGTGCTTTCCACCAGAGGGTCCAGGTGGGGCCATGCTCCCTGGCTGCTCTGTTATGTACATTTCTCATAGCTTGTCTAGTCCAGACCATCCCAAGGGCTGCTGCATGAACAATTTCCTGTTGAATATGTTCAAAGACTTGTCCCTGCTCAGGGCCCCATCTGAAAAATGATAGACATGGCTCACAATTTGACTGTAACCTGGAGTATGTATTCTCCAAAAACCCACAATGCATAGGAAAGTTCATGTTTCTTTTTTGTTATCTGGTGGGGATATAGCTGTTATCTTATTGATCACATCTATTGGGATATGACAATGCCCATTGTCATGTGAAAAGGGGAGGCTTCCTCGACCCTTAGTGTGGGGAGATTTACTAGACCCATAGTATTTAATTTGACTGTCAGCGCCCCAGGAAAGCTGAGACTCTTGTGCCCGACCAGTCTGTCAGTGTCCCATTAGGGGGACCCTTCACTGAGCAGTCCTGCTGGATCAGAGGGTGATTTGACTAAGTCAGGGAAACACACCAACAGAATAAGGGTGTTGGAGCCTGGCTCACAGAGCAAGGCCATATGAATATGTTTCTTAAGCTCAATTCAACCTGTGTGACCAACTCTGAAGTCTCTTTCCCAGGAGATAACGAAATGTAAAGAGCCAAAAATGTGAGCATCATAAAAGAATGTAAACAAGATAAAACAGTCACATAGACAGAGCTTTAGCTAATGCTTAGAGAGCATGATTAAAGTTTATAACCAATTAGCGAGTTAGTTTAGGCGCGTGAACAGTACCTATTATCCAATCATATGTACCAGTGTGTCGCGTGAACAGTGCTTTTGTCTATAATAATGCTTGCTTCCTGAAAATAAACAACATTACACCCTTTACCTCTGGGAGGACATGTGTATTAGTTCTGGTGACCCCAAAATTAAGGAAGACCCCTCAGCAGGTCTTCCCCTTTATTTGAGTATGTTACCTACTGCTGGCAACTACCAGTGCCTGGGAAGGACTCACACTACTAACACTTTATGGACGAACACTCTTTATTAATATAAAATTGTGACAGGTTAAGGTTCAAGAATTGTCGGTGATAGTATCTGACTGCAAAAACATACTCAAAGCAATATACAGACAAGTTCTAATCCCCAATAAAATATTCAGCATGCGTAGAGTATGATTCTTACCCAACAGGCATCTGTCCCTATGGGGCGAGAAGACAGGTTCAGCCTGTCGACTGATCCCAGCAGTTACAATGGAGTCTTGTCTAACATTTCCTTCATTCTTGACTTGCTTTTATACAATTTCTTTGTGTTTAGGTGGAGCTTGAGTGACTCTAGTCATACATACCTTTGTCACTGATTGGTGTTGTCTTGGTTTGAAAGACAGGTGTCTCCCAAAAGAGGTTGAAACCCTCCCTTAGAACAGAGAATGTGATTTTTCTTTTTTCCCTCCCTCCGAATTATTTAATTTTGTAAATCAAGGGCTGTCAGGCAAAAGTATGGGAAAAAAGGAATATCAGTTCTTTACTAGTATCTATAAACAAACAATAACAATAGCAACCACAACTAGAACCAGAAAACCAATAGCAGGTAGCTTGTGAGCTGCCAAGACTTTTCCCGTGTGGTGTAATCACGGTTGCAAGCAGCAGGGGCGCTGTTGAGCTCCCGGCCGGGCAGGGCAGGTGCGATGACTCCCGAGCGGCTGCAGGTGGCGCTGTGGCGCAGGGTCAGGTCAGCCCCAGGCAGCTGGATGATGGCGGACAGGCTGAAGAGCAGGCAGCCAGGCAGCTCGGAGCGGCAGAAAGCAGGGAGGCAGGATCAGGCACTGGCTCCCTCCCGGCTAGCAGCGAGGTAGCAAAGGTTTCTGCAGTCACAGCAGACGCCGCGGTCTCGTGCGGCAGAGGGCAGGGGCAGGCAGCAGAGGCAGCCGGACTCTCCCGGCGGCAGCTGCGGGAAAACGCAGCCCGGGGAGATGCGCCCTTCCCAGTGGGAAGAAAAGTTGAATCAAAGCTCACCCAGCCAGGAGAGAAGAGAAACAGGGCACAGTTGGATTTCCTCTGGTAGCAGCTGGAAAGCAAAGAGCTAGCAGCCTCTACCCTCAGCGTCCGAACCACGAGAGAGCGTTCCCAGGGCCGGTTCTTCCCTTACCCTGCCCTGCCCAAAAACCTAGCTTTTGTCTTTTACAAAAGACTTGATCGCTCTGAACATCGGACTATTTGTTGCTTAGTAACAGGAATGGGAAGAAATTCTCAACCCCCAACAGGTGTAAAATTCTCTTGCTTTGCTTTTAAAGATACAGTCAAAAAGAATATAGAGAGCATGCCCAGTGGGCGGTGGTCATACCTTGGAGGTGGGTAACTTTGGAATGGAGGGGTGTGTTAATATTACTATTAGGCTATAATGAACCAAGTTCATCTGAGGAGAGAGATTTTGCCACAGTTGCTGGCTCAGCAGCAAGACATCTCCCTCTATCTCCCCTGGTATGCGGTTTATCAGCTGCAAATTATCATTGAGTTCCCCTCCCTACAAGGATTTCCACAGAGCTTGGCTGCAGTGTCTCCACTCCACTCCACTCCACCCTCCATTCCATCCCATCCTTCTTAGCAGCTGCATGTGTATGGGGAATCATCCTAGAATAGGTTTCAAATCATGCCAACTGCATTCCATCCAGGGAGCAACAACTGTAATTTACCCTATCATTTCTGTACCATTATAACTTCTGTCAGGATGCTAATATAACTCCTCGGTTTCCTCTAATTCTAGCCCCAGTTACCTGTCCACAGGGTCCACAGTCATTTTCCCACACCTATCTTGCCATTTTATTCCTAAGAATCGGACCTCATGTACAGGTCTTTTGACCTTGCTTTGTTTAACAGAAAAAAACAGCTTTCAGAAGGAAACACAAATACTTCCTCTGCTGTGTTGTGCCACATGATGATGTCATCAATGTATTGCAGGTGCTGAGGGGCTGCACCCTGTGCCAGTGCACTGTGGATCAGTCCATGGCTGTGTTTCCACCCCTGGAGCAGTCAATTCCAGGTGTACTGGACACCCAGCTATCATAGGAAAGCAAACTGTGGCCTGCACTCTGCTGCCAAAGGGATTGAGAAAAATGCTTTGGCTATATCAGTTGAGGCATACCCCTTGGCCACCTTTGACTGCAGTTCATATTGGAGTTCTAGCATGTCTGGTACAGCAGCACTCAACAACAGTGTGACTTTGTTCAGGCCACTGTAGTCCACTGTCAGCCTCCACCCCCTATCAGTCTTTTGCACTGGCCATATGGGATTATTAAAGGGTGAGCGAGTCTTCAGTCGAGGGCAAAAACCCTCATGGATGGGAACCAGGGAGTCTTGGTTGGTGCTATATTACTGCTGGGGCACCATAGTGGTAGCAATCGACACTTGCTGTTCTTCGACCCACAGCAAATCCACAATGGAGGAATCCTCTAAAAGGCTGAGCAAGGTAGACACTTCTTTAATCTCTTTACCCATGGCAGCTATACCAAAGGCCCACTGGTAGCCTTTTGGGTCTGAAGTACCCACTCCTGATGTAGTCTATGCCAAGAATGCACAAAGACTCTGGGCTAGTCACAATAGGATGCTTCTGCCATTTGCCCCCATTTAGGCTCACCCCAGCCAGGCTCACCCCAGCCTCTAATACAGACAACTTTTGGGATCCCCCTGTAACTCCAGAAATTCAAATGTGTTCTGCCCCCTTTTACCCTGATGGCATTAGGGTAGGCTGTGCACTGGTGCCCACCAGAGCCTTATACTCCCGTGGGTCTGATGTATCAGGCCTTAGAATCCATGCAGATGAATAAACCCAATTGTTCTGATGCCTTTTTCAACCTAGAAATGAAACTTGAGATAATTTTAGTATAGGAGGTAATATAAAAGTAGATCTTTATTGGAGCTCCAGGGGCAGTTATGGAAGAATGTCCACAAAAGCCCACCCCCACAGGAGTGAATACAGTTTTATAGGTTTTATAAAATTAGCATACTTGATAAAAACACCAATTAGGAGGACAAGTGGTGATGCAATTCCCCCCAGGTCTAACCCCTTCTCTGAAGGCCCCCCCCCTTCCTTGGTACTAGCTGTACTTGTTTATGAAAATGTGTTTTAAAGACCTTGTTCTCAATCTTGATTCCCAGGAAGAACTAAGATAGGATAGGGGCCTTGTACCCCCCGGGACTTGGAGCTCTGGAATTTGTTTTGTCTTCCTGCCTAGTGAAAGGGCATGGAAAACTACTGGGAAAACTAGCTAAGAATGCAATAATAAGCTACAGATCTCCAAATATGAGTAAAGAATACAGAGAATATATAAAAGAAAAAAGGCAAAAATCATTCTGGCATCAGTTCCTTTCCTCCACCTGGCTGGAAGCTGGGCCTTTCTACTCCTGGTTGGAGTATTCATTAGCTGACTCCTGTAACTGCAAACCTAAAGTCCCTTCATTAGGATCGGGAGTTTCAGCCCTTTTACTCTGCCTGCTCAACAGCAACCAAAGTAGTAATCTTCCTGGACGGAGCCTTTTTGGCTGCTGTTTTTCATCACAAGACACTTAGCTGATCTTCCAAGTTTGAGGAAGGTGCGCCGTCCCACTTCCTCATGTCCTCCCTGTTGTCATGCAAATAGAACCGCAGAGTGGCATGAGGTGCAGTACTCTTTGCCTTGAGAAGAAAAAGGCAGGCCAGTCTAGCCACAGTTGTTGCCTTGATGTCTCTGTTCCATTATCACCAGGGTATTGGCATATGACATTGTTGCACTCTGTACAAACTTCCACCCTGTGGACCACATGCACTGGACTTCATCCAGGTCTTTGGATCCCTGGTCATTGTCGAGGTTGCTATAGATCACCTCCACTGCTGTGAGGCATGGATTGACTCCACAACTCAAATAGTTATGAAGTAGGTATGCATTTATTCCAGCTGGAGTGCATGGGGGGTAGTCCCTCCAAAGGCATGCACACCTCAGCAGCACTTCACTAGGTTTATATTAGGTTGCAGGTTACATATGCATGAAGTTACACAAAGCCCCTATACATATTCATTACCTATCCCCGCTTCATATTATAATGAGCTCAAAGTTTATTTAAATATGGTTGCGTAAGCGCAATGTCAATTAATTGAGGTGGTGGTTGTGGGAGGAAGTAACCGGAGTATTCTTCGGGATGAACTCTTCACCTTGTCTCCTTGCATATGCTCCCTGGGTTCTTGGTCCAAATCCAAACCTTAGAACTAACTTGTACCAGTTCTGGGGTCCGAGAGCAGGATGTTTAGTCACACTCAGTAGTTTTTCTCAATTATTTGGCTTTCTTCTCTGTATCCTCCCTGTT
Source organism: Lichenostomus cassidix (assembly GCF_008360975.1). Taxonomy (NCBI): domain Eukaryota; kingdom Metazoa; phylum Chordata; class Aves; order Passeriformes; family Meliphagidae; genus Lichenostomus; species Lichenostomus cassidix. The sequence goes on from NC_139510.1 coordinate 1,019,751, forward strand.
ACTAGGTAGGCACAAAATCATTAAACAAATGATACATTGTCTTCAGCAAGCAGTTCTTAGTAAATCATTATCCAACCTCTGGCCTTCTAAATCAGTTCCAAAAAATTATCCAGCTTCTAGTCCCCCTAAATTAGTAAATTCCAACCCCCCCTAAATCAGCTGATTATTCTCTCAGATACTGGATACTTCCCTCAGTGGTGATCCACTTGCCTCGGTAGTTTACAAGATTTTCCTTGAGGGGATACCTTCCCTTCACATTCAATGGGAGCTGCCTGCAGAGGCTGTGGATTGTTGCCCCTCTTCTGATCCCTTTGTAGATTCTTCAGTCCCTAGAAAGGGATCAGAGCTGCTGGGCTTCCTTGCCCTCTAATTCCTGACTGTTTGCCATGGTATCCCATCATTGGAGCAACCAGGTGATAATTTGCTCACCCAGATGGTGGCCAAAATCTTTCTGCATATCTTGCAGCTGTCCTAGGTTGCAATATAGATGTATTTATTATTCCATTACCACAAGCTGTGGGGCACTGGTTATTATCTCCTGCTATGACTCACCCCTGATAATGGGTGATGGGCCATCAAGAACCCACCACATGACTTATGGACTTATCCTATTGTGAGATGCTCTGCCCAGGAGGGAGGAGCCAAGCATTCCCACCTGGATATAATCTGAGCTCTTGAATGGCACAGGGAGCCCTGTCTACTGGATTCCCAGAGGACAAGAGCTACCACTGGACTTTCAGCTGGAGACCAGACCTTCCACAGGATCACCACTTCAGTCTAACTACTTCACTTGGACTGCTACCACCACCCTAACTAACAGGGTGTCAGGTTGTATCTGACTTTATCAGTGTTTTTTTCTTGTATTATTGCACTTAATTTTCATATTAAATTATAATCCTGACTTGCGATCTCCCACTTGTCTGTTTTCAAACTAATACACAGCTCACTTGGAGATAGGGACTGGGTGGTTTCTGACATGTTTATGATTTCTGTCTCTTCCCCCTCCTGTTCTTGTGACTGCTCTGCTGCAGTACAGGTTGCCTCTTCTTGTTCTTCCTCTCCCGCTCCCTCTTAGGAGAAGCCTCTCCCTCCCTTACTAACCAAGGTGACTTCCCTTTCCATTGTTTCTTCTTGCCTACAGGAGTGACAGTTGAGTTTTGGGTCTCTGGTTTAGCCACAGTGTCTATTTGTATGTCTTTAGATCCACAGATCCTCTCACCTCCTTGAGGGCACCGAATAGTGGCTCCTTAGGCTTAGGCAGGACCCAGCACAGTGCAAGAAGTTGTGTCTCTTTGGCATAGCTGAGGCATCCTTTTTTCAAGTGTTCAGTTACTTCAAAGAGACTTCAGGGCCCTGGGACAATCAGTAGAGGGATCAGGAGCACAGGTAGTGATTTCCTCAATTTTTCTGGTAACAACAAATAATATTGATAGGAATAGGCAGATCCATCAGGTTAATGCATGACTCCGAGGTTGGTGTCAGGGGAAAAATTTTGGGTTTTTTGACCATGGGATGATCTACTCAACACCTGGTCTGTTGACACCTGATGGGATGCACCTGTCTCAGAGGGGAAAAAGAGTTCTAGCACAGGCACTAGCGGGGCTCGTTGTCAGAGCTTTAAAGTAGACTGGAAGGGAGAAAGGGACAAAACCAGGCTCGCCAGCAATGAGCAATGGGATTGAGGTGCGGATAAACTCAACAACTCAAATAGATACGAAGTAGGTATGCCATTTATTCCAGCGCTGGAGGTGCATGGGGGGTAGCCCCTCCTAACGCATGCATACCTCAGCAGCACTTCACTGGATTTATATTAGGTTACAGGTTACATATGCATGAAGTTGCACAATGCCCCTATACATATTCATTACCTATCCCCGCTTCATATTATAATGAGCTCAAAGTTCATTTAAATGTGCTTGCATTTGCACAGTGCCCCCTCTGGGATGAAGTAAGAGTCTTCCTCGGGCTTGAACTTTTTACCCTTCCACCTTGCACATGCTCCCTGAGTTCCTGGTCCAAGTCCAAACCTTAGAGCTGACTTGAGCCAGTTCTGGGGGCCAAGAGCAGGATATCCGGTCACAGTGGCTAATTTTTATCAATTATTTGGCATTCCTTTCTGTATCCTCCCTTTCTGCTTGGCAAGCACAACAATCGTTAAGCAAATTATATATTATTTTCAGCAATCAGCTTCAAGTAAATCATTATCCAACCTCTGGCCTCCTAAATCAATTCCAGAAAATTATTATCCAACTTCTAGCCCCCTAAATCAGGATGGTGCACCAAAACTTGAGGAAACAAGGCCCTTCTGCTGGGACCCCTTCCCAGGTTTACCTGTGCTACCCTCCATGGGTGCTCTGTCAGGTTTTCCTTCCCTGAAGGACTCTCTGGGATATTATGGGATCATCATCCCTTTTGCTAGGGCCCCTTCCCAGCCTTACCTTTGCAACCCTCCATAGGTGCCCTGTTTTACCTGTGCTACCCTCCATGGGTGCCCTCCCAGGTTTACTCCCCGAAGTTCCCATTGTACTCACCAGTGAGATTTGCAGTGGTCCTTCCCTGCACAGACCCCCCTGGTCCATCACTCGTCTGTCTCCTGGACCCTCGTGGGTACCCAATCAATCATCTGGCGGCCACCACCACCGAAAGGAGCTGATCACCGAAACTGGGTGAGGCACGCCTTCAGCTCCGCTAGCTGCAGGCCGCCCCCGGACGGTGGAAGGATCCCAGACGATTCCCTATTTTGTCAGGAAAATTAATCCTCAAACACCAGGGGCTTTTGTGCAAAAAGGAAACAAAGGAGTCCTGTAACTTTATTAATGAATAAAGGGAGAGGTCATGGGCATTTCCCATGGAGTCTCTCAAATTGATAGAGGACGAAGCCTCTTTTTATCCTAATCTCCTGGCCGCAGTTCCCTCTCCCTTTCCCCATTGGCTGAGGTACTTGAGAGGTACAGACTTCCCAGAACACCTAATGCAAACGCCCTTCTGATATACATCCCTCCCATCTTCTTTTTCTTATGTCCCTGTTCTTGTAACAGTCTGGGGCAAGTCAGTCTGGGGAATTCCTATGGAAATCTTCCCATTGTTTCTCTCAGTATCAGTTTTATCTTACCATCAGACTCACAGTTTATTTGTAAAGACACTCCCTTCTCATTCCTTTCAATAGCCATATAAAGAAATTTAGACATAAGACTTATTTTAAAACTCATTGACATGGTACAAGACTAGAAACTCAGTGTGTTTATGCACATTCAGCAGCAAATGAACATTGAAACAGTTAGTGATGCCAGCTTCTCTTCTTGAGAGGGCTGCAACAATCCCCCCCCCTCCCCCTCGCCCCACTGGTTGGGCTCAAGTCAACATGCCAAACTGTGAACTGCAGTTATTCAGGATCTGATTTGTAATCCATTCAGATGTTCCTGAATAATAAGCCAAACAGTGTTTTACTGTAGTTTTTGACACTGGTACCAGTACCAAATTCAATGCCCTTGGAAGTGTAGAAGATGGAATCCTTTATTCTTTTTGTGCTGGAAAAAGAAAAGGAAGTTTGTGTTGACTGCAGGACCATGCCATCAGCAGTCTACTCATTCGAGCTTCTAGCTTCCTTTAACTCCAACCAGCACTAAGTATTGGTTTGCTAAAAAACTTTTCACATTCTTCTTCTGGATTTTAGCAGTGGGGTTTCTTCTGCTGAGTTATAAAACCTGAATGATTGCAGCATATTGCTCCAGGTTGTTTTCAGTGACCATTGCAACAATCATTTAAGGTTTACTTTCCCCATTATAAACAGAGTGCTTTGTGACAAATATTTATCAATTTTTATCCAGAAACCTTTGGGCTTTTTATGCATCCTTACTCTAATAAACTAGTCTGGGGGTTTTTTTAGTGGTTTAGAATTATATTTTATGCAATATTTTAGGAAACAAGTAGGAAATAGCTGCTTTACAGGGAGAGGGTCTATGGTTTTAATTTGTGAATTGCTTTCTTTAAATGAGGCTGAAAAACAAGCTGAAGCTGGGGAAGTAGCTGCAGTGGCTGTGACTCCAAAAGTAAGCCTTAAAAGAGGAAGACCAGCAAGTAACTTAAAACAAAAAGGAATTTTATTTCTTTTTCCCCATACAAAATAATTTAATATAGATGGTCAGAGGATTTATTGCCCCCAGATCTCTAGAATATTACAGAATATTTCCTAGTATGTAAACTTCCAAAATTTTTTTTTACATTCATACATATATATTTATATATATATATATATACACACACACACACACACATATATACACAGAGCTAAATTATTCTACGTGGCAACCTGAGGTATTTCGCAATTTAGCACATAAAAGGCCTTGAAAAGTTTATGGTTATGCTGGGTCATCTGAAATAAGAATCACTGTATCCCCTTGCCAGTATCACCTTCAGGAAGTCCAAAGTCACCATAGGAGACCAAAGTCTCCATAGGATTCTGCTAACTTACAGACTATGCAGTAAGACCTGTTTCAGCGTGGCTTCACGAAGGTTTATATTAATCAAAGATGTATAAAATTGGTACTGAAGTTGTGTTAGGATATTGATTTGCCCCAATCGAGCCCAGAGACACTTCAGAGACCAAGTCAGAGAAGTGGGTATTTGCTTTATTCAATGCACCGGGTGTGTGGGAATTGTTTCCACCAAACACACACACACCTCAGTACCCCCAAAGACACAGTGTTATAGGTAAAATTCATGAATATTCATTACATTCTTCAGGATAGGAGTGGTTATACAAATCATTTCTTGGAAGTCATTAATACCATTAGCATGTGCACCATGCATTCTCTGTATGTCCTGGTGGTCTTTGGAGACCCCAAAAGCCCTCTCCAGGGTGAAGGTCCTTCATGGGATGATTCAGTGGTTTCTGTGCTGGTTTCAAATGCATGCTTAGCTGATAAGCCATCAGGCCAGAGCTGTTAGCTACAATTTGAATTTGAATTAAGAGTTCAGCCTTCAGCCCTGGAAGCCACGGACAGGTGCCTGTGCTGGTGGAAGGGGGGGCAAAAGCTCAGAGAATCTATATCCATAAAACAAGTTTTTAAAAAAATGAGGGGAAGGAGACTGTCTATAGGTAGAGTTCAGAGGACAGTAAAAACAAGCAAAGAGCTGGAGAGATTTTGCTGGAAAGACATTTAAAGGAAATCTCTGTAGACCAATAGACAACTGAGAAGAAATTATAGCTATTGGAAGCAGCATGTAATTGAAAAGATTTCACTCCATGAAGCTCTTAAGACTACCACTAATATATAAGCTGAGTTTAGATTTGCACACTAAATTAATGACGTTTTTTCCCCCACTTACAATTGTCTTTTTATTTTCTTGTTTTAGGCACTTTAAAAATTATTATTATTAATATTATTATTAGCTGCATAACATCAGGCAGGGCCATTCTGAGTGCACTGGGTGGGAAAAGGCACAGAAATAGATGGTTTAAACCTCTTGGACTACTATCCTAAAGTACCAAAGTGTTGGTTGAGACTTTAATTTTTCAAAGGGATCTCAATTAAACTTTGATACACAGTTTCAATATTTGAATTTTGAAAAAGAGAGTATTTACCCTACTAAGTTTGACTCAAGTGTTGCTTCTATGTGTTGACATGAGAAACAATCCTTTTGGATAAGGAATGGGTGGTGGCTGTAAACTAACGTTATTTTTGTATAATTAGCTACTGAAGTAAAGGTTCCAAAACCATAAGTGAGACCCAAATTGATGAAATCACCTTCAGAAACCGACATGTGAGTTGGCTTTTTATATAAAATGCCTGTCTTTATTGTAAACCAAGTGTTTGCATTTGATGAGCTGTCACGATTTGCTGAGTTCCCGCTCAGCATTTTCCTTGTAGCACTCAGTATAAGTTGGATGTTGCAGTCAGGATGGGTGGACAACCAGATGGGTAAATGTCTTGGGGTGATGTTATGATAATCCTGTATTCCCCATCGTTAGCTTGTATGCTCAGAAATGTGGTCCTGTAGCTTTAACTGCATTCAACAGCTGAGAGAAGCGCGGGTTGTTTTGAAAACTCTTCCCCAAGCCTCTCTGCGGGGGAGGAAGCAGGAGGAAAAGCACTCTAGGGAGACTGGCTGCTGCGACTGCTGTCGAAGTTGCTAGCTCTTTTCCTGGAATTCCTTCTTCGCCGTTTTCTTATTTTTGGAGCCTTTTTTTCCGATTTGCTTTCTCGTCCGGAAAACCCAAGGAGCCCCGGAGCACGGCAGACGAGAATCCTCCAGGGAGCTACTGGAGCAACTCCGCCCAGCCCCCGGGGGCCCCCGGAGAGGGGAAACTACGTCTGAGGAAAAGTTCACCAGCTGTTTACTCAAGTTTAATAACTCCTTTTCCCCTGTTTTCCCCTTCCCCTGTGCCTTGCAGGGCACTCTGCGTGTTTTGTTAAATAAATAGGGTTTTTTTCACTTTCATCTAAGAAATTCTGTTGTGGGTGGGGAGAGGGGGTGTCAGAGACCTTGGCTTTCGGGAGAGGCGTTTGGAGTGCTCTCCACCTAGAAAAAATTATCTCTAATCCGGGACAGTAAAAAAAGTGGTTGGATGATTGGGCTCAGAGGATAGGGGTAAATAAATAGGTTGTTTTCTACCTGGAGGCTGGTAACAAGTGGAATACTGCAGGGGTCTATCCTGGGACCTGTCCTGCTTAACATCTTTATCAATGACCTGGAAGATATGACACAGTACACTCTCTTCAAGTTTGCAGATGTCAGCAAATTGATGGTGGGGCGGGTTGCAGTCAATACACTTGAGGGCAGAGCTGCCATCCAGAGGAAACTAGATAGGTTGGAGGAACAGGATGACAGGGACCTCAGGAAATTCAACCAGCACAGATGCCAAGTCCTGCCCCTAGGAAGGAAGAACCCCTGGCAATGGTACAGGCTGGGGCCTGAATGTGGAGCAGCTCTGCTGAAAAGGACCTGGGGATCCTGGTAGACAGAAAGCTGACCATGAGCCAAGAGTGTGCCCTGGCAGCAAAGGGGGCTAATAGTATCCTGGGCTGTACCCTACAGGAGTGTAGGCAGTTGTATTTGGTCTGGCTCGGATGCAGTTCGCTTTTCCCATAGCAGCCCTCACAGTGCTGTGCATTTGTAGCTACACAGGTGTTGATAAAACACCAATGTTTTGCTACTGATGAGCAGTGCTCCCACAGCAACAAGGCTGTCTCACCACCACCCCCCCACCTCCCCAAAGGCTGGAGGGTGGGCAAGAGGTTTGGAGGGGACATAGCCAGGACAGCTGACACAAACTGACAAAAGAAATATTCTATGAAGAGAAATGAAGGGGAGGAGGGGCATTCATTATTAAGGCATTTGTCTTCCAAAGCAATCTCTACATGTATTGAGGTCCTACTTCCCAAAAAGTGGCTGGACATGGCTTGCTGATGGGAAGAAGAGAATAAGTTTTGTTTGTTTATTTCTGGGCATGGTCTTTGCATTCTTTCATTAAATCACCTTTATTTCAACCCATGAGTTTTTCATCTTTTTTTCTCCCCCAGTCCTGCTGAGGAGGGGGAGTGACAGAGTGGCTTGATGGGCATCTAGCAGCCAGCCAAGGTCAACCCACCACAGCAGTAGATTGAGAAAAGTGATTACCCCTCTCTATCCAGCATTTGTTATACCACATCTAGAATCCTGGGTCCCCCAGCACAAGCAAGATTACAATTAACTGGAGCGAGTTCAGCAGAGGGCCATCAAGCTGGTCAGAGGGCTGGAACACATGTCCTAGGAGGGGCTGAGGCAACTGGGCTTGTTCAGCCTGGAGAAGAAAAGGCTTTGGGGGAGACCTAACAACAGCCTTCCAATACCTACGAGGAGTTCATCAAGAAGGAGCGAAGGTTGTCACAACAGTGCATGGTGGGAGGATGAGAGACAATGGGCATAAATTGAAACAAGAGAGGATCAGACTGCATACAGGGAAATACTTTTTCACACTGAGGACAGTCAAGCAAGTGGGGCAGGGTTCCCAGAGAGGTTGTTTAGTCTCCATCCTTGTAGATTTTCAAGATCAGACTGGAGAAAGCCCTGAGTAAACTGGTTTGAACCACCTCCAGCAAGGGGTTGGACAACAGACTTCCAGAGGCCCTTTCCAATCTGAATTATCTTATGACCCTATGAAATGAAAGATTTAAGAGTGAGCCAACTTTGTGCAGGTAGAGCATTTGATAGTAAAAACAAAAAAAAGCACAATCTTCCTGAATTGAGAGTTAGGTTCTCTTTTAAACTGGGTATAGATAATGAATATGAAGCTTAAATATTTTACTGGTTTAGTGTTCATGAAGAAGACAAAGAAAAAAGAACTGGAAGAAAAGCCAAAAAAACAAGAGGGAAAAGATAAGGAGAGTCAGAAGACAGAAGACAAATTGAGGAAGGAATTAGACAGAGGAGAAGCAAAGAGGGAGAGCGAACCAAAAAGGAGAAATACTTCCCAAGTGGGTTCTACATCAGCATCTGATTCTGAAGAGGATGAAGGAGAATATGAAGGTGATAAGGTATATTACTCTTTATCAACTTACTTGTTGTAAAGAACAGTAGTTCACTGAAAATATTTAATAAAGCTAATACTGGGTCTTCAGTTTTTCTATTAAGTGTTGGAGCCTTGTGTCTGGCTAATATAAATGCACGTCTTGGAAATGAGAAGTTGCAGAAGGCCCTCCTGTCAAATAATCTTTTCAATAACATTTAGATATTTACAAAGAAAAAAATTCCAATTTTTTTCAAAGTTGATGTCAAATGTAAGTGATTTATTGTGGCAAAAGTTGGGTGGGTGGGTGGGGAGGGGTTTAATGTGCTTACTTGAATGCATATATTTTTTGTCATGAGTGTTGAGAATCTGTGGGGTCTGTGAAATATGTTTTTGAAAGATAAGAACCTCTCTCTAGTTGATAATTTGGGAATGGCTTTGGGTTTTTGGTGTTTGGGATGTTTTTCTCCATATCTGAAAGCACTAATAAAACTCAGTTTCTTATCTGCATATATGTAGCAATGAGACATGGACACTCTCTTCATGAGGAGAGAATCACTTTATTGAGGCCACACACAGGTTTATATAGTATACTACGGAACAAAACCTTTTATACAGTGCTAAAAATATTCTAGCTAAAATTATACTTGTTAGCATTCTTGTTAACTTAAACACTCATTGGCTGCACGCCACCGGCCTGCAGCTGTCCACATGGTGTCCATGCACTGTTCTGACCAACAAGGATTCTGCTCAGGCGTCTGATCATGCAGGTGCTTATATAACTTGGTTTTGCCTGCATGTCAGCTATACTTTTCCCCAAATGCTTAGCAAAAGTGAGCAAATGCCTTTTATTTATTTTATAAGAGTTTTCTTGTCTACCACACATATAAAAGGTTTGGATTTAGTTACAGAGGAATGCTAACTCTCATCAGGGTATTTAATGGTCTAGAGCAATAATATGTAGACATCTAGAGCAGGTAGGTTTAACTATTAATGTTTTTGACATTCAGTAATCTAGAGTCCTTCTCTCTTCTCACCTTAAAACACTAAATAAAAACAGAAGAAAAAAGGAGGGAGAATTTTTCAAGGGGCTCATAGAAGAAACATGTTCCGAAGTCAACATGAGGGAGAACTGACAGAAAGAAAGTGTAAGCAAGAGGAGCAAATGAAATCTGAGCTGTGAGTATGTTTTAATACATAGTGTTTGTATATTGTGGTAGTACTATGAAACTAAGAGGAGGCACAAAATCTGATAAAATTCCCAATTGGGTTGCACTGTGATCTGTGTCTTCCCTCTGCCCTCCCCCCCTTTTTTTTTTCCTAAGCATTACTCAACTTTTTAGGTGGAGAATAAAAAGCTTTTGTAAATCAATATGTATTATTGTGGGAGGATGAGAAAAATTGAATCCAGAAACTAAGTGATGTCAGCCTTTCAGTGACTTCGATTTCCTAACAATAGGACAGAGTTGGGTGGGTTCTGTTTAGAAGTATCCTGAGAATACCTGAAGAGAGAGCTAACTCTCTTGTTCCAGCAGGGCCATGTATTACATTTTAAGTAATTGTTGAATACATGAGATTGAGATTGATTTAAGAAAGAGACAAAACTTCACAACCTATATAATTTTAAGTTGTAAAGCCAGTATGTTTATTGCAGCGCCAGGCACGTGGGAGGTAGCCTTTCAAAGACACCTGCGCCGTCAGTCCCGTATAGCTCAGTATATATGTGGTTACATGTTACAAATTCATAGAGTTTCCCAATACGCTTATACATATGCATAACCTATCCCCGCTTTGTATTATAATGAGTTCAAAAGTCATTTTTATATCCTTGCGCCTGTGTAGTTCTGTTTTATGGAGGGATCTTTGCAGAAGGTCTTTTTCACTGACCTTCTCTCCATCCAAAGGCCAGAACAACAAATTTGGTTTTTTTGCCAGCGTGGAAGTTCCAGAGTATCACAGTCCATGTTTGGCAAACACAATGAATGCTAAGTCAGTAGATATATTGTGTGGTAAGCAGTTTCTGACAAGTTATCTCTTAACTTCTGATTCCCTTGTATCAAGATTTATATCAAAATTCTATAGCCATTAATTAAGTTGCTCAGGATGAAGAATACATAGGGTTCCCTGGAAAACACTTCCTTCTCTGTCTGGCAGCTGGAGGCTATACTATCAGGCAGAACAAGGAAGAAATTATGATTTATGCTACTCTGGCTCTACAAAGCCAGTTGAGTAATATCAAGCAGTTTGCAGTCAAAAGATAAATTATCACAAATGAACCAAGCATTAGCATGGAGAGAAGATCCTGCCAGAAACTTAGGGCTTTGGGACAGCAGGAAGAAATTGATCTGACCCATTTTCAAGACCTATTCCACAAGTGGGTGAAGAAGCCCCCACCATGAGATCTACACAGTTCTTGGGAGGGAGGAAGAAGGGGGAGAACAAGGTAAAACTTCTGGGAATTAGGAGAAGAAAACAGTCCCCTTCATCTATAACAATAAAATTATAACTTTTCTCTATCATTTAAGAAGAATCTAGATTTATTTACCCACACCCACACACATACCAGTGATTTAGTCTCTTCCTTTTCAGTTATATTTTCTCTAGAAACCTAAACACACTTCTTCCTTTGGCTAAACCTAAACTTTTCCAATGTCCCAAAGACACTAAATTGTTTTAATAATTTCTGAAATTCTTAATATATTATTATGGAAATTTCACATTGTCTTGGTTTAAGACAATTTATGGGACGGACACTCCAAAATTAGTTACCTCCCCTTTTAGTTTTAACCACTCCCCTTTCACCAATAAGGAGAGATGAATGCAAGAAGATATAAGTGAAAAAATAACAGTTTACTAAAAAATGAACCATCAACAGGCAAAAATAACAGTAATAGTCACTTGATACAAAGTTGCGGAATTCTCTTGGACTCTGCAGGAACAAAGAAAACCAAAATGGCAGAGAAAGCCCTCCCTTCCCCCCCAAGATGATGCCCTCCATAGATGACCGTGTGGTCGGAAAGACAAAGGTAAAAATGGCGGGCAAGCCCTGCTCTGCTCAACCTTTCCCTCTGGAACAAAACAGGAAGGGAGTAGCATACGAAGCAGTTCTGGTGGCAGATGAGAGGTGCTGGCATTGCCTGGGGAGCTCCAGCTCCACGGTGTCAGCTTCCTGCTTCCTTTCGGTGACACAGTGCATGTGTCTGAGGTCAGTGCTGCCACTTGCTGCCTCCTCCTGCCACCCTCTGGACATGGTGTTGTTGTCTCAGGTCGCTGCCCCAATTTGGGGGGGGAGTGAGAAAGGGGTAATCAATAGGTAACTAAAGTTAACTATTGAGAGACAGAATATGTGAATTCTGAAACCTAGAAAACAACATTCCCTTAATCTTGTCAAGATAAGAGAGACAAGAATCTGTTTGAAGCCAGCACAGAAACCACTGAATCATCCCATAAAGGACTACGCATGCTCCAGAAAGAAAGGTGAAATGTACATTGTGATGAAGGCTACTGGGATCTTCATCTGAGGAGACCCCCAAAGACCACCAGGACACACAGCACATGCATGGCACACATGCTAATGATATTAATGACTTCCAAGAAATTATTTGTATAACCACCCCTATCCTGGGGAACGTGATGAATATTCATGAATTTTACCCATAATATTGTGTTGTTGGAAGTGCCGAGTGTGTGTGTTTGGAGGAGTGAATCCCCCACACCCGACGCGCCAAATAAAGCAAATACCCACTTCTCTGACTTTGTCTCCGAAGTGTCTCTGGGCCTGCTTGGGGCTAATCAGGAGGAGAAAACAGACTTGCTGAGCACTGAAGACTGGTGGCCCAGCCCCAAACAGCTCCAGCTCTGTGCTGTGGACAGGTATTTGCAGAATTTGCCCTGAAGCAGCCTAAGATTGTGAAAGGCAGTCTCGTGGAGACCCAAACCAAGCAAGGAGCTTGGAGAGAAACAAAAGAAGGCTTCTGCCTTGCGCTGTCCCAGCTTCCCTGAGAGAATGAAAGAGAAAGGGCAAGTGGCTTCTCCCTGAGCGTCCCTGACCTTAAAGAGACCCCGGCACCCTCCGACCTCCGTGGTTCCATTTCCGACTGCCAGGTCTTAAAGAGACAGTAACAATTTTGGGCATATGACATAGCACAGATAAATATGGAATACTGATGCCTAAAAATGCTGGTAAAAATGAAACACAGACACCACAGTACAGGGAAAAGGGTATTACCTTGGTTTAATATGATCCCAGGTGCACCATCATCAAAGGTGGTACCACAATGAAAAAGAAGGCCCCGGGTACAATGGGTATACAATTTTATGGACCTCACAAATTAGCATACCTATCTAAAATTCCCCAATAAAAAACCTAACAAATGAAGTAATTGCCCCCTTATTCAAATTACCTCCCCCCCAAAAAGGCTACAACTTAGTTTACAAAAACATGTTCCAGAGATGAGGCTCCATTTAAGGTTGGTGCCTCATGTTCTTGAGATTGTGGGGATGTTTCATCTTTCTCAAAGAATTCTGAACTAGGCTAGAGTACAAGGGTTGTAAACGTGGGCTAAGATATAGGGAGTAAAAGTACAGGAATGGGAAAAGGTAAAAAGTATATAAAAAGAGTATAAAGAGAAAGGACAAAAAACCATCAGGCATCAATACAATTCACATTTCTGGGGTTACTCAGGACATTATGCACACCTTATTCCATATCATCTATGTCATGCCCAAATTATTATCTTTCAACTGTACATATATGTACATGTATACATTTAACTATATACAAATGCAATTATTATTATGGTAGCAACTGACCATCCCCTAGGATGTGGATTGAGTTCATTTGGTCCATGACTGGTATAACGAGAGCAGTCCATTCTCATGGTCCATGGTATTTAAAACATGCAGTGGCAGTGCCATCCGGCAACCAACTTTACATATACAATTCAACATTACAGGCTGTTCTCACCCAAAGTAAATCCCCCTGAGGTACACAACATGTTTCCCCGCCCTTCTGCATTACCCACCAAGTATAACCAGGTTCTTGAGCAAAAACAATCCCACTGAGGGGTTTGCCTTTGCTTGAGGTGGGATTAATCCAAACTCTTTCCTCACTCTTTCCTCTCATATGCACCACAGGGACTTAGTCTGCTGTACTCATGGGTTCGGATTGGGCAGGGCTAGCTCAGTTAGTGGAACCTCTGGTGTTAACTAACCAGGTGGCCTTTGCTAAATGCAGATCCCAATGCTTGAAGGTCCTACCACCCATTGCCTTCAGTGTGGTTTTTAACAGTCCATTGCACTGTTTGACTTTCCCAGCGTCTGGTGCATGATAAGGGAATATGATACACCCACTCAGTACTGTGTTCTCTAGCCCAGATGTTTATAAGGCTATTTTTTAAATGAGTCCCATTGTCCAACTCAATTCTTTCAGTGGTGCCATGTTGCTGCAGGACTTGCTGTCAGTCCACTTCCCACTCCACTCTCCATTAGACTTACACACAGGCCATATAGGGCTATTGAAGGGTGAGTGAGTCTTGCTGACCACCCCCTGGCTCTCCAGATCACGGAACATCTTATGGATGGGAATCATGGAGTCTTGGTTCATGGGGTATTGCTGATGATGCACTGTTGTGGTGGTGATTAGGACCTGTTGTTCTTCAACCCTCAGGAGTCCTACCACAGAAGGGTCCTCTGAAAGACCAGGCAAGGTGTTCAATTGTCCAGTGTCTTCTGTCTCCACAGCAGCTATCCCAAAAGCCCAGCAACATCCTTTTGGGTCTTTGAAATACCCACTCCTGAGGTAATCTATGCGAAGAATACACAGGGCCTCTGGACCAGTCACAATAGAGCATTTCCTCCACTCCTTCCCAGTCAAGCTCACCTCAGTTTCCACCACAGTCAACTGCTGAGACTCTTCTGTCACCCCAGCAATGGAAACAGGTTCTGTCCCCATATGTCCTGATGGCATCAAAGTACATTGTGTGCCAGTGTCAACCAAGGCCTTGTATTTTTGTGGTTCTGATGTGCCAGGCCATCAGATCCACACAGTCCAATAGACCCGATTTTCCCTGGCCTCTACCTGGCTAGAGGCAGGGCCTCTCTACTTCTGGCTATTGTTCCCTTCCTATGCATACATTCTGGAGGTGCCTTCAAGGGGATCAGACATGTCATCCTCCCTTATGCCTAGGAGCTCATTCACGGGAAACTGGAGCTACAGTCATTCTTGCAGAATTCCTTCTGTTAGTAGTTTCCTCCTTTAGCTTATGCACCTGTGCTGCTAGGACAGAAGTGAGTTTTCCATCCCATCTTCTCATATTTTCCCCATGCTTACGCAGGAAGAACCACAGGTCACCTTGTGGGGTGTACCCTCTCCCTAGCCGGGGGACATCTGCTTCTGATAACAGGGGATCTGGTCTGTAGTGATGAAACATGGAGACAGTCCTCTCTAAGTTCCTTCCTGAGTTTCTGATGGCTGTCTTCAATCCTTTCTTCCAATTTCCACATACCCTCAGTCAGGTCTGTTTCCATGGCTGAGACATGGGCTCATGTTGGGGCGTGGTCAGTATTTTTGTATGTCTGGAGCCTGCTTGTCATAGTACCCATCGTCTCGTTTTCCTTGTTCCACTGCAGTGATGCTAGGAAGTAGGAGTACACTTGTGTCCCGAGTCATGCGAATTTTGGCCACATCAGTGTGGTACATTTTGCAAGGTCTGGACCCTTAGCGGGTTGGTCGTCATTTGAGAAAAGGATCTCTAACACAGCCAGTTTTCTCAGGTGTTGGATTCCTTGCTCCATGGGTTTCCAAGGGCATTGCTGCAGCTGGAGATCTTCTTGGCAAAGGTATCTTTCCTTCACTCTTGCTAAGAGTCTGATGCCTTCAAAGCTGGTAAAAATAAGAGGCAGACACAGCAGCATAGGGAAAAAGAGTATTACCTTGGTTTTAATAGGATCCCAGGTGCCCCCTCATCAAAGGTGGAATCATGCCGAGGAGCACCCCCCCGTGTACAATGTGTATACAATTTTATGGACCTTACAAATTAACATATCTACCTAAAATCCCCCAATAAGAAACTTAACAAATGAAGTAATTGTCCCCTATTCTAATTATCCCCCCCAAATGAGACTACAATGTAGTTCACAAAAACATGTTCCAGAGAGGAGACCCCATCCAAGGTTGGAGCCTCTAGTTCTGAGATAGTAGGGATGTTTCATCTTCCCCAGAGAACCCCAAACTAGGCTAAATATCAGAGTACAAGGGTTATAGACATGTAGGGCTAAGGTACAGGGAGTGAAAGGTACAAGGAAAGGGAAATGTATAAAAAGGGTATATAAAGGGTATAAGGAGAAAAGACAAAAACCATCAGGCATCAGTCACGTCCAGACACTGAGAGGTTCTGGTCTCCTCATGATCCCCTGGTCAATACCCACATCACGCGACAAAGATCCCAAGTGCCTCACTTCATTACCATCCAAAATTGTACCATCATCTGCAGTGTCTCAGACTTGGATCAACCAGCTCAATACAGACTCCGTGGTTTTTCAGGTGAGGTCTTTCCTTGATGCCTGGTGATTTTTGTCTTTTCTTTTTATACCCTTTTAATTACATTTTTATACTCTTTCCCTCTCCTTGTACCCTTCACTAACACTCCTTGTACCTTAGCCCCACATATTTATTAGTCATGGAGTCGGATATTTAGCTTAGTTTGGGGGTTTTGCAAAGCAAGAAGACGAAACATCCCTACTATCTCAAAACTAGAGGCTCCAACCATTGACAGAGCCTCCTCTCTGGAACATGTTTTTGTAAACTAGGCTATAGTCTCATTTGGGGGCAGGGGGGTAATTAGAATAGGGGGACAATTACTTCATTTATTAAGTTTCTTATTGGGGGATTTTAGGTAGATATGCTTATTTGCGAGGTCCATAAATTTGTATACGCATTGTACATGGGGGGTACTTCTCAGCATGTTTCCACCTTTTACGAGTGTGCACCCAGGATCCTATTAAAACCAAGGTAATACCCTTTTTCCCTTTATTGCTTTGTCTGCTTCATATTTTTACCAGCCAATAAGGCATCATCCTCAGATTGCAGTGACTTTCTAAGGATGAGGCTTCAGTGATTATTTCTGGTTCTGATTCGTCTGCTGGCTGTGAGGGTCCTGCCTCCCCATCCTCATCCACAGGGCAAATGGATTTGGTCTTGTATTTTCTCTTCTGGACAGGAGCGACTGCTATTGGCTCAGGCTGCCTGTCTGGATTAACTGCAGCCTGAGTGACCGTGGTGTCTGCCAATGTGTTCTGTTTCCCCTCTGGCTGTAGCTGCTGCTGTACAGAAATGAGATGCTTGCGGTAAGCATTAGCCAGAGCCCAGCACAGTGCAATAAGTTGCCCATCTCTGGAACTGCCACTGTAATTTTCCTTCAGATATTCTGCAACCTTTACTGGATTCTGTATTTGTTCAGGAGGGAATTTCCAAACTATTGGGGCACAGAATTTCTTCAAAATTTGGCCTATATCCTCCCACATTTCATGCCACTCAGGATTTTCTGCCACTGGGGCAGATCTCTGGGAAACTTCCTTGGAAATCTCAGATCTGATTCTAAATGTGTTGTAGGCTGTATAGAGGAGACATAGCAGAATTAGCAGCAAAAATATGGTGTAGATAAGTACTGGAAGGCTGCTACAAAGTCTCCCTGGATCCTTCTCTTCCCCAGGCTGAACAACCCAAATTCTTTTGGCCTACCTTCATAGGAGAGGTGCTCCAGCCTCCTGATTAACTTTGTTGCCTCCCTTTGAATCTGCTCAAGCAGGTCCATGCCTTTCTCATGCTGGGGGCCCCAGAGCTGAACACAGTTCTCCAGGTGGGGTCTCACGAGAGACAAATCTTGTTTATTTTTAAATAGATGTAATTTTTATGCACCTAGGGAACTATACAGAGATCCACTTCAGTAAAAGTAAGGAGCAGTAGCTGATGTTAGTGACTGTGCATAATTGTGTTAGTTTGAAAATAAACCAGTGGAGGAATTAACCCCACACAAATATATTGCGAGACATTCCAAGTCAGAACTACAATTTAATAGGAAAAATTAAAGTAAAGGCAATAATACAGAAAAAACAGCTTAAACTAACAGTCAAAATACAACCTGCCACCCTGTTGGTCAGGGTGGCGGTAGCAGTTCGGTTAAATGGTGGCTGCAGTCTCCTTGTAGTAATGGATGTGGGCTTGTTGAAGTGGTGATCTGCAGAAAGGTCTGATCGGTCTCTGGAGGTCCAGTGGTGGTTCTCTAGCTCTTGTCTTCTGGGAATCCAGTGGCAGTGCCCTGTGGTGTTTCAACCTCAGCTTATTTACAGGTAGGAATGTTCAGTTCCTCCCCTCTGGGCAGGGCATCTCACAATGGGATGATGTAATTCTATGAGTCATTCCAAGAGACCTTGATGGCCCATTAGCGGAGATGGCCCCTTGGAGGGTGTTATCAGGACTGAGTCATGCTGAAGATAAAGAACACTGCCCCGCTTAACAGCTTATGGAGATGGTAATAGAATACATACTTTTAGTTACACCTTCCATGTAACCCAAGACAACAGTTTAGATTGCACCTGATGCCTAATTATTAGTCACAAAACTTAATATTGATAAAATGTGAAAAGTTTTATTTTTCTTTTTGCTTTCTTGCAACTTCCTCTGTTAGTATAATGGATATAAATCGAATTTTTTGTTTAATTTTTTATAAATAATTATTTTCCATTTTTCTTGCCTAAGTAGCTACCTCATTATTTGTGAGGCAAATTCAATTCAGTGCTTTGTACATAAGACACAGTAACGCAGGGGGGGAGGAGGGGTGGAAACAGGCCTCTGCGTTTACCGAAAGTGTCTCTAAGGCTGTCGAGAGATCACTCCAGCCAGCACTGCTTTGGTGCTGTACAGAAAGACCCTTCTCACACCCGTGCCAGTGTAAGGCACAGATTCTCACTCACCCAGAGAGCCGGATAGCTCATGCGTTACCAGAGACAAAGAATCCAGAGGCTCAATCAGCCGGATATTCCAGAAGTTTATTCCAGAGGGTTCCAGGGTGAAAGAGAACGAATAACCCCACGTGTCCCTAGATATAGGGATCACCTGGGATCAGGGGAGAGGAGGCGGGGGGAACACCACAACCAATGGGAGAAGGGAGGGATGGAGTCAGGGGTTAGGTTACAGCCAGGGGGATTTACATAATTTGGGGAGGGACTTATCATGTTACTTGGACTAGGATGTTTCCCACCAGTGAAGCCCTGCTGTACTGGAACCACTCGGCTCCCCAGCAGTTCCTGAGGTGGTATTATCCACCACCACATCTCCCCCTTCCTTATTTAAAGGAAAGGCCTCCCCTACTTGCTTAGTTAAACACTTCTTGAGGCAACCGAACAAGCTTAGAACAAGGAAAATTATTAGGATCACCCACAGTCCAGTTTTGACTAAGGATGTTAGCCATCCTTGAAGTCCCCATTGTCCAAAAAGATCGCCGATCCAGTCTGCTTCTTTTTCTGTCTTTAGTTCTTTGATTTGATCCTTTATTTTCTGTATCGTCGCGTGGATGCTCTGGCTATGAGATGACAGGTTGAAGCAACACAGCCCCTCGATTTCTTCCCAGCCATGTCCATGGGCCAATAAAAGAAAGTCGATGGCTGCTCTGTTTTGCAGTGTTGCATGCCTGGTGGTTTCTTCATCTTCAAGAAGTTGAGAGAGGGCACTCGAGGTTAGGTTAGCATGCTTTCTGAGCCAGCACTCAAGGTGGCTAAGTTCACCTAAGGCTTTTGCTGCCGCTACTCCAGGCAGGAGAAATGATGCAGCAATCCTTTTAGACAATGACCAATTGATAACTTCGCTATTACAATTTGGATCTAATCGTTGTATATTTCTTTTTTGGTGGGCCAATTGAGTATGGTTTCTCCAATATAGAATTTGGGTTTTGTTGGGTGCCAGTACAGAAAGCCTGCCGAGAGTGTACGGCCCCCCTGGAACTGGGATGGGATTCCAAGCAAAGATCATTAAAAGATGGTTTTCTGTTACTTTTTTCTTTTTTCCCTCTCATCCCCCTTTTTTTTTTCTCATAACACATGGGTAATAGGGTAGAAGGTTAGGGAAACACATGAGGGTAACAGATAAGGGATTTGTGGGTTTGGGGAACTGCTTGAAAGCGGCACAAATAGCTGTTCACGTGACTGGTATCTTGCGCCGACGTCTTCTCCAAGCGGCACTGGTTTCTTTGTCTGGAGTTTCTTTGTCAGCGTCTGGTGTGTCATCTTTCGTCTGCTCAGGAGCTGTCGCTGACGGTTGGAGGTAGGGCTTTACATATTTTCCTGGTATCCACCTGGGTCCTGAAGGTGTGGAAACACAAGCATATCCCCTCCCCCATACAATTAGTGAAAAAGGGCCTGATATTCGATGGCTTTCTGGATCTTTGATTAACACTGGCGGTTGTTCTTTTAATTTGGCTTGGGTCGAATTAGTAAAATGCCGGAACACAGGGGGTCAGGCTCTTCAAACGAATTGTTTAAGAAATTTATTGTGAAAAGGGCTTTGCAGAGTCTCAAAATGGGAGAATTGAGTTCTGACCCTCCCTGCTGTTGGTCTAGGACCCTCTTAATTGTCTGGTGGGTCCTCTCAACTATGGATTGTCCTGTGGGGGAGTGGGGGATACCTGTAATTTGTTTGATGCCCCATGAGCTAAAAAACTCTTGAAGTTTGTTAGAGATGTATGCTGGACCGTTGTCAGTTTTTATCTCAGCAGGAACACCCAGGGTAGAGAAAGCAAGGAGAAAGTGCTTTATAACATCTCTTGCCTTTTCTCCTGCATGGGCAGATGCAAAAACAGCTCCAGAAAATGTATCTACAGAAACGTGTACGTATTTTAATTTGCCAAACTGAGGGACATGGGTTACATCTGTTTGCCAGATTTCGCAGCTGCCTAGACCCCGGGGGTTAACCCCGGACCCTAATGATGGCACTTGGTAGCTCTGACAGCTAGGACAGGTTGCTACAATTGCCCTTGCCTGGTTTCGAGGTAGTTTAAACATTCTTATGAGTGCTGGTACATTCTGATGGTAAAATTGATGGCTCAGCTTTGCCTGAGCAAAGGTGTCTGGAATGTTAGGAGCTTTCACTGGCATAGCTAGAGCGTCTGCCCTCCGATTCCCTTCAGCGATTGGTCCAGGGAGATCGGTGTGTGACCTCACATGCATCACATGGAACGGCTGCTTTCTGTGAGAAAGCAGAAAAACAAGTTTTGAGAGCAGTTTATACAATTTAGGATTTGACACTTCTTTTAGCCAGGCATGTTCTGCTCTGGCAACTACTCCAGCTACATAAGCCGAATCTGTTACCAGATTAATAGGTTCTTCGAACATCTCGAAAGCTCTAACAACAGCTGATAGCTCCGCAATTTGCGGAGAGCCCTCCACTATCTGGACATCATGCTCCCACACTTGCGTTTCGGGATGTTTCCAAGTCATGACTGACTTTTGGGATTTCCCGGAGCCATCTGTAAAAAGAGTTAGAGCCTTGAGAGGGGTTCGACTTTGAAGTTCTTTTGGGGCCAAATGAAAAGTCGAATTGAATAATTTATGTTTTGGATGATGATTTGAAATCTTGCCTGGATAACTATCCAGAGCAAATTGAAGGTGTTCATTTGTTTGGAGTACGTTTTTTAAAGAATCATTTTCCAATGATGGATAGATGCAGCTGAAATCACACCCTGCAAGGGTATGGAGGCGTGCTCTGGCTCTCATAATTAGTTGGGCTACTTGTTCTTGTCGTGTTGTTATGGTTTTGAGCGGCTGATGTGATAAGAAGATCCACTCTATTATAAGAAGTGGGTCTCTTTGTGCAGTGTCCCATTGAAAAATCAGTCCATACAGCCTGGGTGACTCACCCAGAACGATGAAATTAAAAGGTAACTCAGGACTTGTCCGATGGGCTTGGCGAGAAGACAGGGCAAGCTGTACCTTAGCAATGGATTCCCGGGCCTCCTCTGTGATGACTCGGCGTGAGTCCAGGTGGTCACAGCCTTTCAGGAGGCTAAACAGTGGTGCAAGGTCTTCCGTAGTAACTCCCAGCAGAGGACGAACCCAGTTTATAGATCCACACAACTGGTGCAAGTCCCGGAGTGTCTTTGGGTTGTCTTTGATGGTGAGCTGCTGGGGTATGATGGTCCGTTCGCTGATGCGGAGTCCCAGGTAGGTCCACGGGCAGGTACGCTGAATCTTTTCCTGCTGGATCTCAAACCCTGCTTTCTCAATGGCTTGAATAGTTTTCTCTAGAGTTAAGTTCAGGTATTTATCATTTGGTGCACAAATCAACACATCATCCATGTAGTGGAGAATGATAGAACGTGCAAACTCTTTGCGGATGGGGGACAGGATGCGAGCCACGTACCATTGGCAAATAGTTGGAGAATTTTTCATACCCTGGGGTAACACACACCAGTGGTATCTGCGCTGGGGGACTTCCTGGTTTAGGGATGGCACGGAGAAAGCAAACCGAAGAGCATCACTTGGGTGTAGGGGGATTGTGAAGAAACAGTCTTTAATGTCAATGACAGCAAGCTTCCAATTCCTAGGAAGCATTGAGGGCGAGGGCAGGCAAGGCTGTAGGGGTCCCATATCCTTAATGACTTCATTGATTTTCCTGAGGTCTTGGAGGAGCCTCCATTTGTCTTTTCCAGGTTTCCGTATGACAAAGACAGGGGAGTTCCAAGGGCTATTAGATGGTACAATGTGACCCTTGGCAAGCTGTTCTTCTACTAGGGATTCTAAAGCGCTGAGCTTCTCTTTGCTTAGGGGCCACTGGGTCACCCAGACTGGGTTATTTGTCTTCCAGGTAAGGGGTGGGGTGGAGCGTCTCCCAGTGGCCCCAGCTAGAAATCCTGAGATGGAGGTGGGATTACCAGCTGAGTCCCCCACTGGGTAAGGAGATCTCTGCCCCAGAGGGTAAAACCAGAGTCAATTACGTACGGGCGGATGGTGGCTGTGTGTCCTTCAGGGCTTTCTATGATGATATTATTTGTACTCCTCTGGGAAGTTGCTGACCCTCCTATGCCTGTGATTCTCCCGCCTGCTGGTTTGGTTTTCCAGTCCTGGGGCCATTCTGCTCGAGAAATGATGGTTACATCGGCCCCTGTGTCTACCATCCCCGTCAGGTAAGCAGTGGATTTATCATTGTGTAGTTTACAATGCATCATGGGCTTGTCTGCGCCCACAACCTCTGCCCACCATATGGAAGGTGTTCTGTGGCACCTGGGGTGGTTTTCAGGTAGTATGATAGCTTGTGCTACCACCTGACCCTTTGATAGAAACCAGGGAGTGTTGTTACAGGAGACAGAAATTTGTACTTGTCCACTGGGGTCTACTTTGTGCACCGCAGGTAAAATAGAAAGTTCAGGTGGACCGTGCTTAGTGTCCCCGACTACCAAAATGTCCACAGTCTTATCAAAAGGTTTTTCAAAATTTACATATATGTGTTGTTGATTTCCATTGCAGAAGTGGTGTGTATCAGTACTTACAAGACGGAGTCTTTTGTCTGTTCCGCTGTGCGGTGTGCAGTTACAGTCCATGGCAGGGGTTGCAGGGCAGGGAGAGACAGCCGTAAGATTTGTGTCTTTGCGCGGAGCCGTGCCGCGCTTCACTGTCCGTTTCCCTGGTCCTTCTGATGGTGATGCTGGCAGGGACAGCCTGGGGGTACAGCCTCAGTATTCTTGTTAGTATTTCTCTTAACACGTTTTGGTTCAGGGCAGTCTTTGACCATGTGTTGAAAACTTCCACAATTATAACATCTACGAGGTATTCTATGTGATGCTGCTAGTGCTTCTGCTACCCCTTGTGAAACTGCTTGGGCTATAGTTGCCTCAGGGGATGCTAATTTGGTGCAAGCCTCAATTATCTGATCGAGGGTAAGGAGGTGGATCTAGAGGGAGAGCTCGAAGGACTTTTTTACAACTCTCATTAGCATTTGCCATAGCTAATGCACGCAGCAGCTCCTTTTGGGCTTCTGAATTCCCAACTTGCTTTTCAACTGATTCTTTTAGTCTGTCGAAGAATTTTATAAAGGACTCATCGATTGCTTGTTTTATGGTGGAGAAATTTAGAGAGGGAGTAGAGTCCGAGGGAGTTGAGAGCAAAGCCCTGTCAGCTTCTCTTTTGATATCTTCTAAAATCAGTTCAGGCAATTGTCTTGCCTGATCCTGGGGTTTAACCAGGTTTCCTTCCCCGCAAAGATCATCCAGTGTTAGGTGAGCCCTGTTGGGATCTCTGTGATATACCTGTAGGAGGTCTTTCAACTGTTTTCTCCAAGTTCTGTCCCACAGCATATATCCCCCCGGTGACAGAAGACATGCCATAAGATTTTTTATATCATGCGGAACTAATACATTTGCAGCAAAAGTAGCTTGGAGTAGGTTCTTAAAGTAAGGGGAGTCACGCCCAAAATCCTTCCCCGCCTTGCACATCTCTTTTATCTGTGCATATGGGAGGGCGTCCCAGCGGGGGTTCCCTCCAGCCCTGTTATAATGGACTGGAGCAGCAGTGACAGAGATTTTGTTTGCTATTCCCCAGTGTCCGTCCTGCGCGGCTTGCCGGCGTATTTCAAGCCAGGGATCCTCTTCAGAATCGCTGCTCTCCTCTTCCGAAGAGGAGCAGGCAGCCCGAGGCCGGTACCGGGCACGGCGGGGACGGCTCCTCCTATGTCGCTGGCTGGCCCCGTTGCCGTGGGAACCGGGGAGGAGCGGGGCCGCAGGAGTAGCACCGCCGGGGAGGGGGGGGTGAACGAGGGAGGGACCCGCGCCCGGGTGGGAGCTCCCCGCGGGGGGCAGGGCCGACGCAGGGACACCCGATACTGCAGGGGGCGGGGCCGACGCTAACCCGGGAGTTTTAAACTGATATGAACAAAGCACCCCGGCTTGTTGTGCCACGTGGGCCGGGTCCTGTCCCGCAGGAGAAAGGGGTAACACGTGGCTTCCGCCATCTTGTAAGAAACATGAAGTCGAGGTGGGGAAGTTTTGGGGTGCTGGAAGGAGGGTGAGGGACAGGCTCCGACCGGGGTGATCAGTCCCGGCTGGAGCAGGGGATAGGGGAGAGAGAGCTTCTCCCCCCTGAGGTTCTGGGGGTTTAGGGACAGCGGGGGAGGGAACAGACACAGGGGAAACAGCACAAAAAGGGTCTGAATTTTTCGGCAGAACTGACTGAGTCTTAGAGTTCTTAACAGACTTATAAATCACTACAAACAAAGGGAGGAATTTAGCAACTCTTAGATCCCCAGACTGCGTGAGAACCGTCAGTTTCTCCCCGATCTTATCCCAGAAACTAAGAGACTGAACAGAAACTACAGAAACATTTGGAAAGATGTTAAAAATCCATCGAACAAAAGATTTTAAATTCCCCTTAGAAAACTGGGAATTATCTGACTTAGGGGTGGTTTTAAGGGAGGTATAAAGCTCTGATTGGGGACGGGTTAACTTCCCACCCATATTCCCCAAATAAATTCTTCCCAACACCGAAAGAAAAAAATAAGGAAAAAAACCAAAAGAAAAATTCACCCCGGCAAAGCCTCACTTACCACCTCGAGGCTTCCGAGAGTGTAAAAAAAGGCTTTCGGCGTGGTTCTCTGGTTTTAGCCGATTTCTCCTGTCCCAGACAAATGGAGATTTCTCGGCTGCCTCTTTAAACAGATCTAATAAAACTTAGACCTGTTTTCGAGGGAAGTAGCTGCTCCGATCGTGACATCTATGGCATAAAGCCTTCCGAGACACTTTCAGGGATTTTTTATGTCCCTGTATCGAGCGCCACTTAACGCAGGGGGGGAGGAGGGGTGGAAATCAGGCCTCTGTGTTTACCGAAAGTGTCTCTAAGGCTGTCGAGAGATCACTCCAGCCAGCACTGCGCTGGTGCTGTACAGAAAGACCCTTCTCACACCCATGCCCGTGTAAGGCACATATTCTCACTCACCCAGAGAGCTGGATAGCTCATGCGTTACCAGAGACAAAGAATCCAGAGGCTCAATCAGCTGGATATTCCAGATGTTTATTCCAGAGGGTTCCAGGGTGAAAGAGAACGAATAACCCCACGTGTCCCTAGATATAGGGATCACCTGGGATCAGGGGAGAGGAGGCGGGGGGAACACCACAACCAATGGGAGAAGGGAGGGATGGAGTCAGGGGTTAGGTTACAGCCAGGGGGATTTACATAATTTGGGGAGGGACTTATCATGTTACTTGGACTAGGATGTTTCCCACCAGTGAAGCCCTGCTGTACTGGAACCACTCGGCTCCCCAGCAGTTCCTGAGGTGGTATTATCCACCACCACAACACAGCTTTGCTTAAATAATTTGAGTCTGTGCAGGTACAACTATGTTGCTCCTCATTCTACTGCCAAATTTGTGCCAACATGCTCAGCTATTCTTCCTCTCAGTTGGTAAAAAGAAACAGAGCAGCTTAGAATCATAGAATCATCAAATATGCTGAGTTGGAAGGGATCCATCAGGATCATCAAGTTCAAATCCTGTACCTGCGCCAGACACCCCAGGAATCACACCATGTGCCTAGGAGAAATGTTGAATAATGGTGCAGAAAAGACCTCAAATTTTGCTGATTTACCATGCATTACCAACTACAACTTTTCTTAGTATCAATGAATAATTCAACTGTCAGAGGTTGGGGGCGTTGGAATTTTTCTCCATCCCTGTTACTAAGCAACAAATATCTAGGTGCTCAGAGCCATCAATTCTTTTGTAAGAGACAAAGCCTGTGGCTGGGTGGGGCAAGGGGAAGAGGCACGCTGGCTGTTGGGACCGGACACTCATTCGTTGGACACTGGGAGGAAAGTGACTGCTTTTGGCTTCTGGCTGCGACCACGGGAGATCCAACTGTGCTCTGCTTTCTCCTTCTGGCTGGGTGAGCTTTTGCTTGGGAAAAAGCGTGGGATTCAACCTCTTTTCCCCACCGGGAGCACGCGCCTTTCCTGGCTGCGTTTTGCAGCAGCTGCGGGGGAGCCCGGCTGTCACTGCCACCCGCTGGAACGCACCACAGCATTTGCCGTGACTGCAGAGTCCCTGCCACCTTGCTGGCTAGCCCGAGAGAGCCAGCCCCTGCCCCTGCCACTCCACTTTGCTGCTCCGAGCTGCCTGCTGTGCCCTGCTTGCTGCCCAGCCTGTCTGCCATTACCGAGTGAGGCTGACCTGACCCTGCGCCACAGTGCCACCTGCAGCCGCTCGGGAGTCAAAGCACCTGCCCTGCCCAGCTGGGAGCTCAACAGTGCCCCTGCTGCTTGCGACCGTGATTACATCAAATGGGAAAGTACCCGGCAGCCCAAAAAGACATCTGCCGCTGGTTTTCTGGTTTTGTTTGTTGTTGCTATTCCTATTATTGCTTGTTTACTCTGCTATAGATACTAGTAAAGAACTGTTATTCCTTTTCCCCATACCTCTGCCTGAAGGCCCTTGATTTCAAAATTAAAATAATTCGGAGGGAAGGAGGATCACATTCTCTGTTCTAAGGGAGGGTTCCACCTCTCTTAGCAGGCACCTGTCTTTCAAACCAAGACATCAACACATCCCAAATTTAAAAAAGATAACTTAAGGAAACAGCATATATACCTATCAACACAACTGAAAGTAGTTCTTAAGCACAATCACTTTTCTAGAATGCACAGAATCATAGAATAATTCAGGTTGAAAGGAACCTCAGGAGGTCATCTGACTTTAATCTCAGGCCAAAGCAAGATTAGCGATGGGATCAATTTGTTCAAGTACATATTCAAAAGCATATGAAAGCATCTTATCTCTAGTTAACAAAGGGAGTAAAGTTATGGCAATATTTAAAATACAGAACTGAAGAGACATTTACAAACCATTTGCTAAGACTCAATTCTCAGTGCTTATGAGTGTTTTGTAAAATCGTATTTTACTCATGTTTACTCTGCTTAATGGTGTCTTCTTTAAACAATTTAACACTGCATGTGAAATTGTAAGGAAGTTTCAAATGACAGGAATATAGTTTGCAGATTATTTGAGTTTAACACGTGAACGACATTCATTTCTCATCATGAAAGGTTGTAACGAATGAATGACTTCCCTTCAGCAGGTGCAAAGAAAAATCCCTTTATTGCAAAAACGAGGGGATTTAAAGCAATTAGGCTTTTATCAGTTACATTCTTGTGAAGCACAACAAACATTTTTCAACCAACTACCATAAACCATGATGTGAACATGCGCTGGTTATCTAACTTGTTCTCTAGGGTTATATAACTTGTTTTTTGCCTCTATTTCAGCTGAGTCATTCCCAGAGTCCTTTTCTGGTTAGCAGAAGTAACAGGAGTGAGCAAGGATTTTACAAGGGTAACAAGGCCCTCATTTTGTAAGGTTTTACTTGTCCACTACAAAAGGTATACCAGTTTAGTCAGAGTGGTAAGCTCACAAGTGGACTTTTACTGCAAAAACTGTAAACTAACACTGGTTTAAGCAAGGTAGGTTTGTGTTATGCACAAGTTGTTTGATAATGGCTAATTCAAATAAATCGCTCTTAGGCAGCCATACAAGGGTACACAGGTTTGATTTCTTTGTTTCACTGAGTCAAACAATGCCAACTCGAACCTAGAGTTCAAGACAATGCAAATAAGCACGCACACACACTCACTCTCGAATAGAGGGAAATGTACATCGGCAGAATGTAACACTACCTATGGCTCAATTCTTGGAAGATATACTTGCTAGTTTTAAAGGACCAATGAACAAGCTTCCGCCTTATATTATATAATATTATATATTATTTCTTTACTTTTTTAGTATTGTGTCAGTGGGAGTTATTTGTCATGTAATTGATCTTTTTCCCATCATTCTGTGAGGTAAATTTAAATGTCAATTAAAAATTTTTATTGTACAATATTCTCTCTCCATCATGCTTCTTCATACACTGCACTTTTAACTTATTTTTAACATTTTAATATTTCTTTTATTTGCTGCTTAACTGAAGGACTCCTTATCTATAGTATCTTAATAAATAAGTATATTTAATTCATTTTGGTTTTTGGTTTTTGAAGAAACCACAGTTTGACTTTTGTATTTTACACACAGTAAAAATATCTCAAAACATCTCATTTAAAAATAATTTTAAAAGCCTCAAGACATTAGAAGGCAGCACTGTAAAAATATTTTCATTTATTCATAGGCAAAACAAAGAAGGTAAGAAATCAGAAGTTAAAAAGAGGGAGATGAAAAAAGGTTAGTTTATATAATATTAAATATTTAAATGTGTATAGATATACACAGACTATAAAAATACACTATATTTTTACTAGCCTAATTTTTTAGAAGAAATACATTTCTAGAGTTACTACAAAGGGGGCTTTGAGATCTCAGTCAAAGATGTTATATCTCTGATTACTTTCTTCGGATCTCTGAAGCAGTTTAATCTTGTTTTAGGCCTTATAGACCCATCTTATTGTCATCCTAGTTTTTAGACCTTTTAGATGTTCTTCATTCACTAATATATGACATCAAACCTTCTGTTTCTTTGAACTGAATCACTTAATTCTTTATCTTCACAATTGTCTGTTCCACCATAGCAGAATAAGCAAAGGGGACCCCTTGCAAATAGTCTGATGGTATCCTTTAACAGGGAAGGGGCTTAGATTTGTCATAGTGTGTTGGTTTTGCTTAGCCCAGAACATCAGCAAGGTATCTTTAGAAACTAAGAGAAATTTAAACCCTTCAAAAGCTGTTGTGGTAGGCCTGAAGAAGTGTCTGAAGGGTTGGGAGAAAACATACCCCTGTGTTCATGGGTTAGTTTTGTTTAGCCCAGTTTTGCTAGTGAGTGGGGAGGGGCACAAAGATGGCTCCTGTGTGTTCTGTGCGAAGGTTCGGGAAGTTTTTCACCATGTCCAGCAGAGCCAATCTCTGATGGCTCTGAAGATGATGGACACGCTGCTAGCCAAACCTGGGCCAATTAGAGATGTTAATTACGACTCTGTGAAAATATATTTAAGAAGAAATCAAAACAATGTGAGCATGCACTTCTTTTTAGCTAGAGGAGGAGGAGATGAGAATATGTGAGGGGAAAAAAACATGATGATGCCAAGGTCAGTGGAGAAGGTGGGGGAGGAGGTGCTCCAAGCGCTGGAGCTGAAAACCCTCTGTCCGCCGTGGTGAAGACCATGGGGGGAGAAGGTTGTCCCACTGCAGCCCATGGAGTCCACAGGGGGGTGCAGAGATCCACCTACAGCCTGTGGGGAGGTGCCCACACCAGAGCCTGGAGGAAGCTGTGATCCAGTGGGAGTTCCAGTAGAGAAAAAGGCTTTGCTCCTGAGATGGAAACAGCCTGGCCTCAGCTCAGAGGTCTGCACCCTGTGGACAAGGACTCATGAGAGAGCAGATTTGGGTGGGCTGCTGCTCGTGAGATTGGACCCACGCCAAAGAAGTTAGCAGAGGACTGTCTCCCGTGGGAGGGACCCCATGGCTAAGTAGAGGACTCCTCTCCCTGAGCCTAAGTAGAGGACTCCTCTCTCTGAGCAGTGGAAGAAATTTTGGTGATGGACTGACCAAAGAAAAATCTCCTCTCTCTCACACTCTGCTGCACAGTGTTTTTTACCCTTTCTTAAATATGTTTTCACAGCCGTACCACCAGCTTCACTGATTGGCTCATCTTTGGCCAGCAGTGGGCCCATTGCAGAACCAGATGAAATCAGCTCTGTCTGGCGCAGACACAGCCCCAGCCCCTGGTCTCTTCTCACAAGGGTTACCTTTGCAACCTTCCCCCCCCCCACCCCAGCTTGAAACACAGCCAAACAAACACAATACAGACCTTTAGCAGCTATGAGATAAACTTATTCATTTGTCTTTACCACTTGTTAGGGGACGTGCATTGTGAACTACTTTGAATGGATTTGGACTATGACTGTGTCCAAGTCTTTGAAATCCAAAGCATAAATATTCAGGTATCCTCTCATCATAAAACTTCTACAATTCCCCAGCTCTTGCTACTTACTGAAACTTTCTTTTAATCTGTGTTAACTTCTAGAAGGCGACCATTGGCTATTATAGCAGAAAAATGTTCAGTTGTAACTCCATTATGTTGTTGTGTGTCCAGTTAAAAAAAACCCCAACCTACATTATTTGCTTCCCTAATGCACCTTGGGAAAACTCCATAAGAGTTATCTATTCATAGTTTTTTGCCTTCCATATCTCAAGTTCAAGTTTGGGGAAATGTTTCTACAAAAACATCTCATAAGATTATTAACTGTTCATGCCTGCTATTTTTGATCTTTAGAAACATCAATGGATTCAAAGGATACATGCAGGAATTAAAAACTTCCTCAAAATTGATAATCTAGTACGTATATTTTGTTCATTTATGTATGTGTAAAATTCACATAGGAAATATTTTTGAATGCCTGGTTTGAAGTATGATTTATTAAACAATATATCTTGAGAAGTCAAGAAATTCTTTAATTTGCAAGACCTGGTTCTGGGAATTTCTTTCTTGATTACTCACCTGGTCTTTGCAGAGTGTCATCATGTGAAAAGTGTTTAAAGGGATTTGGCCTCTGACTTAGTGCTTTTACTTCATGGAGGCTATTTGTGTAATGAGAAAATACTAGTTTAAGCAAAGAAGTTTTTCACAAGAAATACTGCAGTGGCTTCTGCATTTAGCAGCATGAGAAGTAGTGGGCAGTTTCAACTCGGTCTACAAGTTTGTGCTGTCATGCTGTAGAGTAAAATATTTTCTCCTAGTACAGCAAATTCTTAAGTTTACAAAAACTTTGAGACTTCAAAGTAATTAATATTAAATGTAAAAATTTTTGCCTCATAAAACTGGTTCAGTTTAAATATCTGTCAGCTGAACTCCAGATTGTAAATTTACTTTAAATATACTTCAAATGTCAAAATACTTGAAATATAAGCTGACAGAGCTATCATTCTTGACTGGATTAGAAGATTTTATAAGATTGGGTGTAGAGCTAGAGAAATGATGCTTTCATAATTGTATTTATCCATAAGTGTGGCAACTGCCATATTCTGCTGAAAGTAGTTACAAATCCTTTTTCTCTGCTAAGTTCATCTATTTGTAAACAGCGGTTTGAGTCATTTAGTTTTCCACACACTCCCCCTTCTTCTGCTAATGGACAATCCAGTACCATCCGATGCTGAAATATCACATTCCTTATCTGAGTGTATTGGTCAGCAAGAAGGTCAAGAGCTGTAGCTGTCTGGTTGGTTATTATTTCAAAGACAGCTTGTAGCCTAATTATCTGATTTAAATTTTAAATGGGCTCTCTGGCGCCTGATATTAATTCATTAGGATTCCAAGTGGCTGGTCTGTGGGATCTGATGAGGCTGACAGCAGGCCTGAAAGCCTCACAAGGTTTGACTTAAAAATAGCAAAAATCTACCCGTGAGAACCCTAGCATGAACAGAAGAAGCAAAAATAAGATGTGAACAACAATTTCATACCCATGAGAACCTCAGCGTAGAAAGAAGCAAGAAGCAAAACAAAGTCTAGACAACAGCTCGTCAACAAGACAGAAAAACACGGAGGACTTTTGCACCTGCAATAGGGAGGCTGTTTTTCACAGGAATTGTGTACTAGGAATAACTGACTGTGGTGGTTTTGATTGGACCAAAACATCAGCAAGGTATTTTTAACATCTAAGAGAAATTGAAACCCCTCAGAAGCTGTTGTAGTAGGCCTGAGGAAGTGTCTGAGGGGTGGGGAGTGGCACAAAGATGGCTCCTGTGTGTCCTGAATGAAAGTTCTGGAAGTTTTTCACCAAGTCCAGCAGAGCCAATCTCTGATGGCTCTGAAAGTGATGGACATGCTGCTGGCCAAGTTTGAGCCAATTAGAGGTGCTAGTTACGCCTCTGTGAAAACATATTTAAGAAGAAATCAAAACAAGGCAGGCACACACTTTGTAGTTAGAGGAGGTGGAGGTGGAGGTAAAAATATGTGAAGGGAGAACAACATGGAGACACCAAGGTCAGTGAAGAAGGTGGGGGAGGAAGTACTCCAGGCGCCAGAGCTGAAAACCCTCTGCTAGCTGTGCTGAAGGCCATGGGGGGAGCAGGAGGTCCCCCTGCAGCCCATGGAGTCCACAGGGGTGCAGAAATCTACCCACAGCCCACTCCAGAAGAGCAGGTGGATGCCTGGAGAAAGCTGTGAACCAGTTGGAGTCTCATCTAAAGAGTTAAAGCTACAAAGGCCTTGCAAGGGAGAGAAAGGCCTTGCTCCTGAGATGGAAGCAGCCTGGCCTCAGCTTGGGAGAGTCTGCACCTTATGGACAAAAGGACTCATGTTGCAGCAGAATTCGGGCGGGATGTTGCTCGTGAGATTGGACCCATGCCAAACAAGTTCACAGAGGACTGTCTCTCATGGGAGGGACCCTGTGGCTAAGTAGAGGACCCCTCTCCCTGATGGACTGACCAGAGAAAAACCTGCCCCCTGCCCATGCTGTTCGTTTGGAAAGAGGGAAGGGGGGGTGAGCGGAGAAACTGTCTGGAGAGAGAGAGAGATAAGTAAACATAAAGAGTATTTGTAGTAGAAGAATTGTGGTGATGAATAGATTTATGGACCTGCTCTGTGGACTGAGAAAATACTCCACACCCTGCCCCCTACCCGAACTGTTAGTTGGAAGGAGGAAAGGGGGTGAATAAAAAATGGGTTCATAAGAGGGAAGGGGGTGAGTGAACAAAATAGTGTATGAAAAGTTTATTTTTGCCTTGCATTTATCCTTCGACTCGGTTAGGTAATTAAATCACTTTGCAACTTTAAGTTTAGAGCCTGTCTGCCCTTCTTCGTGCATCCTCCTACCAGTGTCCTATCTCACTTAACTCATGAGATTGGTGTGTGTTTTTACAGCTTTTTTTCCTTTCCCCTCTCCTGCACATCTGCAGCAGGAGAGAGCCGGCGTGTCAGTGTTTAGTCAGGGTCAAACCCTGACACTGACCAATAGTATTATGCAAAAACAAGTAGAAAGCCTATGGCTGTACGGCACGAATGTTAGAAAATAATATAGAAGAAACTTTGTAGTAATAAAGCTCTCTCTCTACCTTCTACCTTTGTCCTGGCCTGGAGCTGTGTTTTTTTGCCTCGCATGTCCATCTCTACCACGACAGCTGGTCCATAGTGTTCTATGATTCCCTCTGGTGGCCATTCATCTTTTCCCCACTTTTGGGTGCTCTCTTCAGCCAAGGATGCATCAATTGACTGCTTTTTTCTAATTAGATCATCATATACCTTGATTCCTAGCTGATTTCCCTGAACTTGTGGTGACAAAAAGAACAACGGTCTAATATACCCTACATAACATACTCCTGACTAGTTTGGAGGCAACCTGCAATAAGCATGTTGGCCACAAATCCAATAATGCCCTTTCAAGGCCCAGGTTCCGTTAGCAAAGGGGCCTTTCCAATTTCTGTCATGAATTGGTGGGTCAAAATACAGCTTGCTTCCTGGGCCTAAGGGTCCTCCAATAATAGTTGCCCCACCATAGGAATCACAATATTTGCATCTCCAAGCTCCCACATGAGGTTTCCACCTCAAGTTACATCCCAGATTTGTTTTGTTAGATCTGGACCAGAACTTATTAAAAAGGGTTCAAGTTCCGTTCCAGTGTTGCCACTTGCAGTGATGGTCATGGACAACATGTGTCCTACTTGTGGAATTATCTTGGGGGCAGGTAAAAAATAAGTAGTCAAAAAACCTGTCCTTCCCCACTGCTTTACAGCCTTCAAAATCCCTTTGGTAATTATGGTAGGAACACCTTACCTGTGGCTAGCACAGGTCTTTCCCATGAGAACTTCTTCTGTGTTTTACAAACAAAGATAAAGTTTGGATGTTATTAAAAACAGTGTCTCGAGATTTGGACAGTTCAGGCCTGGCCAATCAGGCCTGGGGGAAGGTTTCTGACTGACCAATCTGGGTGACCTCTGAAAAGTCTATATAAGCTGAAATCAAAATAATAAAGTCCTCTTTTTTTCTTGTCACACTGAGAACCCGGGTCCTTTTCTCTACTAGCGGCTCAACAGCAACACTTACCCAGCTACCATTAGTGAGCTTAACATGCATTTGATTCCATCTGCCTCGATATTTGGAACAACTGTAAGGAGGACAGTTGGGGGCCCAACAATCTAAACCTATAGTTCAGTCACAAACACTTTTTCCCATGTATACACCCCCTGTTCTGTTTAGACAATAAATGCCTTTTTCAGAAGAATGAAGTCACCATGGACTTCCTTCCTCATCTCAAAATCCTGTTCCATTATGTACCTCACTTAGGGTGCTGACCCACCATTTAGGTTTGACTGGGCTGGCCACCCATGGCTAGTCTTCAGATCCTCCTGGCCCTCCACAGACCCAACAATTGCTGAGGTTAAAGATTTCTGCTACTTCTTCTCCTAGGGTTAAAAAAAACTATTATCCCACCTCTGCCCCTAACCTAACTGACAATATAAAGGTAAGATTATTAAGAAAAACATTTTAATGGTATAATCTAATCACCTAATCTAATTATCACGTTGTCTTCTGCGCCACTTGTGGTGAGCGAAGGCACAGAAACCACTTAACATAAAACAATGACAGCAAGTATTAGCCCCCCAGGGACTGGAGATCCGAAAGGAGGGATGCCCATACAGACTATTTCAGCAGACAGTCTGTGGGTAGGCACACGGGGCTTCCCCCAATGTTGATGCACTGGCTGCTGTTCTGATCCACTCCTGCAGAGTGTCAGCTGCAGCTTCCCATCCTTCTTTTCCAGCTGAGATGTCCAAATTTCTGGGGCTTTAGAGACCTTGACTCGAGCATGATGGGTCCACCCATATTCAGCTGTCTTGACAGCTGTTTCTGTGGTCGGTAACACTTGGAAAGGTCCACGCCACTTCATCACCAGTGGTGCTTCTTTCCACTCCTTAACTAGGACCCAATCTCCTGGTTGGATCTTCTGAACAGCAAAGTCCAAAGGCAGGGTCTGTGCCAGCTGAGTTTCCTGTCAAAGAGATTTCAGAAGAGAAAATATCCTGGCCACATATTTTTTTAAATATACATCACTTATCTCTACCCCCCCACTAGGTTGAGAATTACAAGGGTAAGGAATTCAAAATATCAATTCAAAAGGAGATCATTTAATATCTCCTCTGGGTCTAGCCCATTTTCTTGCTAAAGCCAGTAACAAAAGTTGTACCCATGGCATCTTAGTTTCTATCACCAGCTTCAAGAGGTGTTTCTTTATTTTTCCATTAATTCTTTCTACCTGACCCAAACTCTGGAGGTGCTAGGGGATATGGAGGTTCTATTGTATGCCTGAAGCAGCCATGACCCCTTGAAGAATCTTTCTTCTAAAGTGAGTTTTCCTATCTGAGTCTATTGCTTCCACAATTCTGTATCTTGGAATTATTTGTTCCAAAAATTCCTTAATAACCAATCCTGTAGTTATTGAAGCAGTTGGAGATGCTTTGGGCCACCCTGTTAGCTGACATACTATTACTACAAGATATTTAAACCTTGCCACTCTGGGCATTTCAGTAAAATCCACCTGGCATCTTTGGAAGGGACATACAGCCCAAGACCTCTCTCCCCTGGCAATTTTCTTTGTAACCCTGTTATTGGTTTTAGCACAAATCAAACAACCCTCAAAAATTTGCTTTGCTAGAGTAAAAAGACCCACAGCAACGTACATTTTGAAGAAGGCCTCTGCCAAACCTTAAGAGCCCCAA
The DNA here is from genome assembly GCF_008360975.1 of Lichenostomus cassidix. Lineage (NCBI taxonomy): Eukaryota > Metazoa > Chordata > Aves > Passeriformes > Meliphagidae > Lichenostomus > Lichenostomus cassidix. The sequence goes on from NC_139510.1 coordinate 1,055,964, forward strand.
TGACTCCCTTCATGGAGTTGATTTAATATTTGTAAGGCTAGAGCTTTTGGTATTCACTGCTTTCCATCCCTTGTAAACCAATTATTTTCTCTTTCTTCTGCTCCACTCTTTTTAATTATCTCAAGTTCTTCTGGTAGAAAAGACAGTTTCTCTGGCAGTGGTGGGGCTACTAGGAATAAAGGGAGGATCTTAGAGGTTTCTGGAAACAGGGCAGCTTTCCAAGCCTCTTCATCAGCCAGTCAGTTAACTTGCTTCCTCTGAGCACCCTGCCTGATGTCCCCTCACGTGTATTATTTCCACCCCTTGTGGTAAATTCACCACCTCCAATAGGCAAGAAATAAGGCTCTCATGAACTAATGTTTTTCCCCTGCCGGTCAATAAACCTCTTTCTTCCCACAATTTCCCAAATGCATGTATCACCCCATATGCATATTTAGAATCAGTAAAAATATTCACTGTGGGGGTTCAGGGTGATGCTGCAGAATAAGAAAGCTGCAGTGATATTTTATCTTTGGTTAAACATGAAATCTTGAAAGAGACAAACTGAGTCGCCTCTAGCAGGAGACAGAGTAAGATAAGACTGTGTTTATGTTATGCATTGTAGTTAAGAGGAGATTAGGCAAGGAGACTCTTATCTGTAGCCCTTAAGAAATGCAAAACATGTAACCCTAGAAGCTGAAGTTTTGTAACTGCTAAGCAATTATTTTGTAACAGTATAAAAGATGTGCTTTTTACAATAAAGTTGGCTTTGCATGAACCAGGTGAAGTCCATGTATCAATCACCGACAATTCACTATCTTGTCCTGATATAGTTCGCAGGCTCTCACAAGCGCATACAGCTCTGCTGTCTGAGCTGACCATGTGGGCAGCAATCTCACCCCTTCTTTTAATTCCCTTCCATTAATGATAGTGTATCCTGGAACCCATTTCCCTTCTACTGCCCTTGAAGACCCATCAATAAACACATTTTCTCCTTTAGGCCAGGAAGTGTGTGGCGATTAAGGTGTGGACTCCATGTTGGTATGCGAAGATGTTTATTGTGCAGCAGTAAATCCTTATATATTGTCACACAACCAGGAAGTAACTCTACACCACAGCGTACTCCAATCAACTATCTTCTTTCACAACATTACCATTTATGGCACTAAGTAAACATTACCATTCACGGTAACGAGCAATATTCTTCTATTCCTGTGCCGACCCGCAGTTTTAGAAGCCCTTCGTGTACTCCTCCTACTTCTCCTGTGATCAGTCTGTGTTTACTGATACCGAGGTTTCTTCCGCACCAAAGAGAGAAGAACAGTCTGGCTTTCAAGGCCTGTCATCCCACTGTCACCACTGTCAGTATACTGTAACCCCACATCTCCCCCTTTTCGTTCAACAAGCATAATCTTATTCATGGCATTATTAACCATTGTGGTGGTTTTGATTGGCCCAAAACATCAGTAAAGTATTTTTTAACATCTAGGAGAAATTTGGACCCCTCAGAAGCTGTTGTGGTAGGCCTGGGGAGGTGTCTGAGGGGTGGAGAGTGGCACAGAGATGGCTCCTGTGTGTCCTGAGTGAAAGTTCTGGAAGTTTTTACATCAAGTCCAGAAGAGCCAATCTCTGATGGCTCTGAAAGTGATGGACATGCTGCGGGCCAAGTTTGAGCCAATTAGAGGTGCTGGTTACGCCTCTGTGAAAACGTATTTAATAGAAAATCAAAACAAAGCAGGCACGCACTTCTTTCACTTCTTTGTAGTTGGAGGAGGAGGAAGTGGAGGTGAAAATATGTGAAGGGAGAACAGCATAGAGACACCAAGGTCAGTGAAGAAGGTGGGGGAGGAAGTACTCCGGGCACCAGAGCTGAAAACCCTCTGCTAGCTGTGGTGAAGGCCATGGGGGGAGCAGCAGGTTCCCCCTGCAGCCCATGGAGTCCATAAGGATGCAGAAATACACCCACAGCCCACTCCAGAGGAGCAGGTGGATGCCTGGAAAAGACTGTGGACCAGTAGGAGTCTCATCTAAGAGTTAAAACTGCAAAAGGCCTTGCAAAGGAGAGAAAGACCTTGCTCCTGACATGGAAGCAGCCTGGCCTCAGCTTGGGAGAGTCTGCACAGCACCTTATAGACAAAAAAACTCACACTGCAGCAAAATTCGGACGGGATGTTGCTCGTGAGATTGGACCCACGCCAAAGAAGATCCCAGAGGACTGTCTCTTGCGGTAAAAATTCCATAGCTAAGTAGAGAACCCCTCTCCCTGATTAGACTGACCAGAAAACCCCTACCCTGCCCCCTGTCTGTGTTGCTAGTTTGGAAAGAGGGAAGGGGGCGAACGAAGAAACTGCTTCTTAAGAGGGTGGGGGGCGAGAGCAGAAAAAACTGTCTGGAGAGAGAGATAAGTAGAGATAAAGAGTATTTGTAGTAGAAGAATTGCGGTGATGAATAGATTCATGGATCTGCTCTATAGACTGAGAAAATACCTCACACCCTGCCTTCCTACCTGGGTTGTTAGTTATAAAAGGAGAAAGGGAGTGAATAAAATGAGTTCGTAAGAAGGAGGCGGGGAGTGAACAAAATAATGTATGAAAAGTTTATTTTTGCCTTGCATTTTATCCTCCAACTCTGTTAAGTAATTAAATCACTTTCTGCAACTCTAAGTTGGAGCCTGCTTGCCCTTTTTCTTTTTCTGTGCGTCCTCCTCCTATCAGTGTCCTATCTCATTTGACTCACGAGATTGGCGTGTGTGTTTATAGTTTTTTCCTTCCCCTCTTCTGCACATCTGCAACAGAAAAGAGCTGAAGTGTCAGCGTTTAGTCAGGGTCAAACCCTGACAACCATTCATTGCAAACACTGCAGTAAGCAAGGGATACACACAGCTAAACAAAAATATTCCTAAAGCAAATATGCCAAATGTTTAAAGCGACTTAAGCCATCCTGTAATTCCCCAAGATCCTAACAGACCAGAAAACCAATCCTGACTATCTCTTATCTGCAAATGGTGCAAATTCTCTTGCAATTTCTGGATGCTTTTATGAATTGATTCTGAATGATCTGAAAGGTTCATACAACACATACCTTCAAAATCTTCACAGCCATGACCATGGGCTAAAAGTAAAAAATCTATTGCAGCATTTTGAAGGGTGGCAATGAGCACAGAATCTCCATCCGTCAGCAGACCAGCCAAAGCCAATAAGGTGGCATTACTTTGTGTGGCAAGCCAGCGTCCCAGTTTACGCAACGTTGTTAGGGCCTGGGCAGCAGCAACCCCTGGCGCCAAAAAGGATGCTGCTATGATTGCTGGTGGTTCCCAAAAAACAGTGTTGAGGTTGCAATCTGCTTGGAATGAGTGCATGCTTTGTCGTATGCGCTGGTGTTCTGCCCAATGTGTGTGATTCAATATCATCATGATGTTCGGGGTCAACATTGTAACCTGGGCTATGGTGCATGGGCCCCCAACTGCATGTGAAGGGATGCTGGGCCATGCCCGATCTCCACAAACAAAAAATATGCCTTTAGGTAATTTTCATGGCTTGGGATCAGAAGGCGCTTGGTATCTGTGCTTACCAAGCATTACCATAAAATTACACCAAATACTATTGTTTAAATACAAAGGGTTCCAGGGAGAAACTACCTGATAAAAGGTGTCATTCCCTCTGTTCCACTGAAAATCATTCAAGTAGATACAGGCATCGGCTTTAACTGAGCCTACCAACTCTCTCTTGTAGTTCACTAAGGTAAATGGGCAAATGGTGATCCCAATCATCAAAGTTATCCAAACAGGCTGTAATAATCTTACAAACTACTTTGTCTAAGTGCCATTCTGATTCACTGACTATAGTTAAAGAGTCATCCACTGGCACAGCAACTAGGCAAGTATGAAAGGGATTTTCAGAAGTGGCCATTGATAAGCATAAAACACTCTGATTTAAAGCTTTAGCAAGCATAAGCCATACATTCCCTTGAGGAATGGGTGGAAGCTGCCCAGTGGCAGTAGTGGATTGAGCAAATTGCACCCCCAAAACAAGTAGCAATCCACATGCCATTGTGGAAATGGGCCAGTACCCAACTGACGAGCGCAGTTCTTCACTACTCGCTGCCATTTATGTTCTAGTATATCCCCAATGTCGAGGTACTGAATACTGCCACCCACACTCAAGAGTGCAAAGGCAAATTAAGCAAGGTGTTAAAATAAGTTTAAGGCATTCAAAGGAATTTAGATCCCTATGTGAAGGGTCCAAATTCTGCCAGTCCAATGCCCACAGCCACCAGTCATGATGTCAAAGGCATCAGGACTCTGCTGTATTGCCTTCAGCTGGCAATGATCCCTCTTCCAGAAACGGTTCTGCTGTATCGCCTTCAGCAGGTGATGATCCCTTTTCCAGGAACGGGTGGACATTTCTCTCCAGTATCCACCTCGGGCCAGTATCTGTGGAGACACAAGCATAACCTCTTCCCCATGTAATAAGGGGAACTGGTCCTAAAATCTGACCACTTTCTGGATCCCTAAACATAACTTTGGCTTTCTGCATCAAATCCTGTGATGCAGCATCACAGAATGAAAAATGTTTTGGAGTAGGAGGCATAGTGTTATCAGCAAAGCGATCCAGAAAATTAAAAACATAAAGAGCTTTGTTTAATCACTCCTGGGCAATATAACCCTGAACTCCCCCTTTCTGTTGCAGCAAAAGGCCCTTAAGCGTAGCGTGAGCACTTTCAACAATGGCCTGGCCAGTAGGAGAATGAAGTGTCCCTGTTCAATGAGAAATACCCCATTGCTGAAGAAAGAAAGCAACCCTATGGGATGTATAGGCTGGGCCATTGTCAGTCTTAACATGAGCAGGGACACCCAAAACAGCAAATATCTTGAGCTTTCTCTCCAGTATGGCAAGAAGCAAATAAGGCACTTGAAAATGTGTCAATAGACACATGCACGAACTTTAAGCGGTCAAACTCTGCAAAACACGTGAAATCCAATTGCCAAAGCTGCAAGGACTGTAGGCCCCGGGAATTAACCCCAGTAGCCACAGAAGGTAAACTATATCACTGACAGTCAGGACATGCAGCCACAATGTCACGTGCCCGGTGAAAAGTAAGTGCAAACTGACTGCGTAAGGCATGAGCATTCTGATGGAAAAAGGAGTGGCTCTGTCTGGCGTGAGCAAAAGAATCAGGTACAACCTGTGCTGGCATGGTCAGTAAGTCGGCACAGAGATTGCCTTCTGCGATAGGTCCTGCAAGGGATGTGTGGGAACAAATGTGCATTATGAAATAGTGCCGAGAAATGGAGGCTTGACAATCCAATATGGGTTTACTACAAGCTTCAGTTTATTGATCTACGGTATACAGTTTTATAGTGTAGTGTCTTGGTTTGAAAGACAGGTGTCTGCCAAGAGAGGCTGAACCCTCCCCTAGAGCAGAGGATGTGATTTTCTTCCCCTCCTCCCTCTGAATTATTTAATTTTGTAAATCAAGGGCTTTCAGGCAAAGGTATGGGAAAAAGGAGTATCAGTTCTTTACTAGTATCTATAAACAAACAATAACAATAATAGCAAACCGCAACTAGAACCAGAAAACCAAACAGCAGATAACGTGAGCTGCTGAACCTTCTCCCGTGTGGTGTAATCACGGTTGCAAGCAGCAGGGGCGCTGTTGAGCTCCCGGCTGGCCAGGGCAGGTGCGATGACTCCCGAGCGGCTGCAGGTGGCGCTGTGGCGCAGGGTCAGGTCACCGTCCGGCAACTGCAATGGCGGACGGGCTGAGAAACACGCAGCGCAGCAGGAACAGCTCAGGGCAGCAAGGGAACAGGGCAGCAGGAGCGGGCGCTCTCTCTCTCTGGCCAGCGAGAATTTCTACAGTCACAGCAGACGCCGCGGTCTCGTGCGGCAGAGGGCAGGGGCAGGCAGCAGAGGCAGCCGGACTCTCCCAGCAGCAGCCACGAGGGAACACAGCCCGGGGGAGGGGGGGAAAACGTGCCCTTCCCTGTGAGGAGAAAAGTTGAATCAAAGCTCACCCAGCCAGGAGGGAAGAGAAGCAGGGCACCGTTGGATTTCCTCTGGTAGCAGCTGGAAAGCCAAGAGCCAGCAGCCTCTACCCTCAGCGTCCGAACCACGAGAGAGATTTCCCAGGGCCGGTTCTCCCTTACCTTGCCCTGCCCAAAAACCTAGCCTTTGTCTTTTACAAAAGGCTTGATCACTCTGAACATCGGACCATCTGTTGCTTGGTAACAGGAATGGGAAGAAATTCTCAACCCCCGACATGTAGTTAACTAGATCATGCACATTCTGTAATCGTACAATATTATTGGTTATATACTTCCACGCCCTAAGTTTGGCTACTTGCCTTAACATGTATCTATGTTTATCTATAATGCCTGATTTCTGCATATTTGTTACCAATTAACGCATTCTCGACGGCTCCCACCACCTCTATGTTGCAGCCAAGGTTATGATGACATAGATCGCTGATTGGACGCAGGTATCTAATTAATAGTTGGCTGAATATGGCTATTGTTAAGAAGCGGCTTGTTAAGAAGCAATCTATCTACATCGGCATGTCCCTTCTCTAGAAGCTAGCTTTCCACAATTCCCCTGTTTTCTTTACGCGTTTGTGCGAGCCAAAGCTGATTCACTGTCTGTGATAATGATTTTTTCATACATTGCAAAGCACAAGGTAGAATAACAGCTATGCCAACAAGGACAAGTAAAATCACTAATCCTACTTGCAAGATATAGCGAAGCCATCCTGTTATACCCCAGTCACCCCATGGAATTCCGAATAGGCCATCGCCCTTTTGCACTGTTATCTTTGCTGTATGCTCCTTAAGCCATTGAAGTTGTTTATGTATTGACTCACCATGATTGCTAAGGTTGAAACAGCACATACCATCAAATTCATCACAGCCGTGCCCCTGAGCAAGCAGCAGAAAATCTATGGCAGCACGATTCTGCAGTATGGAATGCCTTAAGCTATCCATGTCTGCGGATAGCTTTTCTATTATTTCTGTAGTAACATTTGACTGCTTGCTTACCCAGCAGGCCAATCTCCCTATGGTTTTTAATGCATGTGCAGTGCCCGCGTGTGGTAAAAGGGAAGCAAAAACCCGAGACGGTTTATTCCATAGGCCTACTTCATCATTGCAGTTTGCATCCAAAGTAAGACTGCGTCTCTTTCTGGACCGCATTAAATTGGCTGCAGTGGTTTTATTCATGGCAAGTAAAGTGAGTTTGCCCAAATAACATGGTCCCCCATGAGCACCTTTTGGGACTCCCTGCCATGCACGGTCTCCACAAATGAGAAATACACCTGATGGAAGGGCAAGGGCACTTTCATTGGCCCAAATTTGTACATAACCACTGCCCCAGCCATAACTTCCATGTGGACCACATTGGGCAGAGATGTTAGCATATTCTGCCGTATGGGGAGTCAACCAGGTGCTGTTAGGAACCACTATGGGGCTACCAAAAGTTATGCAGCCTGTTTCATTGCCACTTGCATTAAGAGCTCGGCTCCCCAAGAGATCCAACTCCTGAGGATCCCATGGCAATGAGGTATTAAGACCCGACAACAAGAGAGCAGTACAATGGCTAACATTGGCAGCTCGTGAGCAGTTGTTAGTTGAAAACCGTGTGAAGCTAGTATTATCAAAGCCTGGGATACCAAGTAAGCATGTGCGAAAAGGGTCAGTGGCTGATGCAAGCGCAAGGCAAAAAGCACTAGTACATGTTTGATTTGCCCAGGTGACCCACAAATTTTTCCTGGGCTCAATTGAATGGAGGGGATTATTGGCGTTTGCATCGGTAGCATCTGCCAGAACAACCCCTAACATGCACAGTATGTACAGGAGCAAAACGCCTTTTAGTGCGTTCCCATTCATTTTCTCTGATAACCCAATATTTTGGGATCCTTTCTAAAGCCCAATCGGTGCACACTGCTCTTAAAATTTGAAACCCAGAGTTTGATGTTGCCCAGTTTACTGCATCTTGGGCCTCCCAACGTAACCAGGCTATAAATTTTTGCTCTTCAGATTCAAATAATTGCAAACCTTGCCAATCAGGCAGCCCTGTAAATGCGGCTAAAGCTCGTTGCAGCCCGTTATGGGCAAAATCAATTTGAGTTATGCGTGTATTAATGCAAGCCAAACAACAAGTATTATACACTTCTTGATGGACCCACCAGCGTTTCTTACAAATACCACACTTAATAAGTAACCATGCCTGACACCACAGCTTAGCACAATTTCTACAAGGGTATCTATTCAGGTAAGGGGGTACAGAGCCTAATCTATTTATAATATCTCTTAATTCTAAAAAAGTTTGCCAACGCTCGACTGGAACCCCAGCTCGCCACAAGATAGGATCAAGAGCACAATGTAGAAGCCGGATCAGTCGTGGTGTTTCATCGATCGGCAGTATCGGGGGCACCTGTAGCCGTGCCAGGTTGATCAAGTGCAGGCTTCACCCAGCGGCTAGGAACGCAAAGGGGGCCTGTGGAGGAAGATACACAAAAATAACCTCTGCCAGAATATATGACCTCTACTGGACCCTCCCAGATGCCTGTTTTGGGGTCCTTATATAGGACCTTCATGCGTGGTACCGGTGGCTGTGCCACTCCCTTGTGATGAATTAAGATAGGTGGTAAATCCTGATCTCCAAATATACACAGATGATTTAGTACAAACAGGGTTTTAGAAAGCCTTTCTCTACTATCTGAGACCTCCTTATGTTTTGCCAGGTAACCCTTTATTGTTGCATTTGCTCGTTCTACCATTGTCTGCCCCGTTGGGGAGTGAGGAATTCCTGTAGTATGTTTTATATCCCAAAGTTGCATGTATTTTTTCACCAAGGCACTACAATAAGCTGGTCCATTGTCTGTTTTGATAGCTTTGGGTTTGCCCAATACGGCAAAGCAACTAGTAAGGTGCCTCATAACATCCCGGGCTCTTTCACCGGGCTGTAGTGTTGCCCATATCATGTGGCTGTATGTGTCAATGCAAACATGGACATATTTTAATCTACCAAATTCAGGGAAATGTGTTACATCCATCTGCCATAACTCATTAGCTTGTAACCCCTTGGGGTTCACTCCCATACCCAAACCAACACCCTGGTTATGAAAACTACAAATAGGGCAGGCCCGCACTATGGCCCTGGCTTCTGCCAGTGGAATTCCAAAACCCTTATGGAGACCCCTTGCATTTTGATGAAAGTTCATATGTGCGTGGCGGGCCCTCTCAAAGGAAGACACTGGAGCTTCCACCACTGCTACCAATCGGTCCGCTCTGGCATTGCCTTCTCCAAGGCCCTCTGACCACTGATGACTTCTTATATGCAACACGGCATATGGGTCAGTCCTTTGGCCAATGGTGCGTTTAAGCACCATCAATAGTTCCGCTAGTCGGCGTTTTTGCACATCCTTAACCATTGCTTCCTCAATTCTGTTAGCAATGTCTGCGACATAGAGAGAATCTGTGACAATGTTAACAGGTTGGTCTATCCAGTTGGTAAAGACCCAGACCACTGCTGATAGTTCCAAGGTTTGTAAAGAGTCCTCCGGTGTTGCAGGAATAATTTTGTGTCGCCATTGCTTCTCCTCCATCCACGTCGCAGCAGCTTTACGGGAGCGTTTGCCAGCATCTGTATAAACAGTCACTGCTCCTGAAAGTGGAGAGGATGACCGCAATGGCTTTATTAGCCATCGGTGATTAGACATCCATGCCAGCGTAGAAGGCTGGAGAGGTCGGATACTGATGAGCGTTCCCTCTTTCAGCAACGCTGCCTGAAGTTCCATAGAATTTTGTAAGTACCAGTTCAGGTCATCCAGCTTCAGTGGTACCTGTATTTCCCCTGGCGATGTTCCTTGGATCTCCCTTATCCTTTGGCGGCCGCGTTTGATAAGATTTGCCATTGTAATTATGTTTTCCTGAATCGTTTTTCGTGGTTGAAGGGGTGGTGCTAACCATTCCAGCACCAAAATATTGTAATCCTCATTTGTGGTGGGGGTATTTTCCCCCGTTTTGTTTTTGGCAAGATGTGGTTTGTTTTTTGTTTTTTGTTTTGTTTTTTTTTTAAGAAGATGAAAATGACACAAAGGCGTAACAATACATGGAATGAAACAATAAGCTTATTTAAGAAAATACATCCTCAATTGTTTAACTACTCTGCTACCTCCCAGGGACTGCAATTGCTGGGGAACCTCATTCCACAGGCAGGGCTTGGAGAACCTTTCCCGGGCAAGGATTCCAAGTTTACCTGGAAGAGGGTTCAGCTTTCACAAGTCCAAATCAGCAAGTCAAGGTGACTCGATTACATTTTTGGTGCAGAAACACCTGGGTTTGGTGGCATATTTCCCAACCAGTCAGGATTAAGGCTTGGCCAGAGCCCCAGGCCTTAACTGGGAGGGTTTTCTTAGAGCATCTTATAAACAAGCTTTGATTAATACCAATAAGGAGAGTGTTTTATCCTGTTACCACTTTGGTAGATAATTATATAAGGTGAGGTGAAATATTTGAAAACAGTGGACCTTATCATTTGACTTTAACTAAGGAAGATGAAACTGCAAGGCTTTTGTGAGCCATAATATAAACTAACAATTTTAAAACTTAAAATTAATATCACTGAAAATGAATAAAGCTTGATCTTAATAAATTTGATTTAAAACTAACAAATAGGACTTAACTATAATGGAATTCAAAGTTGATATCACTTTAACAACTTAACTCTAACAGAATTTAAAACTTAACAGAATTTTAACCTCAACAGAATTTAAAACTTATTAAAATTTACATCTAATAATACTTAATTTTAACAGAATTTATACTTAACCAAAGGCATTTAACAGGAAACTTAACTATTCAGTAGAACTTTGCTCTTAAGTTTCATTCACACATCAAAACTCTCAAAATCAAAAACCACACTTTCAGCAGTTACAGGTTTCATCTACACATTAAAACACTTAAAAGCAAACAACACTTTCAGCAGGCCTGCAATATTCACACATACACACAAACACTATCTTAAGCAACACTGTAATAAAATTCAGCTTTTTTTTTTTTTTTTTAAGGCTTTAGCAGCAAAAACTTGTGTTCTTCAAATGAGCACAACATAGCAAAAACAAACTTGTCAAAACTCAAAGTTAATACTACTGGAAGTGAACAGAACTCAATCTTAATCGAACTTAATGGGACATAAAATTACTAAAACTTAAAAATTAATAAATAGTAAATTGAGCAACACTTAAGAGGCTTAACTATAATTGAATTCAAACTTAATAGGATTTAAAACTAATGGAACTTAACAAATATTGAGCAACAGTTGAACTTAGTATTAATTGAATTTAAGCTTAATGAAATGTCAAATAACAGACAACATAATATACCTGTAATAAAATCTAAATTCATTTAACTTTAATAGTGTTTGAACTTAACAAAATTTAAAATTTAATATAATTTGTGGTGCTTTTATTCTCTTGACTCTGCTTAGCTTTTGTCTTTGGTAAGCTTATCAAGGTATTACTTGAGCTTAATTTTAATGGCACTCAACAGGTAGCCCAAATTATCCAGTATAGTTTCACTTATAGGCCTGGTCCACAAATTTAAAATGCTTTAGAAGCCAAACGACATTTATAGTATGTTTGTCACAGCACTGTCACACCCACACACACAGACACACTCACACACACATAAACACTGCCCCAAACAACACTTATAAATAAAAATATTTCTTTAAATTTAGTGTGGTAGTTACTTTGTGACGTAGTTTTGGATGTTTCTGCAAATAACTTACATGGGGTAAAGCTTGCGGTGAGCTTTACACAGTTAATTGCATTTAATAATTTTTGTAAATCATTTGATGTTTTGATATAAGGATTTAAGGGTAATGGTTCTAGCTTTATATTTTGTTTAGTTAATATTCACTTTATTTTAAAAAGGGTTTACTGAATTTGTTTAAAACACTGAGTTGGTTTAAAAGCTAAGATATTATGCACATAATGATAAATGATGCTTTGAGGAAATAGTTCAAAAATTAACTTTGTTAAAATATACTTAGGATAAACACTTTTCAAATTGCTTTAGCAAGGAATTTTAGCTTTTCTTTAAGGTTTTAGTAACTAAGGTTCATCAGGACAATTATGTTGTTACAATGGTTTCTCATTAGTAAAAACTGGAAACAAGTTTAAATCATAACTTAGTTGCACCAATTAACAGGGTACTTTAAAATACAGTTAAGAATTGATTTTTGGAGCTTTGAAAAGAATCTTCCGTGGCACAGCTAGCGTTTGCTTGCATCATTCGCAGCGGGGCAGTCCCAGTCTCGGTGTTGGTGGTGGTTTCAGTGAGCAGGAGGCGGTGAAAGAGGCGTGGACAGCCATCAGGGTGCCTTCTGCGACTTCCGCCTTCTGCTTCAGTTGACAGGAAACCGAGGTTGGAGTAACTTCCGTTTCGCTCTCGGGTTGCAGAGTCTGAATGGCGCGGCAGGGCTGTTCCTGGGTGGCGCGGCTGCTCTGAGCTCTCTCTGCTACTGCGGAGCGTTTCGGCTTTGCGGGTGGTGGCTCTGATCTGGCAGAAACTGTCATTCTTTTTCCGCGGTTTGTTTGTGCGGCAATGGAGCGATAGAGGGCTACAATTCTCCCTGCCCCCTGGTGGGGGGGGCGCCGCGGCTGACGGAGTTTTTTGCATGTTAAAAACAGTTTTTTACTGCCACATCAATAACACCGGGGTGATTTCTGGCTACTCTGGCTTTTCACCCGCAACATTTGAGCTCTCTCCAGCATCGTATTCAGTTGTTCTGGCAAAAATTCAACGGTGACTCTCTCACACAAAGCAGCTAAGATGTTTTTCGTTGTAAAGTTGCTAAGCTCTATGATACATTGAGACAGGAATAGGTTTTTCATCCAATCGAGTAACTTTGTATTCTCGGCTCCCGGCAGCAGCGCGGCGCGCCCTTCCCCCGCTGGCACTGGCAGCGAGGGAGAGCTACGATTCCCCCTCCCCCCTGGCGGGGGGGGCTTCCCCGGCTGCGCCACGGCTGCTTGCATGTTAAAAGCAGCACGGCAACTCTCAAGTTTGTCTCTGCTCTCTGCAACCGCAATTTTCTGTGCCACCACCTTTGCTAGTTCCAGCTCTGCAGGATGTTGTAAGCAAGCTAGGACTTTACTCCATGGTTTGCCAAGCTTTTTTGCAATTTTATCACCCTCCAGAAGTAAACCAGCTCCATAATTTAACCACTCTTTTAGGTTGAATACTGTAACAGGATTTGTAAGAAATCCATAGGCTTGTCCCACCACGATTAAAACAGCAAACTGTGATAGGATGCTTTTACTAAGTCCATGCTTTTCTAAAAAGCATAATGATATCTCTAGAGCAGCTTGCCTCTCCATCCCGATTTACGGAACTGCGCACTTACATCCACCCCCTCGAGGTTATCGGCTGCGTCTCCTCCGTGGTGCGTGGAAATTCACCTCGCAAGTCCGGCAGTGTCCAGATCCTGTCTATACAGTCGTCTGATCAGTGCGCCCACTGCTTTGACCCTCCTGGGTGTCGGAGCCAGGTGCCTTCTCGGTCGTGGCTACATCGCCTCCCAAATAGATCCAGCCAAAAGGGGAGCAAGACCCTTGGACGTCGGGGTCACCATTATGCCGAGAAACGGAGGCTTGACAATCCAATATGGGTTTACTACAAGCTTCAGTTTATTGATCTACAGTATACAGTTTTATAGTGTAGTTAACTAGATCATGCATATTCTGTAATTGTACAATATTATTGGTTATATACTTCCACGCCCTAAGTTTGGCTACTTGCCTTAACATGTATCTATGTTTATCTATAATGCCTGATTTCTGCATATTTGTTACCAATTAACGCATTCTCGACGGCTCCCACCACCTCTATGTTGCAGCCAAGGTTATGATGACATAGATCGCTGATTGGACGCAGGTATCTAATTAATAGTTGGCTGAATATGGCTATTGTTAAGAAGCGGCTTGTTAAGAAGCAATCTATCTACGTCTGCGTGTCCCTTCTCTAGAAGCCAGCTTTCCACAAAATAGGGCTCCCTTCGAGAGTCCAAAAGTAAAACAAGTGTCCGGAGCCATTTAAACAGAAAAGGGTTTGAAAATCCTTCAGGTATGCAGCTTCATCTCTCTCCACGATTCCTGCAACATAAGCAGAGTCAGTAACTAAATTCAATGGTTTGTGTCATTTTTGAAAAACACAAACAACAGTGGCAAGTTCTGCTATCTATGGACATCCTGAAACAATAGTGACGTCAGAATGCCAGGCCTGTGATGTGGGATCTTGCCAAACAAAAACTGAGCAATGTGTATGTCCAGAGCCATCGGTGAAGACAGTGAGGGCCTTCAAAGGAGTTGGGCTAAGCTGCAACACAGGAACTAAATTAAAACAGTTAGTCAACAGTTTGTGTTAAGGAGGGTGAATGCTCAGGGTGCCTGGGTAGGCAACCAGTGCTACCTGAAACTCATCAGACATCTGCAGGAGCCATTGCAAATATACAGTTGTTAAAGGCAGACAAATGGTATGAGGTTCCTGGCCTGCGAGGGCAAGTAAACGCTGTTGTCGTTTAATGATCAGCTGAGCAAACATTTCTGGTCGTGTGGATATTGTTTTCAACACCTGAAGAGGTAAAAACAACCATTCAATAATAATCAGTGGATCCTTTGCCTCTTCATCCCATTGATACAGGCTGCCGTGAAGGATTTAAAATAATGAAAGTAAAGGGTAAGCTGGAAGCACATCGTGACACTTGACAATTCTTTATCACCTCGGACACCAGCTGCAAAGCAAGTTGTGCTCGGTCAGTAAGGCATCGTGGAGATGTTAGTACCGAGTCGCCCTTCAATAATTCAAATGAGGGACGCAGGTCCTCATTGGTGATGCCCAATAAGGGACGAACCCAAATGATTGCTCCAAGCAATTTCTGCAACTCATGTAATGTGCTGATTGAACTTTGAAGTTTCCCTTGTTGAGGCTGGATGGATTGTGCTGTAATGCGCCACCCTAAATACTGCCACGGGGAAGTTTGTTGTATTTTCTCTGGTGCCATTTGCAAGCTAGCAGCTGTTACAGCTTCTGTGGTAAGGGCTAGGGCTTTCTGTATAATATCAGGTTGTGGGGAAGCCATAAGGATATCATCCATATAATGGTATATGAGGGCCTCGGGCATTTGTTGATGCACAGGGCTCAACACTCATGCCACAAACCACTGGCATATGGTTGGGCTATTTTTCATGCCTTGTGGCAGCACCACCCGATGAAACCATTTTAGGGGTTCCTATACATTAAGGCTCGGCACAGAAAAGGCAAATTTTGGAGCATCATCAGGATGCAGTGGAATGGTAAAAAACCAATCTTTTAAATCAATAATAGTCAAGTGCCAATCACGAGGAAGCATGGTGGGAGATGGGAGCCCTGGCTGCAAGGCATCCATGTCTTCCATCACCGCATTATTTTTTCTCAAATCATGCAACAAGTGCCACTTACCACTCTTTTTCTGAATGACAAAAACAGGCGAGTTCCAGGGGCTAGTAGAAGGCACAATGTGACCAGCGGTCAGCTGCTCCTTCACCAACTCCTGGAGATGACGCAGCTCATCAAAAGGCAGGGGCCACTGATCCACACAAAGAGGCACATTAGTTTTCCAGGACACTTTAAGGGTGGGCTGCACAGCAGTGGCCCCTATCAAAAATCTGACCCAATCCTTGTCCCTAATTGAGCCAGCAAATCACACCCCCAAAAAAACATGGGTGTTTGTAACACGAAGGGTTTGATTGTGGCGATGTGGTTATGTGGGCCAACGACCTGGATCATATCTCAACTTTGGTAACTAGCACTGCTCCCCCCTCTGCCTGTGAGTGCTTAGGGAGTTTCCATCAAAGGCCAGGTTGATGGCCACTTTGAGTGAGAAATTACAGTGACATCCGCCCCTGTATCAATTAATCCTGTAAGGATAACATGCTGGCCAAGTGTGGCAGGATGCCCTCCCCCTCCCCTCTCTCCTTCTGCTTCGTGGCAGAACACAGATAACTCCAGTGGGGTCAGAAGCCCAGCAGGAGGTTATCTCGTGGTGCCCAAAGGTCTGAGACCTCTAACCTTCAATTCATGTTTTAGTATGGAGAGAGGATGTGAAAAGAGAAACAAAGAAATGAATACGTGACAGAAAGGCACGCTTTAACAACTATAAAAACTCACAAAAATATCACAGAGGTAGAGGTTTCCTACACACACTCTGAAGATGTGCAAGGAGCTTCTCCCCAGAGTCTGGATGCAGACTCTGTGGTTACTTTCCTGGGAATTTGTCGCTGTTGAACCGCTAGTGGAATGAAAGAACCAAGCAGGATCACATGTGGCACAAATCTGAATTTATTAATTAATTTCAAAACTTATATAGACTTTCAAAGGTCGTCCACATTGGGCCAATTCAAAACCTCCCCCTAGGCCGATTGGCCAGGCTTGAAACACCTATCTTTCCAGAGACCGTTTCAATAACATCCAAACTTTATTTATAAAAACACAGGAAGAAGAAGAGAAAATTCCCATGGGAAAGAGTCTGTGCTGCCACAGGAATTAAGTGAAAGAATTCCAAAGTATACTGCACCACCAATCAGCTGGTAAGATACATTAGGTTCCTAAGTTATATTATTCTTGCTAGCTGTTAATAAGAATAAGTACCTTTTAATAATTGCAGTTTAGCTATCCGTAGTTTGCAATTATGCTATTCCTGTGTAAGTATGTAGTTTGTCCTATGTTTTTATGCCTGTCAATTTCTGTGTCTAATAAATGATAACTTATATCATATTAGACTTAATCGGCCATTATTAAAAGACCTTACGAACTAGACCATGTCTTGGGGTGCTAGCCACCCTAATAAGAGTTACTGCCTGTTGCTAAAAGCCTGAGCAAACAGCAGAAACTCATAAAACTCCTTTCTCCCATGCATAACACCATGCCATGTTAATTGGCATTTGCAAGTTTGTTTGCTTAAGCCACTTTCTGGGTCCAAGAGATTTGGGGCTGACCTGTTGACCCAAAACCTGCATTTCCACACACATTCCCTGTTGATTTTAATTGAGCTGCAACAAAAAATACTAATTGTGCTATCTGGGTCCCCTGTTGAATCATACACGGCAGGGTAGGTGTCCATGCCATAATTTTTATCTCCCCTGTGTAATCAGCATCAATAACCCCAGGAAGGACAAATACACCTGCTAGGGCAGTAGAGGAGCGACCAAGTAAGTGCACTCCTATCCCCCCCTCCAGTGGTCCATCAACCCCTGTAGAAAGGAGATGGACCGAGCTATCCAATAGGGTTACTGTGTCAGAGGTTGCCAGGTCAACTCTGGCGCTGCCTGAGATGGTGGCATGGAGGTGGGGTAAGCCGCTGCAGCCTGCAGGGTTATTTGTTTTGTGGCGCACCTCCACCTTGAGCTCTTCCCAGAGTTTCCAGACAGTGGTCTCCTGCCTTTGTCATACTTCGAGCAGCACTGGCTTGAAAAATGATGGCCCTTCTGGCATCACAGGCATATGCCAGGGGACTTCTGTGCCCCCATCCTTGCATAGCAGTCTTTTCTCAAATGCCCAACATTGCCACATTTGAAGCAAACCAGAGCGGTGCTGGGCATACCGATGCCCATAGCCACAAATGCAGCAGCCATAGCTTCAAACTTA
This sequence comes from Lichenostomus cassidix, assembly GCF_008360975.1. Taxonomy (NCBI): domain Eukaryota; kingdom Metazoa; phylum Chordata; class Aves; order Passeriformes; family Meliphagidae; genus Lichenostomus; species Lichenostomus cassidix. The sequence continues at coordinate 1,073,626 of NC_139510.1, forward strand.
TGATGTATAGTGCCTATCCGGTTGCATGCCTCAATTATCTTTATAATGGTGTAGTTTTCTAGCAGATACAATACCCTCTGGCAGTTGGCATTTCTCGACTGCTGATTTCAACTATATGATTTCTCGGGCTTTCTCATGTGCAACCTGTTTATCCAATGAGTCTCGCAAACAATCCACAAACTGCATATAGGGTTCCTTCAGGCCCTGCTTGATTTCTGTGAATGACTTTTATGGCCGGCCTGCATCAGGGACCTTAAGGAATGTGCGATAAGCATCCCTGCGTATTTTATCCAGCACCGGTTGGGAAATAGAACGGGCTTGAACTGCAGCCCTGATATAATCCCAGTGGCAAGACGCTCCCCCCTTCCCCTTCTCTCTCTCCCTGATCGGTCCCAAGAAATGGATGGCTCAGATTAGGTTGATAGCCTAATCAACAGCTACCTGGTGCTGGCGACTGAAAGTCTGAAAAGACACTCCCCTGTGGAATGTAGAGAGAATGTGAAAAATTTTTAGTGACCACAAATACACACTTTTTTCCTATAAAAAGCTCACGAATCTCAGAAAAGGTAGAAGCTTTCTACATGGACATTGGAGCATGAAGTAAAGTCTTCTCCCCTGGGCTTGGACACAGGCTCTGTGGTTACTTCTCACGAGATTGAGTGAGGATACTAATGTATTCCAGCTCCAAAATTTGATTTGGTAAGATCATTGGTTTCCTAAATTGTATTATTCCGGCTAACTTATAAGTACCTTTCTTAACTTGCATTATAGTTCAAGCAAGCATTTTTTAACTTGCATTTTTTGAACTATTTTTATAGTTCAAGCAATCTTTTACCCCATAATTGCATTTTAGCTATTATAGTTTTGCAATTATGCATTCACTGTGTGTGTATGTATGTCAATCTGTTCTATGTTTGTATGTTTGTTATTTTCTGTATCTAATAAATGGTAATTTTAGATTAATTGGCCAAATATCAAAGATCCTTGCGAATGGGACTAAGTCTTGGGGAGCTAGCTACCTTAAAGCCTGTCAAACTGCAAAAACTCATAAAGTTTCTGTTTCCCATGCAAGACAATCCCCCTCCCCCATGAAGTGGTTTAAAGTCATAGCAGCTCTTTTCTGGTCCCCACTACCCTGATATTCTAACAGACAGGCCTGGAGAAGCCACTTCCACTCGGCCTCCCACAGGGTATATTGCAAGGCTGTAAGTATTAGGTTAGCTACTGTTTTTATATCGTGAGGGACCATAGTGTAAGAGTTCATCACCATGCCAAGCATGTTTTTTGTAAAGGGAGAGTCAATGCCAAATTCCATTACTCCCTTCTGTAGCTCTTTTATCGTAGAAAAAGGCAGACCTTCCCACTGAAGTTTCTGCTGCAGGACGTATATAACAGGACCAACAATGTGGTCGGCCATTTCATATTCCCCTTCCTTCAAGGCTTGCCTACGAATCTAAGCCAAATTATCATGGGGGTCGGGTGGAAATAAATTGGGCTCATCATTTGGGTTTATGCAACCGGGATCAAACGGGTCTGAGGAATCATCATCGGAATCCTGAGTAAAAGCAGCCCTAACCTGGAGGGTACCGCTGCGTGGGGGTGCTTCTTTTGTCTCATCCATTTCCACTTTTGCCTGCACTGCCTCCGCAGGGTCTGAATTAGAATCTATAGGGAGCTTGCAGACAGTATCCATGGGGGGGTTTTGGGACCCTTCCTGTTTCTTCATAACTTCAATGACCATTCTCCAGGAAAGGAGCAGTTTGGCTGCTGCCTGGTCTCCCCTCGTAGCTCGATCCCACAACTGGACCCTTATACTGTGTGGCAGGACAAACACCCCCCCCCCTTCTCTCTCTCCCTGATTGCTAGCCGAGATTGATGGCTGAGATTAAGTCAATGGCTTAATCCTGACTATCAATGCTGGTGTCTGGAACTCAGAGTGAGACACTGAGAGAATGTGAATAATTTTCAAGTCACCACAAATACACACTCTTTTCCCTATAAAACACCACGAAAAACTCAGTAAAACTAGAAGCTTTCTACATGAACATCGGAGCGTGAAGAAATGCCTTCTCCCCAGGTCTGGACGCAGTCCTGTGGTTACTTCCCTGGGATTGAGTGAGGAAGTCTTAATGTATTCCAGCTCTGTGGCTAGCACAGGTTTTTCCCATGAGAATTTTTCTTGTGTTTTATAAATAAAGATAAAGTTTGGATGTTATTGGAACAGTGTCCCAGAACTTGGACAGTGCAAGCCTGGCCAATCAGGCCTGGGGGAAGGCTTCTGACCGACCAATCTGGGTGACTTTTGAAAACTCTATATATATGATGAAATCAAAACAATAAAGGTCATTCCTTCTTGCCACTGAGGACTGGTGCCTTCATTACTCTGCTAGCTGCTCAACAGCGACACAGCTCCAAATTGAGTATTGGTAAGATCATTGAGTTTCCTAAATTGTATTATTCCGGCTAACTTATAGGTACCTTTCTTAACTTGCATTTCAGCTAGCTCAAGCAAGCATCTCTTAACTTGCATTATAGTTCAAGCAAGCATTTCTTGCATTTTTGACTATTTTTATAGTTCAAGCAAGGTTTTACCCCATAATTGCATTTTTAACTATTATAGTGTTGCAATTATGTATTCATTATGTGTCTATGTGTGTCAATCTGTTCTATGTTTGTATGTTTGTTATGTTCTGTGTCAAATAAATGGTATTTTTAGACAAATCGGCCAGATATCAAAGAATCTTGCGAACGGGACTAAGTCTTGGGGAACTAGCTATCTTAAAGTCTGTCAAACTGCAATAACACATAAAACTCCTCTCTCCCATGCAAGACATACTGTCCCACAGATCAGCAGTAAAAATGCTTACAGAGGTCACCCCTTTTCCGTTAGCTGCAGTCCATCTCAAAAGCCACCTAAGCAAGTGAGAAGAGATAGTCTTCTCATGCTTTTCTAGCAACTGCTTCATTAAGTCGAGAATAGACTGCTCCTCCATAGTAATATTATTACCCGTTCCCCACGGCACACCTCTTCCACCGAGGTGATTGATTGCCAGCGGCTGCTTCCTTTCAGCAGAACTTCAGTTCCATGGGGCTTGCCACTGGATGGACAGATAGCCGAGTTAATCTTCTCACACGGGGCACTTTGCAGCGATTAAGGCACAGACTCCATATTGGTATTCGAAGACGTTTATTGCGCAGCATTAAATCCTTATATATTGTCACACAACCAGGAAGTAACTACACCACAGCATACTCCAATCAACTATCCTGTTGTGGTGGTTTTGATTGGCCCAAAACATCAGTAAAGTATTTTTTAACATCTAGGAGAAATTTGGACCCTTCAGAAGCTGTTGTGGTAGGCCTAGGGAGGTGTCTGAGGGGTGGAGAGTGGCAGAAAGATAGCTCCTGTGTGTCCTGAGTGAAAGTTCTGGAAGTTTTTACATCAAGTCCAGCAGAGCCAATCTCTGATGGCTCTGAAAGTGATGGACATGCTGCCGGCCAAGTTTGAGCCAATTAGAGGTGCTGGTTACGCCTCTGTGAAAACATATTTAAGAAAAAATCAAAACAAGGCAGGCACGCACTTCTTTGTAGTTAGAGGAGGAGGAGGTGGAGGTGAAAATATGTGAAGAGAGAAAAACATGGAGACACCAAGGTCAGTGAAGAAGGTGGGAGAGGAGGTGCTCCAGGCGCCGGAGCTGAAAACCCTCTGCTAGCTGCGGTGAAGAACATGGGGCGAGCAGGTGGTCCCCCTGCAGCCCATGGAGTCCACAGGAGTGCAAAAATTCACCCACAACCCACGCCAGAGGAGCAGGTGGATGCCTAGAAAAAACTGTGAACCAGTAGGAGTCTCATCTAAAGAGTTAAAGCTACAAAGGCCTTGCAAAGGAGAAAAAGGCCTTGCTCCTGGCATGGAAGCAGCCTGGCCTCGGCTCAGGAGAGTCTGCACAGCACCTATAGACAAAGAGACTCATGTTGCAGCAGAATTTGGGCGGGATGTTGTTTATGAGATTGGACCCATGCCAAAAAAGTTCCCAGAGGACTGTCTCTCGTGGGAGAGACCCCATGGCTAAGTAGAGAACCCCTCTCCCTGATTAGACTGACCAGAGAACACCTCTCACCCTGCCCCCTGTCTGTGTTGCTGGTTTGGAAAGAGAGAAAGGGGGTGAGCAGAGAGACTGCTTCTTAAGAGGGAGGGGGTGAGACCAGAGAAACTGCCTGAAGAAAAAGAGAGATAAGTAGAGATAAAGAGTATTTGTAGTAGAAGAATTGTGGTGATGAAGAAATTTATGGACCTGCTCTGTAGACTGAGAGAATACCCCACACCCTGCCTCCCTACCAAGGCTTGTTGGTTAATAAAAGGAAAGGGGGTGAATAAAATGAGTTCGTAAGAGGGAGGGAGGTGAGTGAACAAAATAGTGTATGAAAAGTTTATTTTTGCCTTGCATTTATCCTCCAACTCTGTTAGGTAATTAAATCACTTTTTGCAACTTTAAGCTTAGAGCCTATTTGCCCTTTCTTCATGCGTCCTCCTAGCAATGTCCTATCTCATTTAACTCATGAAATTGGTGTGTATTTTTACAGTTTTTTTTCTTGCAACAAGAAAGAGTCGAAGTGCCTGGCGTTTAGTCAGGGTCAAACCCCGACACCTGTTTCACAACATTACCTTTTATGGCACTAAGTAAACACTACCATTTATGGCAACAAGCGATATTCTTCTACTCTTGCGCAGACCCGCAGTTTTACAAGCCCTTCGTGTACTCCTCCTACTTCTCCTGTGATCAGTCTGTGTTTACTGATCCTGAGGTTTCTTCTGCACCAAATAGAGATCAGTCTGTCTTTCAAGGCCTGTCATCCTGCTGTCACCACTGTCAGTATACTGTAACCCCACAGGAGTGTCTCGCAAATCTTCCCTAGCCTGGGTCTGGAGATCTATCACTTGAATGCAGTCTTGGGTTTCTTCCCAGCCCCCCTTTCTAGGGCCATTCAAACAGGAGGCTGGGTTAAACTTTTCGTTTCTGAATTCTAAATCATCTTGTTCCATTAAACAAGATTCATACTGTAATAACCGAGCACTAGTCATCCACTTAGAGGCTCTTTCAGTTAACAAAGCTTTAACTTGATGTGAAACTTTAATAATCAGATATCCTCCTATTGTCAGTTTTCAGGCTTCAGTCACCATCAAGGCTGTGGCTGCACAATTCTGCAGACAATGAGTAGCCTCTGGCTACTGGGTCTAGCAGCTTAGAAAAAAAAAAAAAGCAACAGGCCACTGTGTTCCCCAAAAGCAGCTGCCAAATTCCCCAAAGCATGGGGGAACAACACTTTCCCTGAAAGCTGCTTGCAAAATCCAATGCAGGTATTGGAACCTGCTTTTTCCCAGAGCACGGGGGAACCACATTTTCCCAAAAGCAGCTTGCAAATTACCAGTATACTTTACAGAATTGGCCTCAGGATTTTAACCTGCCAATTCTGGCTTTTCATAACAAACCATGCAGAGAGGACTGGAACCCCTCAGGGACTTGAACCCCAGAAAACAACCAGAAAGGACAGGAGTGTTATAGGGAGACATACATGGCTCCAAAAGACCTGCCTTTAGCAGGCAGGCTCAATGACAGGCTGTAACCCTTTTTTCCCCCTCCCTTGAAATAGGATATTATTTTTTAGACACCACTTGTTCTGGTTGCTTCAAAGTAATTTGGAGAGGCTCCATATCTAATTGTCCATATTTCCCTGAGGCTGCCCACTCTTCTGGGTTTATTTCAGCATAAACCTTCTCAGACAATTTACACAAAGACACCATAGCATTAGCCTCTGTATCATTCTTCACAATACTAATTTGCATTCCCACCTTAGCCATCAAATCTCTTCCCAGCAAATTAAAATCACAATTTAGAACAAACAGAAATTCATGCATTTCAAACCTATCCCCTACATCTACCAATAGCAGTTGAATAAAACACGTCCGCTCATCTTTTCCACTCACCCCTTGAATAACCAAAGATCTTTTTGACAATTTTCCCCCTTTAGGTATAAAATTCAAAGTGGATCAAGAGGCCCCTGTGTCTACCAGGAAACATACCTCTTTCTGATCCAGACCCACTTTAAAATTTATCAAGGGCTCCTGTGTCGTGGGTCCCTGGTATAATGGGAGCCACTTGACGCCCCTAATAATTCATGTCCATTAATCACTGGACTTCCTCCTCCTGAGGATCCAGCTGTTTCTGTGGACATTCCCACTTCCAGTGTCCCTCTGCCCTGCAGAGAGCACACTGATCCCTTCCTAACCACTGCTTCAGTTGGCTGTCCCCTGCTGAGGAGGGAATGCCTTTGCCATGTCCTGGTAGCTGGCCCTTGTCCCCTCTGTCCTGGGAGCCCCCTTCTAATATACATTTGCTGTATCTTTCTAAGCAGTTTATCCAGGGGCTTATTCTGCCCTTCCCTAGCCCCCACCCCCACTACTGCCTGTGGGTGCTCATTCTCCCACAGTTCAAAATCACTAGTTTCTTCAGTCACTCAAACAAAATTCTTGAAAGAAAATCCTGATATTTCCACATACAATCCTCATTTTCCAGATATTCTTTCTGCAGTGTCCAAACGCAGCCCCCTGCCCGGCACTCCCTGAGGGCACAGTCAGCAGCACCACAGGTGGCCAGGGTGTCCTGCAGCCTCATGGAGGCCAGGAAGCCACTGCCACCACTGCCCTGGCAGGGTGGCGGGGTCAGGGAGTGCCTGGTGCTGAGCCCACAACTGTCCCACAGCCCCAGCCCGGCCCTGCATCTCCCCACAGGACCCCAGCCCCTGCTCCTTGTCCTGCACCTCTGAGTCCGGTCCTAACACTCCTTGCCTTAACCATATTTTTCAGCACTCTCCTGTTGCCAAGACCGCTTCTCAACTCCCCTTATTGCCCCCCCCCCGGGCATGGATTGTCGAGACCCTTTCTTGACTTTCCCTTTCTGACCCCCTTGGGCTTCCTTGTCCTTATATTTCATCATCCCTTTTGCTGGGGCTACTTCCCAGCTTTACCTTTGCAACCCTCTCATAGGTGCCCTGTTTTACCTGTGCTGCCCTCTATAGGGGCCCTGTCAGGTTTATTCCCTGAAGTTCCCATTGTACTCACCGGTGAGATTTGCAGTGGTTCTTCCCTGCAGACTCTTCATGGACCCCTCTGGTCCACCACTCATCTGTCTCCTGGACCGTCGTGGGAACCCAATCAATCACCCGGTGCCGGCTGCCACCGAAAGGAGCTGATCACCAAAACTGGGTGAAGGGTGCCTTCAGCTCTGCTTGCTGCCCACCACCCCCGGATGGTGGAAATATCCCCGATGAGCCCCCGTTTTGTCAGGAAAATGAATCCACAAACACCAGAGGTTTATGTCCAAAAAAGAGACAGAGGAGTCCTGTAACTTTATTCATGAATAAAGTGAGAGGCCATGGGAATTTTCCATGGGGTCTCTCAAATTGGTAGAGGACACAGCCTCTTTATATCCTAATCTCCTGGCTGCATTTCCCTCTCTTTTTCCCCATTGGCTGAGATACTCGAGAGGTACAGACTTCTCAAATTGCCTAATACAGACCCCCTTCCAATATACATTCCCTCCCTTCTTCTTTTCCTTCTGTCTCTGTTCTTTTTGTTAAATCCAGGGATTTAACACAGTTTTGGGTGAGTCAATTTGTGGAATTCCTATGGAATTCCTTCCCATTGTTTCTTCTATCTCTCGGTATCTGGCTTTATCTACCAGCCGACTCAGTTTGCTTGTAAAGACACTCCCTTCTCATTCCTTTCAGTGCCCTGGTGTGTCGCTGTTGGACCGCTATCGGAGTGAAGAGTCAGGAGACTTTCTTGGGTGAATTAATTTGTCCTCTTGTAAGCATGGAAAACACATAATCACTGAATGATTATATGCAGGTGCCTTTATTCTCGAGCTCAGGAAGACAGGGGTGTGACATCCACCCAAATCTGACTTCAACATGGATTTGAAGTGAATACATTTTTATACCTTCCCTTACAGAACAGTGGTGTGATCATATGTTAATCATCAACTTAACACTGTTCCATTGTTTCCCCCCAAGCATGACTTTAAGCCCCCCTTCTCCCACAGTATTTCTGATTTATTTCACAGGTGTTAATCCGCACGATTTCACTGGAACAATCCCGATTTTCTAAGCAATTTTCGTGATCATGTCGCTGAGCCCCGTATATGTAGTGCTTACCTATCCCCGTTCCTAAAGCCTATTTTTAACTAACATTTTAACCCTATGGTAACACTTTGGCAGGGGCCACTGCGGTTCCCATATAGGTGTTTTGGTCAGCCATCGCAGAGATAGCATGGAATATGGTGCGCCCTTGCACACTGGTGGAGCTTATGATCTTGAGGGATATGGGCCAGGTTAAGAGTAGAGTCAGGATCCTGAATTTTAGGAGACCGAGCTTTCAGGTTTTTAAGGAATGTTCCTGAATCCAGGTGACAGATATGACCTGTTGTTCATCAACACAGATTACCTAGGCCATCACACAACCTTCATTTACATCAACACATCAACAAAAACAAAAATAACCAACCAAACCAAACCAAAAATCAAAAGAACATCATCACAACACTGAACAAAAGTGGACAATTTACACAAAATCCACTCATTGTCCTTTCACCACAATTAAAACAAAAATTCCCCGTGATCATTCAACTCTCTAACATTGTTCAGTCCATGTTTTGCCCATTACCTCTCTCAATTACTATCCTTATCTCAAATTCCTTATGATTCTCGAGTTTGGGCACCAAAAATACTGTGGTGGGTTGACCCTGGCTCCACCCACCTGTCCTGGTTTCAGCCAAGGACAGCTAATTTTTTGCAATAGCTGAGAGGGGGTGTGGCTGAGGGGGCACAGCCTGACCCTAATGTAATTTGATACCTCCTCACATCATTGCCAGGTACAAGGGAAAGGGACTCTTGCTTCGGAGAAGGGCGTGGTTTCCATTCCGGAGAAAACATGGTGGGGAAGAGCCACTTAGTATTGTTGTGGACTTTCTATGTAAATAATTTCTTTGTCTTATACCTTTTGTTATTAATATTGTTGCTGTTTCTGTTATCTCGTTGTTTCCAGTAAATTGTTCTTATCTCAACCCATGATCTCTGCCTTTTGTGATTTTAATTGGAGGGGGAGGGAGAATGAGCAGCAGCGTGGTTTTAGCAAGAGGACTAAACTGGGGAATACTATTCTGTTGTGGGTTTGGGTTCTTCAGGGAATTCTTTTCCTATCTGAAAGGAAGACCCTGTGAGGGGAGGGGGTTGTCCGGGAAACAAATAGGGATAATTAAGGAGCAAAAGACATGGCTGAGCACTCTTACATACCACACTAATGACTCGGCCAAGGGAAACGAGATTTTGGGAGTCATGCCTAGGAGAGGAGAAGAAGCGGAGTGTTTTTTTGGAAGTTTCTGAGCTGAGGGTGGGTCAGTCTTTGCTCGGTTTGGAGGATGGATGGCTGTGGGTTTTTGGTGCTGGACTTCTCCTGCCCAGGGGGATTCACTGCTACAGCTGAGTCTTCCTTGCCATTTCTCCTTACCGCCAGTGGGCCATGGCTTGCAGGAGCAGCCACTGGACTGGGACTTTTTGACATCTGCCCTTGCTGGGAGAGAGACCCTCACCATCTGCCTGGGTGCCTCAGGGGAAACCTGGGCCCCCATCTCCTCCCTCTCTCTAGAAGGAGCACCTCCTGGCTGCTCACTGGAGCCTTGGCTGCTGTTGCCATTGCCAGAACAACACATGGGATATGTGAGTGAAGTTGTAAGGTCCGGAGGGGTCCGGCCGCCTTAGTCCCAATGGCTTCCGGGGCTTCGGGAGACCTCGGAGGCCTCACCTGGGCCCAAGCTCTCAGCCCTCCCGGCTGTTCAGCTCTGTTCCAGAGGCAGCTACGGTCAGCCTCAGTGTTCCCAGGCTCGCTCCTTGGAGCGGCAGGGACCACGCGGCGGAGGCGGGTGCCTGCCGGGCAGGAACGCCGTAGAGTCGCTGGTCGCTTCCCGTGATAAAGAGAGTGCGACGAGTTGAGAGTCCGCAGTGTGCAGTTTATTAAGGAGAAGCGGCGCGGGGGAGGCACACTGGGGGCTCTCGGGTGGGGCGGTCCACGCAGCTGCCGGGCGCAGAACCCGGCGGGGCTGGGGTCGCGGCCACACCACGCCGAGAGAACAAAGGGAGGGGGTTTTTAGGGGGAAATACGGGGTTTCCCGGGGAGGAACAACAGGGGCGGAGCCAACGGGGCTCCGGGACAACATGAGGGACAAGCGGGGGAGCAAATGAAATATAACTAGGGAGGGGATTACAAACAACTCATGGGGGAAGCCCGGCAACAGAACATTCTAGTGAGGGCAAGCAGCGGGGGCGGTGATAGGGGCGGGGAAGCAAACTTTAAACCAATAAACTTAGGAAAAACTTTCCAGGGGAGGGAGAGAGCGGTTTACGGCCCGGCCTCCTCCAAGTCCCAGGCGATGGCATCCTCGGCAGCGTCCCCGTGGATTACGCCGACCGCCAGCCTCGGGGACTCGGGATCCGCAGCATCGGGCTGCCGCACCCCCACATGTGAGAGCCGGGGAAAACCAAAACATCCCCCCTCCATCTTCTTTCTATCCCCGAAGCTGCCATTACCCCCTGGGCAGGCTCAGAGCTTGCTTTGTCAGCCCTCTGAAGCTGCCTAAACCAACAGTGCCATCTGCAGCTGTGGGGGAGTCACTGCAGCCTCTCTGGGTCGACACAAGCCATCAGCGCCCTCTGCTGCTTGTGGTCGTAACTACACAAAAGGGGAAGTGCTTGATGGGCAGGAAAAGGTTATTAAGTTTTTTTCCTTTTTGTTTGTGTTGTTGTTTTTGTTGTTTGTCTGTCTTGTTTATATATATATATATATATATATATATATATTCTAGTAAAGAACTGTTATTCCTTTTCCCATATCTTTGCTTGAAAGCCCCATAATTCCATAGTTAAAATAATTTGGAGGGCGGGGGTCATCTTTTCCATTCCAGCAAGGTTCCCACCTTCCTTGGAAGACACCTGTCTTTTAAACCAGGACACATTCCTAAACCACAACAGCACTGTCAGGAAAAAGAATCTGCAAACACCAGAGGTTTATGTCCAAAAAGGAGAGAGAGGAGTCCTGTAACTTTATTAATGAATAAAGGGAGAGGTCATGGGCATTTTCCATGGGGTCTCTCAAATTCATAGAGGATGCAGCCTCCTTTTTATCCATATTCTCGGCTGCAAGTTCCCTCTCTCTTTCCCCATTGGCTGATGTACTCAAGAGGTACAGGCTTCCCAGAACGCCTAATGCAGACCCTGCATAATATACATCCCCGCTAATGCAGACTCTCTTAATACACATCTCCCCTTTCTTCTTTTTCCTATGTCTCTGTTCTTGTAGTTTATTAACACAGCCTTGGGTAAGTCAATTAGTGGAATTCCTATGGAAATGTTTCCTATTGTTTCTTCTATCTCCCAGTATTGGTCCTATCTTACCAGCAGACCCAGGTCTTATCTTACCAGTTTGTAAAGACAATCCCTTATTCCTTTCAACCACCAAAGCCTCTCTATCACTCCCCTCCGCAACTGGACAGGGGAGAGAAAATATAGCAAAAGGTTCATGAGTTGAGATAAGGACAGGGAGAGATCACTCACCGTCATAGGCAAACCAGACTCAACTTGGGGATATTAATGAAATTTATTACCAACAAAATCAGAGCAGGATAATAAGAAGTGAATTAAAACCTAAAAACCCCTTTCCCCCACCCCTCCCTCTTTCTCAGCTCTACATCCTCCCTCCCAGTGGTACAAGGAGACAGGTGTATTGGGTCTGGCTGAGCTGGAGTTCATTTTCCCATAGCAGCCCTCCCAGTGCTGTGCTTTGCATTAGTAGCCAGAAAGGTGTTGATAACTGTGATAAACACATATTATAGTATCTGCTTTTCACAAATGTTAAAATGGATGCTATATGTATAATGATAATTCTTACAGAAGTAGCTTTGTTATAAAGATATAGTTGTGTAATAATTAATGCCTTTATTTTTGTGACTAACTTAACTTAGACATAGTTGTGAAATAGCTGATATGGTTGTTTTAGAGTACTTAACTTACAATAACTGAAATAACTAAACTGCCTGCTGGGTTGGATAACATTTGAGGAACACACTTTGTGTGCTGAAGCCCTGCTTCCTGGGAAGTGGCTGAACTGGGAAGTAGAAAATTAAATTTTTTTTCTCTTTGCTTATACGCATGCAAACTTTCGCTTTTTTGCTTTAGTAAACTGCCTTCTTTCAACCAATAAGTTGTTTTCCATCTTATTTTCTCTCCCTTGTCCCACTGGGACCCAACATGGGACAAGACAAAGGCAGTTATATATGTATATTGCATGCTTGTAGCAGGACGCTCCCCCCTACCCCTTCTCTCTCTCCCTGATTGGTCCCAGGAGATGGATGGCCCAGATTAGTTTGATAGCTTAATCCGGGCTATCTAGTGGTGGCGACTGAATGTCTAGGTGAGATGAAGAGAGAATGTGAGAAATTTTTAGTGACCACAAATCCACACTTTTTTAATCCTATAAACAGCTCACGAAATCTCAGAAAAGGTAGAAGCTTTTCTACATGGACGTTGGAGCGTGAAGTAAAGTCTTCTCCCCTGAGCTTGGATGCAAGCTCTGTGGTAACTTCTTGCAAGATTGAGGGAGGATTCTAATGCATCTCAGCTCCAAAATTGGATTTGGTAAGATCATTGGTTTCCGATATTGTATCATTCGGCTAACTTATAGGTACCTTTCTTAACTTGCATTTCAGCTATTTTATAGCTCAAGCAAGCATTTCTTAACTTGCATTATAGTTCAAGCAAGCATTTCTTAACTTGCATTTTAAACTATTTTTATAGTTCAAGCAAACATTTACCCCATAATTGCATTTTAGCTATTATAGTTTTGCAATTATGCATTCATTGTGAGTGTATGTCAATCTGTTCTATGTTTGTATGTTTGTTATTTTCTGTGTCTAATAAATGGTATTTTTAGACCAATTGGCCAAATATCAAAGATCCTTGCAAATGGGACCGAGTCTTGGGGAGCTAGCTACCCTACTCTGTTGCTAGAAGCCTGGCAAACTGCAGAAACTCATAAGGCTTCTGTCTCCCATGCAAGACAGGACTTGTTGCTGCAATTACAGCCAAAAAACATCACCTCAGCAGCCGATTCTCCTGCTGCAGCTGCATTGCCTTCGGCTCGTCTTTCCCCTGCTTGGAGGCAGCGCTCTTCCCTTGGAGGCATCCTGAAGCAGTTTGAAACATATCGCAAAATATTCTCCACATTGGAGCAACTTTGTTATTCCTTGCAGAATTCTCTGTTTTCTGAGTGAGAGAAGCCTTGATGTTGATATCCTTGCTCCCGGGGGCTGCCGGAGGACGGGATGGCGGCAAATACCAGGCAGGTCCTGCTAGGGTGTGACGGGTTTTCATCCCCCAGAGGCTTTTGAGCTGCCCAGCCCGACAGGGCCCGGCTCGGTGCGAGGCCAGGCACAGCCTCGGGCCAGCTCAGCTGTTTTTTTCCTCCTCACATTCCCCGGAGCGGACCCCCATAGCCCGGGGAGCTGGCCGGTGCCAACTGCACCCCGGGGGGTCCCTGTCAAGCCTCCACAGGTTGATTCATGAATGTATTTTCAAAGTGCTTTTTTAATTAGTGCAACTGAGTTGTATTTTGAACTTGTTTCCAGCCTTTTGCAATGAGAAACCCTTGCAGCAAGATAAGTGGACTGGCAGATGATAACACCTTGATTGATGAAAACTTGGGCCAGGGGCCGGATTCCTTGCTGAAGCCATTTTAAAGGCGTTTGTCTTAAGTATACCTCTGATGTTCATGGAGTCTTAGCAAAATGTAAATTGTCAAGTCACCTTTAACTTTTCCCAATGCATTTTATTTAATCTCTACAGAATTGGCATATGAATCACAGCAATCTGCCTTATTTGTAGCCTTATTGTGGATGAACCTCAGTTTCTCTCTTTTTAAGACCTCTCCAGAATTAAAAACTTTTCCTCTGCCTGCAGAGTGGCTCGCAGAGCTGCTTTGGCATCCGCCCAGCTGATTGTTTGGAGGATGCCTGGAGCTGCGGCGGTGACCTTGGCGTGCCTGAGCTACTCGGTGCGAAACAAATAGTGCAAACAATTGCAGGCACCTCCTATTAGTTTCTGAAATAAATCTATTTTCTGTGATCCTATAAAGAATCAGCAAAGTTAAATTTTTAGGCTATCTCCTCAGAGCATCATTTATCCTTGATATGAACAAATTCACAAGCCAGCATTTTTTGAAATATAATATTGAACATTTATTAGGAGAACAAAGGCGTACGGCACCAGGCGGGCATAGCAAGTTTGCCTTTTTCAGCCCCACTCCCTATTCATATAAATGTGTACTTAAGTACTTTCTGTAACTGTTACATATTCATTAAGTCCTGAAAAAAACCTATTTACACTTCAACCACCCCTCTTTCTTCGATCTTTGCCCCCTTTCGCCAGCGCAGCCATCTTGGGTCCTCTGGTTTGCCTCAGGGCTGAAGGCAGAAATCCCATCTCAATGTTTTTTCAGCTCTAATTCAATTTGTGGCTGACAGCTTCTCAGGGAGGTGTGAATGGAGATAACAGACTTCCTGGGATGCATGAGGTCTGTTTCTTTTTGTTTCTTTAGGGCGTCTTGATCTCTGGCCTTGTGGCTTATCAGCTTAAAAGACATTTATTACCATGTATTTCTTACCACGTTTTCTAACATATTACAACTATCTTGAAGTTATAATTCACTCTAACTTTGGTTCTACTTAACTATATTTTATCTTAGTGCTACTTTACACAGTACATTATCACTTGTAAATGTTAAATTCATATATGCGAAAGCCAACATTTGCTATTCACTCATTTATCACATCCTTATGTGCATAATATCTTAGTTTATGGACAGGCTCGGTGTCATAGTCTTGCTCAGCATGGATTCAGGTGATTCAGATTAATAAATTCAGGCTAGAATTTATTAATTTAAGAGAACTAGAAGCTGGATAATAATAATAATAATTTTTGAACTGATTTAGAAGGCCAGAAATTGGATAATGATTTACTAAGATTTGCTTGCTGAAGGCAATTTATTATTCGCTTAATGATTTTGTGCCTACCTAGTATCGGTGAGGATATAGAGAAGAGAGCCAAATAATTGAGGAAAACTACTGAGTGTGACCGAACATCCTGCTCTCGGACCCTAGAACTGGTACAAGTTAGTTCTAAGGCTTGGACTTGGACCAAGAACCAAGGGAGCATGTGCAAGGGAACAGGGTGAAGAGTTCATCCTGAGGAAGACTACTGACTTCGCCCTCATTAATCATTCAGGACCCTCGCCCACAATTAATCTGTGACACTGCGCTTGCATGAGCATATTTAAATGAACTTTGAACTCATTATAATACAAAGTGGGGATAGGTAATGAATATGTATAGGAGCATTGTGTGACTTTATGCATATGTAACCTGTAACCTAATATAAACCAAGTAAAGTGCTGCTGAAGCCATGCATGTCTTTGGAGGGGCTACCCTCCTGTCTTGGTTTGAAAGACAGGTGTCTGCCAAGAGAGGTTGAACCCTTCCTTAGGACAGAGAATGTGATTTTTCCCCTCCTTCCGAATTATTTTATTTTGAAAATCAAGGGCTTTCAGGCAAAGGTATGGGAAAAGGAATATCAGTTCTTTACTAGTATCTATAAACAAGCAATAACAATAATAGCAACCACAACTAGAACCAGAAACCAATAGCAGATGACTTGTGAGCTGCCGAGCCTTTTCCTGTGTGGTGTAATCACGGTCACAAGCAGCAGGGGCGCTGTTGAGCTCCTGGCCAGGCAGGGCAGGTGCGATGACGCCCGAGCGGCTGCAGGTGGCGCTGTGGCGCAGGGTCAGGTCAGCCTCACACAGCTGGTAATGGCGGGCAGGCTGAAAAGCATGCAGGGCAGCGAAGCAGCTCAGAGCAGCAAGAAAGCAGGGCAGGAGGGGTAGGAGCTGGCTCTCTCCGGCTAGCTAGCGAGGTAGCAAGGATTTATGCAGTCACAGCAGACGCTGCGGTCTCGTGCGGCAGAGGGCGGGGGCAGGCAGCAGAGGCAGCCGGACTCTCCCGGCAGCAGCTGCGAGAAAACGCAGCCCGGGGAAACATGCACTTCCCAGTGGGAAAAAAGGTTGAATCAAAGCTCACCCAGCCAGGAGAAGAAAAACAGGGCACAGTTGGATTTCCTCTGGTTGCAGCCGAAAACCAAAGAGCAGCCTCTCCTCTCAGCGTCCGAACCAGAGAGAGCGTTCCAAGGGCCGGCTCTTACCCTGCCCAAGCACACCTTTTGTCTTTTACAAAAGATTTGATGGCTCTAAACATCCAACTATTTGTTGCTTAGTAACAGTGATGGAGAAAAATTCTAAGGCCTTCCCCAAACTCCGACACCTCCATGCACCCCAGCTGGAATAAACACATACCTACTTCATAACTATCTGAGTTGTGGAGTCAATCCATGCCTCACAGGCAGCCCTGATGCACTCGGTAGAGTGGGTATTAACTCGACAAGATGTAAGGCTACAGCAATTAACTTTACAGCCTGATGTCAAAACATCAAATTAATTACAATGTATTTACCACACTTTTCTAACCTTTCCAGGTAATCCTGCAAAAATTTAACCCTCTGAAGTTCTCTGTTGCTTCTGTCTCATTTATAACTTGATTGCTTCTTTGCATATTGTTCATTTATGTTTAATTGCTGTATGATAAATCTTCAGTAGTTTTCTTGTAATGGTGGAGTCCAAACGAGTTAAACTCTGCTGTATCTGAAACTTTTAAAGTAATACTCTCAAGCTTGAATCTAGCTTCAGTAAATTTAAGGTTCTAAAGATGCAAAGGCATCCGAAGTGACCACCTCACTAAATTTAAGGGAATTTTTTTCCACAGGTATACTTTGAACAATGTCTGTGTGTATGTGAGTGTGAAAGTACTTGTCGGGGTTTGACTCTGACTAAATGCCAGGCACCCCTCTTTCTCTAGCCACAAACATGCAGGAGAGGGGAAAGAAAAAAACCTGTTAAACATGCACCAAATTAATTAGTTAAGTGAGATAGCACATTGGTAGGAGGATGCCCAGAAGGGCAGACAGGCTCTAAACTTAAAATTGCAAAGTGATTTAATTACCTAACAGAGTTGGAGGACAAATGAGAGGTAAAAATAAGCTTTTCATACACCATTTTGTTCACTTACCCCCTCCCTCTTAAGAAACTATTTTGCATTCACCCCCCTCCCTCCTTCTAACCAACAGCTCGGGTAGGGGGGCAGGGTGTGGGGTATTTTCTTAGTCCATAGAGTAAGTCCATAAATCTATTCATCACCACAATTCTTCTACTACAAATGCTGTTTATCTCTGCTCATTCTCTCTCTCTTAAGACAGTTTCTCTGCTCTCACCCCCTCCCTCTTAAGAAGCAGTTTCTCTCCTCAACCTCCCTCCCTCCTTCCAAACTTACAACACAGGCAGAGGGCAGGGTAAGGGTTTTTTTCTCTGGTCAGTCCATCAGGGAGAGAGGTCCTCTGAAGTTATAAGGGTCCGGCGGGGTCCGGCCGCCTGGCCCCAACGAGCTCCGGGGCTTCGGGAGACCTCGGGGGCCTCACCTGGGCCCAAGCTCTCAGCCCTCCCGGCTGTTCAGCTCTGTTCCAGAGGCGGCTGCGGTCAGCCTCGGTGTTCCCAGGCTCGCTCCTTGGAGCGGCAGGGACCACGCGGCGGAGGCGGGTGCCTGCCGGGCAGGAACGCCGTGGAGTCGCTGGTCGCTTCCCGTGATAAAGAAAGTGCGACGAGTTGAGAGTCCGCAGTGTGCAGTTTATTAAGGAGAAGCGGCGCGGGGGAGGCACACTGGGGGCTCTCGGGTGGGGCGGTCCACGCAGCTGCCGGGCGCAGAACCCGGCGGGGCTGGGGTCGAGGCCACACCACGCCGAGAGAACAAAGGGAGGGGGTTTTTAGGGGGAAATACGGGGTTTCCCGGGGAGGAACAACAGGGGCGGAGCCAACGGGGCTCCGGGACAACATGAGGGACAAGCGGGGGAGCAAATGAAATATAACTAGGGAGGGGATTACAAGCAACTCATAGGGGAAGCCCGGCAACAGAACATTCTAGTGAGGGCAAGCAGCGGGGGCGGTGATAGGGGCGGGGAAGCAAACTTTAAACCAATAAGCTTAGGAAAAACTTTCCAGGGGAGGGAGAGAGCGGTTTACGGCCCGGCCTCCTCCGAGTCCCAGGCGATGGCATCCTCGGCAGCGTCCCCGTGGATTACGCCGACCGCCGGCCTCGGGGACTCGGGATCCGCAGCATCGGGCCGCCGCACCCCCACAGTCCTCTACTTAGCCATGGGGTCCGTCCCACGAGAGACAGTCCTCTGGGAACTTCTTTGGCGTGGGTCCAATCTTACAAGCAACATCCTGCCCAAATTCTGCTGCAACATGAGTCTTCTTGTCCATAGGTGCAGACTCTCCTGAGCTGAGGCCAGGCTGCTTCCATCCCAGGAGCAAGGCCTTTCTCTCCCTTGCAAGGCCTTTGCAGCTTTAACTCTATACGAGACTCTCACTGGATCACAGCTTCTTCCAGGCATCCACCTGCTCCTCCGGTGTGGGCTGTGGGTGGATTTCTGCACCCTTGTGGACTACATGGGCTGCAGGGGGACCACCTGCTTCCCCCATATTCTTCACCGTAGCTAGCAGAGGGTTTTCAGCTCCGGCGCCTGGAACACCTTCTCTCCCACTTTCTCCACTGACCTTGGCATCTCCATGCTGTTCTCCCTTCACATATTTTTACCTCCTTCTCCTCTAGCTAAAAAGACCTGTGTGCCTACTTTGTTTTGATTTTTTCTTAAATATGTTTTCACAGAGGCGTAACTAGTACCTCTAATTGGCCGAGATTTGGCCAGCAGCATGTCTATCACTCTCGGAGCCATCAGAGATTGGCTCTGCTGGACTTGATGAAAAACTTCCAGAACTTTCACTCAGGACACACAGGAGCCATCTTTGTGCCACTCCCCACCCCTCAGACACTTCCTCAGGCCTACTACAACAGGTTGTGAGGGGTTTAAATCTCTCTTAGATGTTTACGGTACCTTGCTGATGTTCTGGGCTAAGCAAAACCACCACATTGCTGCAGCAAACATACTAAGAATTCTGTTTTAACTTCTTAAGTGTTTTAGATTTGTAAGTTAAGTCCCTAGGTGACGTTCTAACCAAGACCCCCAGAGGAACAGAAGTTTTATTCTGTATTGAAAGCAAAGCTCCAAGAGTTTCTGGGACACAAATATCTGTACCTGAAACCAAGGTTCAGAGGGAAGTTTTACTGTCTTCTCCCCTGTTTCCTGTGTTTATGCCTGTGCACTCACAATTACTTAGAAATAATCATCTACTATAAATAGCTTTAAATAACCTGAAGCACATAGACATTCCATTTTGCCTGGAGACAATTTGCGCTGTGTTATAGTGAATAATTTACATTACCTGATCAGTGCCATTGAAACTAAGTTCTGTTGATTTAGGTGAGTTTAAGTTTAAATTTTATTAAAGGTACATTATGTTAAGTTTAAGTCAAGTTAAGTTTAAGTGATGTTAATTTTAAATTCCATTGAGTTTGAGTTCAATTAAGTCTGTTTACTTTAAGTGTTGCTCAGTTTAATGTTTATTAATTTTTAAGTTCTGTTATTTTATGCTCTGTTAAGTTCTATTAAGGTTGAATTCTATTAATTTTCAGTGATGTTAACTTTAAGTTTGCTAAGTTTGCTTTTTGTTGAGTGTGCTCATTTATTTTAAAGAACACAGTTTTTCTGCTGTGGAGATAACATGAAGATTTGCGATGGAAACCTTCCTGATAAAGATTTAACCGTGTGGACACATGGTCTGTAGGAATCCTTGCTGTCGTCAAGAATTCTGTGGGTCTAGTTGTTCTACATTGGTTGATTAATATTACTATTTGTTGCTGTTGAACCGCTAACAGAGAGAAGAAGTCCAGGTCTTCAGTGTGGCAAATGTCTGTTTTTATTAATTAATTTCAACTTATATAGACTTTCAAAGGTCACTCAGATTGGTCGGTTCAAAACCTCCCCCCCAGGCCGATTGGCCAGTCTTGAATTGTTCATATCTTGAGACACTGTTTCAACAACATCCAAACTTTATCTTTGTTTATAAAACACAGGAAGAAGAGAGAAAAATTTCTCATGGGAAAGGTCTGTGCTCGCCACTACTATTCATAAGAATCTTTGCAGTTTTATCTTCCATAGGTGGCACAGAAGAATGAGTGACAATTTCAAATGACGCTGCATGTGCACAATCCCTTTAGTTATTTATACTTCGTTTATGGTACCATTGATTATTTAGTTAAACTTAAATGATAATGCCAGTTGCTTTAGAATATTTCATGTAACCTTGTGTAGTTGTCTGCAAGAACTGTGTCATTTTAAGAAATTTTCCTAATTGGTATTAACAGCAGCCTGTTGGTAGGATGTTTTAGGGAAACCCTCCCAGTTAAGGCCTAGGCTCTGGCCAAGCCCTGGCCCTGGCTGGTTGGGAAGTATGCCACCAGACCCAGGTGTTTCTGCACTAAAAATGTGATCGAGTAACTTTGACTTGCTGATTTGGACTTATGAAAGCTGGACCCTCTTCCAGGTAAACTTAGAAACCTTGCTCGGGAAAGGTTTTCCAAGCCCTCCCTGTGGAATGAGGTTCCCCAGCAATTGCAGACCCTGCGTGATGGCAGAGTGGTTAGGCACTCAATGATATATTTTCTTAAGTAAGCTTATTGTTTCATTTCATGTATTGTTATTCCTTTGTGTTACTTTCATATATCATTGTGTTTCTTGTCACCCCAGATCAAGGAGCCAGTGCTGCCTGGGGAGACAGGTCTGAGCGGCAGGTGCTGGAAGGTCGCTGGTCAGGCTCTGCTCAGCTTGTTGAGCTGGGGGCCATGACCATGGCATTCCAGCGATTTTCTCATGTACCACTGAACCTTGTTACTGATTCAGCATATGTCGCAGATATTGCACAGCATCTGGATTGCTCATTTTTAATGGCAGTTAACAATATTACTTTGTTTTCACTGTTGAAAGTTTTGTAGTCTGTAATTTACAATCCGATGCATCCTTACTGCATCCTGCATGTTTGAAGTCACACTACGTTACCAAGTTTTCTAGCGGAAGGTAACTCTGGGGCTGATAAACTCGCTAATCCTGCATGTGTAGTGCCTCAGCCCGACAAGGTAGCACAAGCCAAAGCATCACATGCTTTTTCCATCAGAGTGCACGTACTTTGCAGAGACAATTTTCACTCACACCTATTCAGACTCATAACATTGTTAATACGTATCCTATGAAGGATTTGCTGCACCTTTGCCTATAGGCATCAACCCCAGAGGTCTGCAAGCATTGCAGCTCTGGCAAACAGATGTCACTCATGTTGCTAAATGTAGTCATCTCGCATGTGTGCATGTTTCCATTGACACTTTTCCTTCTGCTATGTGGGCATCTGCTCACACAGGAGAGAAAGACCGTGATGCTATCGCACATTGGTGACTGGCATTAGCTGTTTTGAGAGTACCTTCATCCAAGAAAATTGATAATGGTCCTGCCTATACCTCTGAGAGGACGAGGCAGTTTTTTGCAACTGTGGGATGTGAACCACAGATTTGGTATCCCTCATTCACTCCCTGGTCAAGCCATCATTGAAAAAACAAAAATGGAGAATGGTAGGGGAACCATCACAGAGTAGACTACAAAAAACCTTGTATAAAATTAACCATCTTACAGTATTCTGACATTCCTGGTTTTTGAAGCCTTTTCTTTCTTTGCAGTCAGATGGAGCAGTGACTTTTCCTCGAGGAAAGGTGTGGGTGAGAGATCTAATTACTGGCAGGTGAGAAGGCCCATGGGACCTGGTTACCTGGGGACGCAGGTGTGCTTGCATTTCCACAGATACCGGTGTGTGATGAGTACCTGCAAGTTGTATGCACCCTGACTTGCAACACAAAAGGCGTCATGAGACCAACAAGCAAACTTCAGAAGATGGTGGCAATGCAGAGTGAAGAACGATTTTCACATTCTGTTGCAAAGGACTGTGATGCTATTCTTGAGTTCTTGAATTTAGAAAAATGTGTTTTAGTCTCAGTTTAAGTTTCAGTCTTTGCTTTAATTCTAGAAGTGATGTTTGGGAAAAATATTAGGATTGTTAAATAAGTTAGGTTATTGATTTGTTAATGGCAAATTGTTTGTTAGGATTATTAATTGATGTTAATTCTAGTAGACACATCATTTTGCAAAATAGGTAGCCATTGATCTTTTGCAGCTGGTACATGACCATGGTTGGAAAGACTCTAAAAGCATGTGCTGTGTGAATCCTTCGGACCATATTGGGTCAGTACTTCATATGCTGTGTTTATTATCCTTTCTGCAAAAGGGCCCTGCAGAAGTTTATAAACGCTGCATTTCTAGCTTTAAAACAAAAAAGGGGGAATTTTGGGAATCAATGACAGGTCTGTCTAGGTCTGTCTCGGCTCACAAACACCGACTGTGTTACAAACAACCTCATACCCGTGAGAACCTTAGCGTGGACAGAAACAAGAAGCAAAACAAAGTGATGCCTGATGGGTTTTTTGTCCTTTTTCGTTATACTTTTATACCCTTTTTATATACTCTTTACCCTTTCACATTCCTGTACTTTTCACTCCCTATATCTTAGCCCACATGTTTATAACCCTTGCACTCTAGCCTTGTTCAGAATTCTTTGGAGAAGACAAAACAATCTCCACAATCTCAAGAACATGAGGCACCAACCTTGAAAGAGCCCCATCCCTGGGACATGTTTTTGTAAACTAAGTTGTAGCCTTTTTGGGGGGAGGTAATTTGAATAAGGAGGCAATTACTTCATTTGTCAGGTTTCTTATTGGGAAATTTTAGATAGGTATGGTAATTGGTGAAGTCCATAAAATTGTACACTCGTTGTACCCAAGAGCTCTTTTTCCTGATGGTGCACCTGAAATCCTATTAAACCAAGGTAATACCCTTTTCCTATACTGCGTCTCTGCATCTCAAATTTTTTACCAGCATATAAGGCAACAAGAAGCGATCCCCGCCCGCCCGCCGCCCTGAGGGCTGGAGCAGGGGCGGAGGCAAGGGCGGAAACCAAAGTAGAAGCAAGAGCGAAAACAAAGATAGAAGCAAAGGTAGAGACAGGGGTGGAGGCAAGAGCAGAGACAGGGGCAGAAGCAAAAGCAGAACCGGAGCAGATCGGGACGGAGAGGGAAGCACGTCTGCTGCTGGCCCCTCCCAGACCAGAGAAGTGGGGAGCGACGGGCGGCACCCTCTCTGCCACTCAACTAGGGCTGAGAGAGAAAAAACCCAACACAACAAGTTGTTGTCGACAACAACTTGTCAACAGAACAGAAAAACACAGAGGAATTCACACCTACAGTAGGGAGGCTGTTTTTCACAAAGATGTGTGCTAGGAATAACTGACCAATGGTGTTGTGTAATAACAGGTTTGAAAGCCGATGGCCATGTGGCATGAATGTTAGAAGAGAGTGTCACCGAATCCGCGGGAAAAAAAATACAAAAACCCTCTAACAACATTTTAATGTTAGAGAGTCAAGGCATTACTTTATTATCTGGCCAGGATGTTGTTCTGGCCAGGATGTACCACAGAAATCATCTCATCTACACATAGCCCGGGTGTGCAGAGAGAATCATTCCATGATACCCAGCTTTTACTCGATTTTTCAGATATTTTATACAGTAAAAATACATAGGAAAGCATTGGGTCAGTGTTCATTGGTCTAAAGTTGAACAAACTCTTAGTATTCAGTTTTCTATTGGATCCGAATCTCTTCGCCTTTGATGCTAATTAGATTCTTCATTCTTCAGTTTTTCTTATCAGTCCTTTTTCCGGGCCAGGATGTCTTCAGCCCTGCTGGAGGTGGTCTGGGGGAGCCATTTGTGATATCCATCATGTCTTGTTGATAACCACAAGGTCCTGGTGAATGTTCTGTTAATAGTCTTTATCTTTCTGGTTATCTTTGGGGTCACTCCCAATCTGTTGGTATGCTGAGTTCACCAGACCTCATCTGGTGGAGCAATGCCCTGGAAGAAACCTAAAATTCCTTTTCCCAGGGTAAAGACAAACTAAACCTTTGACTAAAGTTTTACAAGATTTTTAACCTGATATATTTTCTAACAATAGTATAAAAGAAACTTTGTAGCAATAAAGCTCGATCTATCTTTCACCTTCCTTCCTGGCTTGGAGCCGTGTTTTTTGCATAGCGTGTCCATTTCTACCGCAACAATCAAGCTAGCCACACAAGTGAAGTCTCCTTGGAACAGAAGGCAGTGGCTGGGTTTTCAGTATGGTGAGGCTTGTCAAATTGACTACATTGGACTACACACCAAGGCAAGAGCTACATACTCACCATGGTGGAGGCAAAGACTGGGTGACTTGAAACATATCCTGTAAACCATGCCACTGCTCGAAACACCATCTTAGGCCTCGAGAGGCACATTTTGTGGTGACTTGTTACTCCAGAGAGAATTGAATTAGACAACTGGACTCATTTTAAAAATAACCTCATAAACTCTTGGGCAAGGAAACATGGCACTGAGTGGATATATTACATCCCTTATCACCCAGAAGCCACTGGAAATATTGGGAGGTATAATGGACTGCTGAAGACTATGTTAAGAGCATTAGGCAATTGGGAATGGAAGCACTGGGATGCAAATTTAGCAGAAGCCACTTGGCTGGTTAACACCAGAGGATCTGTTAGCTGCCCTGGTCCTGCCCAAACACAGCCCCTACATACTATGGGAGGAGATAAGGTCCATATGTTGCCTTTTGGCTGGTAGAAATATGAGGCAGACACAGCAGTAAAGGGGGAAAGCATATTTACCTCGGTATTTAATAGGATCCTAGGTGCACAACTCTTCAAAGGTAGAATATGCCAAGATGCACACCCTGTACAATGCATATACAATTTTATGGACCTCGCAAATTAGCATATCTACCTAAAATCCCCCAGTAAGAAAATTAATAAATGAAGTAATTGTCCCCCTATTCTAATTACACCCTCCCAAATGAGACTACAACCCAGTTTACAAAATATGTTCCAGAGAGGAGGCTCCATCCAAGGTTGGAGCCTCTAGTTCTGAGACAGTATAGAGCTCTTGGCCTCCTGCTGTGAATGTTTGGTCTTCCTGCTTTGCAAAACCCCCAAACTAAGCTAAACATCAGACTACAAAAATTACAATTATGTGGTGCTAAGGTACAAAGAATGTATAAAGGGTAAAAAGAAAGGGAAAGGGTATAAAAATGTATAAAAAGGGTATATAAAAGAAACCATGAAAATCATTAGGCATCATTTCGCCCCTTTTTTAGATACTAACAAGGCTCTACCTTGTCTAGTCTCTACATTGCACTAACCACAGTACTGGTTTGCACAACCAGCTATAGCAAAGATAATAACTACAATTACAGCTATTATAAATGCTTCTTTTACCCAGGCCCAGTCTGGTAACCATGAAGTGAGGGTCTGGAAGATATGGCTGAAT
This sequence comes from Lichenostomus cassidix, assembly GCF_008360975.1. Classification (NCBI taxonomy): domain Eukaryota; kingdom Metazoa; phylum Chordata; class Aves; order Passeriformes; family Meliphagidae; genus Lichenostomus; species Lichenostomus cassidix. The sequence continues at coordinate 1,099,252 of NC_139510.1, forward strand.
TTCAGGATGCAATTTCTGGAACCTACTTCAAGTAGAATTTGAGACCCCTTCCAAATTTCCTTCAAATCTTTCTTAATTCTTCCATCCTGGTCCGCATAGGAACAACAGGTGGTATTGATAATAACACATACCCCTCCATGCGCACCGAGTAGGAAATAGAGAGCTATCCTGTGCGGCGTGATCACACGAGACAGGACGTGGACTTCTTCCTGTAAGGCTGCAATTGCATCTGCAGTATGTTGTTCAATACATTCAATAACGCTTGAGATGTTTAAAATTGTTCTCTCCAATTCAACTATTCCATAAGAGGGAAGGAGAGCTCTCACTATACTATGGAAAACTGTGGGACGTTCAGTGAGGGGATTAAGAGATCTTTTGTCCCTCCCATGTGTTTTTTCAATTTTATCAAATATTGCTATATTTGGGACCACAGCCCTGAGGGGACAGGCATGATCTTTATCTACAGGCAGGACATTCCAGGCATTACGGTTACATATCCAATACACCCCTGTTCCAAGTGGTAGAGCTAATCTCCATCCCAGCAACCTCATCTTTGTTACAGATCTTGGGTTTATTATTTCCCTGAAGTTGGTCTTCTGGCAATATGAAGGAAGAATGGCCTTTCCTGTGATGCCTAAAATGCTGGTAAAAATTAAGACGCAGAGGCTGCAGTATAGGAAAAAGGGTATTACCTTGGTTTAATAGGATTCCAGGTGCACTACAACGAAAAAGAGCCCCCGGGTACAACGAGCGTACAATTTTATGGACCTCACCAATCAGCATACCTATCTAAAATTCCCCAATAAGAAACTTAACAAATGAAGTAATTGCCTCCTTATTCAAATTACCTCTCCCCAAAAAGGTTACAACTTAGTTTACAAAAACATGTCCCAGTTATGGAGCTCTTTCAAGGTTGGTGCCTCATTGTGGCTAGCACAGCTTTTTCCCATGAGAAATTTTCTTGTGTTTTATAAATAAAGATAAAGTTTGGATATTGTTAGAACAGTGTCCCAGAACTTAGACAGTGCAGGCCTGGCCAATCAGGCCTGGGGGAAGGCTTCTGACTGACCAATCTGGGTGACTTTTGAGAACTCTATATATGTGATGAAATCAAAACAATAAAGGTCATTCCTTCTTGCCACTGAGAACTGGTGCCTTCATTACTCTGCTAGCTGCTCAACAGCGACACCTCATGTTCTTGAGATTGTGGAGATTGTTTCATCTTCTCCAAAGAAATCTGAACAAGGCTAGAGTACAAGGGTTATAAACATGTGGGGCTAAGATACAGGGAGTAAAAAGTACAGGAATAGGAAAGGATAGAGAGTATATAAAAAGGGTATAAAAGTATAATGAAAAAGGACAAAAAACCCATCAGGCATAATTTCCCTCTTTTTTGGAGACCAACAAGCTTTTACCTTGTCTAGTCTCTAAACTACACTACTTACAACATCGGTTTACACAACTAGCTATGGTAAAAATAATAACTACAATTACAATCATTATAAATGTTTCTTTCACTCAGGCCCAGTCTGGCAACCATGAAGTGAGGGCATGGAAGATCTGGTCAAATTTCAAGGTGTAATTTTTTGAACCCACTTGATGTAGAATTTGAGTTCTTTTCTAAATTTCTTTTAAATCTTCTCTGATTTTAAATGGCCAGTTATCACATTCATCTAGAGGTGGTAACTGGGTGCAGATCTAGGAATTGCTCATATTAAGAGCCCTGGATATATATTTTGGATCACAGTGTTGTGTAACTTTTGGCTGAGCCTTGAGTCATGGTTACTAATTAGGCAAACAACAGACATGTAAAGAACAATTTAAACTACATCATTTTGATTTGCATCAGTCTCTGTTTTGATGGTCTCAGGGGCAGAAGCTTTCTTCATCCTGGAGTAGTGGATTCACGATCTTTTCCCAGCAACCTTTCTTAGAAGTGAGGGTGGTCAACAAAACATGGAATGGTCCCTTCTACTTAGCTTGGAAGGGGTTGCTGGTCCACTATTTGATGAAGACCTAGTTTTCAGGCTGAAACAGATTAGCAGGGGTGTCCAATCTTATAGCTTTGGACAGCACGACGAATTTCTGGAGCTTCTGAAAAACGGAGCTTAAGGCTGTTAAGTATTTCCGTAAATCAATTTTTTCTCTCATGTGAATTTTTCCCAGAATGTGTGGAACTCAATATGGTTTGCCATATAGGCTTCCATAGGGACTTAAATTGTCCTTCTACCTTGGTTGTATGTGGACTCTCAGTAAGGCTATAGGCAAAGCTTGAACTCATATCATAGATGTTTCTTAACAGATTTTACCAATCTGGGCCTTGAGGGTTCTATTCATACATTTAACCTTGCCACTTGCTTGGGGCCTGTATGGTGTGTGCAGGTCCCAAGTAAGTCCCAGAATCTTGCTAACTTTCCCGATCACTGTTGCAACAAAATGTGGTTCTTTATCTGATGACATTCTCAAAGGAACCCCAAAGCCCGGAATTACATGGTCGAGCAAGGCTTTCACTACTTTCCCCACTGCACCAGTGCGACAGGGACAAGCTCCGGGTTATTCATTGAACACATCAACTAATACTTGTATATATTCATAATATCTTTCCTCACGTGATATTTTAGTAAAATTTATTTGCTAGTAATCTCCTGGGAGATGCTCTGCCTTGGTCACTTTTAACTCTACTCTCTTGCTTGTGTCAGGGTTGTTTTTGCAACAGGTTTCACACTTGCTTGTTATAGATTGCACAATATCAGTTATTCTTCTCTCTATTACTATTTTTTCCAGATGTTTTAAAAGGTTTTCTGTTCTCCAGTGTGTACTCTCATGTTCTTTCTGTGCTATTTCTTGAAGGATCAGGGGTGGGACTACAACCTGGCCTTTCAATGTAACAGGCCACCCACTTTCTTTAATTTCAGCTTTAAAAAATTTAATTAACTTTTGGTCACTCTGATCATATTTTGGAGCAAACTCTGTTAGATCTACTTTTTTCTGTGGCACTACTGCAAAAATGCTTTTTTCTGCTATCTTTCTTGCTATTTTGTTAGCAAAGAAATTTCTTACTTCAGGAGTTGTCTTCTCCTTTTGATGACTTCTGCAATGAAGGACAGCTACTTCTGTAGGCTTCCAGGTGCTCTGCAGGAGTGCAAGGGTTTGTTTTTCATCCTTGATGTCATTACCTTGAGCAGTCAGCAGGCCACGTTCTTCCCAGATAGCTCTGTGGGCATGAACAACACTGAAGGCATATTTGGAATCAGTCTATATGTTTACCTCTTTTCCTTCGCTCAGTTTTAGAGCTCTGGTCAGTGTAATTAGTTTCTAATCTGGCTTCTTCAGAGGCACATTCTTCAGGTCTGGTCTGCTGGAATAGGTCTCTTTCGTTGTTTGCAAACAGTCATGCACAGGCAGGTCATCAAGTAATGTGGATGACAAAAACATTGCAGGGTTTACAACATTGTTTTTAGGGTGACATTGTGTCCTCCCTTTTGCTCCAGCACAGAGATCACAGTGTGGGGTACATGCACAACAATGTGCTACCCAAGGGTGAATTTCCAAGCTTCCTGTATTAGGATTTCAGTTGCTGGTACAGCTTTCAGACACTCAGGCCACCCTTGGCTAACATTGTCTAGTTGTTTTGAGAAACAGGCCACAGCCCTTTGCTGATTCCTAAGGTGCTGTGCCAGTACTTTTAGAGTAACATTCTGCTGCTTGTATGTAAAAAGTTCGAAGGGCTTTGTTATGTCTGGCAGCTCTAGAGCTGGAGCAGATATTAAGGACTGTTTTAGTTGTTTAAATTCAGCTTTTGCTTTCTCTGTCTAGTTGATGGTTTCTTTTTCAGCTGCTTTAAGGGCTTTATATAAGGTTTTTTCTTGGTTTTTTTAGTTCTCTAGTTCTTTTGACAGCTGATGTTTAAATATAGTTGGGCTATTCTTGAACCCTTGGAGTAACTCTGTCCAGGTGAGTTTTGTCTCTCCTCCTGTCTCAGGATTTTCCCACTCAGATGTAAAGGGTTCTTGACTATCTTTCATTATAGAAATCTAGGAAAAGGTATCTTTGAGATTTAAAACTGTGAACCTCTCTGGTTTATTTGTCGGTGTGGTCTGAAAAATGTAGGGGTTTGACACAACTGAATCTATGTCTTCTATGTCTTCTGTGGTTTTGTTAATTGCCTTTAAATCTTGCACTAATTTGTAACTTTTACTATCATCCTTCTTTACTGGCAGAATGGATTTTCTCAGTTTAAATTTTAAAGGTTGAAGGAAAGGCTGTGTTTCACTTATCCCTGTGGCACTGGTTACTTATACAATACTTTGATTCAGTTTCCCTTCAGTTTGCCCCAAAGGGGCTTCTAGAACAGCTTCTTTCTTTCTTGGTTCATCTCTTTTAGATCTGGTGTGTTTAGCTACCGGACTAGCAGCCTCTATAGCTTCCCAGGTTACCATTCCCTTCTTCTTCCCGGTAAGCCTGCTGGCTCCTGTGGTTACAGCCTCCGTTTCTTGCCTTTTCTTCTTTGGAGCTATTTGCACTGAATTCATTTGGCTGGATTTCAATTGCAGTTATTTTTCTTTCAGCCCTGTCACTGACTGTGCGGCAAAGCGGCTGCTGCCCCCCGCCCCTCCCTTTCTTAGCCTGGGAGGGGTCAGGTAGGGCAGCAGATGCACTTCGTTCTCTGCCTGGACCTGCCTCTGCGCTTCTTCTGTTTCCGCCCTCAGTGCGGCAAGTGGGTGGTGACCGGCCCAGCCTTGCTCTGCTCCTGCCTCCGCTCTCAGTGCGGCAGGTGGGCGGTGATCGACCCGCCCCTGCTCCGCCCTCAGGGTGGCCTGGGGAGGGTGGCCGCGGAGGGGGCAATGGCCACCCATCTTCCATTCATAAGCACATTCATAAGCACACAGCGAACTGTATAGTTCCTGTGTTCTATCAGGCCACTCAGGGGTATAGGAGGCAAAAGGGTAGTAGTGACTCCTTCCCACCTTTCTGTATGCTCCTCTTCCATCAAAATACCAATCAATGGGCAGTTACCACACCCATCTAGAGGTGGTAATTGGGTACAGATCCAGCAATTGCTCATATTAAGAGCTCTGTATACGTTTTGGATCACAGTGTTGTGAAACTCATGGGCCGAAACCTGAGTCATAGTTGCCAATTGGGCGAACAACAGACATGTAAAGAACAATTTAAACCACATCATCCTGATTTGCATCAGTCTCTGTTTTCTCGATGGTCTCAGGGGCAGAAGCCTTCTTCACTCTGGAGTAGTGGATCCATGGTCCTTTCCCTGCAACCTTGACAGCAGTGAGAGTGGTCAGCAAGACTTGGAATGGTCCCTTCCACTTAGCTTGCAAGGGGTCACTGTCCCATCACTTGATGTAGACCCAGTCTCCAGGCTGGAATGGATGAGCAGGGGTGTCCAATCCTATAGGTTTGGACAGCACAACAAATCTCTGGAGCTTCTGCAAAGTGGAATTTAAAGCCATTAAGGATTTCTGTAAATCAATTTTACCTTTAATTTGAATTTCCCCTGGGATATGTGGAACCTGATATGGTCTGCCATATAAGATTTCATAGGCACTTATGTTGTCCCTCTGCCTTGGTTGTATGCGGACCCTCAAAAAGGCTATGGATAAAGCCTGGACCCATGTCATGGATGTTTCTTGGCAGATTTTACCAATCTGGGCCTTGAGGATTCCATTCATACATTCAACTTTGCCACTTGCTTGGGGCCTGTATGGTGTATGCAGGTCCCAAGTAAGTCCCAGAATCCTGCTATCTTCCCCGACAATCGTTGCAACAAAATGTGGTCCCCTATCTGATGACGTTCCCAAAGGAACCCCAAACCTTGGAATTATGTGGTTGAGCAAGGCTTTCACTACCTCCTTTGCTATGTTGGTGAGACAGGGATAAGCTTCAGGCCACCCACTAAAAGTGTCAACCAATACCAGTACATATTTGTAACCCTCCTTACGTGGCATTTCAGCAAAATCTATTTGCCAGTAATCTCCTGGGAGATAACCTGCCTTCGTCACCCCAACACTATTCTCTTGCTTGTGTCAGGGTTGTTCTTGCAACAGGTTTCACACTTGCTTGTTACAGATTGTACAATATCAGTCATACCTCTCCTTATCACTACCTTCTTCAGATGTTTTAAAAGGTTTTCTGTTCCCCAGTGGGTACTCTCATGCTCCCTCTGTGCTATTTCTCGAAGGAGCGGGGGTGGGACTACAACCTGGCCAACCGGGGTAACAGCCCATCCACCTTCCTTAATCTCAGCCTTAAGAAACTTAATTAATTTGTGGTCCCTTTGATAGTATTTTTGAGTAAACCCTGTCAGATCTACTTCTTTCTGTGGCACTACCAAAAGTAGGCCTTTTTCTGCTATCCCTTTTGCTATTTCATCAGCAAAGCAATTTCCCAGTTCGGGGCTTGTCTTCCCCTTTTGATGACCTCTGCAACGCATGACAGCTACTTCTGTAGGCTTCCAGATGCTCTGCAGGAGTGCAAGGATTTGTTTTGCATGCTTAATCCCATTACCTTGAGCAGTCAGTAGGCCATGTTCCTTCCAAATAGCTCCATGGGCATGAACAACACTGAAGGCATATTTGGAATCAGTCTGTATGTTCACCTTCTTTCCCTCACTCAGTTCTAGAGCTCTAGTCAACGCAATCAGCTCAGCTTTCTGTGATGATGCATCTAGAGGTAAGGCTTTTGCCTCAATTACTTCATCTATGGTGGTCACTGTGCAGCCTGTAATTTGCGTACCATTTCTTATGAAACTGCTCCCATCAGTAAAAAGTTCCTAATCTGAATTTTCCAGAGGCATGTTCTTCAGATCTGGTCTACTGGAATAAGTCTCTTCTATTGTCTGTAAAGAGTCATGCTCAGGCATGTCATCATGTAATGTGGATGACAAAAACATTGCAGGGTTTACAACAGATGTTGTTTTTAGGGTAACATCATCCTGTTCCAACAACACAGATAGGTATTTAAGCCTACTGCTAGGGGATAGCCAGTGTCTCCCCTTTTGCTCCAGCACAGAGATCACTGTGTGGGGTACATACAGGACAATGTGCTGCTGAAGGGTGAATTTACGAGCCTCCTGTATTAGGATGACAGTTGCCACCACAGCTTTCAGACGCCCTTGGCTAACATTGTCTAGCTGTTTTGAAAAATAGGCTACAGCTCTTTGCTGGTCCTCAAGGTGCTGTGCCAGTACCCCCAGAGCAACATTCTGTCGCTTGAATGTAATAAGTTCAAAGGGCTTCATTAGGTCTGGCAGTCCCAGGGCTGGAGCAGACATCAAGGAATGTTTCAGCTGTTTAAATACAGCCCTTGCACTCTCTGTCCACTTGATGGTTCCCTTCTCTGCTGCCTTAAAGTCTTCATACAGAGGTTTTACTAGTATTCCATATTTTGCCATCCAAAGTTGACACCAACGAACCATACCAAGGAACGCTTGCTTTTCTCTCTCAGTGTGTGTCGCTGTTGAGCCGCTAACAGAGTAAGAAGACCCGGGTTCAAAAGGTTGCATCCAGAAGAAAATTCTATTATTTAATTCCATCTTATATAGACTTTTCAAAGGTCACCTGGATTGGTCAGTTCGAAGCCTCCCCCTAGGCCTGATTGGCCAGGCCTGAACTGTCCACATCCGAGAAACTGTTTTTAATAACATCCAAACTTTATCTTTGTTTATAAAACAAAGATAGAAGAGAGAAAAAAGTTCCCACAGGAAAGGTCGGTGCGAGCCACAGCTCCTGCTTTTTATTTAAGAACACAAGGCATTGCTTGTGAGCCCCAGTGGATCAGCATGAAGGATCTGCTTGGTAATGGCCAGTTAAAAAACAGAGCCTGGCTGAAACTCAAGAAGGGGTCTGTCCGGAGGTGGCCAGCCACCAAACAGAGCCCAAACCAGAAGCTGATTAAGATGGTCAAAGAGACTCCTTGCAATACCCTAGATAGAGCATCTATAAAACCTAATTCTACATATAAATCTGTAATTCAACAAAACATGCATTCAAAGTCCTTGCTTTCTGACTCCATAAAATAAATTTCAGTCTCTGCTTGTGGAAGGACCGGCTTCTTGGTCATCATCAGAAGGATCACTTGGTTGGTGTTCTGCATTCTGGTTGTCATTTTGAGGTTGCTGGTTCTGTCTCAGGAGCCGCAGGTCAGGGCGGACGCATTTTGCAGGCAGCCATCGTACCCCAGTATCTGTGGAGACGCAAGCATACCCCTGACCCCAAGCAATAAGCTCATGCAGGCCTTCCCAGGTGTTAGCAAATAGGTTCCATACCCATACTTTTGCCCGGGGCAAACACAACTCGCCTGACAACTGCAATGAGAGAAAATGGTTCAAAATCACAGGATTATTCGAATTTGGTGGCAATGTAAGGTGATTGATTGTGTACAAAGCTTTTTCCAATGGACTCTGTGGTGTTTCCCCATGCATTCCCCCTTTTTGCCTTTCTAAGACACCCTTCAGAGTACTGTGAGCGCGTTCCACAATGGCTTGGCCAGTAGGAGAATGCGGAATACCGAATGTGTGGTCTACACTCTGTCGCTGTTGAGCAGCTAGCAGAGTAATGAAGGCACCAGTTCTCAGTGGCAAGAAGGAATGACCTTTATTGTTTTGATTTCATCACATATATAGAGTTCTCAAAAGTCACCCAGATTGGTCAGTCAGAAGCCTTCCCCCAGGCCTGATTGGCCAGGCTTGCACTGTCCAAGTTCTGGGACACTGTTCCAACAACATCCAAACTTTATCTTTATTTATAAAACACAAGAAAATTTCTCATGGGAAAAACCTGTGCTAGCCACAACACTCCATAGGTGTAAGAACTACACCGTCTTCTGTGAAGCGTAGGAAGGACCATTGTCAGTTTTCACAGTGGCTGACACCCCCAGGACCGAGAAGGCCGATTTCCAATGGGCAATGGCATCACTACTCTTTTCTCCAGTATGAGCAGCTGCCCACATAGCTGAGGAGAAAGTGTCAGTAGACACATGCATATACTTGACTTGACCAAATTCTGGAATGTGTATCACATCTGTCTGCCACAACTGCAAGGCCTTTAGACCTCCGGGTTTACCCCCGGTGGCAGAGGTGCAGCGAGTCCGTGGCAGTCAGCACAAGCACTGACAATGTCATGAGCCTCAGTTGGCGTCAACTGAAACTGCTTCTGCAGAGTATGCGCACTCTGATGAAAGAAATTGTGCGATGCCTTGGCTTGTGCAATTTTGTCGGGCTGAGGTGCCACTCATGCAGGGTTGGCTAGCATGTCAGCCCTGGCATTGCCTTCTGTTATAAAGCCTGGTAAGTTGGTGTGGCTTCGAATGTGCAGAATATAATATGGATGCACTCGAGCCTGAATCACCTTCCACAGGGTTTGCAATAGCGGAAACAGAGCCGCATTATTTACTTATTTTAGAAGTGAACAATCCAAATGTTTGGTTATATCTGCTACATATGCAGAGTCAGTGACCAAATTCAAAGGCACCTGAGAGAACTGCTGAAAAGCCATGGCAACTGCTTTCAATTCAACCAACTGAGCAGAGCCTGTCTCGTGGCCTTTCAGCACTTTTCACTCAGATCCTTCCTTCCAGGTAACAATGGCCTTTCCTGTTTTCCCAGAACCGTCCGTGAAGATGGTGGGTCCGTGAACTGGCACCTGGCTGTTCTTTGGCCACAACGTAAGATTGACTGAATTTGCCAGCTGCAGCAATTTGTGACTGGGCAGATGATAAGCAATCTGCCCTGAAAAATTTTGCAGTGCACTTTGCAAAGGAGCGCTATTAGCAAGACTCCATTCAAAATTGTCCCGTCATACCGGAACAACAATCATCGCAGGATCCACTGCCATCAATTGTAAACACCAATAATGGCATTTAGCTATCAGGCAAGCTATCAACTCGAACAATGTGGGTGCTGTCTTTTTTGGCTGATGGGGCAAAAAGACCCATTCCAGGATGTGCAAAGGATCATCCCATTGTTTGTTCCACTGGCCAATGATACCCGTAGGATGGAGGTCTGGAGCAGTAATGAAAACAGTGATATCAGTAGAGGGATCTACTCGATAAACCTGACGAGCAGAAACAGCTTGCTGCACCTCATTCAGCACTCGTCCCGCTTCAGGAGTCAATTGTTGAGGTGAGTTTAGGTCAGAGTCCCCCTTTAAAATATTAAAAGGCCGAATGGAGGCCGTGTGTCCCTCTGGATCCTTTACCAACACAGGTCACTTACTCAATTGAGTCTGTGTTGTTCCTCCCAACCCTGCAATATTCAGTCCCACCGGGCACAACGGCCGCATAGGAGGCCATGAAGTGGAGGAAAGGATCGTTGCATCAGCACCTGTATCGATCAAACCTCGGACTTGAACTCGATGTGGATGTGCTTTTGGCATGATGAGGGTACATGTCATCTGTGGTGACTCATTGGAGATAGATGCAGCCCAGTAGACCTGTGGAAGTCCTGGCAGTTCAGTGCCGTCACCTCCGCCAGCTTGCTGGCCTACTCTGGGAACAGAAGACTCACAAGGCAACAAGTGAGCAAGAAAAGTGTGTGTAGGAATGGTGACAGGAGGATCAGGAGTGGAAACCGTAACATGAATTTGGCCCTCGAAACCAGCATTTATGAACTCTGGAAGAACCAGGATCCCTTGGCTAGTGGCCTCAGGCCCTGCCATGACCAGTGCACTGGTCCCCTGATCCAGGGAACCATCCACCTCCAAGGGAACCCTGTGGGCATCGTCAGATTCTAAGACGACTGTTGCTGCGGTGTAGGCGTTGACTCGGGCTGAGCCTTTGGTGCCTCTTCCACATTGACCAGGTAAGCCTGGGCCATCACCCTGTTCTGGGGGAACTGTTGTGATGGGGGGCAAATCCCCCTTTTTGCACCCCTCTTCACGTTTCCCGACAGGGGTCGACCATCTGCATGGTACAGCGACCTGCAGTAGTCTGAAGTGTGACCTGGCCTACCACACCTTTTACACTGAGGAGTCTCAGTCCCCAAATTTCCCTTCTTCTCTGAATGTTCTTTTTGTTTAGATTTGACCCGTTTCCGTTTGCTCCCAGATTTGGGCTGTTTCTTATCCTGATCAGTGGGTCCCTGATCTGAGGATAAAAATGCAGCCAAGGCGACTTTTCCCTGATTTTCTGACTGCACCCTGGCGCAAGCTAGCATCATCTCCTGCACAGAAGGATCCCGCGGTAGGGCATTGATGATCCTCCTACACTCGTCATTGGCATTGTCCCTTGCCAAATGTTTCATCAGGATCTGTCTCGTGGACGGATCATCAACCTGCTTTTCCAAAGCTGCTGCCAGCTTCTCAAGAAATGACATGTAAAGTTCAGATTGCCCCTGCCGTATCTGTGTATGCCGTGTTTGCAGGGCAACCATCTCAATAGTTTTCAAAATGGCTCCCATACCGAGCTGTTGGGCTTGCTCCAAGATCCGAGGATCCCAGGCAGCCTGAACATTGGGGTTAGTATAAGGTCCCTTACCCATGAGGACCTCAGCCCCAACCATGCGCCTAGGGTCCTTGGCAGGCAAGGACTCATTTTTCCTCAGCTGATCCTCGACCAGCGCTTTCCAATTGTCCTCAAAGGCGCTGTATTGTATGGGGTGAAACAGCACCTGAGCCAGATATATAATATCAAATGGAGCAAGCAAATCACTATTTATTATTCTAAGAACTTGCATCACTGCCGGAGAAGACACCCCAAATGTTGCGACCTTGGTCGCTAGGTCATTTGTCATGTGCCATGCGATGGTGAAGTGGCTGTTCCTTGTGTCCATGGCATCTGGGCCAGGCACATACACTGTAAAAGCCTGAGTGCCCCCTTGTGGGAAGCCACCACCATCCGAACCTGCCGTAGCAGATTCGCACCCCTCCCTCTGTTTGGGCAATCCAATCTTCTCTATAAGTTCCCAGTCTCCTGCCTCCAGCGCACCCTGCCTGACAGATTCCCAGAACTGCAGGGGGTCACGCGGGCGAAAAATCCCATGCCGTTACGGCATCTCCAGGGGTTCGACAGAGCCCAATGCCCTTTCCTTTTCGTCGTCCTCGCGAGCCTCCGCCCAGGAGGAAGAAAACCCTCCTCATCACTGTCTGAGCCGTCCGAGCAGGGCTTGCAATCAGCACTCCCCATCACAAAGGATGGTGACTGGCCGGAGGCAGTGTCTGCGCCAAGAAACTGCGCGGTGACTGGGATGGGGGAGGGGCAGGGAGACCGCGGCGACACCAGCGCTCTGCCGGGAGCGCTTGCCAAGCCCTCCGGCACAGCGCCAGCACACTGCGCCAGGGCTTCATTTGCCACAGAACCCGGCAGGGGAACCAGCACCTGCCCGGGGCCAAAGCGCCCCCTCGCCGCCAGCACCAAGCCGGCCGCCGGGCCGCCAGGAAGTCCAGACCCCATCCGCTGCCGAATTCCAACCACCTCGGCCAGTAAATCATGGAAAAACGAAAGCGGAGGAAAGACCGCCGTGCCCGGCACGGACGCTGTGTCTGCCGAGCTGCAAGGGAGCCGGGCCGGCCCCGCACTCGTGGGAACACCAATTAAAGCTCCCGCAGCGGAAGCACCGCCCACAGGCGGCTTCCCTTCTGGTCCCACGACCGCCCCGGGGAGAGACCCGGACTGCGAGACACCAGCCGCAGCCAGCGGCTGAGCCAGCGCCTGCTCGCACGGCTCTGACGCCACGGGATCGGCCGCGCCCGCGGCCACCGCAGCCTGGGGCTGTGCCACCGCCGCGCCGGCCGGGCTCGGCAAAACGCCGGCTTCTCCCGAGACAGCCGCAAGTGGCTGGCATGCAGCCAGAGTGAGCAGCTGTGACTCCCGGTCCCCCGCAGCACTCTCCGCCAGCCCCCGCCGTGCATCCCGGCTGCCCACGGGGGAGGGGCATCCCAGCGCCATTCCGCAGGGGAGGGGGGGTTCTGAGGCTGCGCACTCTGCGGCAGCAAAGGCGGGGGGACCTTCGCGGCGACTGTGTCAGAGCCGACCCGCGGTCCCCCATTCTTCAGCAACCTGGCTAGCTGCTCTGTCAGGTGGACATAAGTGCGCTTAGGTAGGTCAGCTGGAGAAACATACTGAGGCCTCGCGGCTGCATCCGCCGCCAGGGACGGGACTTCAGAATCCGTCTGGGTCGGCGCGTCCTACATGTTCTGCCCCACGGCCGAGAGCAGGGGTTCCAAGTTCTTGCAAGCTGATAGCTGCGAGTCATAGAACGCCTGTCCTTCCAAAGCGTCCCAAATGTCTCTCCAAACCCCATGGAAGCGGACCGTAGTCCTGTCTCCCCGCATCCACTCCATGGCCAGAGCGCGGCCGACCATGAACCAAAAATCACAGTCCAGCGCCACATCCCAAACGGCCCGGGACACGTGGCCCGCGACCCATTCCAACAAGGCCCGAGCGACCCGAGGCGTCTGATCGGATGCAGGGTCATCCTCAGAGACCTCCAGAAAAGCCCGCAAGAGTCCATCCGCAGGAACAGGGGGGTCCATGTCCGTATCAGAATCAGCCATGCCTCAGGGCAGGCGGGGGGGGGGATTCGGGCCCCGGGGCAAGACTGCTGCGTACCTGCAGTCGCGTGCAGTACACATCGGTGGTCACCAGATGTCGCTGTTGAGCCGCTAGCAGAGTAAGAAGACCCGGGTTCAAAAGGTTGCATCCAGAAGAAAATTCTATTATTTAATTCCATCTTATATAGACTTTTCAAAGGTCACCCGGATTGGTCAGTTCGAAGCCTCCCCCTAGGCCTGATTGGCCAGGCCTGAACTGTCCACATCCGAGAAACTGTTTTTAATAACATCCAAACTTTATCTTTGTTTATAAAACACAGGAAGAAGAGAGAAAAAAGCTCCCACAGTAAAGGTCTGTGCTAGCCACAAGTGTGGGGCTCTGGAAGTTGGCAGATAGCTTCTTTCCGTTCTTTGCTGAGTTGTCGATGGCCACGGAAAATTTCCAGCCCCAAGTAAACTACTGTTTCCCTGGCAACCTGTGCCTTTTCCTTCAAGAGTCGATATCCACCTAAACCCAAAAAAATCAAAAGACTTACAGTGAGCTGGATGCAGTCATCTCGCATTTTGGCTGCACTTAAGATTCCATCAACATATTGAAGAATGTCTCCTTTTTGTTCTTGTTTTCTCCAGTCTTCTAGTTCCTTTGACAGCTGATGTCTTGTGGCAGCACAGACTCTTTCCCACGGGAATTTTCTCTTCTTCTTCCTGTGTTTTTATAAATAAATGTAAAGTTTGGATGTTATTGAAACAGTCTCTGGAAAGATAGGCGGTGCAAGCCTGGCCAATCGGCCTAGGGGGAGGTTTTGAATTGGCCCAATCTGGACGACCTTTGAAAGTCTCTATAAGTTTTAAAATTAATTAATAAATGCAGATTTGTGTCACCTGTGATCCTGCTTGGTTCTTTCACTCCGCTAGCGGTTCAACAGCGACATCTGGTGAAGCTGCCGTCCCCCTGCCCCTCCCCCAACCCTGTCACTGCGCGGTTTTTCAGCGCAGACACCGCATCCGGCCAGTCACCGTCCTTTGTGATGGGGCATGCTGATAGCAAGCCTTACATGGACGACTCAAACAGTGATGAGGAAGGCATTCTTCCTCCTGGGCGGAGGCTCGTGCTGGCAGCGAAGAAGAAAAGGCATTGGGTTCTGAGTAACGCTTGGAGACGCTGCAACAGCATGGGGATATTCCACCCACTTGACTCCCTGCAGTTCTGGGAATCAGTCAAGCAGGGCGCACTGGAGGCGGGAGACTGGGCACTTATAGAGAAGATAGGGATGCCAAAACAGCGGGAGGGCTGCGAATCAGCTATGGCAGGTCAGGGTGATGCTGGCTTCCAGCAAGGGGGCTCTCAGGCTTTTCCGGTGTTTGTGCCTGGCCCGGAGGCCATGGACACAAGGAACAGCTACACCTCCATTGCATGGCGCGTCACAAATGACTTAGCGACCGCAGGTCTACTGGGCTGCAACTATCTACTGCGTCACCACAGATGACATGTACCCTCATCATGCCAAAAGCATGTCCACATCGAATTCAAATCCGAGGTTTGATCGATACAGGTGCTGATGCAACGATCCTTTCCTCTGCTTCATGGCCTCCTATGTGGCCTTTATCCCCTCCGGGACTGAATATCGCGGGGCTGGGAGGAAACACACAGAGTCGATTGAGTAAGCGACCTGTGTTGGTAAAGGATCCAGAGGGACACACGGCCTCCATTCAGCCTTATGTCACTCTAGCTCCAATTAACCTCTGGGGACAGGACGTGTTGGCAGCTTGGGGGGTGCGAATCACGACAAATTTTTGATAGGGGTCACTGTGTGCAAGGGCGCACCGTATTCCACGCTATCTCTGTGATGGCTAACCAAAACACCTATATAGGAACCACAGTGGCCCCTGACGAAAGACAAATTAGTTGTCCTTTGCCAGCTGGTTCAGGAGCAACTGCAACAGGGACAAATTTAGCATTCTACCAGTCCCTGGAACACCCCGGTTTTCATGATTAAGAAAAAATCAGGGAAATGGAGACTGTTGCAAGATCTCCGAAAAGTTAATGCAGTGATGGAAAGTATGGGGAGCATATAGCCTGGTGTACCTTCACCCACGATGATTCCCGCCGAGCGGGAAATCTTGATTGTTGATTTGAAGGATTTTTTTTTTTTACAATCCCTTTGCACCCCAATGAAAGGCCAAAATTGTGCCTGCAATTAACTATGCAGAGCCTGTAAGGAGATTTCAATGGAAAGTGTTACCTCAGGGCATGAAAAATAGCCCGACTATCTTTCAATGGTATGTCGCGCAGGCTTTGTCCGGAATCCGTGAGCAGTTTCCTGAGGCACTCTGCTAGCATTATATGGACGATATCCTGGTGGCAGCACCCACCCAGGATGAGTTGCAGAGGTTACCGCCTCGACTGCTCGATGCCTTGCATTCCTATGGGTTGCAAGTTGCTCCGTAAAAGGTTCAACAACAGCCTCCTTGGAAATATTTGGGGGTCAAAATTTTGGATTGAACCATACAGCATCAAGAGATGCAGTTCTCAGACACTATTAAGACTCTGAATGATGCCCAAAAATTGCTAGGCATCATCAACTGGTTACGTCCGTATTTGGGACTGACCAATGCACAACTTTCCCCGCTTTTTAAAATTTTAAAGGGGGACTGATCTAAACTCACCTCGGAAATTGACTCCTGAGGCGCGACAGGTGCTGAATGAAGTGCAGCAAGTTGTTTCTGCTCTTCAGGTTTATCGAGTAGATCCCTCTACTGATATCACTGTTTTCATTACTGCTCCAGACCTCCATCCTACAGGTATCATTGGCCAGTGGAACAAACAATGGGATGATCCTTTGCACATCCTGGAATGGGTCTTTTTGCCCCATCAGCCAAAAAAGACAGCACCCACATTGTTCGAGTTGATAGCTTGCCTGATAGCTAAATGCCATTATTGGTGTTTACAATTGATGGCAGTGGATCCTGCGATGATTGTTGTTCCGGTATGACGGGACAATTTTGAATGGAGTCTTGCTAATAGCACTCCTTTGCAAAGTGCACTGCAAAGTTTCTCAGGGCAGATTGCTTATCATCTGCCCAGTCACAAATTGCTGCAGCTGGCAAATTCAGTCAATCTTACGTTGTGGCCAAAGAACAGCCAGGTGCCAGTTCACGGACCCACCGTCTTCACGGACGGTTCTGGGAAAACAGGAAAGGCCATTGTTACCTGGAAGGAAGGATCTGAGTGAAAAGTGCTGAAAGGCCACGAGACAGGCTCTGCTCAGTTGGTTGAATTGAAAGCAGTTGCCATGGCTTTTCAGCAGTTCTCTCAGGTGCCTTTGAATTTGGTCACTGACTCTGCATATGTAGCAGATATAACCAAACATTTGGATTGTTCACTTCTAAAATAAGTAAATAATGCGGCTCTGTTTCCGCTATTGCAAACCCTGTGGAAGGTGATTCAGGCTCGAGTGCATCCATATTATATTCTGCACATTCGAAGCCACACCAACTTACCAGGCTTTATAACAGAAGGCAATGCCAGGGCTGACATGCTAGCCAACCCTGCATGAGTGGCACCTCAGCCCGACAAAATTGCACAAGCCAAGGCATCGCACAATTTCTTTCATCAGAGTGCGCATACTCTGCAGAAGCAGTTTCAGTTGACGCCAACTGAGGCTCATGACATTGTCAGTGCTTGTGCTGACTGCCACGGACTCGCTGCACCTCTGCCACCGGGGGTAAACCCCAGAGGTCTAAAGGCCTTGCAGTTGTGGCAGATGGATGTGATACACATTCCTGAATTTGGTCAAGTCAAGTATGTGCATGTGTCTATTGACACTTTCTCCTCAGCTATGTGGGCAGCTGCTCATACTGGAGAAAAGAGTAGTGATGCCATTGCCCATTGGAAATTAGCCTTCTCGGTCCTGGGGGTGTCAGCCACTGTGAAAACTAGCAATGGTCCTTCCTACGCCTCACAGAAGACGGTGCAGTTCTTACACCTATGGAGTGTAGACCACACATTCGGTATTCCGCATTCTCCTACTGCCCAAGCCATTGTTGAACGCACTCATGGTTCTTTGAAGCATGTCTTAGAAAGGCAAAGAGGGGGAATGCATGGTGAAACACCACAGAGCTGATTGGAAAAAGCTTTGTGCACAATCAATCACCTTACAGTGCCACCGAATTCAAATAATCCTGTGATTTTGAACCATTTTCTCTCATTGCAGTCTTCAGGCGAGTTGCATTTGCCCCGGGCGAAGGTATGGGTATGGAACCTACTTGCTAACACCTGGGAAGGCCTGCATGAGCTTATTGCTTGGGGTCATGGGTATGCTTGCGTCTCCACAGATACTGGGGTACGATGGCTGCCTGCAAAATGCGTTCGCCCTGACCTGCGGCTCCAGAGACAGAACCAGCAACCTCAAAATGACAACCAGAATGCAGAACACCAACCAAGTGATCCTTCTGATGATGACCAAGAAGCCGGTCCTTCCACAAGCAGAGACTGAAATTTATTTATGGAGTCAGAAAGCAAGGACTTTGAATGCGTGTTTTAATTGAATTATAGATTTGTATGTAGAATTAGGTTTTATATATGCTCTATCCAGGGTATTGCAAAGAATCTCTCTGTCCACCTTAAATCAACATCTGATTTGGGCTCTGTTTGGTGGCTTGCCACCACCGGACAGACCCCTTCTTGAGTTTCAACCAGCCTCTGTTTGGTAACTGGCCATTAACAAGCAGATGCTTCATGCTGATCCACTGAGGCTCATAAGCAATGCCTTCTGTTCTTAAAAGGGGGGAGCTGAGGCTACACAGACTGTTTCCCATGGGAATTTTCTCTTCTTCTTCCTGTGTTTTTATAAATAAAGGTAATATTTGGATGTTATTGAAACGGTCTCTGGAAAGATAGGCGGTTCAAGCCTGGCCAATCAGCCTAGGGGGAGGTTTTGAATTGGCCCAATCCAGACAACCTCTGAAAGTCTCTATAAGTTTTAAAATTAATTAATAAATGCAGATTTGTGTCACCTGTGATCCTGCTTGTTTCTTTCACTCCACTAGCAGTTCAACAGCGACAATGTCTGAATATAGTTGGACTGTTTTTGAACCCTTGGGGTGACACTGTCCAGGTGAGCTGGTCTTCCTTCCTGTCTCGGGATTTTCCCACTCAAAAGCAAAGAGTTCTTGGCTATTTTTGTGCATAGGAATGCAGAAAAAGGCATCCTTGCCATCTAAAACTCTGAACCACCCTAGTTCATTTGTCAGTGTGGTCAGAAAAGTGTAGGGGTTTGGTACAACTGAATGTATTTCCTCTGTGATTTTGTTAATTGCCCTTAAATCCTGCAGTAATCTATTACTCTTGCCATCAGCCTTCTTTACTGGCAGGATGGGTGTGTTGTATTGAGACTCACATTCCACTAGCAACCCAAATTTAAGGAACATTTCAATTATAGGTGTTAGTCCCCTATGACCTTCTAATTTTAGAGGGTATTGCTTCTGCCTTACTGGTGCTGTCCCTGCTTTGAGTGCAATACTCATGGGTTCAGCTCTTTTGGATCTCCCGGGAAAATCACTGGACCATATTTTTGGAATGGCAGCATCTTCAACTTCTTTGGCAATTCCTCCACAACACTCCTGTATGAGAATAGTAGCTGCTTCAACAAATTTAGATTCAGGAATTATAATTTTCACTCCCTCCTCTTTGGAAATTTTAATTTCTGATTCCAAATTCTCCAATAAATCTCTGCCCAATAATGGCTTTGATTAATTTGGCATATCTAGGAATTGGTGAGTCACTCAATGTTTTCCTAGTTTAAATTTTAAAGGTTGAAAGAAAGGCTTTGTTTCACTCACTCCTGTGGCACCGATCACATCTACAGTATCTTGACTCAGTTTCCCCTTTCAAGTATTTAACACAGAATATGTTGCCCCTATATCTACCAGAAATTCAACATCATCTTTCCCCAGCTTGACTATAACAGAAGGCTCCACTGGGGTGGATAATTGTGATAGAAGCTGCAGTTTCCCCACCCCTTTTCTTCCTTATATGTCTACCCTTCTCACATTGTGCTGCCTTTCCCGCCCCGGTCCTGGCCACTCCCTCAGGTTTACCCTATTGGTTCCTGTACCCCAACTCTGCCCATGTACCGCCACTGTGCCCTGAGATCACTGGCTATGTGCTCTCCCCGCCCCCTCTGTCTCTATAGAAAACCCCAGACCCCACACCATTATGGGTTTTTGCATCTGGGAGTGACTTTGGCCTCTGGGACCATGTGAATAAAGGTGTTCTGTGGTCACCATGCAGAGATCCCTCTCGCCTCCTTTACTGCTGCCGTGTTGCAAAGAGCAGACGAAACCAGAGCTAGCCATTGGCTCCCCAGCTGGTGAAAGTGCAGTGACTAGCCTTCAGAGGGAAGGTTTGGGGCACTGAGGTGCTGACCTGGGCTGGGCAGAAATGCTCTCCAGTAAGGTCTGCCCTACCACCAGTAAAGCCACCGTGAACCGCAACAGATAATGCCTTCGGTCCCCATCAATTCCCATTCACAGTTAACTCAGGAACCAGGGTAGTCTTTTCCGCCCACATTGGACACTTGTTCTTCTAGTGTCCCCTTTTCTTGCAGATGGCACACTGGTCATCGGCTAGAGGAGGACAAGGGGGACCCTTTTTCTGCTTATTAGATGATTTCACGTGATCACGCTTTTCCTTGTGATGGGGTTTATCTTCCTTATCTTCTGTATCTCTATCCGTTGGATCTCTATTTTGGTACACTTTCCAGGCTGTATTCAACAACCTATTTAGGTCATACTCATCCATCTTTTGCAGCTTTCTCCTTATATCCTTTGTAGATTGGCCTATAAACAGGAAGGCTAGTTGGGACTGCTGCACCAGAGAATCTACGTTCAAATTTGTGTATTTTCGTGCAGCTTCCTTGAGCCTATTCAGGAAGTCTGTAGGGGTCTCATTTACATCTTGTCTGATTTCATATAGTTTGGACCAATTAATTGCTTTAGGGATGGCACATTTTAGCCCAAGGACCACCCACTTTTGATAGTGTTTTAATCTGGCCATCTGCTCTGGCATATTTGTGTCCCACCCTGGATCTGTCTGAGGAAAAAAAACATTAACAGATCCTTGAAGAGTACCAGCCATAATCTGAGTCTGTATAGCAGTTATAGCAGCCTTAATAACCATCTATTTTTCCGTGCTATCTAATAATTCATCTAGCATTACATTCAGATCACCCCAATCTGGGTTTTGTGCCTTGATGGCTAATTCAGCATGCATGGCTACCCTCTCTGGGTCGTCCCTCTATCGTCCAGCTGATTCTTTCCACTGCTGGAGCTCTCCAAGGAACAACGGTATTTTGATATAAATCACTTGATTTCCGGCAGCCTGCCTTAAAGGTGCTTCTAGGACAGGTCCCTCCTTTTCTGCTTCATCCTTCTTAGATCTGCTGCTTTTAGCTACCGGACTGGTCGCCCCTATGGCTTCTGGGGCTATCTTTCCCCTTTTCTTCCCAGCCCTGCCGACTGCTGTGGCCCCGGTCTCCTCTTCCTCGGAGCTATTTGCACTGGACTCATCTGGCTCGCTTTTAATTGGGGCTATTTCTCCCTTAGCTCTGGCACTGACCATGAAGTGGAGTGGAGGCCGTGATCGGCCCCCCCTTTCCCCGGCCTCAGAGGGGCCAAGGGCAGTGGTAGAGACACTTCCCTCTCTGCCTGGACTTGTCCCTGCTTCTCCCCTGTCCTCGCCCTCAGGGCGGTCTGGGGAGGGTGGCAGCAGAGGGGGTGGTGGCCAACCATCCCCCATCCCTAGCCCCGCAGTGGCTGGGGGAGGGAGGGAACCGATGGCAGCAGCAGTGGAGGGGAGGGGGCCAGCCTCCCCCCCCCTCACCCCACTAGTCTGGCTGGCCCTGGTGGCGGCAAAGGGTGTGATACTACCCCACATAAGGCAGGTGCTATCAAATCTACATCTGTCATGTCTGTCTCCTCAGCTCTGGCCAGTGGCTGCTTTTCCCTATCTCCTTCTCTTTTCCTCCTTTGTAAAACCATCTCAAAATAGCCTTTTTTCATTTGTTTTTATGCCTCCTCCTGATTCAGGAATATAGAAAACAATTCCGTGTACCTCAACTCATCAAACCTGCCCTGGGCCCTGTGATAAATGCATATCATAGTATTGGCTTTTCGCAAATATTGAAATGGATGCTTTGTGTATAATATTAATTCTTACAGAAGCAGCTTTGTTATATAGTTGTCTAATAATTAATGTCTTTATTTTTGTGACTAACCTAACTTAGACATAGTCGTGAAATAGCTGATATGGTTGTTTTAGAGTACTTGTGGTTAACTTACAATAACTGAAATAACTAAACCACCTGCTTGGTTAGATAACATCTGAGGAATGGGTGTGACGAGGACCCCTGCAACTGACATTTCAAATATCAGCAACTGTCACCTGCTGAAACCATGGAACAGGGGGGTTGGGGTGGGGGTGATACATAAACCTCAAGAGGACAGCGCATGCTCTAAAAAGGCGGATCAGAGGAGGGACCATGCTAAAAAGTTCCTGGAGCATGCAAACTAGTTTGGGGAAATGTTTGAATATGTATAATTGTTTATGAATATGTATTTGGCTGATGCAATAGGAAGGGTATGTAAGGAATGTCACCATCGGTAACAAGTGTGCCTCTGGCTAAGGCTAAGCACCCAGCGCTGTTACTTTTGCTTTATTGCCTTTGTCCCCTATTGTCCTGTTGCTGTTTCGAGACGAGACAGGAACAACACACAAAGACACGACTCCAGGCCTAGTAGAAAGGAAGGCATAAGCATCATTTATTACTACAAAGTCTCTTTTATACTATTTTCTAACATTCATGCCATAAACCTATTGGTTCTACCCTGTTATTGTACAGCATCATTGGATGGGCTATTCCTACCACACATGTTTTGTGAGCAACAGACTCCCTTTTGCAGGTGTGCATTCCAAGTTGTCTTCCTGGTTGTCGTTTATCTGTTCTTGCTTCTGTTTCTCACGGGTACAAAGCTGCTTGCAACACGGTTGATGTCTGAGAGCAAAGGCAGGCTAGTTGTCAGTTCCCACATTGTCCTTTAATAAACTTTTCAAATTCTAACAGGAGAGTGAACTTCGTTTTTCACAACTGGGGGATTGTCCAGTATGGACACCTCTTCTCTGTGGCCCTCAGGGATTTCGAGCAGGAGGCATGCCCTGCTGAGTTTGGCGGCTTGCTTGGCTTCTTCTGGTGTCATCAGCAATCGCAGATTGAAACCCAGTGGACAAGAATGGACACATAAAGCAAAAGAAAGGGGAAATGAAAGGGCTCCCTAAGAAACCACTGAAACTAGCCCACAATTCTTGTGCATGAAGACCTGGACAAGAAAAAGAATTGTAAGTATTGTCACGAAGTATTGTCATGTGGAGCAGGGTACTGGTGTATGTGTGAAACAAAGACCAGACAGCCCGGATCTGAGAAATTAATATCTAGTCTTTTTGGCTGCAGTTGCAGTATCTCCTCAAGGAGACTAGCCGGCGAAGAGACAAAGCGAAAGGTAAAGAGTGAGTGATCCTCCGGGGTAACTGGGACTGGGTCCCAGGGAAGGGTTGGACCCCCAGGAAAAGAGAGTGAAGGATTTCCTAGGCAGTCCACTAGGAAATAAAGGGCAAGAGTGAGGGTCCCCCAATTCAAAAAATGTAGCCAGATTGAGGGTTGGAATCCACAGAGGCTAGGAAAATATCCTACAGACAAAAAGTGCGGGATTGAAGGCTAGGAAAATATCCTATGGACGGGAAGTGTGGGATTGAAGGCTAGGAAAATTCCTCCAGATGGGAAGTGTGGGATTGAAGGTTAGGAAAATATCTTAGGGATCCTATACCCAAGAGAATCTGGGGTTGGCCAACAACATTTGAGATTTTATCATTTGATAAGTAATACCCGTGGGTGAATGTTAACAAGTGACTTGAAAATAAAGGTACCTTATTGTTGTGTTGTCATGTTGTTATGGTAGTGGAATGAGTGAGAGTGAGTGAAATGTGTCATAGACACAGAGCGAGTGATTATGAATGAATGAGTATACATTATATCAATTGTTGATTTAAAGCTCAACCTTATTATCTGGAGGGAGGTGGATTATATTAATGGAGAGGAAAGATTTTCTGTGCTGTCAGGAGTGGATGGTGTCCCAGCTGCCAGAAGAGTGAGTTAGAGCAAAGAAATAGGGATCAGGAATGAGCAGGTCAGGTCCCGGGAAGATGAAACAAGGAACCAGTAAGTCAGGTTCGAAGAAAAAAGGGAGCAAAAAGGTGCCAGCGGATATACCCCAGGATAGTCCATTAGGAATTAAGTTAACTAACTGGGATAGTAATCCATGTACAAAAGGAAAAGATAAAGTAAAAATGATTCAGTAATGTATGATAGAGTGGACAAAAAAGGAAATAAGACCCAATCATCTCTATTTGCCTAGGTATGGGTCCTTCGAGGCTTGGATATGTCAAGCTTTAAACATATTTGTAAATGCAAAAGAACCTTTCGATCCTGAGGAAAGTGAATATGCCTCCTGTTGGACTGGAGAAATTTGGCCCCTGGGGGTAAGTGTTTTTAAGATATCAGGAACTTCAGAGACAGAGTGAGCAGAAGAAAAGAAGGAAGAGTTGGGAACTGCGGCAGCGCAGTCTCACAATTCTTGAGCGGCCACCCCACGCCGCACTGTGGGGGGGCTGCCCAGGGCCAAAACACGCCAGGCGGGCATGTGGCTGCGACAGGCAGTGGAGCTGCTGGGGACACGAGTTGCTGTGGAGGCGTGGCGATAAAAGAAGTGCAGGATCACCATCTGAGATTTCCAGGGAATTTATTAAGGTCCACAGTTGAGGGTCCGGGTAGGGCGAAGAGGGACGGAAAGGCAAGGGAGGATGAAGGGTGCTGGAAAGCCAAGATGGCGAACCCCGAGCAAGGCTTTCGCAGAGGGTTATCAGGAGAGGGAAGAGGGGTGTAGTTAACTCAGAAGAGCCAACCAGGGAAAGCCAAAGGGGAGGAGCTAAGGAGGGAAGAAGGGTACACCAATAAGCTTACAGCATGAGAGGGTACAGGCTCCTGCTAGGGAGAGATTTCTGGAACATAATCAATATACAAAAATCCCATTAGCACACTGCAACAGGGAACCACTGGAGGCATTGCCTCCCCTGTACTTTTTCGTTCCAGTGGCCCCCGCTCCTCTGGCAGTCCCTGCCCCTCTAGCAGCCCCCCAGGCAGCCCCTGCCCCTCTGGTGGTCACTGTCCCTACGGAGGTTCCCGCTGTTCCACGGGGTCCCCTTCCCACCAGTGGAGGACCATGCCAAAACACTAGGAGAAGTTCAGCAAAAACTCCAGGGCCACTCGATAATTTCTCCCCTGCCACCACTCCACAGCAAGGGAGAAAGGTCCCTCCTAAAGTTATGATGATTGAGGAATGGAAAAGCTGGTCTGATGTGGAAAGGCATCAAGAAGTCAGATTATTTCCTTTAAGGGAAGTACCCATGGGAAGGACTCAAGGGGGGACAGGGTTTGTAAATGGTCCTTTGACCTCTTTAGAAGTCAGAAATTTTTAAAGACAAATTAAAGGGTTATTAGAAGATCCCATAGGTGCAGCTGAACAATTAGACCAATTTTTTTAGATCCCAACATTTTTACTTGGAAAGAAATGCAGTCAATAATGAGTGATATATTTTCTCAAGAGGAGAGGCAGATGATTAGGGCTGCCACAATGAGAATTTAAGAAAGGGAAAATCAACAAGGCCCACCAGGGGACTAGAAAATGCCAATAGCACCTCTTAACTGGAATCACAACGAAGAAGCAGGATGAGGAAATATGAATGGTTATCGTAATCTAATCAAAGGAATAAAAGAGGCAGCACCCTAAGGGCAAAATGTTAGCAAAGCTTTTGATGGGCAGCAAGGAAAGGAAGAGACTCCAAATTAATGGTTAGAGAGGCTCCAGAAGAACATGCAGCAGTACTCCGGGATAGACCCTGATTGTATAGCAGGACAAGTCCTATTAAGAGTTAATTTTGTCACCCATGCCTGGCCAGATATTAGGAAAAAGCTGGAAAAGATTGAAGACTGTTAAGATAAGAGATTAAATGAATTATTAAAAGAAGCTCAAAAGGTTTGTGTACAGAGGGATAAAGAAAAAGCCAAAGTAAAAGCTAAAATTATGATAGCCACCATGTGAGAGAATAACTCCCAAAGGAGGCTTTGGATCCAAAGCCCCCAGGTACCATTCCCAGATATTTAGGTTTTAGAAATAAGGAAAGGGGAGAAAACAGAACCCCAGCATGATCAAAATCTCAGGAGCAAACCAGAAATGTCTTTCTATTGTGGAGAAGAGGGACACTATAAGAGAAACTGTCCTCACCTAAAGAAGAACCTGAAAATATTCCAAGAGATACACTCAGAAGAGTCAGCAGACTAGGGATGTCAGGAGCTCTATTTCCTGAGGGATAAATACCATCTAGAGCCTTTGATAACTTTAAAATCAGGCCCCCAGGGGGAAGTATTAGAATTTATAGTTGATACTGGGGCAGAGAGAACTTGTGTAGTTACTATTCCAAAAGGATGTAATGTAAGTAATCACACTGTAAAAGTAACAGGAGCCAAAGGAGAAGGGTTTAAGGTTCCTGTAATCAAAAACATAATAATTGAAGGGGAAACTAGAATATGTGTGGGAGATGTCTTATTAGTCCCTGGAGCAGGTTGCAACTTATTGGGGAGAGACTTGCAGGTACAATTAGGAGTTATACCAGAAGAAGGAAAAATGACAGCTAAAGTGCTAAAACTAGGCCAAGAAGATGAGGGAAGGATTAACAAATAAATTTGGGCTAGGGAAGGAAATAGGGGAGGATTGAATATTGACCCCATAAGGGTCATGACTGAGAGAGAAGAATGTCCCATTTCATACTGTGCAACAGTACCCTATATCATTAGAAGGAAGAGAAGGCCTAAAGCCGTTAATAGAAGAATTGATAAAGGATGGGACATTGGAACCTTTTATATCTCCTCATAATACCCCTATTCTCCCAATAAAGAAGCCTGATGGGACTTATAGATTAGTACAAGATTTAGGGGAAGTTAACAAAAGAACTTGGACCCGTCACCCAGTGGTGCCCAACCCCTATACCCTTTTAAGTCCCACCTCAACATCAATGGTTTAGTGTAATGGATCTTAAAGATGCATTTTGGGCTTGTCCATTAGCAGAAGATAGTCGAAATATTTTTGCTTTTGAATGGGAGGATACAAGTACTGGAAGAAAAAAGCAATTAAGATGGACAAAACTGCCACAGGGGTTTACTGAGTCTCCGAATTTATTTGAGCAAGGTTTAGAGGAAATATTAGACTTTCCCCACTCTTTATGGAATACAGATTATCCAATATATAGATGATCTTTTATTATCAGGAGAAGCCAAAGTTGAAGTTAGGGAGGCTACTATAAAACTTTTGAATTTTCTTGGGGAAAAAGGATTAAGGGTATCAAAAGGGAAATTACAATTTGTGGAGTCAGAGGTGAAGTATCTCAGTCACTTAATAAATAAAGGTAGCCGAAAACTAAATCCTGAGAGGGTTGCGGGGATTTTATCTCTTCCTCCTCCTTCAAAGAAGGAAGTTAGAAGACTGCTTGGATTATTGGGGTGTTGAAGGCTGTGGATTGAAGGGTATACTCAGGCAATAAAATTTTTATACAAAAAATTGACAGGGGAACACAAGATAAAGTGGACCAAAGAAGATGACAATAAATTAGAAGAACTGAAGTTTAAATTTGCCTCAGTACCAGCTTTGAGTTTACCCTCATTAGAAAAACCCTTTTATCTGTATGTGACTATGGAAAATGGAGTAGCTCATGGAGTTTTAGTCCAGGAATGGGGAGGAGTGGAAAGGCTAGTAGCCTATTTATCTAAATTGCTAGATCCAGTGATCCATGGCTGGCCAATATGTATTCAAGCTATTGCAGCTACTGCCATTCTAGCAGAAGAGAGCCATAAACTTACTTTTGGAAGTAAACTAACTGTGTACATACCTCATGCAGTCCAAAATGATTTAAATCAAAAAGCAGGAATACAACTAACAGAACTGAGGCAATTGATCTAGCGATTGAGGCAGCCCAGCTGGAGAACCCCCAACCTTTGAACAAGTTGTCCCACCAAGTTTCGGATTCGGTTTTCAAATCGGCAATGTGGGACTGGATTGCTCAGATTTTGGAGGAAATGCTCTGTCCATGCGTGGAAAAGTTGAGACAGCACATTCCTTCAAAATCTTTGCAACCGTGCCCGTGAGCAAGCAAGAGAAAGTCAATGGCGGCTCTATTTTGTAAAGTTGCATGTTTTATGGCCTCCTCATCCTCCAGGAGCTGGCTCAGGGCTGACGATGTTAGCCTTGTGTGCTTTCCGAGCCAGCACTCTAGTTTTTCAATGTCGCCCAAGGCTTTGTAAACTGCAACCCAAGGGACCAGGATAGAGGCTGCAATTCTTTTCGATTTTGGCCAGGTCACAATAGTATCATTACACTTTTCGTCTACATCAATTACATTTCTTTTTTGGCAGGTTGATTTGATTGAATTTTTCCGATTTAGGAGTTGCCTCTTATCTGGCGTAAATGTTACGATCTTCCCAAGGGTGCAGGGCCCTCCCCGGAGGCGAGCTGGGATTCCTGCCCAGGCTCGGTTGCCACAAATGAAAAAGACCCCTTTCGGTAAGATCTTGGGATGAGCGTTGGACAGGGCTGGCTCGGAGGCGGTGTAATTACACCAGGAGGACGCATCATATTTTTTGTCGACATGGATATGAAAGAATGGTAATGGTGGCATATCAAAGCTATCTGGTCCTTCTAAAGCCCTCTCGGGAATGTGCGGGCTATATCTCTGTGGGCTGTTAAATTTTACACAAAGCGCCGCTTGGGTGGACCCCAATAATTCTAATTCTTGGGGCCCCACCAGTCCAGATGGCAGCCTGTAGTGGACTCATTCATCCCAAGAGTTTATCGGATCAGGATAGGAGTGGTACGTGTCTGCAAAGGGAAATTCGCCTCTTTGCAGGGGAATCCCAATGAGCCAAGTCGCCATTGGGTTCTCCGCTTGATCCATCGCCAAGCACAGTCCATCCTGCTTTAGGGTTTTAGCCAGGGTGGTCCAAACGTTCATCCTCGGCTGTGGGACAATGAAGCTGCAGGACAGTGTGAGGAAGACAGCAAGACAGGTGAGGCGAAGGATGTCACTGTGGGGATTCATCTTTGTGGGGGCACTCGACGCTATCACAAACTTTTGAAGTAAAGCACAAAGATCAGCAAACAACAGAACATAAGGTTTTGGATGGCAGGGGAGTTTTGGGGTTCTTTTGCTTGTCTCTAAATGCTTTGGGAATGAGGGTAAAAGGTAAATTCTCTGGAGAACTTAAGGGAGGGAGTCTGTGGAGAAATCAAAAGCAGTTAATTCTGATAGGTATGATTCAGGGGGTACCATTATTTGGCTTTCAGGTTTCTTCTTTTAATTCTTCCATCCAAGGAAGAACAACATTGTCCAGTCAGGCTTGATTCGCTTGGAAGCGAAATGTGCCTGTTTGCTTTTGTCTTTCGGGGCGTAGGGCTTTACCCACTTGCTGGGTATCCATTTCGGACTTGCGGGTGTCGACAAGCAGGCATACCCTCGCCCCCACGTTATCAATGGAAAAGGTCCTTGAATTAAAAGAGTTTCAGGGTCTCTCACGAGCACTGGCGGTTGGACTTTCAGTTTTGCTCATTTATCATTGGAAAAATGCCTGAATACAGGCGGCAGCGGTTCGTCAAAGGAGTTGTTCAGGAAATTTATTGTAAACAGGGCTTTGCTCAGCTTCATCTGAGGGGTGTTCACTTCATTTCCCCCTCTCTGACAGGCTAAAACAGTTTTCAGGGTTCGGTGGGCCCTTTCAATAATTGCTTGCCCGGTCAGCGAATGGGGGATGCCTGTTACATGAGAGACTCCCCATTCATTTAGAAATTGTCACAGCCGGGTTGAAATGTACGCTGGCCCATTATCTGTTTTTATCTGCTGGGGGACTCCCAGGGTGGAGAAGGCCAACAGGAGGTGGTTAATGCAGTCTTTGGCCTTCTCACCCGCGTGGGCGGAAGCGTACATCACACTGGAAAAGGTGTCCATGGACACGTGAACATATTTCAATCTCCCAAATTCCGGGAGGTGGGTCACATAGGTCTGCCACACCTGGCAGCTCTCGGTACCGCAAGGGTTCACCCCAGAGAGGTGAGCGGGCAACTGATCTTTAGAACAGTTTGGGCAGGTGAAAATGATGGCCTTTGCTTGGTCTCATGTGATACTGAACATGCGGACCAGGGCAGCACTGTTTTGATGATACAATTGATGGCTCAGCTTGGCTTGTATAAAAGTGTCTGGGATGTTAGGTGACATTGCTGAAGCCGCGAGCGTGTCTGCCCTTTTGTTGCCCTCGGCGATGGGCCCTGGCAGGTCTGTGTGTGCCCTGACATGCATTACAAAGTAGGGTTGCTCCCGATGGGAAAGGGCATCTGTGAGCCTCAGGAGCAAGTTAAACACAGTCAAATTAGAGGTTTCTTTTAGCGCCGAATTTTCTACCTGGAGGGTGACTCCCGCAACATAGGCAGAGTCAGTAATTAAGTTAAATGGTTCAGGGAACCTCTCGAAGGCTCTGACCACAGTGGCAAGCTCTGCAACCTGAGGTGATCCTTGGACCACCTCGACATCGGCTTCCCACTGACGTGTCCAGGGGTTCTTCCAGGTCAGCACGGACTTGTGCGAAGCCCCCGAGCCATCTGTAAAAATGGTCAAAGCATCCTTTATTGGATGCTTTGAGAGGAGAGGTTTTGGAACTAGCCAAAATTCAGTGTTAAATAATTTGTGCTTTTTGTGTCCCGATTAGATTTTCCCTGTAAAGCCCTCCAAGGCATATTGTAGCGGTTCAGAAAATTTTAGGAGGAATTCCAAATCTTCCAATTGAAAGGGCACCTGTATCCAAGTGAAATCGAGACCCGCAAGAGCCCTCAGCTGCAACCTCGCCTTTTTAATGACCTCGGCTGAGAGTTCTTGTGCCATTGTTATTGTTTTGGCCAGTTGATGTGGCAGAAAAACCCACTCTATTATCAACAACGGGTCTTTCAGGCTTGAGTCCCATTGATAAATGAGACCGTGTGTGAACTGTCCTTCTCCCAGAATAATTAACTCAAACGGGAGTTTTGGATCACAGTGGTGGGCCTGTCTCTGCGTGATGGCTTGCTGGACATCAACAATACACAATCGCTCCTCTGGCGTGAGGGTTCGAGGAGAGTCTAGCTCCCCCCTCCCCCGCAACAGATTAAAAAGAGGTGTGAGGCGCTCTGTGGTGATGCCCAACAGTGGCCTGATCCAATTAATGGATCCGCTGAGCTTGTGCAAGTCCCTTAAGGTTCTGGGCTCGTCCACGATGGCAAGTGGTTGGGGGATGATGGTCCTGTCCCTCACCACGAGTCCTAGGTATTTGACCAGAGCCATTTGCTGCACCTTATCTGGCTGGATGGTGAAGCCAGCTTCGGTGAGCGCGTGACTGAGAAGTGCCATGGTGATGTGCACTTGCTCTAGCGTCTTTGGGCAAATTAAAATGTCATCCATGTAATGTAAAATATGAACTCCAGGAGATTGGGATCTCACAGGAGCTATAGTCTTGTCTACGAACCATTGGCAAATGGTCGGGGAATTTTTCATTCCCTGAGGTAAAACTGTCCAATGGTATCTTTTCATTGGTGCGGCATTGTTTTTTGATGACACTGAGAAGGCGAACCTCGGCGCATCTGCAGGGTGCAACGGGATGTGAAAAAAGCAGTCTTTTAAGTCAATCACTATTAATTTCCAGTCTGTGGGCAGCATAGTCGGGGATGGAAGTCCCGGCTGAAGGGATCCCATGTCCTCCATGACTGCATTGATGGACCTCAGGTCATGGAGGAGTCTCCACTCATTTTTGCCCTCTTTCTTGAGGACAAAAATGGGGGAATTCCAAGGGCTGTGAGTTGGAACAATGTGCCCTTTGGCAAGTTGATCATCAACGAGGGTCTCAAGTGCAATTAATTTCTCTTCTGCTATGGGTCACTGGTCAACTCACACGGGATCATCCGTTAGCCAATTCAACCGTGGGGTGGTGCTCTGCTCAGTGACCCCACTTAAAAATCCTGGTGTTGGGGTGGGATGTGGATCTGGGCCCCCCATTGAGACAGCGAGTCTCTTCCCCAAAGATTAAAAGGCACGTCCATAACAACATGTGCGCTGACACTCCCTCTGAATTTGTGATGGTTACTGGGTTTACACTCTGGTGGGTGGGTGACTGACCTCCCACTCCTCCAATAGGGAGGGCGGTTTGTCGCAGAGGCCAGTGTTCAGGCCAAATGGATTGCGAAAAAATGGTGACATCTGCGCCAGCGTCTACAAGGCCCCTTATAGATTTTTGTGTGTCATTATTACGTATCTTGCAAGTTAAGTAAGGTCTGGAGGTGTTGACTCTCTCTGTCCACCACGCGAGCAAGCTGGAAGAGCTGAGGTGTGAGGAGTCTGTGGAGTCTGTATCTGTGAAGTGCGGTTGGTGTGTCACAATGGAAGCGGCATTTGTTTCTGCGCGCGTCGCTCCTCCGCGCTGGTCACTCAGTTTTTTGGTTGGAATTCAGACACAGTCGAGGGGTTCCACGCAATCGGCTGTGGGGCTGATGGAGCGATGGCAGGCGAGGGCGTCTGCATTGGGGTTGGTGCTGCAGGTGGCATGGCAAGTGCAACTTGCCCTGAGGGGAAAGGACTCAGAGAAGGAGGATTAGAGATTGGGAAAGGAGCAGGGCAATTGCACAAAGTGGCCCAGCTGGCCACACTTAAGGCACGTGAGGGGTTTTTGGGGTGTTTTCTGGTGCTGTTTTGGGGCTTTGGTTTGGGTGGTAGGGAAGGCTTTGGGAGTTTCATGGGATTTGTTAGGGTTTATTTCAATCGGGGCTTTGGAACATGCATCAATTAATAGGGAAACAGTAATTAGGGTATCAGGAGGGAGGGAATTGATTATTTGTTTACATTTGGGGTTGGCATTGACTGTAGCCATGTTTATGACGACAGCTTCTTGCATGTTAGTATCCTTAAATTGCCTTTCTACTGCTGCTGTAAGGCAGTCTATAAGGTCAACAAACAATTCATCTGATCTTTGTTTGATAAGCATGTATGATAATTGTGCTTCACGCTTAATTGGAATTTTTTTGAGTGCTTGTTGAGCTGCGAGGGTTAAATCAAAATGGACTGAATCAGGAATTGTGGTAATCTGGTCTTGTGGTTGGACCCATTCCCCGGTTCCACAGAGACAGTCTAAAGTTAGATGTTGTAGATCGGGATTGTCTCTGTATGTACTAATTAAAATTTGCACCCTCTTTCGCTAGGTTGATTCCCATAATTTTTGTTGGCCTCCTATGAGGAGACATTCAATGAGGGCCTTGATATCAAATGGGCATTTGGTTTGAGTTTGTAAGATAGATTGTAATACGGATTGAAAGTAAGTTGAATCGCGACCATAGTTTTTTGCAGCTTTGCAAACTTTCTCTTTGATTTCAAGGGAAATGGGTTGCCATAGAGTTACTTTTGGACGGCTAGAGTCATTTCGTTTGGGTGTGGGGTTAGGGCTAGGCAGTGGGGAGTGCTGTCTGCGACGTGCAGGAACAGCAAAAATGATGGAATCATTGTCATTTCCGGGATCGTTCAAATGGCGACCAGATGTTGACATCTCGGGGTTTCCGGGACTACCAAGATGGCGGCCGGATGTGGTCATCTCGGAGAGGGAGTCGTGGGAACTCAAGGGCGTGACTTTCCCCTGGCATGTCTCTTCCCCATGATGTAATGTGGGCGGGGAATGACAGCACCAGAAGGGGGAGGGAAGGAGGAGGGTCCATGTCAAGGGAGGTGACTAGCATGGGAGAATGCTGGGAAGGAGAAGAGGGGAGTGTCTTGGGCTTCCCGCGCGGCTCAATGCCCTGTTCTTTGTCTTTAAAAAGGTAGGAAGAACTGCCATTTTGTCCCCTTCGTTCTATGGGGCAAGCGCCATCTTGGCATCTGTTAATATGGGGGGGGTTCGGGGTGCGCGGGGTGAGGAAGGAGGGTCGAGGGTAGAAGCCCAAGCGAGGCGGCTGTCCTCACTCAAACAAGGGGAAGGAGGCGAGAGAGGGATGCCCTGGGGCTGGAAGCGAGACGCGAGCTGCACCCTTCTGTCTACTCCTAGCAGGGTCGTCGGGGGGTGGAGAGTGGGAGTAGGGACACAGAGCCGCCGGGGGAGCGGCAGGGAGCGGCGCCGGCGAGGAGTTGGGGGTTCCCGCGGGGCGAGGGGGACGGGCCAGCTAGGGCGGAGGGGAAGTTGAGGACTCTGGGGGAGGGAAAGACTTCTTAACAAACTTAAAAGCCTGCGCGTGTAGAGCGAAGACTCTGTTTGCGACCTTGTCACCCGCCCTGCCTGCGGCAAGCAGCTTCTTTCCCACGTCTCCCCAAAAATCCAAATCGAACATGGCAGTCGAGGATACAGGGGGGTGGTTAACAAAAACCCAACCGACAAACCTCCGGAGTTCCCGGGGGGAAAATAAAACCTTATTTTGGACAAAAAGACGAGATAATTCAAAATACATCTCCTGCTGAGCAGCTGTGGACTTAGAGTGCCTGGAACCCATCGTTGCCAGGCATTGAAAGCACACAGGGCTCAAGCTGCACGCACCGACCCAGAGAAATCGTATTAAAATAAATCAAAAACAGACTAGGCAATTCGTAAGCTCTCGCTACCCCTCCTGGCAGCTGAGAACTGCTTAGGGCATGCCCTGGGAGACCAGCAAAAAAAAGGCGAGGACCCTGTCCTCTTTTGCTCTCCAGGAATACTCACTCTAAGCTCGGTACGATCCAATCACGACTCTGATGCGAACCGCTGGGAACAGAAATTGCGGTATTGTATTGGTTTGAAAACAAACCAGTGGGGGATCACAAGTCAAGATTGAAATTAAAAATAAGTGAAATAATACAAGGAAAAGCACTGACAAAGTCAGATACAACCTAACACCCTGTTAGGGTGGTGGTAGCAGTCCAACTGAAGCAGTCCAGTTGAAGCAGTGATCCTGTGAAGGTCCAGTCTCCAGCTGAAGATCCAGTGGTAGCTCTTGTCCTCTGGGAACCCAGTAGACAGGGCTAGCTCAGGCATTTCCAAGGCCAGGTTATATCCAGGTGGGAACACCTGGCTCCTCCCTCCTGGGCAGAGTATCCCACAATGGGATGAGATAAGTCCATGAGTCACATGGTGGGTCCCTGATGGCCCATTGTCTGTCATCCGGGGTGGGTCATTAGCAGGTGATAGCAGCTAACAGCCCACAGCTGGTGGTAATAGAATACTTAACTACATCTATATTGCAACCTAGGACATTATCCACCCCTTATTCTATTACCATCTACACAGTTCTCACTTAAGATAAGGTCTCCTTGTGGGACACAACGGGTTTCCCCATCTACCTGCATCACCCACCAAGTATAACCAGGTTCTTGGGCAAAAACAACCCCATGGATGGGCTTGCCTTTGCCTGAGGTGGGACTAATCCAAACAGTCTTTCCTAAAAAACCTCTTATGTGTACCACAGGGACTTTATCTCCATCCACTGTGTGCAAAGGTTTGGACTGGGCAGGACCGGCTCGATTGATCGAACCTCTTGTGTTAACCATCCAGGTGGCCTTTGCCAAGTTCAGTTCCCAATTTTTGAAGGTTCCCCCGCCAAGTGCCTTCAAAGTTGTCTTAAGTAGTCCATTGCACCGTTCAACTTTCCCGGCAGCTGGTGCATGATACGGGATATGGTATATCCATTCAATTCCGTGTTCTCTAGCCCAGGTGCTTATGAGGCCATTCTTGAAATGGGTTCCGTTGTCAGACTCGATTCTCTCAGGGGTACCATGTCTCCACAGGACTTGCTTTTCCAGACCCAAGATGGTGTTGCAGGCAGTAGCATGAGGCACAGGGTAGGTCTCTAACCATCCTGTGGTTGCTTCCACCATGGTCAACACGTAGCGCTTTCCTTGGCGGGTTTGGGGAAGTGTGATGTAGTCAACTTGCCATACTTCCCCATACCTGTACTTTGACCATCGTCCCCCATACCACAGAGGCTTCACCCGCTTGGCCTGTTTGATTGCAGCGCAGGTCTCACAGCTGTGGATGACCTGTGAGATGTTGTCCATGGTCAAGTCCACCCCTCGGTCACGAGCCCACCTGTAGGTCGCATCTCTCCCTTGATGACCAGAGGCATCATGGGCCCAACGAGCTAGAAATAACTCTCCTTTGTGCTGCCAGTCCAGATCCACCTGTGACACCTTCACCTTGGCAGCTCGGTCCACCTGCTCGTTGTTACGATGCTCTTCATTAGCCCGACTCTTAGGTACATGTGCATCCACGTGTCGAACTTTCACGGTCAGCTTTTCTGCCCGGGCGGCAATGTCCTGCCAAATCTCAGCGGCCCAGATGGGTTTTCCTCTGCGCTGCCAGTTAGCCTTTCTCCAGCGATCTAACCATCCCCACAGTGCATTGGCTACCATCCAAGAGTCGGTGTAGAGATAGAGCCTTGGCCATTTCTCTCGTTCAGCACTATCCAAAGCCAGTTGGATGACTTTAAGCTCTGCGACCTGACTCGATCCACCTTGTCCCTCGGTAGCCTGTACAGCTTGTCGTGTGGGGCTCCATACTGCAGCTTTCCATTTCCGATCTGCGCCTACAATTCGGCAGGAACCATCGGTGAAGAGGGCATAGCGTCTTTCACTCTCCGGCAGCTCGTTATACGGGGGTGCTTCCTCAGCACGTGCTACTTGCTCCTCTGCTTCTTCTGAAGATAATTTAAAAGTCTCACCTTCAGGCCAGTTCGTTATAATTTCCAGAATCCCAGGGCGATTAGGGTTTCCAATACGGGCGCGCTGCGTGATGAGGGCAATCCATTTGCTCCACGTGGCATCAGTGGCATGGTGGGTAGAGGGAACCCTTCCCTTGAACATCCACCCCAGCACTGGCAGTCGGGGTGCAAGGAGAAGTTGTGCTTCTGTGCCGATCACCTCTGAGGCAGCTTGGACTCCTTCGTAAGCTGCCAAGATTTCTTTCTTGGTGGGAGTGTAGTTGACTTCAGACCCTCTGTAACTTCGACTCCAGAATACCAGTGGTCGTCCTCGAGTCTCACCGGGCACCTTCTGCCAAAGGCTCCAGGACAGGCCGTGGCTCCCAGCTGCCGAGTAAAGCACATTCTTTACCTCTGGTCCTGTCCTGACTGGGCCAAGGGCTACCACATGAGCGATCTCCTGTTTGATCTGGGTGAAGGCTTGCTGCTGTTCAGGGCCCCAGTGGAAATCGTTCTTCTTGCGGGTTTTGAGGTAGAGAGGACTCACGATCTGGCTGTACTCAGGGATGTACATTCTCCAAAAGCCTATGGCGCCTAGGAAGGCTTGCGTCTCCTTCTTGTTGGTTGGTGGAGACATCGAGGTGATCTTATTGATGACCTCAGAAGGAATCTGACACCGTCCATCTTGCCACTTTACTCCCAGGAACTGGATCTCTCGGGCAGGTCCCTTGACTTTGCTCTTCTTGATGGCAAAGCCGGCTTCCAGGAGAATTCTGATGATTTTCTCTCCTTTCCCAAATACTTCCGTTGCTGTGTCCCCCCACACAATGATGTCATCAATATACTGCAAATGTTCTGGAGCCTCACCCTTTTCCAGTGCAGCCTTGACCAGTCCATGGCAGATGGTGGGACTGTGCTTCCACCCCTGGGGCAGTCGGTTCCACGTGTACTGCACGCCCCTCCAGGTGAAAGCAAACTGAGGCCTACACTCTGCTGCCAGAGGAATGGAGAAAAAGGCATTGGCAATGTCGATGGTCGCATACCACTTTGCCACCTTGGATTCCAGCTCGTACTGAAGTTCCAACATGTCCGGTACAGCAGCACTTAGTGGTGGTGTGACTTCATTCAGGCCACGGTAATCCACTGTCAGTCTCCATTCTTCACTGGACTTACGCACTGGCCATATAGGGCTGTTAAAGGGTGAGTGAGCCTTGCTGACCACCCCTTGGCTCTCCAGTTCCCGAATCATCTTATGGATGGGGGCCACAGAGTCTCTGTCTGTGCAGTATTGCCGGCGGTGCACTGTTGCTGTAGCGATTGGTACCTGCTGTTCTTCAATTCTCAGTAGTCCTACAGCAGATGGGTTGTCTGAGAGACCAGGCAGGGTATTCAGTTGTCTTATGTCTTCCGTCTCTATGGCTGCTATCCCAAAAGCCCAGCGATGTCCCTTTGGGTCTTTGAAATATCCACTCCAGAGATAATCTATGCCAAGGATGCATGGGGCGTCTGGACCAGTCACAATGGGGTGTTTCTGCCACTCGTTCCCAGTTAAACTCACTTCAGCTTCCAGTACAGTCAGCTGCTGGGATCCTCCTGTCACCCCAGAAATAGAAATGGATTCGGTCCCCACATACCTGGATGGCATCAGGGTGCACTGAGCGCCGGTATCAACCAAAGCCGTGTATCTTTGTGGGTCAGACATGCCAGGCCATCGGATCCACACAGTCCAATAGATCCGGTTATCCCTTTCCTCTACCTGGCTAGAGGCAGGGCTCCTCTAATCCTGTTTTTGGTGCATGATGCGCTCCTCCTGTAAATGTGTTCCCGAGGTCCCTTCAAGAGGATCAGTCATATTGTCATTTCCATTCTGTCTGGGGTTCTGTCCACAAGAGACTGGGGCAGTGTTGTACCTAGATGAGCCTCCTGAAGTGGATGTTTCTCTTTTCAATTCACGTACCCGGGCTGCTAAGGAGGAGGTGGGTTTCCTATCCCACTTTCTCATGTCTTCCCCATGCTCCTGTAGGAAAAACCAGAGGTCTCGTTGCGGAGTTTGTCTTCTTTCCCTGGCTGGGGGACGTCTGCTCCTGATGGCAGAGACTCTGGTTGGTTTCGGTGTGGCATGGAAAAATCCTTCTTTGAGCTCTTTCTTTAGTTTCTGGTGGCTGTCTTCAATCAAGCTCCGGACTTGCTTGGCCAGGTTTGTTTCCACTGATGAGACCTGGGTGCGTAGTGGAGCGGTGACAGTGTCCTCGTAAATTCTCAGTTTGTTTGTTAACACGCCCACCTTGTCTTCGCCTTCCCTCCACTGCAGTGTTGCCAGGTAACGAGAGTATATCTCTGGTCCGAGCCGCGCGAATCTTAGCCACGTTTGTGAAGTGCACTGGACATTATCTGGGCTCTTGGGGAATCTCTCGTTGTCTGAGAAAATGATCTCTAGCACGGCCAATTCCCTCAGGCATCAGATACCTTGTTCTATTGTGTTCCATTTTCTTTGGTGCATCTGGAGGTCTTCTTTGCAGAGGTATCTGTCCCGTACACTCGCCAGCAATTGCCGCCAGAGGCTGAGAGTTTCCTGGGTTTTCCCAATCCCCTGGTCAATAACCACATTCTGGGACAGGGATCCCAGTTGCCTGGCCTCACTTCCGTCCAGAATGGTGTCATTAGTGGCGGCATCCCAAATGCGGAGCAGCCAGGTTAAGATGGACTCATTCGCCTGCCGGGTGAATTCCCTCCGTAGGTCCCGCAGCTCCCCCAGGGATAGAGAGCGAGTGATGATCTCCAGCTTTGTCTCTTCTGCTGTGTGTGATGGTCCTGCCGCATCCTCGTCAGTCGCTATGCGGACTGATTTGCTCTTTGATTTCTTTTTCTGGACGGGGGCAACTGCTACCGGCTTCAACTGTTCTGATTTGGCGATGGTCTGTGTTGAGACGTCGACTGCTCCTTTGGTTCTTTTCCTCTTGCCTGATGATTTGCTTCATTTCTCCTCCTCACGAAGACAAAGTATTGTTCTGTTCTTCAGCATGAGGTACACAGTGCTGGTCGCAGAGAAAAAGGAAAACAGAACTGACAGGAAGATTATGCCATTCTTAGCATCCAGAGAGAACTCAGTATTGTCAAAGACGGCTGTGCCTGGCCTGAAATGCTGGAAGAAACCGCTCTCTCCTCCTAGCCCCAGAGGGTGGGTGCGATTGCTGAGGAGGTCCCAGACGTAGCAGCTCAGGTTAGGCCAGGCAGACAAAGTCGAGTATATATGAGTGGCATTCATTGCCTCACAGGTTACCATGCAATAGGCATAATAAACCAATAGAGCAATTTTCATGCCATGCCCTGATCGTAACAGGAGCAATACGACGGGCAGATAGTTTCCCATTTGAGGAAAAATATAGAGAGCGAGATACAGTACCCATGTAGATAAGCTGAGCATCATGGTGATAGGATTTCTGAGTTTCCCCAGGTCGTGCCCCACATTGGGCGCCAAAATATGTCTTGGTTTGAAAACAAACCAGTGGGGGATCACAAGTCAAGATTGAAATTAAAAATAAGTGAAATAATACAAGGAAAAGCACTGACAAAGTCAGATACAACCTAACACCCTGTTAGGGTGGTGGTAGCAGTCCAACTGAAGTAGTCCAGTTGAAGCAGTGATCCTGTGAAGGTCCAGTCTCCAGCTGAAGATCCAGTGGTAGCTCTTGTCCTCTGGGAACCCAGTAGACAGGGCTAGCTCAGGCATTTCCAAGGCCAGGTTATATCCAGGTGGGAACACCTGGCTCCTCCCTCCTGGGCAGAGTATCCCACAATGGGATAAGTCCATGAGTCACACGGTGGGTCCCTGATGGCCCATTGTCTGTCATCCGGGGTGGGTCATTAGCAGCTGATAATAGCTAATGGCCCACAGCTGGTGGTAATAGAATACTTAACTACATCTATATTACAACCTAGGACAGGTATCTGGCACAGATCTCTGAATGCCCGTCGCGGCTTTTCTGCGTCAGCTACGGCGGTGTCCTCGGAGCTCAGCACATCAAAGTGAAGGCTGCGGCACAAGGCGGCTGTAAATCCACTTCTCGGTGAAAGTCCCCCACAGCCAGACACCGATCCGAGTCACGGCACCACATAAAGGGGTCCCGGACCCCCAAACTCGTTTCGGGATCGGGTTGGCTGCTTAAGCGGAGCCTGGCGAGGCAGCCCGCTCCCAGGCGGAAGTGGGACGGCTGGGAGCTCAGCAGAGCTCCCGGAGGAGCGGCGCAAATCAGAGATCGGAAGCAGATACAGGAGATGCAGGCAGTCAGCCCGGCGGTCCAGGGGATTTATTAAAAGGTAAGGGGAGATGGAGGGGCGAAGGAATAGGGCTGGATCAGTGAGCTCAAAGCAGGGTTTCTGCGTTGTGTTGCGGCTAATATAACGGGGGAAAAAGGGAGGGGAGAAACCGAAAGAACCAACAGGGTACATAGAACTCTGTATTGACAATAACTTGATCTTATGGGAGAACAAGGGGGGAGGATACAGAACTTTAAATTTTCCAATCAGAGAACACAGCAAAAGCAGACAAAGGAGAACTTTCTAGAATTAATATGGGAGGGGAGATGAGGTGGGCCAATAGCTTTACTTCAAGGCTCTCTGGGAGCACCCCCTTTAGGGCTGCTTTATTCCCATGACTCGTTCTGTGGGCCAATGCCACTGCTAGGGACGCTCAGCTGAGCTAAAGCCACTGCAACATCCCACCTTCTCCACTGACCTTGGTGTCTCCATGTTGTTCCTCACATGTTCTCACCTTCTTCTCTTCCCTGGCTAGAAAGGAACTCCATGTACATTTTGTTTTGATTTCTTCTTAAATATGTCATCACAGAGGCATTACCACCATCTCTAATTGGCTCAGGCTTGGCCAGTGGCATGTCCATCATCTTCAGAGCCATCAGAGATTGGCTCTGCTGGACATGGTGGAAGCTTCCAGCAGCATCTCACAGGGGCCATCTTTGTGGTCCTCCCACTATCAAAACCTGGGTCAAGCAAAACCAACACAATGCTTTATCTCCCTATCTGTCTATCCCCCCTCTTTGTTTCTGTCTCAGATTAGAGACAAGTCTAGGAGGAAAGCGCTCTGAATAAATGCCTCCCCCAAAGAAAAGGGCTTCTGGCACCCCCTCCCCCCACCACAACAGAATTTCTTGGATGAAATTGAAAAAAACCCTGTTTATTTAACAAAACATGCAAAGCGCCCTGCAAGGCAAGGGGAAAAAGGAAAAACAGGAAAAGAAATTATTAAACCTGAGTAAATGGCTGATGGATTTCAGTGACCTTTTTTCCTCGGGTGTAGCTTCCTCCTCTGGGAGGGGGGTCACAGGCAGAATTGCTCCAGTGACTTCTTGGAGGATTTCTCACCTACCGTCCTCTCAGGGCTCTTCTGATTCTCAGACGAGAAAAGCAAGTAGAAAAAAAGTCCAAGAAGAAGAAGAAGAAGAAGAAGAAGCAGTCCCAAGGAAACAGCTTCTTGCCGCTGTCACAGCCTCTGAAAGCAGGACCCAGGAGTGTGTGTTTCCCCCTGCGCTTCAAGGCAGAGAAAAACCTGGGGGAGAGTTTCAAAACAATTAGAGCTGGCAGAGCTTCTCCCGGCTGAGGAACCTGGCTTAAAGCAACAGGGTCACATATCTGGGCATAAAAGCAGACAATAGGGAATACAGGATTATCATAATGTAACCCCAAGACAGTTTCTCCTTGCTTCCCCTTCCCAAGTCCCTTCATCATTTTGTATAGTTCTATTAGTTCCCCCATCCCTTCATGTTTGGTGTCTGGGATCGGCCTTGGTTTAACATCTTATCAGTTGCAAAGTCCATGCTGATCTTCCTGAAGGTGATGCCTGTAGTTTCTAGACAGTCCATTAATTAGTGTGACTGGAGAGGTTTGTTTCTTGACATTGTCTCCATGTTTGTTCTGTCAGGTCTGTATCTCTTTATACTTTGGTTTTGGTTTCCCCATTTTTACCATAGTTTTCTAATTGACAAGGTTCCTGACCAGATAACCTTGCTGCAATAAACATTCTCACACCCTCATCAATTAGTGTGACTGACCAGATGTGGTTCTTTTGCTTGCCTGCCTCCCTTATAATTTGTCAGGTTTTTGTCCCTGTATATTCTTGTATAAGGCTTCCTCCTCATTACCTCGGGTGTGTTGACCATGGTTGGCTGCTAGGTGCCCACCAAGTATTCTCCCTCCCCCTTCTCAGCAAGACAGGGGTAGAAAATATGATGAAAAAGCTTGTGGGTTGAGAAAAGGGCAGGGAGATCACTCACCAATTACCATCATGGGCAAAACAGACTCTGCTTGAAAAAGGTTAATTTAATTTATTGTCACTTAATAACAGAACAGGATAGTGAAAAATAAAAACAAAACTAAAAACACCTCTACCCCCCTTCTCCCCATGCTCAACTTTGCTGTGGAGAATGGGCGGCAGGTGATTTTAGGTTTTGTCTTTTTTTGTCTCTCTCCTACTCTGTAATCAAATGTCAATAAAATAATCTTCTCCAAGTAGAGTCTGTTTTGCTTATGATAGTGTAGCAGTCTCAGTCTTACTCTATGAGGGTTACCTGTCCTGTGGGTGTGTAAATATGATGACTGTGGGGTTCTCAAGATTCTGTAATGAACATGGACATGGAAATCTGTGTTTCTAAGAATTTCTTTATTACAGATTACTACAAAACTACTATTAGTGTTGCCTTTCAGTTGGTAGAATTATGAGGCAGACACGGTTAAAAGGGGTAAAAGGGTTTTACCTCAGTATTTTAATAGGATCCTAGGCGCACAGCTCTTCAAAGGTGGAACATGCCGAGATGCACACACACTGTATAACGAGTATACAATTTTCTGGATCTTGCAAATTAGCATATCTGTCTAAAATCCCTGTTAGGGTA
Source organism: Lichenostomus cassidix (assembly GCF_008360975.1). Classification (NCBI taxonomy): domain Eukaryota; kingdom Metazoa; phylum Chordata; class Aves; order Passeriformes; family Meliphagidae; genus Lichenostomus; species Lichenostomus cassidix. The sequence continues at coordinate 1,142,537 of NC_139510.1, forward strand.
GATCAAAGAATCGAGTTCTGTCTCAACACTTCTCATCAGAAACTACAGGTGCAGGACTTACGCAGAGAATGCTTTGTACCTACCCAAAGCTGGTACAGAACGAATGCTTTGCATCTGCCTGAGTTGGTACAGAACAAAGGACTTGTGCCTGCCAAAGCTGGTATGTGATGAAGGCTTTGCACTCATCGCCCTGACACCCATTATTCACTATTGTAAAAAACCTGCTGACCATGCCTCAGACACTCCTCCCTTGGCCCTGCCAAGTGGAGTTTGGCATATCTCCACAAGAATTAAGGAGGAGCAAAGGCAGGTCGCAAGGAGGGACCAGGTGTATGGACTAGCATAAAAGACAGCTCTGAGTGGCTGAACTCCAAAGATCTTCCCCACCGAAAGATCACATCAATTGACGCAGAGGCAAAGGAACGCCTACTGACCAGGACCCCACAGACGCCGGACATCTGTGGACCTGTGGTGGTAGCTATAGTCCCCTTTCCTTCCCTTTTCTCCTCATCTTTTCCCAATTTTCTCTCTTTGTCTCTCTATCGCAGGCCGCTTTACGGGCTAAATTAATAAAGTTCCTCTTTGGATCGAAATTTAACTCACTTGACATGTTGGATTTTTGTGCTTTCTTTTCTTTTTGCACTCAGATCCTAGCTGGTACGAACCATCATGTGTCTGCTTATAAGTGGACCGTGACAATCCCCCAATAAGAAACTTAATAAATGAAGTAATATCCCCCTATTCTAAGAACCACCCCCCCAAATGAGGCTAGAGCCCAGTTTACAAAATATGTTCCAGAAAGAATGTTTCAACCAAGGATGAAGCCTCGAGTTTTGAGAGAGTATAGGGCTCTCTGGCCTACTGTGAATGTTTGGTGTTTCTGCTTTGCAGAAACCCCAAAACTAAGCTAGACTTTTAGACTACAAAAATTACAGGCATGTAGGCTAAGGGTACAAGGAATGTATAAAGGGTACAGAAAATATAAAGAAGGCATAAAATTATGTAAAAGGGTATATAAAACGGAAAGGCAAAAAATCATCAGGCATCATTAGTAAAACCAAATATATATTGTATTTGGTCTAGTTGAGGTGGAGGTAATTTTCCCCACAGCAGCCCTTACAGTGCTGTGCTTTGTATTGGTAGCTAGAAAGGTGTTGATAACACACTAGTGTTTTGGCTATTGCTTGCACACTAGTGTTATTGAGCCAGGGGTTTCAAGTACCAGAAGCCCACTACACTCCAACTGAAAAAGAGATACTGGTAGTATATGAGAGGGTTCAAGTCACTTCAGAAGTTGTTGATACAGAAGCATATCTCCTCTTGGCACCATGATTGCCTGTGCTATGCTGGATATTTAAAGGAAATATCCCCTCTACACATTATGCAACCAGCACTACATGGAGTAATTGGGTAGTGTTGAACACAGAATGGGCTTGGCTGGGGAACCCCACCCATCCAGGAATCCTGTAATAGATCATGAACTGGCCAGAAGGCAGAGATTTTGGAGCATCACCTGAAGAGGTGGCTTGTGCCCAAGAGGCACCACCATATAATGAGTTATCAGAAGATGAAAGGCAATATGCTCTGTTTACTGATGGATCCTGCCATGTGGCAGGAAACCATTGGAAGTAGAAAGCTGCTGTGTGAAGTACCACACAACAAATTGTTGAGGCCGCTGAAGGAGAAGGTGAGTCAAGTCAGTTTGCAGAAGTGAAAGCCATCCAACTAGCCCTAAAGATTGCTGAATGAGAAAAGTGGCCTGTACTCTATCTCTGCACTGACTTCTGGGTGGTGGCTGCAGCAATGGAAGAAGATTGATTGGCAACGCAGGGGTAAACCCATCTGGGCTGCTGCACTGGGGCAGGACATCACTGCACGGATAGAAAACATGACTCTGAAGGTACATAATGTAGATGCTCACATGCCCAAAAGTCATGCCACTGAAGAACACCTGGACATCAAACAGGTAGACAAGGCTGCCAAAATTGAAATAGCTCAGGTGAACGTGGACTGGGAGCAGACAGGTGAGCTATTTATATCCTGATGGGCCCATGAAACATAGGGACATGTGGGGAGAGATGGAACATACAGATGGACTTGAGATGGAGGGGTGGGCCTGACCATGGAGGCCATCACACAGGTCACTAATGAATGTGAAATGTGCTGCAATCAAGCCAGGCATGCAAGTAAAATTTTCCTGGAATAGAGGGTGGCAGCTTGATTTTCAATATGGTGAGGCCTGTTAAATTGACTACACTGGACCAGTGCCACGAACATGCCAAGGCAAGAGCTACATACTATGGTGGAAGCAATGACTGGCTGGCAAGAAACATATCTTGTAAACCATGCCATGTGGTTTAGAAATGGACCTCCCCAATTTTGTTCTGCCACCAAGACTCCAAACCACACTGCTTCTTGCTTGCTTCCCCCCTTCCCACTATGGCAGGATGGAGTTGAGAATTGGAGGCACAAAAGGTGAAAATCACAGGTTGAGATAAGAACAATTCACTGGAAAAAGCAATGAGATAAGAAAACTAACAGTAACAATATGATTCAAAGAAATGGACTTAACAGCGTGATACTGTTAAAAAAGCATTCCTTCATTATAGCACTGGGGCCATGCCAACTTGTCCCTCCATGGCATGTCCACCTCAACAGTTTTCTCCCGAGTTTATATATCCTTTACACTACGAGACTTCCTGAATTCCCCCCTAAGTCCTGCCCACTCCATATGTCATCCACATGTACTGTCCATTGTCTGGAAACACAGCTCCTTTTGGGGGTTGTTTCCATGTTGTGGCTCTTAACAAGTCCTCAGTTTACATATGCTGACTTAAGGGTCTCTTATTGTTATGAGGCCCTGGCACTTCTCTTTAGGTAGGCACTGTCCTAGCTCCCTCTTATCTAAGCAGTTCCTCCTGTTCTTCCTTGATTTAATGTTCCAGAGAGCTATGGGTCCTTGTAACTGGACCATAGATAGGTAGTTTTTGCTTATCTTCACAGCCCCTTATTATCTTTTTCCTCAAGCAGTTTTCTGTTGCAGAGTTATAGTTAAAAAACTAAGCAAAACTGTCAAACTTTTATCTATGAAGTTACAGAGTTTAAACAGAATCTACGAAATTAAGCAAAAATTCTTTGTATAACTCCTTTCAAATATTAATAACAAAAGGTATAAGACAAAGAAATTATTTATACAGAAAGCCCATGACAAATACTAATTGACCAGCTCTTCCCCACCAGGCTGAACCTGTCTTCTCCCCCATAGGGACACCTATTGGGTAAGAATCATATTCTATGTATGCTGAATATTTTATTGAGGATTAGAACTTGTCTGTATGTTGCTTTGATTATGTTTTTGCAGATACTATCACAGACAATCCTCAAACCTTAACCCGTCACAATTTTATATTAATAAAGAGTGTTATTCCATAAACTGTTAGTGTGAGTCCTTCATGGGTGCTAGCAGTCGCTGGCAGTGGGGGAACATACTCAAATAAAGGGCAAGACCCACTGAGGAGTCATAAAGTGGGAAGACCTGCTGAGGAGTCTCCCTTATGCTGTCAGCATATTTCCCTGAATAAGTCAGTCAAACTGGCCTCTGATCCAGCAGGACAGATCAGTGAAAGATCTCCCTGTCCTGGTTTGAAAGACAGGTGCCTGCCAAAGAGGGTGGGAACCTACCTTGGAATGGAAAATATTAATCTCTTCCCTCCAAATTATTATAACTTTGAAATTATGGGGCTTTCAGGCAAGGATATGGGAAAAAGAATAACAGTTCTTTACTAGAATATATATATAAAGCAAGGCAAACAAACAACAACAACAGCAGCAACAACAAACAGAAAAATAAACCCAGAGACCCAATAACAGCCTTCTCTCGGCTGTCAAGCACTTTCCCCTCTGGTGTAGTTATGACCATAGCCAGCAGGGGTGCTGTTGGCCCCCAGCCAGGCAGGGCATGTGCAATGATTCCCCGCGGCTGCAGGGGGCGCTGTGGAGAGAAATCAGCCACCTTTCCACGTGGTTAATGGCGGCTCAGATAGTGGAAGAGATAGAAAAGGGGCTTTCTTTACAAACTCACAGGGGGCAGCTGGTCCTGGTGTCCCTCCGGATGGCAAAATGGACTGTAACAGGAACCTCAGAACATCAGGCTGGAACAGCAGAGGAGAGTACATCCGGGGTGGTAAACAATGTGTAGCAAAAACTCTGGAGCTGTGCCAGGAACCGTAGGACGTCCATACAGGCATAGAGTGTCAGGTTAAAGTGTAGCAAAACGCCCAAAGCAGCAGCAGAAAACAGCAGAGCTGAGCAGTGGCAACCGGGAGATGCTCCCTCCGGGGAGGTCGGGGATCAGGGTCCCGGGTTTTCCCCTGAGGCACCCGAGTAGATGGTGAGGGTCCTTTCCAGTGAGATCAGGTGTTGAAAAGGTCCCAGTTCAACAGCCACTCTTACAAACAAAGGTTCACCCATCTAGGAGAAGTAGTGAAGGACAGAACTCTGTGGTGGCAGCAAATTCTCCCTGCAGTAGCAGCAGCCCAACCATTCCCCTCCGATCCTGAGAGTGAGAGAGAGAGCAAGGGGCCAAGCCCAGCCCCTCACCCTCCAGCCAAAACCTGGTGGTATCTCTGCACTTCCCAAGAGAAAGTCCCCCAGCTAAGAGACTGAAGCCAGCTGCACCCCTTACCCCCATCTTGGCCACATCCTTTGTCTCTCTTAAGTATTTGTTGTTCCCATCTCTTAGGCAACAAATGGAAGAACATTCCCTGAGCAAAAGAAAAAAAAAAAAACAAACCCAGAAAAATCCTAACCTCCAACACCCCCTAATGGGACACTGTCAGACTGGTCAGGCACAAGGGTCTTGGCTTTCCTGGGGTGTTGACAGTCAAATTAAATACTAAGGGTTGAGTAAATCTCCCCATATTAAGGGTTGAGGAAACCTCCTTTTTTTTCTGTGACACCTATTCTATAGATACAGATCTGCAGTTGGAGGAAGAGCTTTCCTCCTGCTGGCAAAAATCACAAACTTCCAACCCTCACCATCATAAGGCCCTCTATTTCCCAACCTAAAAAGCATAGTCTGACTACCCCTCCTTCCGTGCATTTGGAGGTTTAAGCTCCTATCTACAGGGTCTTGAAGAAGATCCAGTTCATCTCTTCCTTATAATCTTTGATGTTGTTCAGTTTATTGACTTCCTCCAACCTTTAATTGCCTTTAATTGGCAATACAGGTCCTTGACCAGCATACATCTTCTTCAGGCAAGAACACTATCTTCAACTGCCCCAGCCACAGCAAGAGATTCCAGTCATTCCCTGCAACTCAAGACCTGGAGAGCTGTATTCTTCCTCTGGAGCTAAATATGAGCTAAGGCCTCTTAATGCTCCAGAAATAGTTGCTGTAGTGGCTGCTAGGGATCTTGTCTTGTGGCCCATCATCATCTGTGATGGGTTGATCTTGGCTAAGTGCCAGGTGCCCACCAAGCCACTCAGTCATTCCCCCTCCCCAGTAGGACAGGGGTGAGAAAATAAGATGGAAAAAATACCCTTGTAGGTCAAGATAAAGGCAGTTTAATAAAGAAAAACAAAGGTCACGTAGTGGGTTGGTGCTGGGTGAATGCCAGGCACCAACCAAAGCCACTCTATCATTCTCCTCTGCAGCTGGACAGGGAAGAGAAAATATAAAAAAGGGTTCATGAGTTGAGATAAGGACTGGGAGACATCACTCACAGACAAAACAGGCTCAAAGTAGAGATATTAATTGAATTTATTACTAATCAAAATCAGAGCAGGATAATGAGAAGTAAAATAAAGCCTTCAAAACACTTTCCCCCCACCCCTCCCTCCTTTCCAGCTCTACCTCCTCCCCCAGCAGTGCAGGAAGACAGGGAATGGGGATTATGATCAGTTCATCACAAGTTGTTTCTCCTGCTGCTCAGGGAGAAAGTCCTTCCCCTGCTCTAGTGTGGGGTCCCTCCCATGAACTTCTCCAACATAAGTTCATCTCATGAGCAACAGGTCTGTGCGAACTGCTGCAATGTGAGTCCATCCCATGGGCAACAGTCCTCCCCAAACTGCTGCAACGTGGGTCTGAGGTGCAGATAGACTCCGCAACTTAAAAGTTATGAAGTAGGTATGCGTTTATTCCAGCTGGGGTGCATGGGGGGTAGCCCCTCCAAAGGCATGCATACCGTCAGCAGCACTTCACTTGGTTCATATCAGGTTACAGGTTACATATGCATGAAGTTACACAATGCCCCTATACATATTCATTACCTATCCTCACTTTGTATTATAATGAGTTCAAAGTTATTTAAATATGCTTGTGCCTGCACAGTGCCACTTAATTATTGTGGGCAGGGATCTCTGGTGGTCTCTGGGAGGCAATGAACGGGGTATTCCTCAGGATGAACTCTTCACCCTGCCTCCTTGCACATGCTCCCTGAGTTTCTGGTCCAAGTCCAAACCTTAAAGCTGACTCCAGCTGGTTCTAGGGTCCAAAAGCAGGATATCTGGTCATGGTGGTTGAACTCTATCAATTGATCTTGCATTCCTCCTGTATTCTCCCTTTCTGCTTGGCAAGCGCAAAAACCATTAAGCAAGCGATATATTGTTTTAGCAAGCAGCTTCCAGTAAATCATTATTCAACCTCTAGCCCCCTAAATCAGGTCACTCTTCCATGGGATGCAGTCCTTCAAGGACAGGCTGCTCCAGAATGGGTCCCCCACGGGGTTACAAGTCATACTAGGAAATCTGCTCCAGTGTTGGCTCCTCTCTCCACAGGGTTCCCATGGGGTCACAGCCTCCGCTCAGGCATCCACCTGATCTGGTGTGGGTCTTCTACATAGGCCGCAGGTGGATCTCTGCATCCCCATGGTCCTCCATGGGCAGCAGGGACACAGCTGCTTCACCATGGTCTTCACCACAGGTTGCAGAAGAATCTCAGCTCTGGCACCTGGAGCACTTCCTTCTCCACTGACCTTGGTATCTGCAGAGTTGTTCACACATTCTCACTCCTCTCTTCTCTGGCCATAATTACATCTGCACAATTCTTCTTCTTCTTCTTCTTCTTCTTCTTCTTCTTCTTCTTCTTCTTCTTCTTCAATATGTTATTACAGAGGCATTACCACCATTTCTAATTGTCCCAGCCTTGACCAGTGGCTCATCCATCTTTGGAGCCACCAGGGATTGGCTCTGCCAGACATAGAGGAAGCTTCTGCCAGCTTCTCATGGAAACCACCCCTGTAGTCCCCCCCAAAGCTTGGCCGTGCAAACCAAATACACATGTGCAAAGGGAAACAAAAGATTTATTCTCTACTTCCAATCAGCAGGTGATGTCCAGCTACTTCCAAGGAAGTAGATCCTCAGTACATGTAGCAGTTGCTTTGGAAAATAAACACCTTAATTAACAACACACCCACCCCTTTCTCATAGCTTTTATTACAGAATCACAGAATTAACTCATTTGGAAAAGACCTTTGAGATCATTGAGTTCAACCTATGACCTAACACCACCTTGTCAACTAAACCATGGCACTAAGTGCCACATCCAATCTTTTCTTAAACACCTCCAGGGATAATGACTCAACCACCTCTCTGGGCTGCCCATTCCAATGCCCAATCACACTTTCTGTGAAGAACCTCTTCTTAATGTCCAGCCTAAAATTCCCCTGGCGCAGCTTAAGACTGTCCTCTGGTCCTGTTGCTGGTTGCCTGGGAAAAGAGACTGACCCCCACCTGGCTACAACCTCCTTTCAGGTAGTTATAGAGAGTGATAAGGTCTCCCCTGAGCCTCCTCCAAGCTAAACAACCCCAGCTCCCTCAGCCGCTCCTCATAGGACTTGTGTTCCAGACCCTTCACCATCCTTGTTGCCCTTCTATGGACATGTTTGAGCATCTCAATATCCTTCCAAAATTGGGGCCCCAGAACTGGACACATTACTCAAGGTGTGGCCTTCCCAGTGCCAAGTACAGGAGAAGAATCACTTCCCTAGTCCTGCTGGCCACACTATATCCGATACAGGCCAGGATGCCATTGGCCTCCTTGGCCATGTGGGCACACTGCTGGCTCATGTTCAGTCAGTACCCCTGTGGCTAGCACAGGTCTTTCCCATGAGAACATTCTCCTGTGTTTTATAAACAAAGATAAAGTTTGGATGTTGTTGTTACAGTGTCTCAAGATTTGGACAGTTCAGGCCTGGCCAATCAGGCCTAGGGGGAGGTTTCTGACTGACCAATCTGGGTGACCTCTGATAAGTCTATATATATGTTGGATTCAAAATAATAAAGCGCTTTTTCTATGCCACGCTGAGAATCCGGGTTTTCCTTCTCTGCTAGCGGCTCAACAGCGACATACTCCCAGGTCCCTTTCTGCCTGGCTGCTGTCCAGCCACCCTCTACCCAGCCTGTAGTGCTGTAGGGGGTTGTTGTGGCCAAAGTGCAGGACCTGGCACTTGGTCTACTTAAACCTCATTTTGTTGGATTTGGCCCATCGATCCAGCCTGTCCAGCTCCCTCTGCAGAGCCCTCCTACTGTTGCCAAAATTTGGATAAAAGACACCAATGTAGCATCAAGAAGTAGGCATTCTTTATTTGGCTGGATGAATGATGGGATAGCTCCTCCTAAAGCTGTGCATGCTGAGTACAGGAAAGTTTCTGTTTATATACTGAATTTTACATACATATTCATTGATTTTCCCAGAATAAACATACATATGATAATCATTTCCCTGAAATCATTAACATATTTTCCCTCCCCTTTACGCATGCGTTCTTCTGTCCTGGGAGTCTCTTTGGTGGTCCCTAGTGGTCAGGGACCCCAATGTTACAGCCAACCCAGTAAGTTGGCAGGGCACTGGGGCTGGTGAACTTCTAGTTCTCCTTCTTCCACAATGGGCATTGCACAGTTCCATAGGCCAGTGTTTTTTGAAAAACACACATTGTGTTAGCTCACCAGGTGAAGCCAATTTATCATCTGGTAACACTACCATCCAGCAGATTTACACTTGCACCCAACTTGGTTTCATCTGCAAATTTGCTAATGGTAGACTCAATCCCCTCACCAGATCATCAATAAAGACATTAAACAGGACGGGGCCCAACACTGATCCCTGGGGAAAACCACTAGTGATTGGCCGCCAACTGGATGCAACACCATTCACCACTACTCTCTGGGCCCAGCCATCTAGCCACTGCAGAAAACCAACCCAGAGAAGAGTGCACCCCTCCAAGCCATGGGCTGCCATATTTTCCAGGAGTATGCTATGGCAGACAGTGTTGAAGGTTTTGCTGAAGTCCAGGTAGACAACATCCACAGCCTTCCCCTCATCCACCAGGTGGGTCACCTGGTTGTAAAAGGAGATCAGGTTGGTCAGGCGGGACCTGCCCCTCCTAAATCCATGCTGGCTGGGTCTGATCCCTTGGCTGTCCTGTAGGTGCCATGTGATTGCACTCAAGATGACCTGTTCCATAATCTAGCTGGGCACTGAGGTTGGGCTGACAGGCCTGGAGTTTCCCGGATCCTCCTTTTAGCCCTTCTTATGGATGGGCGTTACACTGGCATATCCAGTCATCTGGGACCTCCCTTGTCAGCCAGGACTGGTGATAAATGGTGGAGAGTGGCTTAGCAGGCTCTTCTGCCAGCTCCCTCATCACCCTAGGATGGATCCCATCTGGGCCCAGAGACTTGTGAGCATCTAAGCGGCTCAGCAGGTCACTGCTTCCTCCTGGATTACAGGGGGGCTATTCTGCTCCCTGTACTTGTCTACCAGCTCAGGAGGCTAGATGTTCTGAGGATGACCTGTTTTATTGTTGAAAACTGAGGCAAAGAATGTGTTAAGTATCTCAGCCTTTTCCTCATCTTTGGAAACTATATTCCTCCCCACATCCAATAAAGAATGGAGGGTCTCCTTGCCCCTCCTTTTGCCATTAATGTATTTATAAAAACATTTTTTATTATCCTTCATAGAGGTGTCCAGATTAAGTTCTAATTGGGCTTTCACTTCTCTAATTTTCTTCCTTCATGACCTAGCTACATACTTAAACATTTCCTGAATTGCATGCCCCTCTTTCCAAAGGTGATGCACCCTTTTTTTCCCCCTTAGTTCCTTCAAAAGCTCCCTGCCCATCCGGACTGGTTGTCTTCCCTGTCAGCTCGTCTTTCAGCACATAGGGACTGTCTGCTTCTGTGCCTTCAAGATTTCTTTCTTGAAGTATGTCCATCCTTCCTGGACCCCTTTAAGGGCAGTTTCCTAAGGTACTCTCCGAATCAGTGTCTTGAATAGGTTGAAGCCTGCCCTCCAGTGTTGTTTAAAATCATCGGCGAGAGAGAGCAAGCAGCAATCTCAATGTGAGATATAAAGCAAGTTCCATTTTATTTCACTAAACGAGAAACTTATATACTGTTACAGATGTTTCTAATTATAGCCACACATGTATCCGCAGTTTGTTTTCACATATTCAGGGATTCTCCTGGTGACTCCCTTATTCTTTCTCATAACACTCCTGACTCCCTATTCTTTCCTATGACATTCTTCTCACAGCCCAGAAGCACAGCTGTGGTTCCCAGGTGTTAGCTTCTCACGACAGCTTGCTAGGATTTTTACTGAGGCCTGACTATGCCGTGGCTTTGCTCAGGCCTGCTCAACTAACACAAGTTTTGCTGGAAAACTGTGTTTTCCAACACTCCGGAAGTCCAGAGTGGAAGTTTTGTTGATGCCCCTCCTTTTTTCACCAAATATTGAGAACTCTATTATTTCATGGTCACTGTACCCCAGATGGCTTCAGGCCACCCCATTTCTCACCAGCCCTTCTCTGTAAACAGCAGGTCTGACAAAGCCCCACCCCTGGTATTCTCACTCATCAGCTGTGACAAGAAGGCAAACTCCGAACACTCTAAGAATCTCCTAGACTGCCTCTTCTCTGTTGTGTTGAGTTCCCAGCAGACATCTGGCAGGTTAAAGTCTCCTACAAGAACAAGGGCTGGTGATCATGAAACATCCTCCAGCTGCTGATAGAATAATTCATCCAGCTCTTCATCCTGGTTGGGTGGTCTAGAACAGATTCCCACCAGGATGTCAGTCTCATTGGCCTTCCCTCTGATTCTTATCCATAGGCACTTGACCTAATCATCATTAACCTCAAGTTCTATAGCGTCAAGAGACTCCCTAATACACAGAACCTCCCCTCCACCTTTCCTACCTCGCCTGTCTCTTCTGAAGAGCATGTAGCCATCCATTGCAACACTCCAGTCATGCAAGTCATCCCACCATGTTGTTGGAAAATATATCAGGTTAAAAATTTTGTATAACTTTAGTAAAAGGTTTTGTTTATCTTTACCCTGGGAAGAGGAATTTTAGGTTTCTTTCAGGGCATTGTTCTACCAGATGAGGTCTGGTGGACTCAGCATATCAACAGATTGGGAGTGACCCCGAAGATAACCAGAAAGATAAAGACTATTAACAGAACATCCACGGGACATTGTGCTTATCAACAGGACATGGTGGCTATCACAAACGGCTACCCCAGACCACCTCCAGCAGGGCTGAAGACATTCTGGCCCGGAAAGGACTGATAAGAAAAAAACTGAAGAATGAAGAATCTAGTTAACATCAGAGGCGAGGAGATTCCGATCCAATGGGAAACTGAATACTGGGGGTTTGCTCAACTTTAAACCAATGAACACTGACCTAATGCTTTTCTATGTATTTTTACTGTATAAAATATCTGAGAAATCAGGTAAAAGCCATGTATCCTGGAATGATTCTCTCTGCACAGCCGGGCTATGTGTGGATGAGATGATTTCTGTGGTACATCCTGGCCAGAACAACATCCTGCCCAGAAAATAAAGTAATGCCTTGACTCTAACATTAAAAATGTTGGAGTGTTTTTGTTTTTCCCACAGATTCGGTGACAATGTTTCCGTGATGGTGACTATGTCATAGCTTTCCTTCTGTACAACAATTTCCAGCTCCTCTTGTTTGTTACCCATGCTGCATGCATTAGTGTACATGCACTTCAGCTGGGCTGGTAATTTCGCCCCTGACTCTGGCTTACCACCCTTGGGCTCATCTCTGGAGAGCCTGGTTTCATCCCCTTCTCCCTTCGAACCTAGTTTAAAGCCCTCTCAATCAGCCCTGCCAAATCATGGGCTAGATGTTGCAGAGCAGAGTAACAGGCCTTGAAAGCCAAACTGACCTTCTGTCTCTGGTCTGGAAGAAGCCCTGGGACCAGTGAAAAACATCCTGGTCACAGGGGATTTGGTCACAGGGGAAGTGGAAAGAGTGCATTGAGGGCCTGTGAACTGCTGGACCTGTCAGAAGTGAGGAACACCGTCTGTTACCTTAATAGGTATTGTTTACCTGTTGCCATAAAAGGTAATGTGAAACATAATAGTCAATTGGAGCACTTTGTAGTGTAGAGTTACTTCCTGTTTGTGTTGGAGTATATAAGCAATTATCACTGCACAATAAAGGTCTTCGCCATACCATCGTGGAGATTGTGTGTGCCCCTAAAGAACACCACAGCTAGAATCCTTTTGCCCTTGTTAGATAGATGGAGCCCATCTGTCTCAAGCAGGCCTGGTGCCGTAAAAATTGCCCCATGATCAAAAATCCCAAAATTCCGCTGATGGCACCAGCCCCTAAGCCATTTATTGATAACAACATGGGTTTTCCTGTTCCTTTCATCATTCATCCCTGCTACTGAAGGAATTGAGCAGAACATCAACTGTGCTCCTCTCCCATCAACCAATTGACCCAGAGCCTTGAAGTCTGTTTTAATTACCCTGGTACCCTTCTTATCAACCTCATCACTGCCAATCTGGACAGCCAGCAGTGGGTAATAATCAGAGGGCTGAATTAGTTCAGGGAGTCTCCTGGTGATATCCCATACCCGGGCCCTAGGGAGGCAGCAGACTTCCCTGTGTGGGATAGGTCTGGTTGATATACAGGGCCCCCAGTTCTCCTTAGAAGGGAGTCAACTATTACAACTACCCTTCTTCTTAATACTTGAGGTTTTGATCCGTCTGACAGACGAAGTGCAACTGGGAGATTCTCCAGACAGATTCTTTTTTTTAGTGTCATCTGCCTGACTCTCTGGATCCAGGGCCTTGTACCTTTTCTGTAAAGGCACCTGGGAAGGTGGTGGGGGTTGGAAGGGAATTTTATTACCTCCCCAAGTAGGAACCTGTAGCAGATAAGAAAAACCTTACAGAATAAGGGCCTTGTCACCCTTGTTAAATCCTTGTTCACTTCTGTTCATCTCTGTCACTTCAGCTAACCAGAAAAGCACTCTGGGAAAGGTTCAGCTAACACAGAGGTAAAAAACAAGTTGCATAACCTAAATCACAAGTTATGTAACCAGAAAACAAGTTATAAAATCAGTGCGTGTTCACCTCATGGTTTTTATGGCGATTGGTTGGGGATATGCATGGACACCACCAATCTAAAAGGTGATAGGGTGAAGGGATGCATGTACATTGACACTTGCAGTGGCAGGCAGCCAATGCATGTTTGTTTTGCATCACAAGAATGTAAACAGTATAAAAAGACCTGTTTTTTGCAAGAAATTATTTCTCTTTGCACCTGCCAAGGGGAGTCTGTGCTGTTCATCATCATCTTTACAGGGACCCCTTTCCATTCCATCCCATCTACTAGGTCTCCTCCTTCTGCCTGATGGTAAGAGGGGCAGGGCTCCTCTAATTCCTACTGCACTTCTCTCAGGGTTGGAAGGGTTTAATTCCACCAGTCTATTTCTCTTTCACTCTCCCTAATACTCCTTAGCCTATCTACTTCTTTAAGCTCTGCCACCAGACAGAGCAGATCATTCACCTGCTCACACTGCATGCAGGTGTCTTTTGCACTGTCCTCTGGTACTAACACCAGGCTCAGACACTCCCTGCAGTCAGTGACCTGGACAGCTGCATCCTTCTTGGGGGATTCTGTTAGTACACTCTTGCTGGCAGCAGCACCAATGGCTTTTGATCGTTTGTAAACAATTGCTGAAAAAAACCACCCCTCAACCTGAGGCACGGTATGACTCCACAACTCAAATAGTTATGAGTAGGTATCTGTTTATTCCAGCTGAGGTGCATGGGGGGTAGCCCCTCCAAAGGCATGCACACCGTCAGCAGCACTTCACTTGGTTTATATTAGGTTACAGGTTACATATGCATAAAGTTACACAAAGCCCCTATACATATTCATTACCTATCCCCGCTTCGTATTATAATGAGTTCATAGTTCATTTAAATATGCTCGCACAAGCACAGTGTCTCAGATTAATTGTGGGCAAGGGTCTTGAATGATTAATGAGGGCGAAATTGGTAGTCTTCCTCAGGATGAACGCTTCACCCTGTTCCCTTGCACATGCTCCCTTGGTTCTTGGTCCAAGTCCAAGCCTGAGAACCAACTTGTACCAGTTCTGGGGTCCGAGGGCAGGATGTTTGGTCACACTCAGTAGTTTTTCTCAATTATTTGGCTCTCTTCTCTCTATCCTCCCCGATACTAGGTAGGCACAAAATCATTAAGCGAATAATAAATTGTCTTCAGCAAGCAAATCTTAGTAAATCATTATCCAATCTCTGGCCTTCTAAATCAGTTCAAAAGTTATTGTTATTATTATTATTATTATTATCCAGTGTCCTAGGTTGCAATATAGATGTAGTTAAGTATTCTATTACCACCAGCTGTGGGCCGTTAGCTGCCATCACCTGCTAATGACCCACTCCAGATGACAGACAATGGGCCATCCATTAGCTGTTACCAGCTGCTAATGACCCACCCCGCATGACAGGCAATGGGCCATCAGGGACCCACCGTGTGACTCATGGACTTATCCCATTGTGAGATGCTCTGCCGAGGAGGGAGGAGCCAGGTGTTCCCACCTGGATATAACCTGGCCTTGGAACTGCCTGAGGTAGCCCTGTCTACTGGGTTCCCAGAGGACCAGAGCTACTACTGGATCTTCAGCTGGAGACTGGACCTTCACAGGATCACCGCTTCAACTGGACTACTTCAGTTGGACTGCTACTACCACCCTAACAGGGTGTTAGGTTGTATCTGACTTTGTCAGTGCTTTTCCTTGTATTATTTCACTTATTTTTAATTTCAATCTTGACTTGTGATCTCCCACTGGTTTGTTATCAAACCAACACATCCAGCTTCTAGTTCTCTTTAATAATTTCTATTTTACCCTAAATCAAACCAGCCAAAAGACCACAGCCACCTAACACACAACCCACCACCAGGAGAGTGGCTGTACCCTTCCTGCTCATCCTGCCTGTGTGAACTGCCACACAAACTGCTGTGCCATGCCCTCACTGATGTACCATGCCCCTGTTCGCCACACTAAGTTCAATGTCATGTGGTATGGAACACCTCTTTGATCACCTATGGTCAGTTGTCCTGGATATTTTCCCTCCCAACTGTGGTGGTGCATCAGCCCCATCACCTCTTCAGGCTGCATCAAGATCACAGGAATGCTCATTAGGCCTTGGGCTTGATTAATGGCACCTGGGCATTTACATGCCTTTTGAGCTTATTAGAAACACTGTGTGTTCCCAGGAACATCTGTTGTCTTACGAGCTCCAGTTTTCTAGCGAATATCCTTGGAACCTTATTTTTGCCTTAATAACATGTTGCCCGAACCGAGGAAACACAAAACAACCGATGTTATTTTATGCGGTGCTTTATTGAGGGCCCTGGGGACCTGGGACTCGCGTCCAAAAGTCAGAGCCCCAACCTGCTACAAAATCACTGAGTATATATATGTTTTCTTTCCAAATTGCTTCATCTCAACGAATTTGATTTCTAGACACATCTACCTGATTTATGATTACATTGTGACTTTGTTTTTCGTTAACTGAACATTCTTTATCATCATTAATCTACTACACCCTATTAGATAAGTCACACACTCCACTTTGCAGATTACTTAAATAAACAAACTGTTCTATAGCTACATTCCTTAGACAAGTCTTTCTCCCCTCATCAGTATGCTCTATTGATCCTTTTGATCGCTACTGGCAACTTCGCTACACAACAGTGTTTACACTCAGGCCTACTGATCCCTCCAAGCCTTAGCATGACTACTACTAAAGTTTTTATTCATAGTTTTGCAACAAGTCCCCCCTTTTGAGCATTCTTCAATTTCTAAGTTGCAAGGATGCTCAAATCTCAAAGTCTTTCTTCTCTATTTGCTGGAGGAGGTGTGGAAGACGTTGCATTCCTGGTCATTGCATTGATCAGCCTTCGGGTATGTAGGCGCTCCCTTCTAATGGTTCCTAAAATACATTTATAAACTCCAAAAATAATTAGAATCAAAATCAAAAACATTATCGCATACTGAATCACCGATGATATCCATCCAGACACCTGGAGTCCTAAAGAGCTAAACACTTCTCTAATCCAATTATGTTCTGCTTCCCTTTCGAGATCTTTTGTTTTGTCTTCTATTTGTTTTAATTGTGAAATGTCCTTTTCCACATCAATAGTTACATTTGGGATATGGATGCAACAATGATCAATTCTCTGGCTCAAATATCCACACACTCCATGTTCCTTCAGTAAGAGCATGTCAAGAGCCATTCTATTTTGTAATGTCATTCTTGTGGTAGCCTGTAACTGAATATTGAAATCTTTAAATCCTTTCTTAGTGGCTGCTGCCAATCTTTCAGTCTGCCCCATTAGTTTGTAGAGCATATCCCTGTTCCGATATGAAGCTACAGGTGCAAACAAGGATTCCAAAGCCCACCCGAATTTAACTCCACTGGTTGGCTCATGCCATTCGTTTTCATCATCCAAGTCTCGTTTAGTCCTAGCTGATTGTCGAGTCAAATTAGACTGTTTCCAAACCGGACATAAGGTCGGAATTCCTAAAGTAATTTGTGTGACAGGCCCATCTATTGGCATATGGGTGGTCCACTTTCCATGCCCCATAACCCAAACTAGGTTTCCTGGACTTCTGATAGTAGTAGATTTACAACTGATGTTTCTCTTCCCATTTTTATCTCCTTGAATTTGGTCTGTAATTGTATGGTTGTATCCTCGACATTCACATCCCCATTTTAGCAAGACTCTTACTGGTACGAGCCCTATTTTATCTTTTGGTGTGTCACATGTGATTACTTGGGTACAATTCCAAATGTCTTTTTGGTCCCTCTTCTCCCGTCTGGTAGTCTGGAGGTTCATTACCTCAGTGTAAGTCTGGTTTTTACTTCCTGTCCATTGTATACACCAATTAACTTGTCCTAAGTAGCTATATGTTTCTAAAAGGCTTGGTCCCCAAATTGTTCCCCATTCGTCTTCTAAAGACTGGGTCTGGGTAACATTTTGACAGACTTCTTCCTCTCTAATCTTTTGTTCCTTGAGAGTCACTTTGTTACACGGTTCTGAAACAGGCCCTGAAACAACACACTTATTACCTCTTGATGTTGTCAGCCATGCATAGTATCCTGGCATCTGCCTGCATTGGTGTTCAGTAACCCTCTGGACCAACATACAACCCTCTTTCCAGTCATAGTACTCATTAGGAACCAATCTACAGCTCCAAGTTACATTTACATATGCCTCAGGCAAATCAGTGACGGGAACTATTCCCCATGGAATTGGTTCTCCGCTGCTCGAGGCAGAGGTAAACAAGCAGTGATTTTAGAAACATTCTGCATTTCTCCAAAGTCTCGAATTAAACCTACAATTAAGTTTTCTTGTTCTGGGTTATGGTGAAAAACCCAGGTTTTATTTCCAATTTCAACATCTCTAATTCTTCTTTTATTTATTCGTGCCCTAGTAAGGGATACCAAAGTCACAGGGTGTGTCCACCATGCATCTTGGGCAATCCAACACCAATATGTCCCTTCATCCTCTGGTTGAACATCCTGTATCACTAAAGTTAACATGCCTCCTAATCGCTTCTCTAATTGGTATTTCCCCCCTTCCTGGACATTTCCTTTCTTAAACCACCATCTGAACTCAGAGAAAACAATTCCACGCTCTGGTTGGCAAACTAAAACTACAGAAGTACCACGGACCGCCTGGTAAATTCCATGGGTAGGTCTTAACCCATCCATTAGATGACTTTTTCCTTGTACTTCTCTCTTCCCCTACCCCATCATAGAACCACAGCTTATCACACAGAGATATAATCCCTCATTTTTCCCTACACGTGCCTGAGTATCATTTAACCATCCAATTCCACTATTGCTTCCTGCCTGCAGGTCACTCTTTCCTTCCGGCCTTTCCCACATTATCTGTCTAGCTAATTTCCACCAAGTAACCGTGAACATGCTGCTACATTCATGTTGGGCTGTGAATGAGCAATTTATTTTTGAGGGTGGACCATCCCACATGTCAACTGATGCTTGGTAAGGTGAGACTTTTATTGCCGAGTTGCTTTGCCATGTCATAACCCCTAGTGCGATTCGTTTATAATCAAAACTCCACCTAATTTTTACCAGACATGTATATATCCCAGCACTTTCCATGCTAACGTTGGTAAGCTGTAATGTGGTATTGCCTCTTTGTGTGTCCTTATCCCAAAATGTACTATTGATAACATTAGTGAGTGTTTGCTCTTTGCTCCAATATGTACTTATCTCATCGACTCCAGCTCCCTGGTCATCAGTGATTTCACAAGTCAAGTTTACAGTCATTCCTTCCATTGCTCCGATTACAGGATCTGAAACAGTGACAAGTACATGTTCATCAACGGGTAATATTTTTAGCATAACCAGAAATACAGCAATTACAATTTTCATTTTGCTCGTAAAATCAATCGCGTGGGGGACACGACTTGGGATTCCCACTGAGTTGGCATCTTCTTGACTCGCGTGTAATGTATCCAGGAGTCGATTCCGGCCACTTTGATTGCTGTGAATGTTGTTAGTATCACCTGATACGGGCCATCCCATGATTCTCTCAGTGGGTCTGTGAACCAGTTCTTCACGTATACTTGGTCTCCTGGTTGAACATCATGCACAGGGTTTTCCAGTGGAAGAGGTCTGTTCCACTGCAGGGTTCCACGCAAGGCACTGAGAACTCTATGCAGAGAAACAACATAATTATATACTGCCTGATCCCCTACCACATGCGGGTCTCCTTTTAAAATAGTTGCATGGTAAGGTTTTCCATATAGTATCTCATAGGGGCTCACGCCTAACCTTTCCCTTGGCTTAATTCTAATTCGGAGGAGAGCAAGTGGCAAAGCCTGAGGCCATTGTATTTTGGCTTCTTGACAGATTTTCTTAATTTGGCCCTTTAAAGTTTGATTCATTCTTTCTACTTGCCCACTAGATTGCGGTCTCCAAGGAGTATGGAGATTCCAAGCAATATCTAACATCCGTGCTACATCCTGCACAATATTAGCAATGAAGTGAGGACCCCTATCTGATGACAACCCCAAAGGTACTCCAAATCTAGGTATTATCTCTTTCAAGAGAGTTTTCACTACTTCTTTTGCCTGATTAGTCCTACATGGAAAGGCCTCTGGCCACCCTGAAAAGGTACACACATACACCAGGATATATTTATACCCTTGTGCTTTGGGTAATTCTGAAAAATCCACCTGCCAATAATCTCCCGGTTCTGGTCCTACTTGTAATTTTCCATCTGAATCTGTTTCCTGACAATAGGATTATTCTTTAAACAAACTGGGCACATTGCATTCACCCGTTTTGCCAACGTTAACATCTGATTGGAAATTATTTCATTCTTCAAAAATTTTACCAATGCTTCTGCTCCCCAATGACTTTTGTTATGTTCAGCTATGAGGATGGCTTTCATTATCTGTATGGGAACAACTACTTGTCCTGTATTGGTTATGTACCATCCTGTTGCTCCTTTCCGAGCTTTCAATAACATGGCTAGTTTCTCATCATCCTGTGAATACTTTGGAGCTTGTTGCATATAAGGTGTAACAGGGTTTACCTTAGTTGGTATGAGAGCCATCTGAGTCCATACTTGACGAGCTGCCTGCTTTGCAGTTACATCTGCTAAATGATTACCTTGGTAGATTTTTCCTTCTTCATTCCGATGTCCCCGGACATGCATAACGGCCACTCGCTCTGGTCGATGTACAGCATCCAACAATGCTAACACTTCTGTGCGATGTTTTATTACAGCCCCTTGGGAATTAAGAAGTCCTCTTTCTTTCCATAGTGCTCCGTGAACATGCACCACACCAAAGGCATACTTGGAATCAGTCCAAATATTTACCGTTTTCCCAGTGCTCAATATCAAGGCTCGAGTGAGTCCAATGATCTCAGCCTTTTGGGCTGACGTACCTGGTGGCAAGGCTTGTGCCTCCACAACTCGAGTAACTGTAACCACTGAATATCCCACATACCTGGTACCGTTTTCCATAAAACTGGAACCATCGGTAAATAATTCCCAGTCTGGAGCATCCAGGGGTTCATCCTTCAAATCCGGTTGGCTCGAATAAACTTGTTCAATCACTTCCACACAGTCATGGGAGAGCTCATGTTCTTCCATCTCACTGTGGAGGAACTCTGCTGGATTAATATGATTAGTCGTTTGGAGTTCTATGTCATCTTGTTCTCTTAGAATAGCTTGATACTGCAGCATTCTACTGGAAGATATCCAATGACCCCCCTTTTGCTCCAAGACAGCTAGTACCATGTGGGGAACATACACCGTCATTCTTTTTCCCATGGTAAGTTTCCTGGCTTCCTGAATGAGAAGTACCGTAGCCGCAAGGGCCCACAAGCATGACGGCCAACCGGTACTTACAGTGTCCAGTTGTTTGGAGAAATATCCCACAGGCCTCTTCCAGGATCCCAACTTCTGGGTTAGAACTCCCAATGCTAGTTTCTGCCTTTCATTCACATATAATTGAAAGTCTTTGTTTAAATCTGGCAACCCCAAGGCCGGGGCTTCTTTTAATGCTTGTTTCAAATCCTGGAACGCCTTCTCCCTGTTTGTATTCCATTTCAATTGGGATTCTTTTAGAGCCTCATATAGGGGTTTTGCTATCAGGCCGAAATTCGGAATCCATAGCCTGCACCATCCAACCATTCCCAGAAAGGATCTTAACTCCTGGTGATTTCTAGGGAGTGGAATGGAGCATATAGCTTCAATTCTATTAACCCCCAAACGTCTGAGGCCTTGTGTTAGCTCACATCCTAGGTACAGGACACTTTCTCTGACCAGTTGTACTTTTTCCTTGGATACCTTGTATCCTGCTTGCCCCAACATATTCAATAATGCAACAGTTAATCGGAGGCATACCTTCTTGTCTTCTGTGGCCAAAAGAATATCATCTACATACTGCAATACTACATAAGAATATGGAGATTCTCTCACCTGAGTCGTTTTCCATTCTTCTAATTCCTTTGCCAATTGATTACCAAAGATAGTAGGGCTGTTTTTGAATCCTTGAGGCAGTCTGGTCCAGGTGAGCTGTTTCTTCCTTCCTGTCATTGGTTCTTCCCATTCAAAGGCAAAATACTTCATGCTCTCTATTGCCAGTGGGATGCAGAAGAAGGCATCCTTTAAATCAATCACAGTGAACCATTTAAATCGTTCTGATACAGATGTTAACAATGTGTAAGGGTTGGCAACCACCGGGTGAATGTCTTTAACTATCTCGTTTATAGCCCTTAAATCTTGAACTAATCTATACTTACCATTTGGTTTCTTCACCAGGAATATAGGAGTATTATACTCTGATTCACATTCCTTTAATAATCCTTGCACTGTAAACTGTGCTATCAGCGGAGCTACTCCCTGCCGAGCCTCTGCTTTAATGGGATACTGTTTTATCCTAACCGGTTTAGCTCCTTCTTTTAGCTCAACTACCACCGGCTGGGCAACCTTTGATTTTCCCGGAGTTCCCACCTCCCAAACCCAGGGTACCACTGCATGTTCAATCTCTGTTGGGATCGGTGCCGGGTCCATTTCCTTTATCGCAAATATTTTCCCGATTTCTTCATCCGGAATTTCCAATTTAACTCGACCCTGTTCAAATATAATTTTAGCATTTAATAGAGACAGCAAATCCCGTCCAAACAGAGGCTGAGGGCAGTTTGGCATATACAAAAACTGATGATCCAGTTCCTTTCCTCCGAATTTTAAATTAAGGGGTTGTAGAAAAGGCCTTTCCTCCAATTGTCCTGTAGCTCCTATTACCTGTATAGTTGTGTCACTTATGGGTCCCAACCGTTTATTTAAAACTGAGTGAGTAGCCCCTGTATCAACCATAAATTCCTGCTCCTGTCCGCCTATTTCTATTATCACCTTCAGATCCCGGTCTAGTCTGCTTTGATTCTTATAGTTTCCTAACATCATTGCCTGTGCTTGTGTCTGGGCGCCATCTACCGGCGGTACGGGGAAACCTCCCATCAACCCTACATTACTCATCCCAATCCCGTTTCTTACAGGACATTCATTCCTCCAGTGTCTGAATTGACGACAAAATGCACGCTGATTAGGACCCAACTGTTCCTGTCTACCCTGGCTCATCCCTGCGACTAAAAATCCTCCTCTCCCCCGAGCGAATCCTCCCCTTCCCTGTCCAATTCCCCTTCCTCCCCTTCCGGGGATTGTATATTATTTTCCTCATTAGTCTCATCCTCATCAGTATCAGTATCATCTATGTCTCCCTCCCCACTTCTGCACGGCGGAGCAGAGGGAACAGGACAAGGGGGGGCAACCATTAAAGATAAATCTTCACCTTGACTAGAAAACCGTACTGCACATTTCACACAGGTTTCACGCGCTTTGCACCCAATACATTCATTTTCATCAGTCCCCGCTTGCAACAATAGCATACCACACTCCTTTTGCCATTCTGTTTTAGACCCCAAATAACGGAACAAATCCAAATAAGGTACCTCATCCCATTTCTCATTATCCCTTAGATAATACATCAATGAATTAATTATGTTCTCATCAACAGTACCATTGACAGGCCATTCCGGTCCCCCCTCAGAAGCATAGAGAGGCCACACATGATTACAAAAATCTATCATTTTTCCTTTGCTTAAGTCTTGGTAAAACCCAGCACTTTTCCATCTTCCCAGCAAGCATCCTAATGGGGTGTTCCCCGGTACTTTACCATTAGCTTGCACCAATGCTTTAAAGGTTTTAAAAGGCATCATAGCAAAACAGAAAGTAACATGCAGAGAATAACAGGTAACATGCAGAGAATACAGATATCAACAGCACCAAGTATAGAAAGAGGACAGCAACCAAACCAACCAACTTGCCACTTCTCGTCGCCGTGAGGGGCAAGTGCTGAACCTGCGTAGCTTTCGCTTCGTCTTATGGTCAGCGCCTAGGCATCCCCAAGACGTCTATAACCCAACCCTGCGAGGTTCGCCACCTCGTCTTATGGGCAGGTACCCAATATTAAACAAATAAAGCACCTTACGGGCTTACCTCCTGCAGTTGTCCGACAGGCGCGGGGGTCGGGCACGAACTGATGACTCCCCGAGAATCACCCGGTGCCGGCGTGGAGTAGATCAGGACGTGAGCCGCCCCAGCCACCTTCGGAGTCCTGCCGCGGTCGCCAGAAAACTGTTGCCCGAACCGAGGAAACACAAAACAACCGAAGTTATTTTATGCGGTGCTTTATTGAGGGCCCTGGGGACCTGAGGACTAATGTCCAAAAGTCAGAGCCCCAACCTGCTACAAAATCACTGAGTATATATATGTTTTCTTTCCAAATTGCTTCATCTCAACGAATTTGATTTCTAGACACATCTACCTGATTTATGATTACATTGTGACTTTGTTTTTCGTTAACTGAACATTCTTTATCATCATTAATCTACTACACCCTATTAGATAAGTCACACACTTAGCAGATTACTTAAATAAACAAACTGTTCTATAGCTACATTCCTTAGACAAGTCTTTCTACCCTCATCAGTATGCTCTATTGATCCTTTTGATCGCTACTGGCAACTTCGCTACACAACAGTGTTTACACTCAGGCCTACTGATCCCTCCAAGCCTTAGCATGACTACTACTAAAGTCTTTATTCATGGTTTTGCAACAACAGGCCAACTGAAACAATACTTCCGTGAAAAGTGCAGTAACTACTGACCTAGATTGTGGCCAGGAAGGAAATTTACTGATGACAAAATTCAATCATAGCATCATGGAATCATGAAATTATAGAATGGTTTGAGTTGGAAGGGATGTCATGAGGTGATGTTATGATAATCCTGTATTCCCTATCATTTGCTTGTATGCTCAGAAATGTGGTCCTGTAGCTTTAACGACGTTCAGCAGCTGGGAGAAGCGCGGGTTGTTTTGAAACTCCCCCCCCAGGCTTCTCGGCCAGGGAGTGAGGGGGACAAAGGGACATTCCTTCATCTGGCTTTTGCTGCTGCTGTCGCTGCAACTAGCTCTTTCCCTGGGATTGCTTCTTCATCGTCTCCTTTTTGGACTTTTTTCAACTTGCTTTCTTGCCCGGAAACCCGAGGAGCCCTCAGAGGAAGGTAGACGAGAATCCTCCAGGGACCCACCAGAGAAACTCCACCCACCCTCCCGGGGGACCCCCGGAGAGGGGAAGCTACGCCTGAGGAAAAGGACACTAAAATTCACCAACTGTTTACTCAGGTTTAATAATTCCTTTTCCCCTTCCCCTGTGCCTTGCAGGGCACTTTGTGCGTTCTGTTATATAAACAGTTGGTTTTTTTTTCACTTTCATCCAAGAAATTCTGTTGTGGTGGGGGAGGGGGTTCCAGAAGCCCTTTGCTTTGGGGGAGGCGTTTTTTTGGAGCTCTTTCCACCTGGAAATATTTGTCTCTAATCCAAGACAAGAGACCATAAAGATAATCTAGTTCCAACAACCCCCTGTCATGGGCAGGGACACCTTCAACTAGACCAAGTCGCTCAGGGCTCTATATAACCTGGCCTTAAACACATCCAGGGATGGGACATCCACAAGTTCTCTGGGAAAGCTGTTTCAGTGTCTCACCACCCTCAGAGTAAAGAATTTTTTCCTTATATCTAACCTAATCCTACCCTCTTTCAGTTTAAAGCCATTCTCCCCTTGTCCTATCACTGCATGGCCTTGTGAAAAGTCCCTCTCCAGCCTTCTTGTATGCCCCCTTCAGGTACTGGAAGAGGTTCTAAGGTTTCCCCAGTGTAGCAACATGTGAGACTCTGAGCTTTTTGCCCCTTCCACCAGCACAGGCGCCTGTCTGTAGCCTCCGGGGCTGAAAGCTGAACTCTTAATTCAAATTTAAATTGTAAGCAACAACTCTGGCCTGATGGCTTATCAGCTAAGCATGCATTTAAAACCAGCACAGAAACCGCTGAATCATCCCATGAAAGACTGTCACCTTAGAGGAGGCTTTGGGAATCTCCAAAAACCACCAGGATATACAGAGCATGCGTGGTGCACATGCTAATGATATTAATGACTTCCGAGAAATTATTTGTATAACCACTCCTATCCTGAAGAATGTAATTAATATTCATGATTTTACCTATAACTCTGTGTCTTTGAGGTACTGAGGTGTGTGTGTTTGGTGGAAATAATTCCCCACACATCCGGTGCACCGAATAAAGCAAATACCCACTTCTCTGACTTGGTCTCTGAAGTGTCTCTGAGCTCGATTGGGGCGAATCAAACTGGCACCCCAGATGGGACCCTGACTCTGCTCGGCTGCCGGATCCAGGGGTAAGCAGACCTCCCAGTCGCGACCCTGAATTTTCAGGGGGAGCTCAGCTGTCCACTGGCTCACGGCGGGAGTAGACTAAGGACCATCTGCACCAAATTAAGGTATTTGCTACTTTTAAAATAAATGCCTGCAGGTCCGGGGTGCTAGTCCCCGAGGGTGGGTTGAGACTGGGTCTCCCGAAATTAGTCCCGGGCAAGGGGTTGGACCCCCGGGGTTGGACCCCGCTGTCAAGAAAAGGTACTTTTAAAGGGTTGAACCCCGGGGTTGGACCCCGCTATAGTGAAAGGTGCCTTTAAGGGGTTGGACCTCACTGTATTACACCATACTGAGATTTTTGTTCTGTCTGTTGTTATTCTGTTACTGTGTTACTGTGTCATTATTTTGTTAATGTGTGAGTGTGAACGAATGAGACGTGTCTCCGACACTGAGCGAGAATGGAGCTTTATCTATGTTTCCGTTCTCTGGCGACAGAAACGGCCAGAGAAAAGTGAAGAGACTGGCAAAGAGTGGACGAGTGTGGGTCACATATAAACCGTTGGTTTGGAGTGTCTGGAAGGGGGCAGATTATATTGTTGAATGGAGGGATTTTGGCTGCTGAGTTGAGAACGCTCGGACCCCAACACCTTTCTAGTATTGCTCTATTTGATTTTGCGATTAAAATTCTGTGTTTTGTGTGTGGAAACCGTTGTAAAACTTAAACTCAGTGCGCGTGTATTAATTGTGAGAGGAAGTGATGTTGTCTATTTGCTCGGGTGCTTCTGAAATTTTTTAATGTGTGTGCATGTACTGTGTGTGCAAAATTTTACCTGTGTTAATTGGTATTTTTGCCGGCATATAAATTTATGCGGGGACGCCCGCAAGATAAAAATAACTAATTGAATCTAATAAGTACCTCTTTAGAGCTCCTGTGTGTAGCTGCTGAAATATGGTTGTATAGAATGTTGTAGTAGATGGAGCTTGCAATTAAATAAGAGTAAGGGGAAAGGAAAAAGAAGGAAGAGAGGTGTTTCGGAACCCTCCCCCATCTTGCCTAAAATTTTAACAGCTAACCCAGGGCGAGCTGCAGTTCCCTGTACCCTCCCCTTTCGGCGTGGCAGTGGCGAGCTCGGAGGTGCGGAGCTGGATGCACAAGCTGGGGGCCTGAGGGGAGGTGCGGAGCCGAGCTGGAGCTGTGGGACAGCTGCGGGCTCAGCACCAGACAGTCCCTGACCCTGCCAGCCCCTGGGGCAGGGCGGCTGTGAGACACACCGATCACCTGAGGTGCTGCTGGCCTTGCCTGCTGACAGCCTAGGAGGGGGAAGGGCTGCGTTTGGATACTGCAGAGGGAATGTTTAGAAATGTGGATTGTCTGTTAAGAGTTCTGTCTAGGTCACCAGAATGACTTTGTGGGACAATGAGCACCCCCAGGCAGTAGTACGGGTGGGGGCTGGAGGAAGGGCTGAATAAGCCCTGCAGAAACTAGTTAGAAAGATACTGCAAATGTATGTAAGAAAAGATAAAAGAAGGCAAGAGCAAAAGTAATGCCAAAGAGACACTGTGAGCAAAAATGTCTGTAAAAAAGATATACCAAATTTTGTAATTAACTATTTCAAAGTTAAAATCTCCTGCCTAGGTTACTCTGAGTTGCTGCTTTGGTTTTTTTGAACAAAAGTTTGCTCGACCCTTCAAGCAGCCAGCCGAATTGCCTTAGAGAAAATGCAAATTAACTGCTGCAGAGGAAAAAATTTTAGAACTGCAGAGGAGAAGGTAGAGACAAGGTGTGTCTCTGAGCCATTCTCCGGGGCTGTTCAAGCAGCCAAAAACGTGACAATGTGTGCTTAATTCATGTCCCCAGGAGGGTCCAGTCCTTTCTGTACAGTTGGTTATCATAGCAAGTAACTTTTGCAAAAAGGTGTTCTTCCCCATGCTTTGAGAATTTGACAGCCACTTTTAGAAAACACGGTAGAGTGATGCTAATTTTATAAGTTACCAAATCCAGTGGCTGGCGGCTATTGATTGTCTCAGAATGTAGCCAGAGGCTGGCCGCGCTGTGCAGCCAAAGCTCTGATGGTAAATGAAGCCCGAAGGCTGACAATAGGAATATACCTCATAAGTTTCACACCAAGCTAAAGATTTATTAACTCAAAGAACATCTGAGTAGATGACCAGCGCAGTTATTGTACTGTGAATCTTGTCTAGTAAAACAAGAGTATTTAAAAAAAAAAAGAAAAAACCCAAAAACAAGGGGTTTGACTCAGCCTCCTTGAGGAAGTTAGAAAAAAAAAAGTACTTAGTAGTAAGTCTTCAAAAGTACTAAAAGAGTAACAATTTAAAAAATACACTATCGTTAACAAAAAGAAGTTAAGTGAAACATTGCCTCTTACATAGTCAGCTCAAGCAGCAGAGCTGTAAGTGCTTATAAAATCCTGCGAAGTATATAAAGACAAAATAGTGAATATTTTTACTAATTCTAAATATGCATATAGAGTAATACATGCATTTAAGAAATTATAAGAAAAAAAGGGAAGTTTATTAAATTTTAATTTCTCACTTATTAAAAAAATTTCCAATAAGGAGTTAAATGAGGCAAGAATTCATCATTCTCCCACTCTAACATGTGTTATCACTGTGCAAGTTTGTTTTAACATCTTTCAGTGTGTCCTCATCAGACAAAAAGCTGTGTGAGACAAGGAACCACTCAAGCCACAAAAGCAAAAGAACTGCTAACTTCCCTCACGGCTGTGAGTTCTACAGCCAGAGACTCCTCTCCAGTGTGAAACCAAAATGAAACACATTAAATGGTTTTGGTTTTTTTGTATTACCAGAACAGTGTTATCCACAGTCAGCTATCCTAGCAAAACCTTGTAATAATTGTAATGGCAAGTATGGCTTCAGATGCAAAGGGGTAAGTAAGCCAGGGAAAAAAAAAAAAAAAAAAAAAAAAAAAAAAAGGAAAGCTATGTGAGCTTGAATCTAAATTTGTGAAATTGATATATAACAATAACAAAATAATTTCATTTTTAAAATGAAAAGGTTTCAAAAGGATGGCTGGCTATTTTACTAAGTATTTATAACTGTTGCTGTTTAATGCATATTTGTTTGTCCAGTGTTTAAGAATGCTAAGCCCCACAAAAGAAAATACTGCCTTTGAAAAATCGCTAAAAGTCATAGACTAATCTGCCAGGCTTTAGGCTCTGCAATTTAAAAGTTAATTTAAAATAGCAGTTAAAAGTGCCATTCTTCAGTAGCACATTTAAAGTCCTAGAAAAAGCTCGCAAAATCGTATAAAAGATCCTGAACATCTGTTGATTTTGTGAGTGGCTAATATTTGTGAGCATATTTTTTTGTAAATTGAAAGATAATCTAGATTTACGGAGAGTAAAACAAAAGACTGAAAAGGTGAGAAAAGATAGCCTAATAGATCACAAGCAAAAACTAACAGCATGAGAATCTTAGTCAGTTATCCTTTATGCTTTCCTCTTTCCTTTCTGCTCTGTTTGCTAAAAATTCTGCCAAGGTGAGGAAGAAAAGTACCCCATTTTACAAGCAAGAAAAGCTATCAGTGGTCCTGATCACTGTCTGGAGCCATGATGTGAGCTGCCAAAACTGAAAAATTTAATGTCTCTGCAACACTTCAAAATGCCTGTGTGTATGGTGTGTGTGGAAAAGGGACAGGTCAGGCCTTGCCCTGGTAAGACAGTGAACTGCTCCTTACCTCAGCCCCAGAGCATCCCAGCCCTGCAGTGAGGTCCAGTCATGGACACAGCAGAGGCAGTGCTGCACAGAGCTCCAAGCCCAGCCCTATAGTAGAGCCAGTCATGGACACAGCAGAGGACAGTGCTCCAATCTCCCCATCCCTGACTCCAAAGAAACCTACTAGGGGATGGAAAGCCCAAGAAAGCCAAAAGAATTAACATTCCTATTAGAATTTCTATAGATTCTGTCTTTCTTCTTTTTCTTCAAAATAACTGCTCAACCAATATCTCTCCACATTAGTGTTGTTCCTCAACTAACAAAGCTTACTCCGAATATATAAACCCACCAATTTTCAGTTTTGCCAGGTAGTTTATACCCTGGCCTGAAGTAAATAAACTAAAGAAGAACCTTTCTACCATTGTAGAAACCATAATAAATGCCACTGCAGATGCCATAAAAGCACAGCAAATCAAGATAAAGAGCATCTTACAATTAACTATAGATTTGCTGTATGCCAAAAGAGAAAGAGTATGTACAGTTATAAATACAAGCTGTTGCAATTATGTTAATCCTAACTTAAACAAATATATGTAATAGTTTTTTTGTGTTATTGCATTGTTATTTACTGTCTGCAATAGTATATAATATTATGTACTTAGAACTGTGATGCTTATATTCAATGGCAAAAGTATAAACTTAAATATGAAATAGAGAAAAGTATTTACTTTCATGACATACAAGATTTGTAAAGAATTACAAATTACAAAAGAAAAGGGGGGGATTGAGACTCTGAGCTTTTTGCCCCTTCCACCAGCACAGGCGCCTGTCTGTAGCCTCCGGGGCTGAAAGCTGAACTCTTAATTCAAATTTAAATTGTAAGCAACAACTCTGGCCTGATGGCTTATCAGCTAAGCATGCATTTAAAACCAGCACAGAAACCGCTGAATCATCCCATGAAAGACTGTCACCTTAGAGGAGGCTTTGGGAATCTCCAAAAACCACCAGGATATACAGAGCATGCGTGGTGCACATGCTAATGATATTAATGACTTCCGAGAAATTATTTGTATAACCACTCCTATCCTGAAGAATGTAATTAATATTCATGATTTTACCTATAACTCTGTGTCTTTGAGGTACTGAGGTGTGTGTGTTTGGTGGAAACAATTCCTCACACATCCGGTGCACCGAATAAAGCAAATACCCACTTCTCTGACTTGGTCTCTGAAGTGTCTCTGAGCTCGATTGGGGCGAATCACATGGGTTTTAGGATTCCATGTGCTCCTTTGTCCCTCTGCTTTGTATACCATTGGTTCATTTTGAAATATGCTCTGCTGTACCCCGAAATCTATTGGTGGGTTCCCTATGCCTGTCTTCCCTTCAGACTCCCCGGGACTGGCTCTAGGGGAGACAGTCCCTCCCCTTCCTTTCCCTTTATAAGGCGATGTCCAGATCTGCTCGAGGTCTCGCATCTCTGGGCTGGCACCCCTTATCCCGTCCCTGCCTTTCCTCCCCCCTTCTCCTCCCCTGCAACCCCCTTTTCCCCGTTACCCCAAATAAACCAATCTGCCAGAACAGAGATGGAGTCCAGTTCTTTCCTAGTCTCACGATATTCCTGCTTGAATTGACGTGGTTGGAAGACTCATGCCATGCCGCAGAACCTCGGGGGCCGCTCGCCCCAGATCCGGTGGGATTTACACGAACCAGAGACCCGGTCCGGGGGGGCTGCCGGCCTGTGCTGCCCTCCCGGACCGTGTTACAACACCCCAGAGCCTTCTCTTCTCCAGGCTGAACAACCCCATCTGTCTGAGTCTGTCCAGCTTAGAGACAACGATATCATGCAGGACAGTTTCAAATGCTTTGCACAAGTCCAGGTAGATGATATCAGTTGCTCTTCCCTCATCCACCACTTCTGTTACCCCGTCATAGAAGACCACCAAATTTGTCATGCATAATTTGCCTTTAATGAAGCCATGTTGACTGTCACCAATCACATCCTTATTTTCCATGTGCCTTAGCATTGTTTCCAGGATGATCTGCTCTATGATCTTGCCTGGCACTGAGGTGAGACTGACAGGCCTGTAGTTCCCTGGGTCTTCATTTTTCCCTTTTTAAAAATGGGAGTTATGTTTTCCTTTTATCTAATCAGTGGTAACTTCACCCAACTGCCACAACTTCTCAAATATAATGGATAGCAGCTTAGCCACTTCCTTGTCATCTGTCCCTGCCCTCCCTTTAATCCTGAGCCATAAGCTCTCAGTCAACTCCTCATCCATCCCCAGGCAGAGCTCCATGCAGTCCAGCTGGTCATTGACATAAAGGGCAACACCTCCTCCTCATCTCCCCTGTCTGTCCTTCATCTGTATCTTTCCATTCCAACACTCCAGTCATAGGAGTTGTCCCACCACTTCTCTGTAATGCCAATAAGATCATCTCATGACCTGAAGCGAGGCCCTTTAAAGTCTCCTGGGCAACAGCAGTTTGTGCCAGCATCTCCCTCTGAGTGGGACACCTCTCAGAGCTTGTGAACTCTAAACTTGGTGATACTTGTAGGACTGCTGGCAAAATATGACAATGGGGCCTGGGCTGATACCCCCACTTCTTGAGGCTCAACATTTCATCCATTCAGACATGCAGAGGCATCCAACATGAGTATCTCACTGAACTCAAGGGGAATTTTTCTCAGGTATACCTTTGTACATACTATTTTGTACCTGTGTGTACGCATTTTTGCATTGATTTAAATACCCTGTAGCAAATGTACTATGAATATTACCATCTTAGATTCATAATTAAGTTAGATTAATAATTAAGTTACTCTTGTGCTTATAGCAAATACTATTGAATCAATTTGTAAATTTTAAATTAGTCAACTTATAAATTACTGCTAAATCCTTTAGACCTAAATCATTGATCAAGTCTGAGGCTAAGTTTGACAAAGGGGTCCACTCTAAAACTCCTGACTCAACAGGAGGTCTCCCTTACCCCTTTTGCACCCTTACCCTTTTGCATCTATGGTCTCCATGTAAATCATTGCAGAAAGATTATTATGTGATTTTCCAACTGGAGTTGAAGCTTCCAGAACTGTGGTGGACAATAAGAGAGTTTTTTCAAAAATATTAATGGCAATAGGCAGTGTAAAAATAACATTAGCCATTACAGGATTTGGATGGTCACCTCACAAACAGGGACATGGACAAGGCAGAGTTGTTTAGTGCATTCTTTACCTCCATCTTCAACACTGATGATGGGCCAAGGGGGTCTCAGTGCCCTGAGCTGAAGTACCGTCACTTCAACTCTGAACTTGTGCAAGATCTGCTGCTCCAGCTGGATCCCTACAAATCTATGGTGCCTGATAGGATTCATCCAAGAATCCTCAAAGAGCTGGCTGATGTCATTGCAAAACCTCTCAACGATTTTTGAGCAGTTTGGGAATCCGAAGAGGTCCCAGCTGAATGGAAGCTGGCAGACCTTGTTTTGATTTTCAAGAAGGGCAAGAAGGATGTCCCTGGAAACTACAAGCCTGTTAGTCTCACTTTGGTGCCTGGTAAAGTTACAGAGAAGATTATTCTGGGAGGTATTGAAAAACACCTGAAAGACAATGCAGTCATTGGTCAAAGCCAGCACAGTGTCATGAGAGGAAAGTCCTGCTTGTAAAACCTTTTTTCCTTTTATGATGAGATAACCCAGCTAGCTGATCAAGGGAAGCCACTTGATGTAATCTTTTTGGAGTTCAGCCCAGCTTTTGATACTGTCTCCCACAAGATCCTTCTGGACAAAATGTCCAGCCCATAGCTGGATAAACACATCATGCAACGGGTGAGCAACTGGCTCATGGGCTGGGCACAAAGGATTATAGTGAATGGGGTGACATCAGACTGGTGACCTGTCTCTATTGGGGTTCTGCAGGGTTCCATCCTAGTCCCTGTGCTCTTCAACATCTGCATAAATGGCTTGGGTGCAGGACTGGAAGGGTGTCCTGGGTTACAGAAGGAGAGTGCTCATGTGGAGTGTAACCAAACTATGTATTCTACTCCCCTCTTCAGTCATTTTCTGACAAACTGGTAATCATGGGTCATTTGCAGTAGCTGCCCAGTGCACATCCAACCCCTCAGACTACAAGCTGGGTGTTAAATGAGATAAGGAAAAAGAGGCAACCCTGGTGTTGCCAGAATGATTTTTGCTTTTAGAAATTCTCTATATTCTTTACACATATATTTGTAGCTCTGTAGCCTATTATTGTATTTGTAGCTAGTCCCAGTACTTTTCCCTACCTTTCCCCTACCCTGATAGGCAGAAAGACAAAACATCCCAGAGGCTCCAAGCTGGGGGTCCAAGGCCCCTATCCTATCTTGGTTATTCCTGGGAGCCAAGGTTGAAACGAGCTCTTAGAGACAAATTTTCATAAACAACATTTAGTTCCTATCTGAGGGGGGAGGATTTAGGAAAGGGTTGAACTAGGGAGAATTACCTCACCACTTATGTTTTTAATTGGGGATTTTTGTCAGTTATGCTAATTTTCTAAACTTATAAAACTGTATTCACCCTGTGCAGGGATGGGCATTTGGGCATTTTCCACATGTGCCCCTTGGAGGCCCCCAATAAAGACCAACCTTTATATTACTTCCTGTACTAATATTATCTTGAAAGTGTGTTGTTTCATTTCTAGGTCAAGGCATCACTGGGAGGCAGGGTAATGTTTCTTTTTCTTCACATCAATGACTCAGCTGTGATAACTCCCTCTGGGGAAGCAGCAGCACCACCCATCCTGAGGGGGTCATCTCTGCTAATGGGCCCTAATGAGCTGAATGGCACCAGCAGAATAGGCAGCTGGAATGACCATCAAGAGCTCCAAAAATATCCTATGACTCACAGGATGACATCACTCCATTGTGAAACTCCCTGCCCTGGGGGAGGTGTTGAGCTTTCCCCCCTCCGTACCCAACCATATACAATGGGGGACACTGGACACCAACACCACACCCATTGCTCGACAGACCCAGAGGAGGACCAGACCTTCCACAGGACCACCACTTTCGACAAGGCTGCAACCATCACTTCAACCTGACTGCAACCACTGCTTAATCGGACTGCAATCACCACCCTGACCAATGGGGTGCCAGGTTGTACTCTGTGGGTTTAAGCCAGTTTTTCTGTACCATTGCATTTATTGTAATCTTTCTATTAAATTGCAACCTTTCTAATAAATTGTAACTCCAACCTGAAATCTGTCTCGAGGTATTTGTGTGGGGTTCATTTCTCCTACTGGTTTACTTTCAAACCAACACAAAGGGATACTGAGCAAGTTTGCAAACAATACCAAACTGGGAAGAGCTCTGGATGCCCTCAAAGGCAGGGACGCCCTGCAGAGAGATCTCGACAAATTAGAGGGCTGTGCAATCACCAACCATATGAAGTTCAACTAAGGAAAGTGCCAGAATCTACACTTGGGATGGGGCAACCCTGGATGTACGGACAGACTGGGGAATGAGATCCTGGAAGGCAGTGCCATGGAAAGGGTCCTGTGGGTTCTGGTCGATGGAAAGTTGAATATGAGTCAGCCATGTGCCCTAGCAGCCAGAAGGGCCAACCATGTCCTAGGGTACATCAGGCCCAGCCTCACCAGCCAGTCAGAGGTGATTGTCCCACTCTACTCTGCACTGGTGTGGCCTTACCTTGAGTATTGTGTACAATTCTTGGCACTGCAATATAAAAAAGACATTAAGCTATTAGAGAGGGTCCAGAGGACAACGAAGATGGTGAAGGGCCTTGAGGGGAAGCCGAATGAAGAGCAGCTGAGCTCACTTGGTCTGTTCAGCTTGGAGAAGAGGACACTAAGGAGGGACCTCATCACAGTCTACAACTTCCTTGTGAGGGGAAGAGGAGGGGCAGACACTGATCTCTTCTCTGTGGTGGCCAATGACAGGACCTGTGGGAATGGCCTGAAGTTGTGTCAGGGGAGGTTTAAGTTGGATATGAGAAAAGGGTTCTTCACCCAGAGGGTGCTTGGACACTGGAACAAGTTTCCCAGGGAAGTGGTCACAGCACCAAGCCCGACAGAGTTCAAGAAGCATTTGTACAATACTCTTGGGCATGTGGTATGGCTCTTGGGGATGGTCCTGTGTAGGGCCAGGAGTTGGACTCGGTGATCCTTGTGGGTTGCTTCCAACTCAGCATATTATGTGATTCTGTGATTCTGTGAAGTAATAGAGTGAACCTTGCCATTGAACTTTGGTGCACTTTCGCAAATTTATGTTAAACCTGCTTTTACTGATGCCTTTGGTGGTGATTCTTTAAGTTACCAAAACAACGAATTTGTGACACCAACTTCTTGCCCACTGTCTTTCAGCTCCTTTTGTCAGCCTACCTTCCCTTCTCCACAGACATCTTTTAAGGCACTGATGTGACTTGATTCCCTGAAATGCGTCTAAGAAGACTCTTCACTCTGCACTTCTGAAATGAACATCACAGAAACCACAGAATGAGGAGAAGGGTTAAAGTACCTTTTATCAGAACCCACTGGTAGGGGGGTGTGATGTTTGTTATATATTCAGGCTGAACAAAGACACTAGATCACATGTCAGGGAACTCTTAGGCTTTTATACAGTAGCCTTTACTCTGGCAACTAGCCCACTATTTAGACTCAAAAGTGTTGGCTTACAAGCCCTTAAACTCCTCTCCACAGGACCCTCTCTTCTGATCATACTTTTCTTGTAACAGTCAGAATGTTTGAGACAAACCATGTGTATGCCTGGTCCTCCAGACCTTTGTACTGGGTCTAGTTGGGATGGCATTAATTTTATTCATAGCAGCCCATATGGTGCTGTGCTTTGTATTTGTGGCTAACAAATATTTTGGCTGTTGCTGAATGGTGCTTGGACAGCATCAGTGTTTTTTGTCTTCCCCCCTTTCTCCTCACATCAAGTAGGCTGGGGTGGGCAAGAGACTGAGAAGGGACATAGTAAAGATGGATGACCCCAAATGACCAAAAGGGTATTCCATACCATGCTCAGCAATAAAAGCTTGGGGAAAGTAGGAGGAAGGGGGGGCATTTGTGGTAATGCCATTTGTCTTTCTAAGCAACTCTTACCTGTGCTGAGGTCCTGCTTTTCAGGAAGCATCTGGGCATCTGCCTGCCAATGAGAAGTAGTGAATGAATTTATCTTTTTGCTTTGCTTGCACATGCAGCTTTTGCTTTCCATATTAAATTGCCATTATCTCAATCAATGAGTCTTCTTGCCTTCCTTCTGTTTTTCACCATCTGGCAGGGGAGGGGAGTGAGCAAGAGGCAGAGTGAGTGTTTGACTACTTGCTGGGGTCAACCTTTAAACTATATTTGTAGGACCTCTATCATGGATTGTTCCAGAAATGAGGATGGACCTGGTAAAAATCAAAATGGTGCTGAAGACCCCTCTGTAACAGTTCTGTTTATTTTTACTTAACACAGAGGAAAAAAGGAATGGGGCCATCTTATCCCAACTGAATAGGAATTAATAAAAGTCAAGCACTGCCATTCTCAGCTGATCAAATTATCCAGTCACTCATTTAATACAAATCCAGTCTTCTTACAAGATTGACATTGAGATTAAAAAATATATGCTTTGTGGGAATTTCCCAAGATCCCAGGTATAACTCTGTTATCAGTACAATGAAAAGTTTAATAAGTATCTTTAAGTCCGTATAGTCATCAACTTCCAGATAACATAAATGAAATGGCATGGAGGGAAGACTTACAAATTCCTTGTGATGAAAGGTTATCCAGATGTTAAATCATAGCTTGAAGCCTCCTGCTGAGTCTTGTAATTGTATAAGAGGAAAAGGTTATGATGACTAGATCTAAGAAGAAAATAACTTTAAAGAAAGAACTCAAGTGAGACAGAGGAAGTCAGACAATATTGCTAACTGAATGATCTTCTACCATTTTATATTTGCTGCTGTTATGAATGGAGGCAAGAGCTTTTAGATGAGTCCTGCCTTAGGCTCAGATTTTTGGCAGTAGCTCTATTTTTTGAGGCGGCCTGCACCCCAAATTGATCTTGCTCA
The DNA here is from genome assembly GCF_008360975.1 of Lichenostomus cassidix. Lineage (NCBI taxonomy): Eukaryota > Metazoa > Chordata > Aves > Passeriformes > Meliphagidae > Lichenostomus > Lichenostomus cassidix. The sequence continues at coordinate 1,179,900 of NC_139510.1, forward strand.
CAAGTTCTTAAGAATGGCTGATTAGGTCTATTATAAAATGAATTATTTATTGAATAGACACAAGATTAACAGACAGAAGACTTTAAACAGACTTACTACACAGGATAAACAAAAGAACTACTAGTAGATACAAATACAGTGCACAATAGAGGTAACTATACTACAGCTAACGAAGAAATAGTATAGATTAGGAGTCAATGTAACACCACCAAATTGCTGATGGAGCCCTTTCACTCAATTCCCGGAAAAGTAACCCCACAGTTTGCGTCCAAACATTACACATTAATGTGCAGAAGACTTCTGATTTTGTGAAAGTTTGTGTAGCTTTTATAGTTTGTAAAGTGAAGTGTATGTCAGTCAGAAATTCCATCTTATTTTCCTACATCTTGCTGTCAAGGGGAGATGTTTATTGTCAGCTGGAGATCTCACCTCCTTGATGTCAGAGATAACTCACTACTGGACAGATGTCCGGCCTGGGTTATCTCACCAATTCATGTGAGGGGGAAAATGCCCTGAGTTATGCACCAACTGATAGGCAGAACAGATAAGCTCTTCTGTGGCAGAGGGGAAGTCCTATTACAGCTGTATTGTATGAATGGAACACATCATTGATGAAAGACAGACAAGAAAAATCACACTAGTTTTAACCACTTGCTGTATATTTATGCTTTATTCTTATTTTTGTAGTGCTCTTCACAACTGCAAAAGTGATCTGTTCTTGTAAAGTAGACTGCACATAATCACATTTTCAGGAATGATGATTGGTAAAGATAAATTATGCACATATCTGAAACACTGGGGCATGGAGCTGCAGCAGCCTTGCCTCCATTGGGCCCTAAGATTTGGCAACCCCTAACAAGTGACATCATTTCCACTTGCTATGAACCAGAAACAAATTTGGTGTCATACTTGGAACATTAGGTAAAAATCTCTTTTCTGTGATTCTGAAGCTGGTAATAAAATCCATGACTGAGATACTGGAGAACAGGCCATGCCTTTCTAGCCCTGAACTGTTTTCACTGATGAAATATGGGCCTCCAGTCTGGGGCTTGAACCAATTCATTCTCTCTTAGCAGGTTGTTCAATGCACCTCTTAGTTTTGGCTGTTTGATTCTCTTGGTTGAAACTTGAGGAGGAAGGAAAGTCAATACAATAGAAAGAAAAAAAACACCTTATTCTAAACTTTAGAAACTCTGCTGAAAGTCAGATGAATTAGATGGACAAAGTGGTTGCTAACAATCTAAACAGATGTGTTGAAACTATATATTTTGTCATTTACGTGGCCCACATAAATTCACTGTCTGTTGCTGCCAATAACAAAACCCACAATGTATTCCCTTCTTTGTATCTGTCATTTGAATCAATGGGGTGTTAGAGCAGCTGCTTGTGCAGACTTTCAACATTCATGAAAGGCAATACAACCTCAAACTGCAATTTCTGCAAGGAATCAGGTCATGCATCCCTCTTCCAAAGTGCATACGTGTTATGAATGGAGACCAGAGCTTAGATAAGTCTCTGTCTTTTGCCTAGGCCTTTTGGCAGCAAGCAGAAGCTTATTGGGAGCAGCCAGCATCCCCAGACCCAGTCTCATTTGCAAGTTCTTTAATAATGGCTGATTAGGTCTAATATAAAATGAATTATTATTTATTAGACACAAGAAATAACAGAAGTAAGGAAATTGGGACAAATTATATACGATACAGGAATAAAATAAACTAAACTACTAGTAGATAAAATGCAGCATGCGAATAAGGTACCTATTATTACAGCTAGCAAAGAAATAATATAACTTAGGATTCAATGTATATCTTACCATCCAAATGGTTGGTGGAAGCACACATCACAGATCTTTTCCCTCAATTCACAGGAAAGTAACTGCAGAACCTGTTTTCAGGTTCTGAGGAGAAGTCCTGCATGTTTCAGGGTACATGTAGAAAGCTTCTGCCTGTGTGATAATTTGTGTGTCTTTTATAGCGTAAAAGCAGTGTCTTTTCGGTCACTAACCTATTTTCCTTTCATCTCTTTCCACATCTGTTTTCCCATACCAAGGTGTTGACTCTTGGTTGGGGCTCGGACTTTTGGGCGCCAAGAAATGACCCCTTGCTGAGCTCTTTTGACCCCTTACAGGGCTTTTCCATGTGCCAGCCATCTATGAGGAAGAGAGATGGGGGGGGGGGGACAGGACATGATGTCCTGCCACAATACAGTATTCAACCATTCTCATTCCCAACTGTTCTACTGGTATCCCTCTCTAACTCTGCTCTAACAACCCAAGGTTTATAAATATACTTCTGCTACCAGTACTTCATAAAAGAAGGCAAGGAGTACATTGCTCCTTTGCTTTCACTAAAGATAATTAATTATCAGTACATAGGTGCTTGGAAATGTTAGGTACAACCCATTAGCAGATCTAGATTCTGCCTAAAGAACACATTCTAATAGAGAGGGCCCAAATGCTTATACAGTATTTTTACAGTCTATTTGTAAGCCGATGAGGCAGATATGAGCAGACAGAGCAGGGATAGGATTCCCAGGAGAAACAGAGACATTGCCCAAGTGTACAGGGATGGAGTTAGGAAAACCAAAGCTCAACAGGAGTTGGAACTAGCAAGGAATATGAAGGGGAAAAGAGGAGCTATAGGTATGACAGCAGTAAAAGGAAGGCTAAAGAAAATGTGGGCCTCTTATTCAGTGGGGCAGAAGATCCAGTGACTAATGGCATGGAAAACAGCATTCATTCATTGCCTTTTATTTACTTCAGTTTTCACCACTAAGTATTGTAGCAACGTGGGGTTTTAGGATTCCATGTGCTCCTTTGTCCCTCTGCTTTGTATACCATTGGTTCATTTTGAAATATGCTCTGCTGTACCCCGAAATCTATTGGTGGGTTCCCTATGCCTGTCTTCCCTTCAGACTCCCCGGGACTGGCTCTAGGGGAGACAGTCCCTCCCCTTCCTTTCCCTTTATAAGGCGATGTCCGGATCAGCTCGAGGTCTTGCATCTCTGGGCTGGCACCCCTTATCCCATCCCTGCCTTTCCTCCCCCCTTCTCCTCCCCTGCAACCCCCTTTTCCCCGTTACCCCAAATAAACCTCCCTGCCAGAACAGAGATGGAGTCCAGTTCTTTTCTTAGCCTCACTATATTCCTGCTGAATTGACGTGGTTTGAAGACTCATGCCATGCCGCAGAACCTTGGGGGCCGCTCGCCCCAGATCCGGTGGAATTACACAAACCAGAGACCCCGGACTGGGGGGCAGCTGGCCTGTGCCACCCTCCCGGACCCTGCTACATCAAAGTATTGCCCTAAGACCTCTCAGTCCCCCTGAGCCTCCTAGCAGTCTGCAGGAATGAAGCATTACCCATGGTAGAGAACAACACAGTTAAAGAACATTTAAGCTAGTTGAACAGTGGTCTGTGGGACCAGACAGGATGCTGTCCTGGTTCTGGCCAGGACAGGTTTAATTTTTTTCAGTAGCTGGGAGAGGGCATGGCTAGGACCTGGAAGTTATTCTATACCACCTCATATCATTGCCAGGGGTGGGGCAAAGGGACTCTTGCTTCTGAGGAGAGGGGGTTCCTTCCAGTCAAGAAAATGTGGTGGAGGGAGCTATCCACTATAGTCTACTATTGGGAATAATAGACATGTGAATAATTTATTTTCTTATACCTTTTGTTATTAATATTGTTGCTGTTACTGTTAATTTTCATATCTGATTGCTGTTTCCAGTAAATAGTTCTTATGTCAACCTGTGATCTTTGCCTTTTGTGCCTCCAATTGGAGGGGAGAGGGGGAGTGGCATGTGGTTTGGAGAGTCTTGGTGAGGGCACTGAATTGGCGAGTACCATTCCTAAACCTCAACAGATGCAAAAGGGGCTGAAGGAGCTGACTGATACCATTGTAAGGCCACGCTCACAATCAACGTTAAAAGGTCATGGTGGTCAAAGAAGTTCCCTGACGACTGGAAAAATGCAAATGTTACAATCATCTTCAAGACGGGCAAAGGGAAGGATCCAGGGACCCACAGGCTGCTTAGCCTCATCTCAATCCCTGGGAAAGTTATGAAACAAACCTTCTTGGAAGCCATGCCCAAGCACAGAAAGTACAAGAAGGTGTCTGGGAACAGACAGCATGGATTTACCAAGGGCAAATTGCACCCAACCAACCTTATAGTCTTTATATTTCTATGACTGACTCTGAGCACTAGGGAAAAATATTAGATGTTCACGTCGACTTCAACGAGGCCTTTGACATGGTATTTCATAGTATCCTTATAGCCAAATCTGTGAAAAATGGACTGGATGAATAGACAATAATATGTGTTGAAATTTGACTGGACCATCATGCTCACTGCTGTGATCAGTATTGCAAAGTCCAAACACTGACTGATTGCCAATGGCCTCCCAAGGACTGATACTGGGGCTGATACTGTTTAAAATCTTTATTAATTACTTGGGTGATGGGATGGAGTGCACACACAGAAAGTTTCTGGACAATACCAGATTGGGGGGAGCAGATGATACAGCAGAGGGCAGGGTTGCTGACAGGAACCTCAATGAGTTTCAGAAAGGGAAATCTCCCAAATCTGGGATGGAACAACTCCATACACCAGTACAGGTTGGGGGCTGACTGGATAGAGAACAGATTTGCAGAAAAGGACCTGGTGTCACAGAAAACCAGGAAATAAACTCTTCAACCAGTTTGCTAGGTTAGAAAGCCAACATTACTTTATTCAGTGCTCTGGATGCATGGGGATCGCTCCACCTAATATACACACACAGCAGCCTAACAGACCAGGTTATATTCATGAAATGAATACAAATTCACTAGATTTCTCTTACATATTCATTCCATTTCCTGAATACATGCATATATGCTAACTATTTCCATGGACCTATTTGGATATGAATAGGGGGTCTTTTGAGGGTCTTTGGTGGTTGTTTGGGAAGATTCCATTCCCCAAATTTTCCATTTATGGTTCCAGATCTTCTAATGAATCTTTTCTTCTTGGCTGTATCTCATGTATGTGGTCAGGTTATGATGCACTTCTTTTATCATTCTTTGCTTCGGCACTCTAGCTCTGTTCTCAAAACTAAGACATCTGCTAGTACATATTAATCAATGATATCGGTAAATAAGGAAGTGCTAGCTGGCTCAAGACTTATTAGTCACAGATATAGGGAGTTAGCACAAAGCCACACTAATCTCTGGCATTTGTACTAAACACTGTATGGTACAAAATTAGGCCATGGATATAGGGATCATGCACTATTGTGCTAAAATTAAAAGAATTTTCCAACATCTTTTTCCCCTGATGCATAGACTCCATTTTAAAGAAATGGAAGTTGTTAGGTAACTCTGGGATCCTGGTAGACAATTAGTCTATGAGCCAACAGTGGGTCTTTGTGGTCAAGGCCAACTGCATCCTGGGATGTATTAGTAGTAATGTAACCAGGAAGTTAAGAGAAGTGATATTTCCTCCCCCCCCCCATTCAATATTGATGAGACTACAACTAGAGTCCTGTGTCCACTTTTGAGCTCCCCAGTTCAAGAAAGACTTGACATACTGGAGTGAGCCCAGCAGAGGGCCACCAAGATGGTCAGGGGACTAGAGCATTTGGCGTAAATGAAGAGGCTGAGAACTGGATTGTTTAGCCTTCAAAAGAGAAGGACGGACGAGAGGCAGTGGGCCCAAGCTGAAACATGAAAAATTCCACTTAGATATTAAGAAGTTTTTTCCCCATAAAGATGTCAAACACAAATAGAGGCAATGCTCAGGGAGTGGGGTGGATTGAACTAGAGTCCTCCAAATGTGTCTTTCAACCTATATCATTCTATAATTCAATAAATGCCCGTCATCATCCACTTGTTTTCTTGTTCCTCTAACTGATCTAGTACAACAGCTTAGGAAGCGTTAAGGACTCTCCAAGCTATGGAACAAAGATATTACTCAGATCATCTTTACTCACATCACACTCACCATGGGGAACAGCAACTTCCATCTGGAAAAAGAGAACAGTTTGGGACAACATCTTGTTAAACACCACTCCAGCTAGATCTGTTAAAGTATGTCTGACTATGCCTTAAACTCTAGTAGTGAAGACAGCTTCAGATTTTGGGTGCAGAGTATTTCCTTAGGAAAACAGTTCTATTATTAAAATTGTTCAGAACAAACTGTCAACAGCACCATATTGTAGTCAAGATTTCTTTTTGTTTGTTTTCTTTTTTGATATTGTTAGGCTAATCCAGTTATTGGGGAAGATTACATAAAATGGTATTTAGCGAAATCTGGAACAAGATTAGGAATGACAGCATCAAGTCAACACAACAACTATATTTGGCATAACATTAACAGTGCCAGAAAGAGATAAAGGTTTGACTGTCTTGGTTCCTTTGTGGAATAATAATTTTCTTTATATTTGTGATGGCTTTTGGCACAATTTAGATTGTTGTGGACTATATGTGTTTTTACACATTAGAAGTGATTGAGGTGAGGCAAATTAAATACCTTTAAAATTATATAGAATGTGATTTACTTGGTAATATCAACATTGTACAGAAAAATCACCTTGCAAAACTAATAAAAATGATATTTTGATGTGCAACCCATCATATTCTGCTGTCTTCTTACAATAACTTGCATCCCTGAATTTCTGCCATTTCTGCCATATTGTATGCTATGGGAACTATATTACAGCACTGCAGGGGGTTGAACTAAACTTCCATTTATGATTTAAATAAAGTTGAAATAATTTTTCTTCCAAAATCAATAGTACTTCAGTCTAAAGTATTTAATTATAGAAACCCAAAACAATTCAAATGTCAAATGTTTGTAACAGGAAAACGAATTTATTTCAGAAGACAATACACAATTTTATTTTGAAAAACACCAAAAAACTAGCCTGAGTTCATGTCTGAAATATTCAGAAAAATCCTACTTTCTTTAGCATGTTCTAGTCATTCTTTTTAAAAACAACACACTAAAAGTTAATATATTTTTATAATTATAAAAGTTTCCTAGTTGTTGTACAGTACACAATACAAATTACCCACAAACTATTATTTAGTTCCTTCCAATTTTGAGAGGACATGAGATACTAAAAGATTTAGCATTTCTCACAAAAAAAATCACATCAGGAAATACATATTTACAAAATCAAACACATTATACAAAAAAACCTACCAAATTATTATGTAAAGAGGTTTTCCTTAAATAATTAAAAAGTGTGTTCAACAAATTAAAAAACTGTAAAACTACATTGTCACATGTACATTCTACAAAAAAATTACTTTCCTTATTTACATAATGTATACAGCAAATAGGAAAACAAAAGTTCAATTTCTCCAAGTGTTATTACATTTCTGTGCCTGTGGTACTGAATAATGTAAACTGCCACTTACTAAGTGAAATTTAAATGATGGCACCTTAAAAAAATACAGTAGAAAATAAATGAAACCAAGTAAGTTTTCTAGAAGCTAAGAAAGCCCTGAGTGACAACAGAATTATTGATTGGCAAGCTCTAGAATTAACCTACTTTCAGTTTACCACCTGAGGCAAAATTTCCCAAGGGTTTGAAAGGCACTCAAAGTTTATTCAATGGCCTCATTGGTTATTACTGTAAATCCAAATTTTCAGTGAAGATGAGAAACTTGCTTTGGTGCATAATTATATTTTTGGGCATTAAAGTTGCTTTATTGGGTTACTTCAATATGATATTTAATGTTTAGATACAAAACAATCACTTTAACAATGTATTTGGGAACCCTTTCCTATTCTTTGTGTAAAAAAAAAAGTAAAAGAAAAAGACCCTCTTGTTATCAGCGAGTCAAAAGATAATGGATTATATACCTCATTAACCTCAATCAAGGGAGGTTATCCCTCTACAGTCTTAATTCTTTCAAAATTTTTATTATTTTAGAGTAAAGTTCACCCTGTGCTGAAAATTCTTGAAGATGTTTGTACCATGATCATCAAGGAAGCACTTAAGAACATAAGAGCATTTTTCTGATTTAAGTGAGGGTCATTTTGATGCTAATAGTCTTGTTATGGACTTTTTTCTCTACAGTGAATTTCAGGCTTACTTATCAATTTACAAGAACATTTTTTACAAAAACTTTAATTACTCAGGGCTTCCAGTCCCAACATTTTAATTGCCGAGTTTCTTTTATAAAAGAAAAAAAATCAGAATAAACCATGAGAGTTTAAATGATCAAACTGAGGTATATTTTCCCTAAACAAAAACTAGACAGTCACTTTGTAAGTGGCTTTTACTATTTCTTAAGTAAAATGGGTAAATTAAAGTTAGGTCTGCTGGCATTTAAAATCACTAGCAGCAATGTTCAAGGCGGGCAAACTGGGGAGCATTTACAATAAATTATTAATAAAATATTGTTAAATTAAAACCCTTTGAGTACTGTATTCTAATTATGCATGAATTTGCATTAACTTACTAGAAATATTTACAACTTACTTGCACTATATTAGTGATGTAATTCCACTAAATGTAATGAGACTTTTTTCACTCAGCTAGGTTTGAATAAAATACATTTGCACCTACTGTTGTTGATTGTTTCAGCAAGGAAACAGTAGAAAAGCTCAGTAAGGTGGTATTTCTATCTAAAATTTTTGACAACTCTCTACTCACTTCTGAACTTGTTCCCTTGTTCTGGTGAGTACTACTTGTAAGAACAAAGGACTTTTCAACACTGCAGAAGGCAGGGGCAATTTCTAGGGTTTGTTTTTTATTTCTTTCTAAATTCTGACATTCAATAAGAGTCATCCAAACTGCCTCTCTGTAGAGGAAGCTGAATCTAGTACCACTGTCCTTTCATTAGTTCATATCACAGTGACCGAATGTCAAAAGTAATATGAATACAATGTCCTTTTTGTCTATTTATCAGATAGGCTGCAGAAAATTTGATTGCAAACATACCAAGGATTCCGTAAAATTCATCCTCTTGTTAATTAAGCAGCTTTGATTTTATTTGTTAAGATTTTAATTTACAATATTAAAGTATTTTAATATTACCAAGTATTTTAATATTTCCAAAAGAGTACAAATATTTTTTTCTAAACCTCCATATTGTAAAGGCATCTTAAAGTAAACAACCTATGACTGTAGAGTCAAATATTTGATTTCTTCAGATATTTATGCAATTATGAAAAGAAAAGAGCAGAAATAGTTTTGCACCATACAGCACATGTTGATGGCAGTGAATAATTTTGCCTAAGTCTATTAAGCCTTTTGAAACAAAAACATTTCTGTCTAGAATGCAAATATTTAATTTAGAAATAAAAAAAAAATTCTGCAGGACAATCAGTTACTTAAATATATAGAATATTTTCAGTGGTCTAATTAAATTACCTAAAAAGTGTATCCTTACAATGCTCAAAGGGTTAATGCAAGGCATTACATTAAATTAATTTTCTAAGGCTAAAACTAAGCACTTTGTATTTATTCTTCTATTCCTGTTTTTAATTTTTTTATCACCACAGTAGCAAAGATACTAGAATGCCATTCATTGACCTATTTTTAAACCACAGACATGATAGTTTTCTTTTTCTACAGAGACAAGGATGTAATTTTCAGAAATTTATAATGATCTGTCAAATGAATGTTTTAAACTCTGAAATAACTGTCACAAAGTACCAAAAATACTTACATTATTTAAAAAGTTACTTTTCCCCTATTTTTTTCATTACTATAAAAGGTTCTTTTATTTTGTAAAACCGCTCTATAAAGTAAGCTAGATTGCAATGTAGTGCTAACTAATATAAATGTTTTTCTAAACAATGCTGATATCATTTGGTGAGAACCACAAATAGGTCAGGTCTTCCCCTGTGGAAAATATTTTGAACAGAAGCAGTATTTAAGACATTTAAAAATGCTTCAGTTTAAATTGAAATGTTTTATAAAGCTATACATTCCTCAGTGACAGTACACCAGCACAATATTTTACACATTTGTGAACTAAAGGCATAAATGCTGTACATAATCATTTTGCAAGTAAACAATTTAAAGAATACTATCTAACTTTTTAAAATGGAACATAAAAGAAAAAAATATGCACAAAGCATGCTACAGTACAATAATAAAACACAGACACAGATAACCAAAAAGAGGGGGCTTTTTTAAAAAACTGATTTACCATGAGAAATATGAAAATGCAACAATAACTTTTCAGAAATATAAAACTTGTGAAAACTGGGCCCCATGTTTTGAAAAAGTAATTCAACAATACCCATTCTGCCACAGTGTTTACAAAGTAATTTGTGCCAATAGGGGAAGTAATGCTAAAATAATTTTTTTGAATTTCACATCATGATTAGGTAAAATCCACAAATTATATGAGCCCTTATCTTGTAGTATCTAGTCAGTAGATGCTTGCTCTTTAGAGCTCTTCAGAGCTCTAAAAGAGTGAAGCAGGCTTCAGAGTGGCAATTTAGCCACATGCTACACACTACATAATTTGGACTGAGGTATCCATATTTCTGTGCGCAAATCATTAACAATACTCATCTATTAACAAATATCAAAAGTGTTTAAATTGTTTCATGTGTGTATGTTTGATCTAAATTGCAGTAAATTTAAAAGCAAAGCACAGCAGCTTACAGCAACTTAATTCTTTCAAATATTTGTTAAAGTGGGAAAATATTACTTAAAAGTTTGAGAGAATAATCAGTTGATAAGCATAGAAATACAAACTTCATTCAGTTATCTGAATCAGGAATATTTCAAATTTATTTTGATAACTGCTATTAGAATCCATTATATGCATTCTGTCTTTGCATATATTTTGTTTTCTTTTTGCACTACATGAACAGTGATCAACTGTTCAAAAGATGTTCAGGTCCCACTTCTTCTTAGCAATCTGGATTTACATGTTACAACCATACTTTTCTTTCAACAACAACAAATCCAACATTCTAGCAATAAAAAACATTTAAGGTTTGTCAACACAAAATTTGAAGCCAGGCAATACAGATCATCAGTACAGCATAGGGTGCTATGTTAAGAACGAAAAATGCTGAGTATTCAACTATATTTTATTTTTTTAAATATTATAATGCAAAATAAAAGGGAGTAAATATTTATCATAGGTTAGTTTTTCAGATTTTTGGTGAAGGGTGCTGATTTCTAAGGGAAAAAAACTGGGATGCAGTGATATTTGGGAGAACACAACCTATGAGGATTCATTGCACAGGTGAATTTAGAGAGAAATTAATACAAACCTCATTTGCACTTTTTGCTGAGACAAAAAACATCTACAGACAGAAGTAAGAATAGTAATAATTGTGCCGACATAGAATGGAGCAGGATGGGTTGGCCTCCACATTCTGCTAAGAAATTTACAAATTATTTTGTATGTACCCCAAAAAGTATTAAGCCATCTTAGTTGATCTGTAACCATTCTTGGAGCATCTGAAAGCTCTAGCAATAAATTTATTCACTAAAAATACACTGTTCATGTCACATGCTATTGACCCATTTGGTATATATAACTTAAAAAAAAAATCAATCCACAGTCACACTAGATAAAACAAGAGACTCCCTTCATTTTTAATTCACTTCTTTCTATAAAATTGTTTTTGTTATTCTTTCCTTCACTTTTTTTGCTTTTATTAATTTATTTTCAATATTTTAGCCTAGCAAATTCACGTGTTGGCATTAAAAATAATGAAAATGCTTAAAACAATCAGAAAAAAATCAGAGATGTTTAATGTCAAGTAATATGGACTGTATAAACTATCACTGTAAGATGTAATCATTAAAACATAGCATCAGACTGACATCCTATCACATATACAAGCTGAAAAGATGTGCTGCATTATGTACCTGCTTTTTTATTTAGTCTGACTTTTTAAAATTAAAATCTGACAAGAGTTTAAAATATATAACCATGCTTATGACTAGGGTCCATTTACTTTAACAACATTTGAAGTTGGCATTCAAGCTAGTTTTTCTTTTCAAGTTCCCAAGCAAATTTTAATTGTAGTAAAGTGAAATTCAGCTAGAAACAAGAAAAAATATTTTTAGTATCAATTTTAGGAGGGATATAAATATCACTTAATAATAAAACCCTCTTAATTCATTTGAAGGCTATGTAACCTGCCCCTAATACTTAGGAAATTTGAAAATGACAGGCACACCTTGTTGAATAAATTTTAAGAGTTATTAAAAATAACAAAAAATACTAAATCTTAGCTTCACTTCTGTTTAAGGCACCATGTAATAGCCGAGGTACAACGATCCCTGATGTACATTCTTAAATGGCAATGATCCATCTAGCCACCTATTCAAATTTAATGAAATTGGGAATAAGTACAAGGGAGGTGTGCCAGTTACACTACCTTAATAAATTTTTGTAAAAAATTAAATTAACTTTAATAATCAGGAAATATATTTTGAAAAGAAAATTATGCAGGATGCTACATTTCTTACATTCTATAAATTATCATTTATGAAACCAGCACATTAAACTAGTAGGAAAAGGCCTGGAATAGAAGAAAGTCATCCAAAAGGAATGTTTTCCTGTATGTCCAGTTCAACATAAGTAGCATGTACACTTAAAAAAAATCAAGTTACTTCTTTTGTGGTTTAGTTTCTATTAACTACAGTACCACTCGACAACCAGAAGCATCTGTGCAGTGGTCTCAATATAGAATCAGTAGTCTCCAAAACCAGAGGAATTGGCATGCAAATATAATTCAGAACTGTTGATTTTAAAGGAAGCTTGTACTGTTTATATGTGATCAGATAATTAGGTATGCCTACAGTGTACACATTACTACATTGTTACAATTCTATCACTTATTCTGCATTTGTAAATGCAGTGAAAACACTTCTTCCTTACAGAAAGAAAACAGTAGATCTTCCCAGCACTCCAACATTATGATAAAAATACCCCCTGAATGCTCACAATTTCATCAAAATAGTGTCTTCTAGTTCTGTTCAATGAAAAGCACCTTTCATAACAAATTTGATGCGTCTACTGTCAAATGAGTATGCATCCAGTATGTCAAAGAAAGTATTTTTTTAATATTTTGCATCTAATTAAAAACCTATGTATGAAATCATTATGACAAATAATTAACATTAAAATATATTTAAACTATGAAAAACATAAGTTATTTTAATTTTAAGAGGACAAAAGCATTAACATTAAAAGCTTGACAAAAATCTTCATTGACACATGAAACTACGAAAACTCAATATCGAGTAACTAATGTAAAATGATTTCGCTTACAAATTTTTTAAACATCTGGCAAAATGCATACACCCATTTTATTTCACAACTCCAATAAAAGGTAACACTCAGCACAGCTAAAATTTGATAAGTCAACTTTCAGGCCTATTGTCCTACCTCCCCCATTAAGTCCCACATCAGCAAGGCTAATGCAGTTGGGGGGCACTTCAATATTAGACTGCAGTATATGTATTTCCAGTAGCACTGCATTGTCTGATAGTCTGAGTATTTGTAACAACGTGCTCATTATGAATTGGGTTTAGGAGGCCCTGCTCTATTCCACTCTCAAGCACTGGCTGCTGCAAGCAGCCCACCTGAAATGCTTGGTTTATGTCTGTTTTCTCCCTCTTGGCTTGTGGCTCTCCATTTTCATCCATCTCTTCTTCTATTTCACTTTCAACTTCACTGCCCTCATCTGCAAACACAAAAAAGAAAAGAAAAAATAAATAGCACAGAGGGAAAAAATCTGAATACAAAGGCCTTTATTTTGCAAATAACATGAAATATGAAAACACAGGAAAGTGTAGCAACCAATCATATCTTCCTTTTTCCAACTTTCCATCCCCTTCAGCTCTCTCACCAGGATATCCAATTAAATTTTGAAAATTTCTTGTGTAAATAATAGACATTAAAAAAACCCTAAACTATTAAGGCCCTAGAGTATTCTAGTCATTATTATATACTATATATCATGTACAGCATATTGTACTCATATAATAGTAATATTCACATAATTTAAATTATGATGCAGCTTTAGATTCTGCTTAACTATATTTTCAAAAAAAAAGAACTTGTTTTGCTCCAAGAGACACATTAGTTCTATATAAAATTATACATTTGAGAGATTTGACTGCTTACCTTTATCCATATTTCCAGGGGATATAGCATTTAAATCACCAAACTGCAAAATAAACAATAAAAAGTGTGGACAGAGTCCTACACAAACATGACCTTAGATTATCTATCATAAAGCCAGTAGTATACTCTAATGGCTTGTGGCTAGTATTAAAGTGCATGCATTTGACAGCAGTCACATCCATAGTATACCAGTTCATTTTCCATTCCATTATATTTGTGTTCATATTAAGGAAATTAAAATAAAATATTCTCAGCAATTAAAACAATAGGATATAAACTTAAACATATGTTTTTTTGGTTTTTTAGGGTGACATGCCAAGACCTTTGTTGCTTTGAGTGAGATATTTCTGATGTAGAATGCTGGAAAATAAGACCAGTGTCCACTTTTAAACTGCAATATTTTAACCAAAAGCTTGCATAAAAGTTACCCTGAAATGGTGTGTCACTAAAGGCAGTTATAGTGTAGCAAAACTATATGTAAGGTAAATAAATGGCATCACTGAAAATAGGGTTGATGGTTATTACAGCATATTATGCTGACTAGTTTACTTATAAAAAAAAAAAAGTGAAAAGTTGCTCACAAGTGAAAAATCAAACTTCTTTCTTCCCTTTCCTTGTTTGAGTCTTTTACCCTTCTCTTAAATGACAAGCAGCAGAGCATAATTTGATTACTTAAATAAAAGGAGTACAGTACTTAAATAAATATATTTCTAACCATACCTGATTCAGTCCTTTTCAGAAATACAAAAAGATAAAACTTCAGTGAACACTAAACCCACATAAGCAGCAGCAGCCCTATCCTTCCAGGTTCCCTCACATATGCTCCCTCTTCACCTTCCCATACCCATCCTTTCACCTTAAGTCTTCCACATGGCCATGCAAAGAACCACATGACAGAACTAACCCAAAGAAAAATAGCCCAAGGGATTATTTTGGACAGGATTCATTCTCTGATCCAGTTAACCACAGGACTGTCTGAGTACTTGTGCCAGCGTCAATCTACAAATCTAAGGAGATGGGAGAGGAGGAAACAGTGCTTTTCTCAGCTGCAAAGACAGTTCATAATGGCTTCAAATGTTCGTCAAACTAGCCTTAGCCTTTACCATTTTATTTCAATAGTCAGTAAATGCAGAGAAACACAAGAAGCCATGCATTTATTGAATGTTTACAACTTCCCTGTTCCACTCTCATCTCTCAAAACTTTAGATTGCATGTTTTCTTTCTAAGATAATATCTGTCTTAAGTTTACCAAAACATTATAGGAAGTCCCGCAGTACACCACAAACATTACATTTGACATATACTATGTCAAGAAAACAAGAATGTAGCAATACTACACTTTTGCAATACTTTGCTATAAATGTAAAGGCAGAGTTCAAGTATCTCATCAGAAAGTAATTTTTTTTTTACATCATATCAATCAAACTACAAATTAAGCCAAGACTTCCAATCTCTATGAAAATGTACATATTTTTATAATATTTATTTATACTTTTTAATATATCCTGAGGAGTGAATGATATATCAAGTCATGCAATGTAACTTACAACTTATCAGTAAGATTAAACATGATATAAATATCACCAAGTATAAAAACATCAAGCTTCAGTCTGGTGAATTATCTATTGTATGTCCACATCCATTTTCTAGAACTTTAAGTGTATAATTCCTTGATGATAACTCCTATGATAATGTGAATTCTTAAGCAACTTACACAAAATTAATGGTTAGGTGAGCTACTAAAAAAAAGAGGTCTGAGAAAAACTTCAGAAATTATGCCATGTCCCACTCCTGCAAGTTCTCCTGTGCTACTTTCATTTCATTTGTGTGAAATGTGAATAAAGGTATATAACCCAATTTTGAAGATGCCAATTTATTTGCATCTCAGTCTACAACAAATTACAATTATTATTAAAAAAATATCCCATAGGTCCATGTAAATGTTAAAAAACCCTGAAGATGCATATCCAAATTTATCGCTAAATTCACCAATTCATTGTCTTGTGTGTTATCTTACCTCTCCCATAACTGCGATAGGTGTTTCTCCTGTTGCCTGAGCAACACGATGCTCGACTAAGTAAAACATGTACTCATCATAAAGCAAGCGGATCAGATGAAAAGACCCAAAGCTAGCAGCACTGCGTAAGGTTAAATCTCGAATCACCATTGAGCTATTTAAATATGGGGGGAAAAATATGAAATAAATATCACAATTCTTTAATTTATTCATATGGAATATACACTTCAAGAATAATAAAGTAATGCTATTCAAAAACATCTGATTTATGGTGTCTTCAGAAAGAAATGTCTGGGAAAGACAAATAATTGTCTTTCCCCTTTTTTGAAAGCATGGTTAAAGAACACATTATATAACTAGAAGCTAAATTTTCGAAAAGGTGGGACTGGTTTTGTTTTTGTGTATGCTCAATTACCAATATGTGGGCACATGTAAAAACTGAACTAAGCAAAAGGAAGGTCTTTGTTAAAATTTTAAACAAGAAAATTTTATTAAAATTATTTAAACAAAGTCATCTTTCAAAATATTGTGTCTGTTGTGCTCCCATTCCTAGTTCAAAGGTTTTAATTGGTATGATTTTTAAACTTGTAAAATTTAGATAAGTTTGTGTATATCTTATAGTAGAAAAATGCAGAGTGTGGATGAAAACATCCATATGATACTCTCAGAAAGTAGATGCTATTATGTATAGTTGTGAAAAAAAAGTAGCTTTACTATGATAACTGATACAGTAGCAGATGATATGGAACATTTGTCTTGTTCTTTTTACACATTAAAAATAATTTTTTGTCCCTACATAATAAAAATAGAACCCATGGTATTTTAATAACTAATATTAAAACATTGGCTTTAAAATTGTATAGTTATTCAACCCAAAATGTTTCATAGCATGTTTCCAAATCAGGATAAAATTATAACCTCATTACACTTGTACAAGGCCTTTAAAACAATATACAAGGATAATTTCATCCGCTGCTGAGTTGCACATAGCACTGTGTTTAACGTTAAGAACACTGATCTTTTGGCGGATGGGGGGAAAGCTCTACATTTTTGGGGAACAATTGTCCGATATTACTTTTTTCAACATTATTATAGCATACAATGGAGCAAATAATAGCAAAAATAATATAGAAGACTACCTATAGAAAGACCATTTTAAAAGAAATTGCCGTGCTGCTTTAGGAAAGCTGGGTCTTCCTTCATATGGTTTCAATGCTTGCACCATTACATTATCAAGCCAGGCAGCCCACTGCTCCAGAGTGCTCTGCTGCTGAAGAGTCATCTTGAAATCTGTTTCTAGTCTTTGAACCATATTGTCATCACACTGACACACCCAGGAAGCCTGTTCCTGTTATAACACATGGCAAATATGAAAGCAAAACACAAAATGTAAATTATTCTTAAAGATTGAACAACTAAAATAAAAGGATGAAATATACATATTAGACAATCTAATGAGTATTTTTATCTTCATGTCTCTCTCAATTTTGTTGGAAGAAAATGAGAGGAGGAATCCAAAGTACAAAAATGGGCATCAAATAAAGCACACACACACACAAAAATACAATGAAAATCCACAAATACATTGCAATGTTCCATATTAATTTCCATTAAAGAATTTTCAACTTCCCTCATTCATGATTTTTCTAGTAAAAATTTCAGGAATTGTCAGACTTGAGACTACAGGAACAAGGAGTGGAAAGGACAGGCAAATGGAAGTTGAGGCAGTAGAATCTAAAGAGGAACAAAGAAACCAAAGTACCATGGTCACTATTGCTTTGAAGGAGTGTCCTGGTTCCGGCCAGGACAGGGTTAATTTTTGCAGCAGCCAGATGGGTTAAGGCCAGCACCCTGTGGTTATTCTATACCACCTCACACCATGCACAGGGGGCAATGGGGTAGGCCCTATGTGGAGCCTGAACTAAAGTTGACCAGTGTGTGAATTTTCAAACATATGTACCTTTTGAAAACAACATATGTACCTTTTCAAAACAACATATGCAATTTTAGGAAAACAGGGGCTTTGTGCTTGACATGCCCAGGTGCCTGGCCGGCGGACGGGTATGCCAGACCACAAAGTTCCAAAATAAACATCTGGTCACATACCTTTATACAAGTAACAATGTTAGAAAATATATCAGGTTAAAAATTTTGTATAACTTTAGTCAAAGGTTTTGTTTATCTTTACCCTGGGAAAAGGAATTTTAGGTTTCTTCCAGGGCATTGCTCCACCAGATGAGGTCTGGTGAACTCAGCATACCAACAGATTGGGAGTGACCCCGAAGATAACCAGAAAGATAAAGACTATTAACAGAACATTCGCCAGGACCTTGTGGTTATCAAGAAGACATGATGGATATCACAGCTACCCCAGACCACCTCCAGCAGGGCTGAAGACATCCTGGCCCAGAAAAAAAGACTAAGAAAAACTGAAGAATGAAGAATCTAATTAGCATCAGAAGCGAAGAGATTCCGATCCAATAGGAAACTGAATACTGGGAGTTTGCTCAACTTTAGACCAATGAACACTGACCCAATGCTTTCCTATGTATTTTTACTGTATAAAGTATCTGAAGAATCGGGTAAAAATGTGTATCATTGAATGATTCTCTCTGCACACCCGGGCTATGTGTAGATGAGATGATTTCTGTGGTACATCCTGGCCAGAACAACATCCTGGCCAGATAATAAAGTAATGCCTTGACTCTCTAACATTAAAATGTTGTTAGAAGGTTTTTGTATTTTTTTCCCCGCAGATTTGGTGACAACAATATAAAAGTGAAACCCCTTTGTAGCAGGATCAGAAGCCTAACCTATGAGTAGATGCACTGCATAGGATTTCCCACATACCAGGAGGGTTTCTCTGGTCCTTTGCTGCAACAGGGCTCCTCAGCTGAAGTATGGACCAGGATGATGGTAGTGTATTAGGGTAATTGGTGATGTATCTTTTAATCACTAGCTGTAGTCTGTAGGAATGATTTGATGCATTGCCTTTCTATGCTTATTTCTGTTATCTGCTTATTATCCATGTAGCTTATTTCTGTTATTTGCTTATCATCCATGCAATAAATAAGTTTATCTCTAAATAAGTCATTGTTTTGTTCTGATCCCTTTGCTAATCACATTAATAAGCAAAAGAGGGCAGTAGTGTCTTTCTGGTTTGCCGGAATGTGCAGTTGGCCAGCACCAGGTACCACATGGTGAGCAATTGCATGTGAATTGTTCACCTATCTTATACACTGTTATTAATATTATTGCTGTTACTGTTTGTTTTCTTATCTCATTGCTGGTTTTTAGTAAATTGTTCTTATCTCAACCTGTGATCTTTACATTTTTGTGCCTCAAATTCTAGTCTCCAGCCCATCGCAGGGGGAGGGGGAATAGTGAGTGAGTGGCACATAGTCTCAGGTCTTTCAGTGGGAGCACTAAACTGGGGAATACCATTTCAAAATCACAAGAGCCTTATTTGGTGCCCACAACATGAAGGCTTGAGATAAAAACAAACCTGCCCAGAAAAGGTTAGAAACAAATTTGATTTAAACATTTGCTGTACTGGTACAGAGCCACTGGTCACAATGTTGCTTTATCTTTAATGTGGGTGTTGTCGCTAACCCTGTATATATTCCCGTATGTGCTCTTCTTGATCTTTTTCAGAGCAGGGAGAGGGATCAGCATAGCTTTGTGGCTGTACTATCAGTTTATGACAGGATAACATCAAGGGCAATGAGGGTCATTAGGAATATGTATTCAGTGCTGCTCTCCTGTCCTTACCTCAGGCGTTACCTCTGGTAGTCTGTCTTCCCCCATACAGGCCTGCATCTCGGCTGTAGAAACACTGTCTAAGGACAACCAGCAATTTGAAGAGGAAATGTCCCATGCCCTGCCAGTACAGACAAGAATCTCTGCTATTAGGAACAAGCACCACCCGGTTTGAGAGAGGGAACACACCTTGAAGTATCCTGTGGTTTTACCTTCATGATCACCGAGAGGATATGAGGAAGTGGGATGGAAAACCCACCTCTGCCCTAGGACCACGTGTACATGAATTGAAAGGAAGAACAACCACCATAGGAATTTCTTCAAGAATAAATGTTGCTCCAGTTTCCAGTGGGCAACTCCACAGACAGAATAGAAGGGCTGATGTTATTTCTGATTCTCTTGAAAGAACCTCAAGTTGATCATAATTATAAGAAGTGAGGAATGAGTACTATGACCAGTACTATTTGGAGAGACACTGTGGGGGAATTAGCCCCCTGGCAGTCTGGATAGCAACAGTGATTTTTGGCCTTGGTGAATGTTAAGCCTTGGGAGAGATAAACATGCAGAGGAAGCAAGGAACTGAGGCCTTGATAAGAACGGAACAGTTTAACCTGCACACCTGGCTACTAGTACGTAACAGGATGTTGGACAAGGACATTGCATGCAGGACACTGTGTTGCTGGGGAGAAAAGGGGTTGCGAAACTGATTGCTGGTTCTTTGTATGCCATTATAAAAGGCAGTGTTGCCTGGAATAAAATCGGCTGTGCTTGCACTGAACAGAATTCATTTTTCATCGCGGACAAGACGCTTCAAATTGGAGAGACATGGATTTGATGGATGGACCACTTGGTGGATAAAGAATTGGTTGGATGGCTGCATGCAGAGTGTTGTGGTCAACAGCTCATTGTCCCCGTGGAGACTAGTGACCAGTGGTGTCCCTCAGGGGTCAGTACTGGGGCCAATACTGTTCAACATCTTTGTCGGCAACATGGAGAGTGGGATTGAGTGCAGCCTCAGCAAATTCGCTGATGACACCAAACTGTGTGGTGCAGTTGACAGGCTGGAGGGAAGGGATGGCATCCAGAGGGACCTTGACAGGCTTGAGAAGTGGGCTGATGCAAACCTCATGAAGTTCAACAAAGCAAAGTGCAAAGTCCTACACTTGGGTTGCAGCAATCCCAGACACACTGACAGGTTGGGATGAGAAGTGATTGAAAGCAGCCCTGCAGAGAAAGACTTGGGGGTGATGGTTGAAGAAAAATTCAACATGAGGCAGCAGTAAGTGCTCGCAGCCCAGAAAGCCAACTGTGTCCTGTTGCATCAAAAGGAGCATTGGCAGCAGGTCCAAGGTGAATCTCAGCTCTGGTAAGACCCCATCTGGAGTCCTGAGTACAGTTCTGGTGTCCCCAACATAAGAAGGACATGGAACTGTTGGAACAAGTGCAGAGGAGGGCCACAAAATTTATAAGAGGACTGGAATACCTCCCCTAAAAAGACAGGCTGAGAAAGTTGGGGCTATTCAGCCTGGAGAAGAGAAAGTTGCGTGGAGACCTCATATCATAGCAACCTTCCAGTATCTGAAGGGGACCTACAGGGAAGCTGGAGAAGGACTGTTCATCAGGAACTGTAGTCATAAGACAAGGAGTAATGGGTACAAATTGAAAGAGGGGAAATTTAGGTTAGACATAAGAGAGAAATTCTTTACTGTGAGGGTGGTGAGGCACTGGAACAGGTTGCCCAGAGAAGCTGTGGATGCCGCATCCCTGGCAGTGTTCAAGGCCAGGTTCAATAAGGTCTTGAGCAATGTGGTCTAGTGTCTGGTGTCCCTGCCTATGGCAGGAGAGTTGGGACTAGATGAACTTTTGAAGTCCATTTCAAACTCTTAACATTCTGTGATTCTATGACTAAAGGGGTAATGCCCTCAGCCAAGTGGAAGAAAGGGACAATCAGATCTATTGGACTGTGTGGATCCCATGGCCTGGCACATCAGACCCATAAGAGTATCAGGCTTTAGTTGTCACTGGTGCACAATGTACCCTGATGCCATCAAGATAAGTGGAAGCAGAATCCATCTCTATTTCTGAGGTGACAGGGGATCCCAACAGCTGACTGTACTGGAAACTGAAGTGACCCTGATAGGGAATGAATGGCAAAAACACCCCATGGTGACTGGCCCAGAGGCCCTGTGTATCCTTGGCATAGAGTACCTCAGGAGAGGGTATTTCAAGGGCCCAAAAGGGCATCTGTTGGGCTTTTGGGATAGCTGCTGTGGTGTAGCAGGGCATCTCACCCCCCCCCACAAGAACTTATCTGTTGTTTGTTAACCAGTGAGATAACTCAAACAGGACAAGCTTTCTTGTAGTGAGTTATTTTGGTGCCATGAGGTTAACATTGGTCTGGCATCTCTGAACTGCCAATACATATCTTACTGCTGAAGCAAGATCTGGAAGATAAGCTGGATTTCTAACCAACAGACACCTCACTTTATGACTATAAAGCCACACCAAACTTTCACAAAGCAGAAATCTTCTATATATTTCCCTGGAAATGTGGGGAGCTTCTCCCCTAAATAGGGATGCCTACTTCGCAGTTACTCCCCAGGGATTTAAGTGAAGGAATCTGTCAATATTATTGTCATTTCAGTGGCAAGTTGCATTAGACTCCTAATCAATAGTATTTCTTTTGCTACCTTTAATATAGGTACCTTGATATCGTGCACTGTTTTATGTTATGCTGTAATCTACTAGTAGTTCTTTAGTTTTATACTAACTGGCCTGAAGGCAAAAATTTTGGACTGTCAGAGGAGGAGGCGGAGAAGGTGACACATGCTGAGGAGGCCCCACCATATAATCAGCTACCAGAAAATGAAAAGCAATGCACTCTCTTAACTGACAGTTCCTGCCATATTGTAGGGATCAATTGAAAATAGAAAGCTGACATATGGAGTCCTACACGGCAAGTTGCAGAAGTTATTGAAGGATAAGGTGGATCAAGGCAAGTTGTACCTCAATGAGATTTGATTTTTGGGTGAGAACAGTCTATAATGTTGAATTGTATAATACTGGTTGCTGAATGACACTGCCACTGTATGTCATAACTACCATGGACAATGAGGATGGACTGCTCCAGATACACCAGTCACGAGCTCCTGATGCAGCTTGCAACCAGCCGACAGCACACCAGCCCTTCTGCCCTGGAAGACATCTAGGATGGATAAAATCCACAGTCATGGACTAAATAAACTCAATAGACATCTTGGAGGGATGGTCATTGACTATGGCAATGATACCTACGCTTGTGTATATATGTGCATATATATATATATTTGTATATAGTTGGAAGGTGTAGGGGTGGATGATGTCCTGGTTCTGGCCAGGACAGGGTTAATTTTTGCAGTAGCCAAGAGGGGGGTATGGCTAGGACCTGGAAGTTATTCTATACTATCTCATGTAATTTTCCAGGAATGGGGAAAGGGGTCCCTTCTAGGTCGGGGGAGCATGGTGCAGTCGAGTATTGGGCTCCATTTGGTGTAGTGATATACATTTCCATGTGAATCGCTCACCTCTCTTATACACTTTTGTTATTAATATTGTTGCTGTTACTGTTTGTTTTCTTATCTCATCGCTGTTTCTAGTAAATTGTTCTTATCTCAACCTATGATTTTTACCTTTTGTACCTCCAATTCTCCTCTCCATCCTGACACAGGGGGAGGGGGAGAGTGGCGCATGGTCTGTGTGGGAGTTCAGGGTGGAAGCTTCGAAATCCAGCAGCTATCGAGGTCTTTTGTTACCAGTGAGACATTAAGAGAGATAAGCTGAATCGCCCCTGGCAGGGGCCGAGACTGATAGCAGGACAAAGGTGATCAGTAACCCATAACAAAAGTAAAACATGTAACCCTAGAAACCAAAGTTCTTGTAACCGTTAAGTTATGATATAAAAGATTATGTTTTCTGTACAATAAAGGGGACTTTGCATGAACCAGGCTGAGGACCCAAATTCAATCGCCGACAGGTCTGGGGTGTCTCAGTGGGAACACTAAATTGGGGAATACCATTCCTAAACCACGACAAAGGACGTAAGACCAAATACACTTACTGTGACATTTTTTAATCACCTCACTTAAAAAGAGCTTTCTTTTATAGGCAAAGAACGATTGCTGTGTTTATCCACAGTCTGCAATATATTACACATTGCCTAATTAGTAATATAAATAGCACACAATTGGACAAACACAATGTATACACAATAAAGAGAAATTCACAGTATTATCATGGAATATGATTATATAAAATTTTAAAGTTTTAATAAGACCAATATGGATACTTCTGTTAAATGGAATTTGAGAAAACCAATATTGATTTAATAAAAACCATATTCCTAAACTCTAGCTATCACATGCCAATTTAACATCTCAACATTCATAGACCCTATATCTCACCACAGAACCATTTTTAATACACCATATATTTGGCTACATACTAAATCTTAGGTAGTTTACACAGTATTATACAATATATTGTGTTAAATGTTATTTATTCAAGGATCTTTGCAACAAACAAAAAGAATTCAACTGTGCTAGTGAACTTCTGAACTTCTGTTAAAATGGGCTAAAATATTTGTTCATGAAAGAAGACAAATATATGACTACCAGTAATCTGGGCCATGTAAATTAGTTGAGCAACAGGAGAAAAAAATGTTGTTTCTTCTAAGGAGAAGAAAGATAAAAGGGAAACCTTTTTCTAAACCTAATAAAAAATAATAAATTGATGTTTTACAGATAACTGGAAACTAGTTCTAACCATTTATTTAGGAAAGGTTGGAAATGTAAACACAAACAATTAAAGAAAGTATACTAATGATATACTATAAAGTATACTAATATTTTAAATAAAAATATGAAACACAATAAAAATAAACATAATAAAAATAGTTAAACCATCTGTTCTAGAAATAGTGCTCTATGATCAATATTTTTTAATGAAAGATCAGAAGCTATGCTATCCAAGATTTCATCTTCAGGCATTGTTCATGCTGTTCATTCTAAGAACACATGTAGTCTACACTTTCATCTGCATTAAATAAAAATTGGCAGAAGGCATGGTCTGAAGGATAAGAAGCCTTCAGAGAAAATGGAAATAGATCATGTTTCTGAGGTTTTATTTTCCTTATGGCCAAAGCAGAAGCTGGAAAGTTTTGAGTGAATCACTGTATATATAGATCAGAAAAATGTTCCCACTTTGCTTTCTTGATAGAATAAGAACAAATAATACAAAAGAAAGGAAAAAAGGGTGGAAATATTTTTTTTTTTTTAAAGTCTGGGTTTTAAAGCTAGAGGTACCTGTACATTGGCAAAATCCACACGGTTTAGATCACTGAGCATCTGGTTGATCTGAGAAGTGTTCTGAAGCACAGCCCGAGCTGCCTGAGCCAGGTGATTGAGGGACGTGTATCTTCTCAAAGTCTGGGCAAAGGCACTTACAGTGGCAACCTATGAAGAAATCCATTTATCTTAACACATTGTATTATCAACCAATCTTCTGTTTTGTCTATTTTAATTCTAAAATTGCTGTATTAATTTATGAGCCCTCAGATATTGCAATTCAGATATAATGGCACAAATACAGTTTTTCCTATGATTTTTTTTCAAAACATAGTTATTTCCAATCCCATATTTCATGTTTGAAGTTCAACCTAAATATGACATTTAGCATAAAAGTAAAAATGCTGCTACTTTTAGATCTTGAATGACATCTAGTGTACAATTGCAGAAAGTGAAGGAAACTGCAGTAAACTTTGTTTACCTTGCTTTGTATCATTCTCTGTGGAATATTGTTCATGGCACTGGAAAGCCAACCTTCAAGGCTTTTTGCAAAATTGCGAATGGCTTGAGTCAAGGCACCTAAACATTAAAGAAGAAAAATAAAATGAAAAGGATGGCAAGGTGCCTCTCTTGAAACCCTTTGCCTCCTCAGTATTTAAATATTCCACATTGAGAACTACTGCATTTATTGGCTCAGAGACTTATCCAGTTTAAGTTTGGATCCCTATCAATACAAGAAGGATATTGATAAACTGCAGCAAGTTCAGTAGAGGGCTACTGACATGGTCAGGGAGCTGGAGCACATACCTTATGAGAAGAGGCTGAGGGAACTAGGTTTTTCAGCCTGAAAAAAAGAAAGTTTAGGGGGGACCTAATAGAAGCCTTTCAATACCTACAAGGTATCAAGAACACGGACTCAGCCTCTTCACAATGATGCATGGCAGAAGGGTGATAAACACTGGGCATAATGATTCACCCCAATCGAGCCTGGAGACACTTTAGAGACCAAGTCAGAGAAGTGGGTATTTGCTTTATTCGATGCATCGGATGTGTGGGGAATTCTCTCCGCCAAACACGCACACCTCAGTACCTCCAAAGGCACAGTGTTATAGGTAAAATTCATGAATATTCATTACATTCCCCAGGATAGGAGTGGTTATACAAATTACTTCTCATAAGTCATTAATATTATTAGCGATTTCTTGTGCTCAATTGCAAAAGGATTCCTTTTGCCCCCTTTTATCTTGATAAGATTAAGGGAATCCACAAGGCCAGAATTGTTATCAGCCTTCAGCCCTGGACGGGCACCATGCTGGTGGAAGGGGCAAAAGATCAAAGAAATAAGGATGGTTGAAGTGTAAATAGATTTGGGTTATCTATTTGACCACTCCTTTCTCAATAAACTGAAAAAAGAGGGGCCCTGACTTGATAGGAGAAATTTTTTCACCTTGAGGGCAGTTAAGCAGTGCCAATTCATGGCCTCTCTCCAGTACTCATTGGACTCTTTCCAGTACATCCATGTCACTCTTGTACTGGGGAGACCAGAACTAGATACAGGACTCCAGGTATACAGCACTCAAATGGTGCTGAATAAAGAAGGATCACCTACCTGGACCTACTAGCAACACTTTGTCTAATACAGCCCAGGATACCATTAGCCCTCTTTGCAGCAAGGGCACACTGCTGGCTCATGTTCAACTTGGTGTCCACCAGGACCCACTGCTCCTTTTCTGCAAAGCTGCTTTCCAGCTGGTTGGCCCCCTTGGCATGTACTGGCAGATGGGGTTGTTCCTCCCCAGGGGCAGGACTTGGCACTTCCCCTTGTTGAACTGTATGAGGTTCCTGTCAGCCCCTTTCTCCATCTTGTCAAGGTTCCTCTGGATAGCAGCACAACCTTGTGATGTATCAGCCACTCTTCAGAGTTTTGCGTCATCAGCAAACTTGCTGAGGGTATGCTCTGCCCCATCATCCAGATCACTAATGAAAACATTGAACAGTATTGGACCCAGTATTGACCTCTGGGGTACACTGCTATTTACTGGCCTCCAACTAGACTTTCTGCAACTATGACTATAGGATTCCCTGGAGTGCTGCAATGGATAGATACAGAATCTTTAGGGAAAACAAACCAAGAAGGTGCTCTATATGAAAGAGGAGCTGCAATGCATGGAGCTTTGCCTAGGGATGGATGATAAGCCAGTTGAAAGCTTAAGGGTCCAGGTTAGATGACGTTGTGGGTATCTGATACAGACTACCTCATAAGGAAAAAGTAGATAAAGTCTTGTGGTGGCTTGACCACAGGCATCTGACTGCCAGGTGCTCACCAAGCTGCTCTATCACTACCTTTTCAACAGAACAGCGGAGAAAAATATGAAGAAATTATCATGGGTCAAGATAAGGAAAGGGAGATCACTCAGCAATTACTGTCACAGACAAAACAGACTCAGTTTGGGGAAATTAATTGAATTTATTGCCAATCAGAGTTGGATAATGAGAAATAAGAACAAATTTTAAAAAACTTCCTCCTGCCCTCACTTCTTTCCAGGAACAACTTAACTCCTAAGTCTTCTACCTCCTCCCCTCAAGTGGCGCAGGGCAACAAGAAACGAGAATTACAGTCAGTTCATAACACTTTGCCTCTCCTTCCTCCTCCCTCTCTTCTCCTGCTCCAGTATGGGGTCTCACTGATAGAAGACAGTCCTTCACAACCTTTTCAAACATGGATCCTTCACATAGGCTGCAGTTCTTCACAAACTGCTCCAGCATAGGTCTTTTCCATGGGGTGAAGTCCTACAAAAACAGACTGTTCCAGCATTCGTCTCCTCACAAGGTCACAGGTTCCAGCAGAAAAGCTGCTCCAGCATGGGCTCCTCTCCACAGGACTACCGTTCCTGACAGGACCCTGCTCTAGCATGGGCTCTCCATGGGTTGCAGCTTCCTTCAGGGTACACCCACCTGCTCTCGTGTGGGATCTTCCATGGGCTGCAGAGTGACAATGTGCTTCCCCATGGGCTGCAGAGAAATCTCTGCTCCAGCAAGTGGAGCACATTCTCCCCTCCTTCTTCACTGACCATGTCTGCAGAGTTGTTTCTCTTACATATTCTCACTCCTCTCTCCTGGCTGCTGTTGTGAAGCATTTTTTACACTTTTTAAAAATATGTTACCACAGAGATGCTACAAATGTCTCTGGTTCAGACTTTGGCCAGCAGCAGGTCCATCTTGGACCCAGCTGAAAATGTCCCTTTCTGACATGGGGACAGCTTCTGATATCTTCTCATAGAAGATATCAGTGCACCCTCCACCTCTACCAAAAGCTTGCCAAGTAAAGCCAATACAGGTCTCCTTC
This sequence comes from Lichenostomus cassidix, assembly GCF_008360975.1. NCBI lineage: Eukaryota > Metazoa > Chordata > Aves > Passeriformes > Meliphagidae > Lichenostomus > Lichenostomus cassidix. The sequence continues at coordinate 1,208,446 of NC_139510.1, forward strand.
AGGTAATTGGAATAAGCTTCATGTTCACAGGCTCATTTTCATGAGGGACTTGAACAGCAGAGCTGCCCCTATCTGCTAGAGGGACAACAAAGCAGAGAAAAAACAACCCAGGAACACAGTTAAGCAGTGCAACTGGTCACCCAGAGAGCTTTGTGTAGTTTCCATCCTTAGATGTTTTCAAGACCTGACAGGGTAAAGCCGTGAACAAACAAGTCTGAATTCAGCATTAAGCATGCTTTGAGCAAGAGGTTGGACTAGAGACTTCCTGAGGTGATACAATATTGTTAAAAAGAACGGCGGAGAGAGAGTCTTGCGATGTGGGGGTGCGGCGGCCCGATGCTGCCGATCCCGAGTCCCTGAGGCCGGTGGTCGGCGTAATCCACGGGGACGCTGCCGAGGATGCCATCGCCTGGGACTCGGAGGAGGCCGGGCCGTAAACCGCTCTCTCCCTCCCCTGGAAAGTTTTTCCTAAGCTTATTGGTTTAAGGTTTGCTTCCCCGCCCCTATCACCGCCCCCGCTGCTTGCCCTCACTAGAATGTTCTGTTGCCGGGCTTCCCCCATGAGTTGCTTGTAATCCCCTCCCTACTTATATTTCATTTGCTCCCCCGCTTGTCCCTCATGTTGTCCCGGAGCCCCGTTGGCTCCGCCCCTGCTGTTCCTCCCCGGGAAACCCCGTATTTCCCCCTAAAAACCCCTTCCCTTTGTTCTCTCGGTGTGGTGTGGCCGCGACCCCAGCCCCGCCGGGTTCTGCGCCCGGCAGCTGCGTGGACCGCCCCACCCGAGAGCCCCCAGTGTGCCTCCCCCGCGCCGCTTCTCCTGAATAAACTGCACACTGCTGACTCTCAACTCGTAGCACTCTCTTTATCACGGGAAGCGACCAGCGACTCCACGGCGTTCCTGCCCGGCAGGCACCCGCCTCCGCCGCGTGGTCCCTGCCGCTCCAAGGAGCGAGCCTGGGAACACCGAGGCTGACCGCAGCCGCCTCTGGACAGAGCTGAACAGCCGGGAGGGCTGAGAGCTTGGGCCCAGGTGAGGCCCCCGAGGTCTCCCGAAGCCCCGGAGCTCGTTGGGGCCAGGCGGCCGGACCCCGCCGGACCCTTACAACTTCAAGTGGCGCCCAACGTGGGGCTCGAACCCACGACACACTCAATATGAGTTATAAAGCAAGCTCCGTTTATTTTACCGTATGAGTGGCTTATATACTGTTACAATGTTTATATTTATTGATTATTAATCTACTGGTTAATTACACAGCTTACAGTTTACATTTTATTGCATTCTATTCTCACACATTGAGGGCTCCTCCTCAGTTCCTCTTCAATCTTCCCATGAGATTGTCTCACAGCCCAGAGGCACAGCTGTGCTTCTTAGGTATCTTTCTCATGGCACTTTCCCAGGGCTGTACTGCAGCCTGTTAGCTAACACAGGCCTTGTTCTTCAACAATACAAGGGAATCAGAAGTTAAGAGATAACTTGTCAGAAACTGCTTACCACACAATATATCTACTGATTTAGCATTCATTGTGTTTGCCAAACATGGACTGTGATACTCTGGAACTTCCACGCTGGCAAAAAAACCAAATTTGTTGTTCTGGCCTTTGGATGGAGAGAAGGTCAGTGAAAAAGACCTTCTGCAAAGATCCCTCCATAAAACAGAACTACACAGGCACAAGGATATAAAAATGACTTTTGGACTCATTATAATATGAAGTGGGGATAGGTTATGCATATGTATAAGCGTATTGGGAAACTATGAATTTGTTACATGTAACCACATACATACTGAGCTATGCGGGACTGACAGTGCACGTGTCTTTGGAGGGCTACCTCCCACGTGCCCGGCGCTGCAATAAACATACCGGCTTTACAACTTAAAATTATATAGGTTGTGAAGTTTTGTCTCTTTCCTAAATCAGAGGTCCCTTCCAACCTGAATTATTCTTTGATTCTATATTATGTAACAATTATTTAGTTTCTGATTTAACAAACAGAACTGACCAGTTCACCTAAGATCCCTTCAAAAAACTTATGATCATCAGTGAAAATACTTTTTGTCATTCCTACAGGTACATCAGTTATTGTAACAACTGTTTCCTATCTCCTGAAAATTTCCATCATGAATGTTCTGCCATAAATTTTTGCCCGTATACTTTTGCTTTTAAAGAGCAAAACCCCACAGGAAATAACAATTATTGCAATACCTCAGTTTCCTCAAATAAGCTTGAAGTACCCTGAACCATTGCCAACATGCTTTTTATTTTAGTTCTGAAGAACAAAATGCAATGTGCAATGTTCAACAACAGTATCAATAAGGAATATATAAGAATGTATTAAATGAACAGAAGGTAGGATTGCTCATACTGGTGTGAAAACTTGGTGGTGGGTAATGAATGCTGCTACAGTAATGAGAAAGAAGTGGCCAAATAGAAAACCCAAATCTATTTGCACTTCAACCATCCTTGTTTCTTTGAGCTTTTGCCCCCTTCCACCACCAGGGCGCCTGTCCAGGGCTGAAGGCTGAACTCTAATTCAAATTCAAATTGTAGCTGACAGCTCAGAGAGGAGTGAATGTAGGTAACAGCTCTGGCCTGATGGCTTATCAGCTAAGATGTACAAGCATGCATTTCAAACCAGCACAGAAACCACTGAATCATCCCATGAAGGACCTTCACCCTGGAGGGGTCTTTGGGGGTCTCCAAAGACCACCAGGACATACAGAGAATGCATGGTGCACATGCTAATGATATTAATGACTTCCGAGAAATTATTTGTATAACCACTCCTATCCTGGGGAATGTAATGAATATTCATGAATTTTACCTATAACACTGTGTCTTTGGGGGTACTGAGGTGTGTGTGTTTGGTGGAGAAAATTCCCCCACACCCGGTGCATCGAATAAAGCAAATACCCACTTCTCTGACTTGGTCTCTGAAATGTCTCTGGGCTCGATTGGGGCAAATCAGTAATAAAAAAGAAAAAAAAACCAGAAAAGGGAAATAATACTATCTGTAAGTGATTTTTTTTTTTTTTTTACTACACCTAAGAAGAAACAGTGCAAGTAAAGACTGGATTTTGTTTGAGGCAAAACAGCACATTTGGTAGAGTAAGAATTAATTGCTCATAGAAGTCACCTAATATGAGAAATGCCCTTTTTCAGCTTGAGTAATCAATGAATCCTGTAATTAAGAACTTCTGCTAGCAAAGTTAGTCAATTTGATTAAAAAGAAAGAAATATTTTTCACAGCATTTTTTTCTTCAAATCTATAGTGATAACTGGTTAATGTATCTGTCCCCAAATGTCGATGCTCATCTGAAATTTAATTTGGACTTATAATGATTTAGGGTAAAATAGAAATTATTAATGTAAAATAGCTAGAAGCTGGATAATAGTAATAATAATATTTTTGAACTGATTTAGAGAGCCAGAGATTGGATAATGATTTACTAAGATATGCCTGCTGCAATCCATTTATTATTCACTTAATGAATTTGTGCCTACCTGGTATTGGGGAGGATGGAGAGAAGAGAGCCAAATAATTAAGAGAAACCACCAAGTGTAACCGAGCATCCCGCCCTTGGACCCCAGGACCGGTACAAGTTGGTTCTCAGGCTTGGACTTGGACCAAGAGCCACGGGAGCATGCGCAAGGGAACAGGGTGAACAGTTCATCGTGATGAAGACTATTGATCACGTCGTAATCAATCATTTGGGACCCTTGCCCACAATTAATCTGAGACACTGCGCTTGAGCGAGCATATTTAAATGAACTTTGAGCTCATTATAATATGAAGTGGGGATAGATAATGAATATGTATAGGGGCTTTGTCTAACTTTATGCATATGTAATCTGTAACCTAATATAAACCTAGTGAAGTGCTGTTGAGGGTGTGCATGCTTTTGGAGGGGCTACCCCCCATGCATCCCAGCTGGAATAAACACATACCTACTTCATAACTATCTGAGTTGTGGAGTCAATTCCACGCTTCAATAAAGCTTCTGAATTTTCTCTATGGAATGGGCTTTTTCTTTTTTCTTTCTTGAGGTTTCCAGGCAAAGAACAAACACTCTTTTTCACTGTCAGTCATTTAACCCACATTTTTCTACATTAACATTTTTGTATGCACTTGCTAATTAACAAAGCATTCACTTATGTTAATTTATTTCCTGCAGAATAAAAAAAAAAAAGCTCATTTAGATAGCTTTCAAAGTGTTACTACACACATGTTAAATAATGTAGCAAAAAAAGTTAAAAGGAAAACATGTAATTTTGGATAAGCCTTCAAAAAACTTGGGTTTCTCATCTGAAATATTTCTTCTACACAAAAAACAAGATTTTGCAGTCTTTCTGGTATTTCTAATTGTGGGAGTTCAGGGTGGAGCTGCAGGGTCGGAGGGCTGCAGAAGTCTTTTGTTATCAGTTAATGCGAAACATTAAGAGAGATAAGCTGAATCTCCCCTAGCAAGGACTGAGACAGAGAGTAAGACAAGACTGTGTTTACCTTATCCATAACTAGCTAACAGAAGAGTTTAAGCAAAACGACGGTGATCAGTAGCCCTTAAGAAAGGTAAAACGTGTAACCCTGGAAACCAAAGTTCTTGTAACGGCTAAGCTATAGTTTGTAACAGTATAAAAAGACATGCTCTGTACAATAAATTGGATTTTGCATGTACCAGGCTCAGTACCCGCATCAATTACCAACATGTAATTGCTGAAATTGAGAAATAGAACATGAATAATATCTTGAACATAACTCCTCTGCCTGGAAGAGGAACTCCCAAACAAGTTTGGTGCTGTCCACCCAGTCACTTGTGAAGAGATAAAAAGGCCATTCTCAGGGGAAAGGATCTATTGCCATTAATACACAGTGGCTCTGGTCTTTTGCTAAAATCATTAGATAACAATAAATTTTACTACTGACTGAAGTATAAAGTGTTTGGCTTCTTTTTAAACAAAGAAATTTGGCTTTTTCCCACACAGTAGATTTTCATTCATTTTGTGGGCACTGAAATGTTTTCACAAAAATTTCAACTGACCAAATTTTACTTAGAGCTTGCTTTTCAAAAAGTTTTCTTCACTATTAATTTCTTTTATGGTAATATTTATTAGGAAGTAATGGGAAAGAGTAGGTTTCCCCTAATACTGAAAATCAGGAAAAGAAAAAAGATGAAACTCAAAAATAAAATTTTCAGTTTGCATCCTTACTAAATTAAACACACATTTTCCCTTTTTTTTTTTGCCAGCTGCTGTTGGTATTGATGTAGGGGGGCTAGAATTTACTAATTTAGGGGAACTAGAAGCTGGATAATAATTTTTTAAACTGATTTAGAAGGCCAGAGATTGGTTAATGATTTACTAAGATTTGCTTGCTGAAGACAATGTATCATTTGCTTAATGATTTTGTGTCTGCCTAGTAACAGGAAGGATAGAGAGAAGAAAGCCAAATAATTGAGAAAAACTACTGAGTGTGACCAAACATCCTGCTCTCAGACCCCAGAACTGGTACAAGTTAGTTCTAAGGCTTGGACTTCGACCAAGAACCAAGAGAGCATGCATAAGGGAACAGGGTGAAGAGTACATCCTGAGGAAGACTACTAACTTCATCCCTCATTTGTCTTCCGGACCCTCGCCCACAATTAATCTGTGACACTGCACTTGCGTGAACATATTTAAATGAACTTTGAACTCATTATAATATGAAGCAAGGATATATCATGAATATGTATAGGGGCTTTGTGTAACTTCATGCATATGTAACCTGAAATCTAATATAAACCAAGTGAAGTGCTGCTGACGGTGTGCATGCCTTTGAAGGGGCTACCCCCCATGCACCTCAGCTGGAATAAACGCATACCTACTTCATAACTATTTGAGTTGCGGAGTCAATCCACGCCTCAGTACCTTTCTGATTATCCAGAAAAAAAGAAACCTGCCTATGATGGGGTATTTTTACAAAGCAGTACTTGCAAATATTTTCCTGAGTTGCTTCTTACAGCATAGCTAACAGAGGCAGACAACAGATGCAGTACTTGTCTCAGAAAAGAGAACAGCATTCATGTCCTCAGCGATGGTGTTAATGTGTCACAGGGTACCACCTCCAGCCGTTGGAGCAACTATCCCTTTAATGTCAGAGGCCTCAATCCAGACCGAACTCCTGAGGGAAGATGCAGCTCTCAGTGTTGGAGCCTGGCTCGCAGAACGAGGCCATATGAATATGTTTCTTAAGCTCAACTCAACCCATGGGACTGACTCTGAAGTCTCTTTCCCAGGAGATAACGGAATGTAAAGAGCCAAAAATGTGAGCATCATAAAAGAATGTTAAACAAAGATAAAGCAGTTACATAGACAGGGCTTTAGCTAATGCTTAGAGAGCGTGATTAAAGTTTATAACCAATTAGCAAGGTAGTTTAAGCGCGTGAACAGTACCTATTATCCAATCATATGTACCAGTGTGTCGCGTGAACAGTGCTTTTGTCTATAATAATGCTTGCTTCCTGAAAATAAACGACATTACACCCTTTACCTCTGGGAGGACATGTGTAATAGATCAGGCAACCCCCAAATTCTCAGAGTACAGCAAGTGCTCAGGGTCTCTTGCTGAGGCTGGGGCAGAGTGAGACAGTTTCCTTGCCTGCAGGTGTGCAGCAGAACAGGACCTGTGTTGCCAAGGAGGTACAGGAGGAGGTCAACAGACTGTGCAGTATCAGAGAAGGTGAGAAAGAGATTTATTGGATCTTTTTCAAGACCCTGCAGCCTGAAGTCTCAGCTGTACTGAAGGAGAATCAGGTGGTCTATGCTAATTGGATTAGGAAATGGCATAGGCTGGAAGCCTGTGACTTCTGGAAACAGAAAGAAGGCTTCTGCTTCACCTGCATATCTCCAACAAAGAACAGATGCAGTAGCCTCACAGCAGATGAGGGTCTGGGAACTCTGTCCAAGAGCTAGTTAAGCCTGAGCCATGCAGCAGCACCAGAAGGAAGTGACAACTGATAATAGTGGGAAACTCCATGCTATAGGGGATTGGGGCCCCCATCTGCCAACCTGACCTGCTGTGTTGGAAGATTTACTGCTTGCTGGGGGTTGGATCCAGGATACTGTGGCCATACTGACAAGGTTTGTCCAACCCTCGAATTATTACTTATTATTGCAAATCTTCTCGTGGGCACCGATACTGCCAAAGGAGACCTGGAGCATATCAAGTGTGAGTATATGCATCTAGGGGCAATGGTCAAGGGTATGGGGGCCCAGGTAGTTTTCTCATTGGTCTTTCCAGTGAAAAGCAAGAGCTTGAGGAAGAATGGAAGTATCCTGTGGGTCAATAGTTGGTTGCCCAGCTGGCAATGACAATCAGTATTTGTATTTTATGACCATAGGGACCCCTTTTTAAAGATTGAAGACTGTTGGAGAGATATGGGATCCACCTGACCAAGTAGGGTAAAACCTTCTTTACCAACAGGCTGGCCAACCTGGTGAGGAGAACTTTAAACTAGAAATAACAGGGGAGGGAGATGACGACCCACAATCAAGTGAAGGAGTGCTGGAATGGGTTGGCCAGCAAAGGGTGCAGGGTGTTATGGAAAAGAGAGTTTGTAATTGGCAAAACAGGGCTGAAAAGGAGACACTCTGCTGGACCCAATTCTTACAAACAAGGAAACTTTTCTTACAGTTCTTACAAACTGTTGGTGATATGAAGCTTGGGGGGAGTCTGAGGTGCATTGACCATGAGATGGTGGAGTTGAGTATACTGAGAGGATGGAAAAAGGCAAATGGCAGCATAACAACTCCAAATTTCAGGAGAGCAGACTTTGGCCTGTGCGGAGACCTGCTTGGAAGAATCCCACGGGAGACAGTCCTGGAGAGCAGACAGGATCTAGGAGACCTGTTTGATATTCAAGGATCACCTCCTCCAAGCTCAAGAATGGTCCATCACAATGAGCAGGAAATCAAGCAAAGGTGACAGGTCTGCATGGATGAACACGAAACTCATGACTAAACTCAGACATGAAAAGGAAGCACGCAGGAGCTGCAAAAAGGGGAAAGTGACCCAGGAGGAATGCAGAGACACTGTCCAAGTGTGCAGAGATGGGGTTAGGAAAACCAAAGCCCACCTGGAGTTGAAACTGAAGAGCAACATTAAAGGTTTCTACAGGTACAGTAGCAGAAAAAATGAAGACCAGAGAAAATGTGGGCCTGGTGCTGAATGGGGGAAGGGAACCTAATGACAATTATATTGTGCATCACTTGTATTTCTTGGGTTTTATTTGTCTCTCTCTCTTTTTCATTACAATTATTATTATTGTTATTATAATAATTAACATTATTAGTATTATTATACTTTAATTTGTTTCAATTTTTAAATTGTTCTTATCTCAACCCAGAAGTTTTACTTTTTTTCTGATTCCCCATGCAACTAGTGGGGGAGGGAGCATTTGTGTGGTACTTATTTGCCAGCTGGGGTTAAACCATAACACCATCTAACAGTGGCCAGAATATTTTGGGGGACTGTATCAAAGGCCTTACAGAAGTCCAGGTAGATGACATCTGTAGCTCTCCCCTTTTCCACTGATGCAGTCACTCCATCTTACAAGGCCGCTAGATTAGTCAGGCACAATTTTTCCTTGGTGAAGCCATGTTAGCTGTGTCTAATGTCCCCTCTGTCATCAATGTAGCTTCCAGGAGGATCTGCTCTGTTAAGGAAACTACCCAGTCTGACCATTCACGAGACTCCTCAGAGGCACCAGCTCAGGCTGTTTCTATGTTGCTGCACCATGAATAAATTGCTTTATGGAATGAGACATCTGAGACTCTGCTATGGGAAATCTGGGGTCGAACCGGTAAGGAAACCTGGTCTGACTGCATGTGAGTGGGGTATGCAGGGGTTCCCTTTGGCTCACTGGATCCACTGCTGTGAAGGGGCTTTGGTCCTAGAAGTTAGTCTCTGGTGTTTGGAGTGGGACTGCCAGAGAGTCTCCTGAATGGTCAGACTGGGAAGTTTCCTTTACATGCTCCATGATCTTATGGGTAACAAGTGAGGCCAACTAGTCAATAGTTCCCATGATCCTCATTTTTACAGTTTTTAAAAATGGGTGCAATATTTCCCTTTTCCCAGTCACTGGTGATGCACTCTGACTGCCATGACTTCTTAAATGTAATGGAGAATGGCTTGTGAACTACATCAATTCCTTCAGGACCCTGCCATGCATCTTGTTTGGTCACAGAATCAGAGAACTATTTAGGTTGCAAAAGACCTCTAAGATCATTGAGTCCAACCAGTAACCTAACACTGCCAAGTCCACCACTAAACCATGTCCCTAAGTGCCACAGCTACATGTCTTTTAAATACCTCCAGGGATGGTGACTCTAATGCTTGACAACCCTTTCAGTGAAGAAATTTTTCCTAATATCCACTTGAAACCTCTCCTGGTGTAGCATGAGGCCATTTCCTCTTGTCCTATCACTTATTACTAGGGAGTAGAGACCCCCACCTTGCTGCAAGCTCCTTTCAGGTAGTTGTAAAGAGACATAAGGTCTCCCCTGAGCCTCCTTTTCTCCACACGCCAGCTCCCTCAGCCACTTCTCATAAGACTTGTGCTCCAGACCCTTCAACAGCTTTGTTGCCCATTTTTGGACATGCTCCAGCACCTCAGTATTTTCCTTGAAGTGAGGGGCCCAGAAGTGAACAAAATATGAGGTGCAGCCTTGCCAGTGCCAAGTACAGGGGGACAATCACTTGCCTGGTACTGCTGGCCCCACTATTTCTGACACAAGATAGGATGTCTTTGGCTTTCTTAGTCACCTGGGCACACTGCTGGCTCATATTCTCCCCACATAAAGTCACAACATCCTTGTAGTCCTCCTGAGTTGCCTGTCTCTTCTTCCAAAGGTCATAAAATCTCCTTTTTTCCCCCCGAGTTCCAGCCAAAGCTCTCTGTTCAGCCAGGCCAGTCATCTTCCCTGTCGGCTGGTCTTTCAACACGTGGGGACAGCCTGCTCCTGCACCTTTAAGATTTCCTTCTTGAAGAATGTCCAGCCTTCCTGGACTCCTTAGCCCTTGAGGACTGCCTCCCAATGGAGTCTCAACCAGTCTCCCAAACAGGCCAGTCTGCCCTCTGGAAGTCCAAGGTAGCAGTTCGGCTGTTACCCCTCCTTACTTGTCCAAGAATCAGAAACTGTCATTACATGATCGCTTTGCCTAAGACGGCCTCCAACCTTCACATCACCCAGCAGTCCATTACTGTTCACAAACAGCAGGTCCAATGGGGCACCTTTCCGAGTTGGCCCACTTACCAGCTGTGTCAGGAAGTTCTCTTGCACACACTCCAGAATCCTCCTAGACTGTTTCTTCTCTGCTATTTTGTATTTTCAGCAGACATCTGATAAGTTGAAGTCTCCCACAAGAACAAGGGCTAGTGATTGTTAAGACTTCTCCCAGCTATTTATAGAATATTTCATCTGCCTCTTCATCTTGGTTGGGTGGTCTATAACAGATTCCCACCATATCTGTCTTGTTGGCCTTTCCCCTGATTCTTGAGTAAACACTCAACCCTATAGACACCATCATTAAGTTCCAGACAATTGAGACCGTCCCCAACATACAGGGCTACCCTACCACCTCTCCCTCCTTGCCTGTTCCTTAGCCATCCATTGCAGCACTCCAGTCATGTGAGTCATCCCACCATGTTTCTCTGATGGCAACTATGTCATATTTTTCCTGCTGCACAATGGCTTCCACCTCCTCCTGTCATCCCATGGACTGGTGTATGCTCAGGTTCCTCAGGTGGTCACAAACTGTATCTTCTCCCATGATGGGAGGGACTTCTCCCAGTCCCTAACTTGAAATTCAGGGTCTTGAAAGATGTTGGAAGAGAGATTGCTAGTGTCAGGGTGGTCCCCCAGGAGGATCAGAGCCTGCAAGTGTGATGCTTCCTGTAGCTGAAGTAAGAACCCTTCATCAACAGGCTCCCCTTGATTGGGCAGCCTGTAGTAAACACCAACCATGAGGTTTCCTTTGTTGGCTTTTCCCTTATTTTTACCCAAAAGGTCTCAACCCATTCAGCACTGGTTTTCAAAGAGCTCTCTCCAATCAATCAATTTTTTTACATAGAAGGCAACCCCTGCACCCCTTCTTCCTTGCCTGTACTTTCTGAACAGTTTATAGCCATTGATTGCTGTGTTTCAGGCATGCAATTTGTCCCACTAAGTTTTAGTGATGATATTAAATCATAGCTTTCCAGCTGCACAGTGGCTTCCATCTTTTCATTTTTGTTACCCATGCTGCATGCATTGCTATAGAGGCACTTTAGTGGGCCTATCAACCTTATCAGCTTTTTAGAGGAACACAACCTAATTCCTTTGTGGCATTTCACAGGTGTCTCCCTGTTGGTTTCTAATATAATTTCTTTTAATATTATATATTACATATATTATATATTATATATTATATATTATATATTACATTATGTATTATCTATTCTATATTATATAGTAATGTAGTTATAATTACTTTTCAAGATTTACCACAACATACAAAACATGCAATACATGTTTTTAAAAAGACTTTATCCTTCCTGGAAAACAATTTAAAAATCATTTACTACCAAAAGCAGCCATAAAAAAACACCATGCTTGAGCAATGATGGATGCTATAAAATCAGCTTTGAAAAGAATGCTCTGTTCCTGGTAATGGTCAATTGTTCATAATATTAGAAACAATTCATGAGTCCTTCATACTGGAAATAGAAAATAAAGTATAATAGATTGGAACAATAAGCAAGACTTAAGATGTTTGATAGTGTTATGTTGGTTTAATAGGTATGAAAACTGATAAGGTTTTAGCAGCCACTGATAATACATTAATGTTTAATTATCCAAAAATGAAATGACAAAGCATATACATTTTACTTTTTTTAACAACTAGAACTTATATATAAAAAACATAAACTAAAGCCTACTGAGATCAACAGAAAGACTGTCTTATTATTGGACTCGGGCTCAGGGCCATAGTGCATTCACAGCTGTCAGTTAGACTAGAGCTACTATATAAAGAAAGCCATTTTTATCTTTAATAAAAACTTAGAATTTGCAGTTTAAAAGGCATATTCCATAAGAAAATGCATTCTTTAAAATTCTAGAGGCTTTCCTAAGTGCAATGAAATATCCACTCTCATTTTCTTTAAATACAGTGCTTACATCAACTCCAGTACACCTTTCTACTTGACAGAATTAAGGAATGATGACCACACACACTATGTTTACATCCTTCGAAATCATTCCCAAAAGTTTCACGAGGCACAAAAATCTCACCACATAAAACAAAACAAAAGACAGTCTTATGAGATGTTATCTGTGTTTAACTTACTAGGAATAGGTCTAAGGACATCAGGAATGAGAATCTCCACCAAAGCCTGGTACATCACATGGTCACAGTTACCCATCCATTTCAGAACAGACTCATTTTTGCACAGAGTAATTAGTTTTCCTTTTGGAAGTCGACTTTCTATTTCACTCAGATTGCTGTTGTGAATAAATATAACAAATGGAAATGCATTTACATACAGATAAGAAAAGTACAATGGATTTTGAAATAGATTATTTTATAGAAAACTTTATAGATTTCTCTGTTACATCCAATTGAAACTCTAACTTCGTCATAAGAAACTGGGGGAAAAAATGGCCTCCAAAGTTCTGCTCCAGACCATAAATAATGCAGAGATATGATAAAAAGGGTCCTTGCAATTTAAACAGACCAGACAACATATTGTGAAAAGATACTTTGAATTTAGTAATCCAAAGAAAAAAATAGAAGATGTATACAATCATTTCAAGGCTGCAGTTTGACATATACAGACACCCTATATATCAAATAGCAGACATCACAAATTTAACCTGAAAAACTACTGATATCAGAAAAGGTTCTTAGCCTATATATAAAACTAAGGCTTTCTTTGATTTGACTCCTGCTGTTATATCATGATGGTGAACAGTAAGAAAAGAGACATTTACTGACCTCAGTTCAATAATAGCTGTGTCGTCAGCTGGAGCAGAGGGAGAATAGCGCCAGAAAGTTTGCCACAATTTTTCTATCAGGCTAAACTGAAGATTCACGATAACATCCACTATTGCCTAAAGAAATATAAAATCAGTGAAGATAGTCTTCTAAGTGATTTCCCCCCCCAATTCTTTCCAGGGGTATAGCTGCCCCTGGTAATTTTTCAGAAAAAATATTAAAATGTATGCTTATAAATAAACATATAATATCCTTTTTAATAAATTTTTAGCAAAAATTTTTCCGCCTGTCTGGACTAGTGTAGCCAGAGACTAAGATCAGGCACAGTGACTAAGATCAAGCCTCCAGAAAAGAGCCTAAGCACATATATCAGGTGAATTCACTTAAACAGAACTTTTAACACTATTGCAAACACAAAGGAAACCTATTTCATTAATTTTATTGCTTCATTATGTGCTTTAAGGCACCTTCAACAATAATTTTAAAACACATTATTCAATATAAAATGCAGCCTTAAGTTCTTAAGCAACCCGCTTCTTTAAAACTTGAAGGGAAAATGAGTTTTTTTTAAAAATAAACATTAAAAATAATAATTTAATCTGATTTCAACTCATATAAAAAAAGCAAAAGTCTATATATATATTATCTAAAGTTTGTTTTATCTAAAATTCTCAAAACCTACACGATTACATTCCAGTATCAATATTCTATTGCATGTTATTTTCTTTCCCTGTTAAGAGAGAAATTTCAGGAGTCTTTTTGCAAATGTCCTTTCGGAATAAGCAAAATATTTGAGGGGCACATAAGATACAAGTAGGCTGGCTGTAATCTGTTTTGTGTCAGTCACCCTGTTGTACTGATTCTCACAAGAAGACATGAATTTTCAAAGAATGATTTCTGTGAAAAGCCACTTTTCTTACCTCACAGTGTTCTCGATAAAGACTTTGCAGTGATTTTATGTCCTCAAGGGTAGTACCATCTGGCAGAGAAGATATTTCAACTTCTCCAAACTCTGGAAGTACTCGAGAGGCATCTGTTTCCATGACAACACAACAGAAGAAAGCTATTGCAAATGATGCCAATTAAAGTTTGATTAGAAAACATTTAAGGATGATGTAAAGAAATAAAGTCTAGAAGGTCATAACGCCCAAAGAGGAATGCCTTTCATACTTAATATATTTTAAAGTTGCAATAAAATTGTAAACAAACCAGATAGCTATTTTTAAAACAAAAGGAGATGTCAAATTATTCTTGACGGGTAGCAAATAAAAATGATTGCACATACATATTGTATCTGTATATAAAAGAAAATAAGACTCATTTTCAGAATATTCATGTCAGTACATAAAAGATCAATATAATGTAATAGTTTTTATTTTGATCAATTGAAGAGTTTTTGCATTGACAGACATGTTAGGGTTTAGTAGACTCAGCAGCATATATTTACTTGAAATTTAAAAGTCTTTAAACTGTAGCCAACGTGTGCTTTTACTATTTCTCATAAGTGTTTCGAACAGATATACTGGTATGGGGGGAAAATGCGCTGTCAACTAGGGGGAGAGTGGAAGGGAAAATTCAAAATACCTGCTAACTATAGCCTAAGGTTCCCAATGATTTTGGTAACAGCAAGGTTATGCCAAAATATGTGGTGCTTCAAAATCCCAATATATGAATTAAAAACAAAGTGTACAATTACTGCAATAACACATTTAATAAGCATTTTTACATTACCAAATGTAAAAGCCAGGATGCCATTGGCCTTCTTGGCCACCCAGACACACTGCCATCTCAAGTTCAGACAGCTGTTGACCAGCACCCCCAGGTCCTTTTCTGGCACTTTCCAGCCACTCTTTCCCCAGCCTGTAGTGCTGCATGGGGTCGTGACTCAAGTGCAGGACCTGACACTTCGCCTTGTTGAACCTCATACTGTTGTCCTTGGCCGATCAATCCAGCCTGTCCAGATCCCTCTGCAGAGCCTTCCTACTCTCCAGCAGATCAACACTTCTGCCCAAGTTGGGGTCATCTGCAAACTTACAGAGGCACATTCAATCCTCTCATCCAGATAATTGATAAAGATATTAAACAGGACTGGCCCAAATACTGAGCCCAGGGGAACAGCACTTGTGACCAGCCACTTGGATTTAACTTCATTCATCACTACTCTTTGGGCCTGGCCATCCAGCCAGTGTTTTACCCAGCGAATAGTGTACCCATCCAAGCCATGAGCAGCCCATTTATCCAGGAATGCTGTGGAACACAGTGTCAAAGGTTTTACTGAGGTTTAGGTAGACAATATCCACAGCCTTTCCTTCATCCACTAGGCAGGTCACCTTGTCATAGAAGGAGATCAGGTTATAGAATCATAGAATGGCTTGGGTTGGAAGGGACCTTAAAGACCATCTGCATCGGTTGTGTACTTGTTCCATCGTGTCTCTGTGATGGCAACTATGTCATAGTTTTCCTGCTGCACCATGGCTTCCAGCTCCTCCTGTTTGTTGCCCATGCTGAGTGCATTGATGTAATACACTTGTGTTATCTATTCACTACCTTTTCAGGGGGAGAAGCTCTAATTTCTGCTTGACCATTTGTAGTGGTTTTGATTGGCCCAAAACATCAGTAAAGTATTTTTAACATCTAGGAGAAATTTGGACCCCTCAGAAGCTGTTGTGGTAGGCCTGGGGAGGTGTCTGAGGGGTGAGGAGTGGCACAAAGATGGCTCCTGTGTGTCCTGAGTGAAAGTTCTGGAAGTTTTTCATCAAGTCCAGCAGAGCCAATCTCTGATGGCTCTGAAGGTGATGGACATGCTGCTGGCCAAGTTTGGGCCAATTAGAGGTGCTAGTTACGCCTCTGTGAAAACATATTTAAGAAGAAATCAAAACAAGGTAGGCACACACTTCTTTGTAGTTGGAGGAGGAGGAGGTGGAGGTAAAAATATGTGAAGGGAGAACAACATGGAGACACCAAGGTCAGTGGAGAAGGTGGGGGAGGAGGTACTCCAGGAGCCGAAGCTGAAAACCCTCTGCTAGCTGTGCTGAAGACCATGGGGGAGCAGGAGGTCCCCCTGCAGCCCATGGAGTCCACAAGGATGCAGAAATTCACCCACAGCCCACGCCAGAGGAGCAGGTGGATGCCTGGAGAAAGCTGTGATCCAGTTGGAGTCTCATCAAAAGAGTTAAAGCTACAAAGGCCTTGCAAGGGAGAGAAAGGCCTTGCTCCTGGGATGGAAGCAGCCTGGCCTCAGCTCAGGAGAGTCTGCACCCTATGGACAAAAACTCATGTTGCAGCAGAATTCGGGCGGAATGTTGCTCGTGAGATTGGACCCACGCCAAAGAAGTTCCTAGAGGACTGTCTCTCATGGGAGAGACCCCGTGGCTAAGTAGAGAACCCCTCTCCGTGATTGGACTGACCAGAGAACAAACCCCTTACCTTGCCCCCTGCCCGTGTTGTTGGTTTGGAAAGAGGGAAGGGGGGGTGAGCAGAGAGACTGCTTCTTAAGAGGGAGGGGTGAGAGCAGAAAAACTGTCTGGAGAGAGAGAGAGAGATAAGTAGAGATAAAGAGTATTTGTAGTAGAAGAATTGTGGTGATGAATAGATTTATGGACCTGCTCTGTGGACTGAGAAAATACCCCACACTCTGCCTCCCTACCCGAGCTGTTGGTTAAAAAGAGGAAAGGGGGTGAATAAAAATGGGTTCGAAAGAGGGAGGGGGTGAGTGAACAAAATAGTGTATGAAAAGTTTATTTTTGCCTTGCATTTATCCTCCAACTCTGTTAAGTAATTAAATCACTTTGGAACTTTAAGTTTGGAGCCTGTCTGCCCTTTCTTCTGTGCATCCTCCTACCAGTGTCCTATCTCATTTAACTCATGAGATTGGTGTGTGTTTTTACAGTTTCCCCCTTTGAGACAGGTGTACCCCAGCTGTTGCGAGCAGGCTCAGTGTCATGTAAAACAACCTGTGATCAAAAAAACCCACATTCTGCTGGTGACACCTGGCTCAGCACCAGGTATTCATCTGCATGATTTTCCTGTTTCTACCTCCATCATTCCCTGCAACGGGCAGAATAGAGGAGAAAACTCTTCATGCTCCAGATCCTTCAGTCATCCCAAAGCCCTGAGGGCCCTCTCAATTGTCCTCAGACTTTTTTTGGACTTCATCGTTGACCACCTGAAAAACTAGTAATGTATAATAATCAGAGGGCTGTTCCAGGCTACAGAGTTTCTTGGTAATGTCTCTTACTCAGGCCCCAGGGAGGCACTAGACTTCCCTATAGGTTGGGTCCAGTCAGCATATCAGGCCTCTGTTCCTCTCAAAAGGGAGTCACCAATGACAATTGCTCTTTTTTTCTTGACTGAGGCAGTTGTGATGCAGGGGGTAGACTTACCCTAGGCAACTCCTCCAACCTGCATGGACCTTTGTTCATATTGTAGTGTGCCCATGTTGTATTTGTGTTCAAGAGGCATCTGGATGTGGCACTTGGGGATATGGTTTAAGGGTGATTATGGGGGTGCTGGGTTAATGGTTGGACTAGATGATCTTGGAGGTCTCTTCAAACCTTGACAATTCTGTGCCTGGTCTTCAAGTTCTAGAGCCTCATATTGTATTGCAGCTGGGAAGATGAGGTAGGCCAGGAGGGGATTTGCCTGCTGCCTTGAGTAGAGACCTGTTTCCATTTCCTCCCATCTCTTAGGTCCCCTCCTGCCTGGTGGTGAGAGTGTAAGGGATCCTTTTCTTCTTGTGGTGTGGCCAGCTAGTGCATTTGCCCCAGGAATGGTAAAGAGTAGCTTAACCAGTCAGAGTCCCTGATACTTCTTAACTTTTCTACCTACTCTCTTAGCTCTGCCCCTGGGCTGAGCAGATCATCCACTTCATCACACCTCACACAGCTGCTGCCTCTACTTTCATACAATACCAGAGCCAGGCTCTGGCACTCCCCGTAGCCCAAGACCTAGATGGCTGCGTGTTTTCATGGCAGCTCTGTCTGTGTCACCACATCCTTTCTGGTAAATCCAGAGGACATAGCTTCCTGCCAAGTGAATACCATAGCTGAGCTCCTTCTGAGAGGGTAATGACCACCAACTGAGCTCTCCTCTTGAGCTGGTGGGTGACTACATTCTACCTTTGTTAACTGCCACACCCTGTCCTGTTTACCTACTCTGAGCCCTAGGAGCTGCTTTTGAAAGGGGTGGTTGTCAGAGACTGGAAAGATCAA
The DNA here is from genome assembly GCF_008360975.1 of Lichenostomus cassidix. NCBI lineage: Eukaryota > Metazoa > Chordata > Aves > Passeriformes > Meliphagidae > Lichenostomus > Lichenostomus cassidix. The sequence goes on from NC_139510.1 coordinate 1,226,662, forward strand.
TGTCGTGAGACATTTTGGGATGCTTGGAATGTGTATGGTAGGGGGCTGGTCAGGCCTTGCTCTGATGAGGTAGTGCCCTGCCCCCCATACCCCCCAGCCCACCAGTCTCTGTTAATCATAGCACACTGGAGGCAGCCCCCCAGTGTTGCCTAACCCAGCCCCTGAATGGCCAAGTGACCAGAAGTCCTACCTGGGAGGAAGACCCATGAAGGGCCAAGGGTTTAAGAAGGCTGACCACAAGGTAAGCATACTGTTCTTTAACCCTACCTTCATCTAGGAGTTTTCTATCTGTTACATTGCTGGAACCCAGGAGTTGGTAGCTACATGTCTGTTTTCCTATATCTCTCCTGTCTTTCTCCCTTTCTTCTTCAAACTCTCTTTTCATGGAACGTAACATCAAATGGGTTTAAAGGTTGCTAAGTTGAATGGGCTAAGTCGATGCTGTGATAAGTGTTGTTATGTTGTACTAAATCTTTTGCCAAAGTTCATTGATTTTCTATTTTTTGCCAGTAAACTTTTGTGTGATTTTTACCTCTTGAGAATATCTGGTCGGTATTTCTCCCTTGCATCTACCCAGAGCAAAGGAACTTTGGTTTAGCCCCGTACATTAAGTGTCCGGGGTGTTACAGGGTGGGGAGTGGACCTCATCACTCCTGACCTTGCCCACACTGAGTCAGAGCTGCCTCTGTGTGAGAGCTTCAGCACTTCCTGCTGATGGGGGGGGGCGGGGGAAGGTGGGGTGCTCAGGCACCTCTTGGTGCTAATTTCGAGGTCTTGCCACTTCAGGAACTCTCTCCACAGTCCCTCGGCATGATCCTTGACTCCAGAGCACGTCTGCCAGAGCAGATTGCCTCAGACTCTTCACTGCACTTGCATTGCAATAAATTTTAAATCTACCGTGCAAATAGATTTTGCACAGTTTTTTTGTTTTGTATCTGCATGATGAATATTAAATTTTGCAGAAGTCTTACAATACAGAACATATAGCTCCTATGAGTATCTTTTTGTTCTATTATCAGTGACATGACAGTATAACATCTTTTCATACCTAAAAACTGTTGATGATGTTGACTTTGGGCAATTATAGTTTGTTCAGCAGATGTGCCTGTCTGTTGACCACTTCCTGTGAAACCATCTGGAACTCCATCCACTTTCTGCACAGGCTTGTACCTACAAAATCATCAAATACAAAATTATTCATTCGATTCACTTTTTTTTAAGTGTCTGATTTCTCAGTCTCAATATACAGTTTTGCTAGTTCACACAAAAGAAAAAAGTAACGCTGTGGCTAGCACAGGTCTTTCCCATGAGAACTTCTTCTGTGTTTTATAAACAAAGATAAAGTTTGGATGTTGTTAGAACAGTGTCTCGAGATTTGGACAGTTCAGGCCTGGCCAATCAGGCCTAGGGGGAGGTTTCTGACTGACCAATCTGGGTGACCTCTGAAAAGTCTATATAGGTTGGATTCAAAATAATAAAGTTCCTTTTTTCTATGCCACGCTGAGAATTCGGGTTTCTTCTCTGCTAGCGGCTCAACAGCGACATCACATCAGAATAATTGTAGCAAGAAAATGTAGAACACTGGCATCACATAAAATTCATAAAGCAGATATCACAGCACAACTACCAATTTCTTGTGGAATTTGGTTTAGAAACGATACCACTAATATCTAAAGCTTATTCACACTAAACAGAAACACAATATTTCCTTTTCCAAAGGACTTGTCTTCCCAGGAATCAAGTAGCTCAAAAATAAAGGTTTAATCACCTAAAGAAGGGTGATTCATTTGTTTGAAGGCAAAGTAATTTAAATAATTTTAAAATGTAACAAACTTCTCATGAGCTCAGAAGGTCTGAGAAGGCTACTTAAACTAAGTAGCTGAAGCAGGGGAGGTTCGGAGTTGATATTAGGAAGCATTTCTTTGCTGAGAAGGTGGTCAAACACTGGAACAGGCTTCCTACAGAGGTGGTCAATGCCCCAAGCCTGTCACTGTTCAAGAAGCATTAGAACAATGCCCTTAATAATATGCTTTAACTTTTGTTCAGCCCTGAAGTAGTCAGGCAGTTGGACTAGATGATTGTTGTAGGTACCTTCCAACTGAAATATTCTACTCCTATTCTATTATATTCTATTCTAAACTCTTCATCATTTAAGTCACAAAAACTTTTATAAAGGATAAAAAGGACAAGGATACAAATAGGAGTCTGGTTTTGGGTGGTCAGATGTTAAAACCATCTCACTGACAGGCTGAAGATTCTGCCTGCCATCTTCAACACAACTGAAAATTAATTCTGTCACAGCTCTTAGTGATAAGAACTTGGAACCTTTGTCTTTCTGAAATAGTTTTGTAGCCAGAAGAAAACTAGAGAAACCTCGGTGCAGAAAGCAATGCATGTGAACCGTCGCTCAAGTCTGAAATTGCAGATTGTAAAGCTTTGTATTCAGAAACATCAACAAATTCCACTCTGAAAATGTTCCTCTTAAGAAGCAGTTGAGTCAGATGCGAGCATGTTCCCATTTTGATCTTAATTAACATATAATAGGAATGTCCTGTGTAGCTATTTAGATTTTAGTTTATGAGAAAGTTCCCATAAGAAGCAAGCATCCAAGGTTCTGGTCATTTTAGATATATATTTAACTATACAATAACATAGAACATGTGATATACAAGAAGTATACTTTTTCAAAAGACACCTCTTGTCCTGATTAACATAGGGTATGATAACTTTAGGAATGATAATATTTGAAAACAAAAACTTTTGTCATCATCTAAATCTCTATGACTTTTAAATGAAGTTTAGTTATTGTAAAGGCCCTGGATAAAATCCCAGGCCTTCAGAAATAAATTGCACAACTGTAATCTACTTTAGGAAGACTAAAGTTTAATCTCTAGTATCATAGTAACATTGAACTCTTATGGATAAACATCTTATCACTTGATAGATCTATTTGCAATCCCAAAACATAATTTTTAAAGAATTTTTAACTTTACTCTCATACTTTATAATTAAAAATGTCTGGCAGAAGATCAATTTCTATTTTTAAAACAAAATCAGTCTGTTCACATAGTTCCACTAGTTTCTACAAAATTTATTATTTCACAAATGTTTCAGCTCTTTGAATAGAATCCAAAGTGCCTTGAATACATAAAAGTAACAGTCCTTTGAGTTTCTAGGGTTTAAAAAGAACTTTCACACACAAAAACAAATCTAGGTGCTAGGAGCCAGGATTATCCTACCACTTGCTCCAATGTGCTTTCTGTAAAAAATCTTGGGGAAAAGTCTTAATTCTGGTATTATTACAGGTGACACTATAGGAGTCAAACAGTTTCAACAGCTTTTATAGGCTGGTTAGCCTCACCTCGTTCCTGAGAAGTTGATGAAGCAGCTAAACCTAGGAACCATTTAAAAACACATGAAGGAGAAGATGGCAATTGGGAGTAGTCAGCATGGATTCACCAAAAGGAGTTCATGCTTGACCAAATTGATAAACTTCTACAATGAAATGAGTGGCCTGGTAGATGAGGGGAGAAGTTAATGAAATAAGGGCTGGATGAGCAGACACTGAGATGGATTGAGAATTGGCTGAATGGCTATATTTGGTTTATGTGACAAAGTTTTGGTAGTGGGGGTCTGCAGGGGTAGCTTCTGAGAGGAGACAGCAGAAACCCTCCCCATGTCAGAAAGAGCCAGTTTCAGCCAGCTCCAAGATGGACCCACCACTGGCCAAAGTCTGAGCCAATCAGAGACATTAGTAGTGCCTCTGTAATGACATATTTTAAAAAGGGTAAAAAATGCTGCACAACAGCAGCTGGGAGACAGGAGTGAGTATGTGAGAGAAAACTCTGCAGACACCAAGGATCAGAAAAGGAGGGGGAGGAGGTGCTCCAAGTGCCAGAGCAGAGATACCTCTGCAGCCCATGGTGAAGACCATGATGAAGCAGCTGTCCCCCTGCAGCCCATGGAGATCCATGGGGATGCAGAGATCCACCTGCAGCCCGTGAGGAACCCCCACCAGAACAGGTAGATGTGCCCTGAAGGAAGCTGCAGCCCATGGAGAGCCCACACTGGAGCAAATTTGTTGGCAGGACCTGTGACCTTATGGGGGACCCATGCTGGAGCAGTCTGTTCCTGAAGGATTGCACTCCATGGAAAGGAACCATGCTGGAGTTCATGAGGAACTGGAGTCTATGGGAAGGACCCACATTGGTGAAGTTCATGAAGGACTGTCTCTTGTGTGAAGGATCCCACACTGAAGCAGGTGAGGAGAAAGGAGAGACAGAGATAATGCATTATGAACTGACTGCAACCCCCATTCCCCATCCCTTGTTTCTGCTTGGGGGGAGGAGTTAGAAGAGTTGGAAGTGAAGTTGAGCCTTCAAAGAAGCAAGAATTGAGAGTAATGTTTCTTTAGACTTGTTTTTATTTCTCATTATCCAACTCTGATTGACAATAAATTGAATTAATTTCCCAAAGTCGAGTCTGTTTTGCCTGTGACCGCAAATGCTGACTGATCTCCCTGTCCTTATCTTTGCCCATGAGCATTTTGTGGTATTTTTCTCCTTTGTCCTACTGAGCAACTTGGTGGGCAGCTGGCAGTCAACCAAGGTCAACCCACCTCAATAACCGGGCCCAGAGGTTGATGTGGCAAAAAGTGTAGTGACTAGCAGTGTGCCCCAAGGGTCAATACTAGGTCCTGTCAAGTTCAACGTTTTCATTAATGATCTGTATGATCAGGCAGAGTGTACCCTCAGCAACTTTGCAGACAGCACCAAAACTGGGAAGAGTGGCTGGTATTGCAGAGGGTTGTGCTGCTTCCAGGAAAGGACCTGAGGGTCCTCATGGACATCAAGTTGAACATGAACAAGCATTGTGCCCTTGTCTGCATTTGGCAAAGCATTGCCAACAGGTGGAGAGACACGATCCTTCCCCTCAGCACTGGTGAGGCCACACCTGGTGTATTGTGTCCATTTATGGGCTCCCCAGTACAAGAGAGACATGGACATACTGGAGAGAGTCCAACAAAGGGCCAAGATGATTAAGGAACTGGAGCATCTCTCCTATGAGGAAAGGCTGAGACAGCTGGGACTCTAGCCTGGAGAAGAGAAGGCTCAGAGGGATCTTACTCATGTATATGAATCACTGAAGGGAAGATACAAAGAAGATAGAGCCAAGCTTTTTTCAGTGGTGCACAGTTGTCTTGGGGGGATTTTATGATAATACTGTATTCCCCTATCATCTGCTTTATGCTCAGAAATGGATCCTGTAACTTTAAGCTGAGGCCGGGGGAGGGATGGGAGCCGGGGGAACTCTGGCGCAGGTATGTGTTCAAGCTTCACTCTCCCAGGGTGCGTGTTTTTGCAGCGCGGAGTGAGTTACATTCCTGCTTTTAGCTAGCTTGTTTTTTTTTAGCTGAAGCAAGAAGTTTTTCCCTGGACTGCAATAGCAATCCTTGGCAGCTTCTGTGGTTTCTTCTGTAACTGTTCGGCTTGGCTTCCGTCCGAGAAACCAGACCATCAGTGGGAGCCGGACGCCGTGGATGGCAGGGGAGGCCACGGGGACACCGCATCCCGGCTCCAGACCTTGGGAGAAGCCGAGCCAGCTAAAGAGAGAACTCTAAATCCACCAGCTTTCTCCACCGTGAGGAGGTTTGTGGCAGCACAGAAACTTTTCTCACGGGAATTTTTCTCTTCTTCTTCTATGTTTTATAAATAAAGTTTCATGTTATTGAAACGGCCTTTTGGATACAGGTGGTCAAACGCCTGGGCCAATCAATCCCTGGGGGGTGGATGATTGTTGGCCCAATCCGAACAGCCTTCTGATGTGTATATAAATCTGTTAATTATTTAATAAAGTAGTTCTTTTAGCACTCTGAAAAGACTCATCTCTTCACTCCGCTAGCGGTCAAACAGCAACAGAGGTTCAATATCAAACCATTTTTCCCCATGCCCTGCGGGCACTTTGTTTTGTTAAATAAACAGTTTTTTCACTTTCATCCAAGAAATTCCTTTCGTGGTGGGAGTGCCGAAGCCCTTTTCCTCTGGAGGAGATGTTCGTTCCAGAGCGTTTTCTCCTGGAATTGTCTCTAAAATGAGACAACAGTGAAAGCAAAAGAGGCCATGGGCACAAGCTGAAACATAGGAGATTCCCTCTGAACATCAGGAAATATCCAGTGACTGAGCACTGGAACAAGTTTCCCAGGGATGTGGTAGAGTCTCCCTCTTTGGAGATATTTAAAAGCCATCTGGACATAGTCCTGATAACTGGTCTAGGTGGTCCTTCCTGAGCAAGGGGGCTGGACAAGATGACCTCCAGAGGTCCCTTCCAACCTCAACCATTCTGTGATTCTGTGATGCCGTGAATTCAACTATTTAAATATCCTGGCATTTCCTTCCCATAAACCATCTAGCACCAGTATGTCAAATGTAAACCAGACTTCCATTTGGAAGTCTGAGCCATACAGCAGCTCCAGTTGAAAGTCAGGGGTATTACTTATATAGGTGAGGCAAGTCCTTACCTGTGCATTTCTTCCATTCCAGTACAAAAGTGCTTTAAATGTCTTGTTCTGTGTCTGTTGTGTCCAAGCTACTGTCTCAAATGGGAGATAGGACTGTTAGCAACAGTCATCTGTAGTTTACCTTTACTATTTTTAAATTTCTTATTGGAATACAGAAGTAGCACTCCCATAGCTCGTGTTGACCGCAACTGTGACTCAGCAACCTTTGAATTATCTCAATGGTTGTTGCCACTACACTGAAATTCATTTCTGAAATCTCAGATCCTGAATTCAGGGCCATGTCAAACACTGCACACAAGCATACCTCTAGCAGGTCTTTGTATATATTCACATTTGTGGTGGTTTAGCCTTGGCTAACAGTGAAACTCCCACTCAGCCATTCACACCCTCCCTGCTGCAGTGGGTCAGATGAAGAAAATAGGAAGAACAGGAGCAAGAAAGATTGTAGGCCAAGATAATGACAGGAGATTGCTTACCAATCATCGTTGCAGCAAAACAGATTCAACTTAGGTAAAATGAATTAATCACCAATTAAAATAAAAATGTAATTACTAATTCAGGTAACAGGAAGCAAAATAACAAATATTAAAATACTTTTCCTCCTTTCCCAGGCTCATGCCTTCATTCCAGACTCATCTTTCCCCCCCCCCGCTATTGACACAGGTTACATGCAGCCCCTTCAGTGAGGCAATGAACAGCTCAAGGGTGTAAAGGTGTTATTGTCAGTACATAAGAAAATCTCTCTGCCATTCCTTCCTTCTCACACTTCTCTGGTATGGATTCTCCATGGGCTGCAGTTCCTTCACGAAATATCCAACTGCTCCAGCATGGTCTGTTACATAAGCTGCTATGTGAATATTGATTCTGGCACCATGGAGCACCTCCTCCTCCACCTTCTTCTCTGACCTCTGTTCATACTGCTGATTTTCACTCTCTTTTCCCACCTACCCTTATGCATGTCTGGTGGGTTTTGCCCTGTCTTAAGTATGTTTTCACAGAGGCACCATCAACTTTGTTGATTGGCTCAGCTTTGGCCTGCATTGGGTCCATTAGTAAGCCAGCTGGAACCAGCTGTGTCCAGCACAGGGCAGCACTTTACCCACTACCAAAACCTTATGAATCAAAGGACAAACAAATAATGCAGATGTCATAGTGGGAGTCTACTATAGACCTCCTAGCCCGGACGATGATGCCAATGAATTCTTCTTTGAGGAACTAAGGGATGGTTCCAGGTCAACTGCCCTTGTCCTTATGGGGGACTTTAACTTGCCAGAAATTAACTGGGAGCATCACACATCTGGTACAACCCAGGCCAGAAGATTCCTAAGAAACCTGGATGACAACTTTATGGAACAGGTCCTAAGGAAGCCAACTCAGAAAGATGCCCTCCTTGACCTACTGCTTGTCAACAGCATGGATCTCATGAGCGAAGTGGAGATTGGTGGCCATCTTGGCCACAGCGACCACAAAGAAATCCAGTTTAAAATCTCTGATGACAGGAGAAAAGGTCTGGCAAAACCTCAACTCTGGACATGAGGAGAGAAGACTTCAGGCTGCTCAGGGAATTAGTGAATAAGGTCCCCTGGGAAAATGTTTTTGCAGGTGCTGGGGTCTGTCAGTGCTGGTCACTTTTTAAACACCACCTGTTAAGGGCACAGAAGCAGGCAATTACCAAATGTTAGAAGTCAAGCAGGCAAGGCAGAAGGCCAGCTTGGCTGAACAGGGATCTTCTCTTGGAAATAAGGCCAGAAAGGAAGGTGTATGGCCAGTGGAAGCAAGGTCAGGGGGCATGGAAAGAATACAGAGATGCTGCTCACCACTGTAAGGAGAAAATCTGTATGGTCAAAGCTCAACTGGAGTTGAAGCTGTCAGAACTGTGGGGGACAATAAAAGTTTTTTCAAAAATATTAATGGCAATAGGCAGTGTAAAAATAACATCAGCCATTACAGGATTTGGATGGTCACCTCACAAACAGGGACATGGACAAGGCAGAGGTGTTTAGTGCATTCTTTACCTCCATCTTCAACACTGATGATGGGCCAAGGGGGTCTCAGTGCCCTGAGCTGGAGGACCATGACTGTGAGAATGATCAACTCCCAGTCGACCCTGAAATTGTATGAGATCTGCTGCTCCAGCTGGATCCCTACAAATCTATGTGGCCTGATGGGATTCATCCAAGAATCCTCAAAGAGCTGGCTGATGTCACTGCAAAACCTCTCAATGATTTTTGAGCAGTTTGGGAATCCAGACAGGTCCCAGATGACTGGAAGCTGGCAAATGTTGTCCTGATTTTCAAGAAGGACGAGAAAGACATCCCTGGAAACTACAAGCCTTTTAGTCTCACTTCGGTGCCTGGTAAAGTTACAGAGAAGATTATTTTGGGAGGTATTGAAAAACACCTGAAAGACAATGCAGTCATTGGTCAAAGCCAGCACAGTGTCATGAGAGGAAAGTCCTGCTTGTAAAACCTTTTTTCCTTTTATGATGAGATAACCCAGCTAGCTGATCAAGGGAAGCCACTTGATGCAATCTTTTTGGAGTTCAGCCCAGCTTTTGATACTGTCTCCCACAAGATCCTTCTGAACAAAATGTCCAGCCCATAGCTGGATAAACACATCATGCAATGGGTGAGCAACTGGCTCATGGGCCGGGCACAAAGGATTATAGTGAATGGGGTGACATCAGACTGGTGACCTGTCCCTATTGGGGTTCTGCAGGGTTCCATCCTAGTCCCTGTGCTCTTCAACATCTGCATAAATTACTTGGGTGCAGGACTGGAAGGAATACTAAACAAGTTCGCAGATGATACAAAACTGGAGGAGGTCTTGACTCTCTCAAAGGCAGAGAGGTCCTGCAGGGAGACCTTGACAAATTAGAGGACTGGGCAATCACCAACTATATGAAGTTCAACAAGGGAAAGTGCCAGATTCTGCACCTGGGATGGGGCAACCCTGGATGTACGGACAGACTGGGGAATGAGAAGATGGAAAGCAGTGCCACAGAAAGGGACCTGAGGGTCCTGGTCAATGCAAAGTTGAGCATGAGTCAGCTGTGTGCCCTAGCAGCCAGGAGGACCAACCATGTCCTAGGGTGCATCAAGCACAGCATTGCCAGCTGGTCAAAGGAGGTGATTGTCCCACTCTGCTCTTCATTGATGTGGCCTTACCTTAAATACTGTGTGCAGTTTTGGGCACCACAATATAAGAAAGATATTAAGCTATTATAAAGCATCCAGAGTTGGGCAACAAAGATGGTGAAGGGCATTGAGGGGAAGACATATGAGGAGTGGCTGAGGTCACTTGGTCTGTTCAACCTGCAGAAGAGGAGACTGAGGAGGGACCTCATCACAGTCTACAGCTTCCTTGTGAGGGGAAGAGGAGGGGCAGACACTGATCTCTTCTCTGTGGTGCACAGTGACAGGACTCAAGGGAATGGCCAGAAGCTGTGTCAGAGAATGTTTAGGTTGGATATGAGAAAAAGGTTCTTCACCCAGAGTGGTTGGACACTGGAACAGGCTCCCCAGGGAAGTGGTCACAGCACCAAGCCTGACAGAGTTCAAGAAGTATTTGGACAATACTCTTAGGCACATGGTATGACTCTTGGGGATGGTCCTGTGCAGGGCCAGGAGTTGGGCTCGATGATCCTTATGGGTCCCATTCAACTCATCATATCCTGAGATTCTGGGAATACAATGTGACACAAGTAAAAAAGTTGCATGACCTTTCAAATTAAGAAAGAATGAGGAAAAGTGATCTGTAGCATAAATTCAGCATACACTTTGTCAAGAAGTCAAGAACGAGAAGTGTCTATCCAATTAGATGTGACTGATGGAGAGGGGGTAAAATCGATATGTCTGAACAGAAAAAGCAAACACAGTTGTCAGCTGATTCTAAAGGAGAAAAGCTAAATAACATTTCCCAGCTTGAGTTATCAGAAAAGAGAAGGAAACATTTGTGATTCTTAGATTCCCTTTTCTCTGAATGTCTTCTTAAAAGAGAATTATTGCATGTAAGTTAAAACATTTGTTCTTAGTTTTTAAATAAAATTAGAAATATTAATAAAACTGGAAATAATAAAGATTGCTCCTAATGATTCAAGCTATAGTATTAAGCCCTTTATCTCATGTTAAAACATGATAGACTTATGAATACTGTAAGATAAAATTTATACAAGTATACAGTTATATACCAAACTTCTCAAATATATACTAAGCATGCTTCATAACTCTGGCAGAAATCTTAGTTCAGAAATATAGTGTTTAAAAAATGTAATGCAGCTTAATGCATGCTTTTGATTGTTTGTTTTTCTTACATGTAGCTCTTTTATCCTCTTCCCCACCCCCAAAGCATTAACTTCTGAGGTCTAGTACATACATGAGAATCTTTATATCCGTTAAAATATACAAGCAACTATATGGGTCAAGCTTTCCCCCATATACATTTCAGAAGAAAATCTGGCCAAACTGCATCCTAAACCCTGCAAAATAAGAATATAAACAGAAATAAAAAGTAAAAGGGAAGATTTCTGCATGCTAGAGAACAGCAAAATTGCATTAAACATGATAGAAAAAGAAATGCTGGTGTTTTATATATAAATTTTTTAATTACTATTATATTAACCATAGTCCATTGTGATAAAAATATTAGGGAGACATATGGTCTTGCTTTCAAAATGTCTATTTTCCCATCAAAAAATTTACATAAAAACCTTCAAAGTTGGCAGGTTTTGCACAAAAAGTCATGTAGGTAACAGTTGGTTCATGAATTCCCAATTTTTTCAAAGAAAATTTCTTCATTTTCTATTGGATGAACAACTCTTTTCTGAAAAGTATATATCTGATTGTGGTGGTTTTGTACAGAAAACAGACAGTACTAAGTTTTTCACCTTGTAAATATCACACAGTCATTCTAGCTCCCTACTCTCTGCATTTCATCTATTTAGAATGCCTGGGATTTGGAAATTTATTTCAGTGAAATCTTTGCACACCTGAATTGATTTAGGGGATGAACAAAGATCTTCAAATCTTCAAAACTACTTTATATAGGTACTGCTGGGATGGAATAAATAAAGCAGATCCACATTATTTTCATTAGCATCCAATGAAAGGACAAAATGCAATAGGCACAAATTGAACTGCAGGAAATTCTGCTTAAACATAAGAAAATTATTTTTTTTCTTTTTTTTTACTCTAGGGGTGGTCGAACACTGAAACAGTGTGCCCAGTAAGTTTGTAGAGTCTCCACCTTTAGAGAAATTCAAAACCCAACTGTACATGGGCATGGGCAACCTTCTCTAGCTGACGCTGCTTCACGCTGCAGGTGTGGGGGGGGTCGGTGTGTGTGGACTAGACAATTGCCAGAGGTGCCTTTTAACTAAATGACATTTTCTCTTTTTCAGTTTGTGCCCATTGCTCATTGTCCTGTTACTGGGCAATGCTGAGAAGAGTCTGGCTTTGTCTTTACTCCCTTCCATCAGGTATTTATACACATTGATAAGATCCCTGTGTTCTAGGAGTACAGATCTCTAGCTCAGCCACACCCATGCCTGTGACTGGTATGGATCTGATTGATCTGGACCCCAAATTATGGATTTGCTTTTCGTCTTGAACTTGGACCTGTCTTGCCCCTAGGGATCTATCCAATGATCGATGGACTGCGTCTGACCCTGGTTGTCCTCACCAGATCTGAGTCTGATTTGTGGACTGACTTCCTGGCTGGATCTTGGACCTGTGTCATCACCACAAATTTGTCTGATGATCTGGACTCTCAGTTGAATCTGACTACCATCTCCGGATCTGCCCTGCTCACTTCACTTGGATACTGCAGGACTAGGCCCAGGCTGGTGGGGTACCTGCCGTGTATACCATGATACTCAATTCCCAACTACCCATTCCTTAGGGAGAAGCCAGCCCTTGCTGCCCCCTGACAGGAAGACAGTTTTGAAAGCCTTGCTAAAGTCAATATAGACATAATCCACTGCTCTTTCTTCATCCATGGAGCCATTCACCTCATTGTAGAAGACTATTGGGTTGGTCAAGCATGATTTCCCCTTTGTAAATACATGCTGACAACTCCCAATAATCTTCTTGTCCTTCATAGGTGGGCTTTGGCTTTCCTAACACTATCCCTGCACACTCAGTCTATATACATAGAGTCTATAGACAGACTCTATATTCCTCCTGGGTTCCCTGACCTTGCTTCCACCTCTTGTATACTTTCTTTATATGTTTGAGATTTTTCAGGAGCTCCTTGTTCATCCATGCAGGCCTCCTTCCACCTTTGCTTGACTTCCTGCATGTTGGGATGGACCATTGTTTAACTTTGAGAAGGTGATCCTTGAAAAATAAACCAGCTCTTCTGGACCCCTTTGCCCTGTAGGACTGTCTCTCATGGGATTATTCCAAGCAGAACCCAGAAGAGGCCCAAATCTTCTCTCCTTGAGTCCAGGGGTTTGATGCATCAGTTCTTGCCGGGAGTAGGACATCAACAGAAAGCTGAACCTAATCACAAGTTCTTCTATCATTTTTTTATATGTGCTGAATAAAGAGATGAAAATGAACAGCAGAATTTGAAATTCAAAGCTCCTATTACTTTTTTTTCATCTTGTGAGAAAATAACCCAAGACCACCAAGAAATGTCTGTTCTGAAGAATTGAATCATATTTTACTTCTTTATTATTTTCTTACATTTATGAGTTTTAGGTATGTCTACTGATATCAGACTCCAGTGATATCAACTGCTGAACTGACAAACCTTTATTTTTCCCAAGAGAAGTTAAAAAATTTCCATTAGAGATTCAACTTTGCCACATAAATGAGGACAGGTAAGGTTCCAAGAACTAGAAAAATGAAAAAGTAGTTTCATATAACACTATACCTCTGTTTCTGCTGCATGGGTTGCTGTCTCATAGCCATATATTGCATGTCCTCTTGTAGCCGATTAAGGGGAGAATCTGGTTTGACACGAATCCCATAATAATGGTATTTAGAGTTCCCCCTTCATGAAAGAACAAAAATAACATTGTTTCTTTTGTATATACATCACATGTTAAAATTTGCCTTGACTGAAAAACATAAAAGTTAGGCTTGTCTTTCCTCTCACTCTGGTATAAAACTGATATAACTCCACCAGCTTCTGAAAATCAGTTCACTTAAACTATTTTTTCCAGCACTTTATTGTTGGGCTTCATTTAAATAGAATAAGATAAATAAAAAACCAAATAAATTACTTATGCAGTCATGGTGAGTAAAGCAATTCCATAAATGGGGTATGCTTGTGAGTGAGGGTTTGTGACTGTTTCACTAATCAACTTCAGTCCTGGTCAACTGGAAAGAAAGAACAGAATTGGGCTATCTGTGTTCATGTTTATGAGAGTGTCTATATGGGTACTGGTAAAGGCATTGCCCTGTGTTAACTTCTGTGGTTAGCTGTGTTAGTGTCATGTGTGTTTGTCTGCATCTTTGGAACACATGTTCAGTTTCACTACTAGCTGGACCTGCAAATGGAAACAGCAGTAGCTGCATCCTTTGGACTGAGATGGAAGATATCTGGGTCATAAGAGTACACAGAATCTGGCTATAGCAGACCAGGAGTCCCCTGAGTCCTGAAGTCTGCTGGATTTGGCAACTTCCTTAACAGAAAGGTTTTAAATATTTTTATTTGCTTATTTCCTTGCTTGTTTTTAACATATGAGCTTCATGTTCACGATTATTACTGATATTTTCTGTTAAACTTTATGATTTTATTAACGCAAACCTGGTTCCCAGTCTTCTGGTCCGTAATCCCATGAAGATTGACCGTATGAGTTTTCCAAAGGAGGCAGCATTGACTGGATCTAACTTGTGCTCCTGACAATGGCGTAAGTAATGGTTGTAAAGGGTACTTCTGGGGAGACTCACTCCTTCTGCAGTTTCATAGTTGTCTAAAAGCCATTGGAGCTATGTCAAATATGAAAGAGTGAACATATGTAAATTCAGTATTTACTAAAAAACCCCACTTAATTGTACAACACAGAACTCTGATATTTTTTAGACCACTCTTAAGACCTGTTTAATACAATGACTTTGTTTTACAAGCAAATATAATCTCTTGAAATCTCTTTCAATGCTAGATATGCCATGATGCCTTAGTTTTGGATTTTTTTTAGGTTTACAAGGAAATAACAAGACTCATGGCTCTTGTGAGCTCAGATAGCTCTACTTCTAAAAATATTTCAGATTCAGTACCATACATTAACATTTTATTATGTTATTTGTGCTTTGAAGAAAGATTGCTGGAACTCCCAGGAAATAAAATAATCAATGTAATTTATATTAATTGCATGAAAAAAAACCCTAATAGAACTAAGTTAATACATTTTTAATTCTGGAATTATATGCTATTTCTCTTCACATGGAATTAAAAAAATACAAGTGAAAAAACCTCAGTATTACATTTAACTGAATAGGGTTTTTTGTCTTCTAAATACAAAGAAGAAACTATCAAATATAAGGTAAAAAGCAATCTAGATGGCATGAAAAATAACTTGTATAGCTATAAAGCATCATGGCTCCAATCCCTTTCTGTTGTAGCCTGATGGCTTTTGACTTCTAAGAGGAACAGAATTAACATTCTTTTTTTTCCTGTGTTATTTATTAGAGAATTTTTGTGAGCAATTTTGGAAGCATTTAGGCAAAGTTTCTAATACATTGCTATACCTTTGTATAGAACAAATAGTAACTAACATCGATTACAGAATATTCTGAGTTGGAAGTGACCCACTAGGATCAAGTCTAACTCTTAAGTAAATGGCCCATATAGGGATTGAACCCATAACCTTGGTGTTTTTAGCACCATGCTCTAACCAACTGAGCTAATCTCAGGGTCATGCACACAAACCTCAAGTAAAATGGTCATTTTAATGACATTTACCAGTATAAGAGAACAAAACAGTAAAATGGAAATATTTTGATAGGTTTTATTTATCAGCAGTCCTGACTAATGGGGGAGGTCCCACTTGACTAGAAGTTAGCAAACCTATGAGGAGGGCCAGAAGGAGGATCCAGGGAAATACAGGCTTGTCAGTTTGACTTCAGCGCCAGGGAACGTTATGGAGCAGATCATCTTGAGAGCCATCACATGGTACATACAGGACATCCAGGGGATCAGGCCCAGGTAGAATTGGTTTAGGAAAGGCAGGTCCTGCTTGACTAACTTGGTGTCCTTCTATGACAAGGTGGCGCACTTAGTGGATGAGGGAAAGGCTGTGGATGTTGTCTACCTGAACCTTAGTAAGGCCTTTGACAGTGTTTTCCAGTGCATTCTCCTGAAGAAGCTGGCTGCTCATGGCTTGGACGGGCATACTGTTTGCTGGGTAAAAAACTGGCTGGGCCAAAAGAGTGGTGGTGAATGGAATTGCATCCAGTTGGTGGCTGATAACAAGTGGTGTTCTCCAGGGCTCAGTATTGGGGCCAGTTCTGATTAATATCTCAATCAATTATCTGGACCAGGGGATTGAGGGCACCCTCAGTAAGTCTGCAGATGACACCAAGTTGGGTGGGAGTGTTGATCAGCTGGAGAGTAGGAAGGCTCTACAGAGCTTGTATGAGGTTCAACAAGGCAAAGTGCCTGGTCCTGCACTTGGATCACAACAACCCCATGCAGCACTACAGGCTTGGGGAAGAGTGGCTGGAAAACTGCTGGTCAGAAAAGGATCTGGGCGTGCTGGTTGACAGCTGACTGAACATGAGCTAGTGTGTGCCCAGGCGGCCAAAAAGGCTGATAGCATCCTGGCTTGTATCAGCAATAGTGTGGCCAGCAGGGCTAGGAAAGTGATTGCCCCCCTGTAGTCGGCAGCTGTGAGGCCGAACCTCAACTCCTGTGTTCAGTTTTGGGCCACTCATTACAAGAAAGACACTGAGGCACTAGAGCATGTCCAAAGAAGAGCAATGAAGCTGGTGAAAGGTCTGGAGCACAAGTCCTATGAGGAGCAGCTGTGGGAAACTGGGGTGGTTTAGCCTGGAGAAAAGGAGGCTCAACGGGGACCTTATCACTCTACAACTACCTGAAAAGAGCCTATAGTGATGTAGGTATCAGTCTCCTCATAAGTAACAAGCAATAGGACAAGAATAAATGGAAATATAGGAAAATTTTCTTCAATTAAAGGGTTCTCAAGCATTGGAACAGGCTGCCCAGTGAAGTGGTTGAGTCACCAACCCTGGAGGTGTTTAAAAGACATGTAGCTGTGGCACTTAGGGACATGGTTTAGTTGTGGACTTGGCAGTGTTAGGTTATCAGTTGGACTTGATGATCTTAGAGGTCTTTTCCAACCTAAATGATCCTATGATTCTATATTTCACTTATGTGGTTTCAGATTTTTGGGGATACTATCATTTTACTTAGCTTACACTCTCCTTCCCCCATGGTTTCATATCCTTGGAATTTCCACTTAATTTCCACTTGAATAATTTCCAAATTTTGTTTTCATCTTGTATTTACTAATTACTTAAGAAAGTAATCATACAAAAATGAATTTGAATGAACATTCAAATTTTCCAGGTTCACAATACTTACAAAAAGTCTGGATTTAGTTTGAGCATCCAATAAATCCCCAAACTATGGATTTGGTTTTGGCATTTGGAACAAAGTTTTATTCCAGTATGCTGGACCCCCACACGGTTGTTTAATCCATTTCAATTTAGCCCACCAAAGCACTTAATATGACCAAGATGCGTGTTTAAAGTACAGTAAAATATATAATTATGTGACATCGAATATGCTACTCTGTAGGGCTACTTACTAATAGATCACTGAACAAATTCTGTTCTAGTAATGTTCAGTATAACTTGTCATTTACAGAACAAGAATATCAATATTTTGGTGCCCATTATCTTGAAATATGTTTCCACTCTTACCCTTCTTTATTGCAGAACAATTAGTAAAAATTAGATCATAATGAATATATTTGACATACAGTTCTGTTTAAGTCAGTTGTGAACAATTAACTGAACAAAATACATGAAAAATGAAAAAAAAATTAGGAAAACATTTACTTGAGACCTTTCAAAGACCATCTTCATGTTTACTTTCTTACAGAAAACATCACCAGAACTATAATGCTTAGGTTTCTAAACAAGAGCTCTGTGTAAAGATGTAGGAGCATGATCTAGCTGTTTGCAAGATGGATGTGGATAATGTTGCACTTTAAATAAACATTAAAAAGTGCAGTTCATCATCCTGATATCAACTTTTAGGTATAAATGCTGTCTTAACATTCACAATTTTTTTAACTTGAGCATTCACAATTCGGAAACAAAGCCTAGAAAAAATTATTATAAACTTTTACCTTATATGAGTGTATTATCAAAACCATTTCACTATATCTTAATTATATCCTTCAAACTTACCATTTAAGCTATACTAATTAGTTTATGGAATATGAGCAATTTGTTTTACCTCACAAAGAAAAAATTATTGACAAAACCCCCAAATTATTTCCATTTTAACTTCTAAATATAGTATTAGACTTTTTTCCAGATTAATTATAATTTTTTAGGATTAATTTCAGTGCATTTTACTAATGATCTGTATTTGACAGATATTCTTTCAAACACAGCTTGGCATTAGCCAACCATGGGAAAGCAAAACCCAAGATAAGTACAAAGTAAGGATATTTGCTCCAGGGTGAAGATATTTCAATAAAAAAACCCAAAACTTGACATGATTATTTGACATGTTACAGCCTTCAAAGAAGAATGCCAATTGCTGAATGCCATGTAAAAAAGTAAATAATCTGCAGACATGATAACATTATTGCAAACAACCTTAAATACATTTTTGTATTTGCAAAAATCTAAGTCTAAAATTGAAATGTCTACACTTTATTTTTGACTTGTTGATTTATAATATTAATAACATTGGAATGGTATGAAATGGTTTATTCAGAATGGGTGATTTGACTGCAACTTCAATGAAACTCCAATATTTAAAAAACATTAGATTATAAATTAGTTAACTCAATCACAAACAGAAAGAAATCAGGAAAGGAAATAAAATAAAGGAAAAAAATCATTAAAATAAACAGGTATTAATTAAGGCAACAAAATGCCAGCTTAAGGAAGAAAATAGGATGAAAACCATATTTACTGTCCTTATTTGAGTCATAATTCAATAAAAGTTTCTAAAAAAGGGAAAATATCCAGTAAATGTGATATGGGTTCCATTAATTTCTTCCAAAATGAGTAAAGCTAGGAAAGAATATTTATTACGGCAAGATGCCTGGAGGGTTTTTTTTCCACAGAATCCACAATAGATCCCTCTATGTGTCTTTCAGTAGTTTTGAAAATACCTCAAAACAGTTAAGAAACATCAGGATAAGACTACCATAACAGACAAATGCAAATCTCATTATTAGAAAGATATTTTCATAAAATCATACAATAGTTTGGGTTGGAAGTGACCTTTAAATATCATCTAGTCCAATTCCCCTTCAATGATTAGGGACATTTTCAACTGGATCAGGTTGCAGAGACCCATCCAACCTGACCTTGAACACTTCCAGAGATGGGGCAGCCACAACTTCTCTGTGCAACCCGATTGTTCCAATGTCTCACCACCCTCATTGTAAAGAACTTCCTTATGTTCAATTTAAATCTATCCTCTTCCAGTTTAAAACCATTGCTCCTTGTGCTGTCACTATAGGCCCTGGTAAAAAGTCTCTCTCCATCTTTCTCATAAGCCTCCTTTAAGTACTGAAAAGCTGCAATAAGGTCTCCATGAAGCCTTCTCTAGGCTGAAAAACCTCAACTCTCTCTGCCTTTCTTCATAGGAAAGGTGTTCCAACCCTCTGATGATTTCTGTGGCCCTACTCAGACCCACTCTATCCCACTACCTAAGCTATTGATGAAGATATTAAATGGTGATGGTCCTAGTACAGGCCCTTGAGGGACACAACTCATTACTGATCCTCATTTGGACATTGAGCTGTTTGCTGTAATGCTTTGGATGCGGCCATCCAGCCAGTTTCTTATCCATCTAAGAGCCCACCCATCAAACCCATATCTCTCAAATTTAGCAGCAGGAATGGTGTGGGGGGCTGTATCGAAGGCCTTACAGATGTCTAGATTGGTGACATTCTTAGCTCTCCCCTTGTCCACCAAATCAGACACTCCATTGTACAAGGCCAATAGATTAGTTAGGCATGATTTGTCCTTGCTGAAGCCATGTTGGCTGTCTCTTATAATCTCCCTGTGCTCCATATGTTTCGTCTTCTTCCAGGAGGATCTGTTTGTCAGGTGTTGAGTACCTTTGGAATTTCTTCCCATTCCTGTTACTAAGCAACAAATAGTTGGGTGTTTTAGAGCCATCAAGTCTTTTGTAAAAGACAAAAGGTGTGCTTGGGAGGGCACGGTAAGGGAAGAGCTGGCCCTGGGAACACTCTCTCGTGGTTCGGACGCTGAGGGGAGAGGCTGCTTTATTTTCTGCTCTTCGCCTTGGACCAGAGCGAATCCAACTGTGCCCTGTTTTTTCTCTTCTCCTGGCTGGGTGAGCTTTGATTCAACCTTTCTCCTCACGGGGAAGGGCACGTTTTCCCCTGGGCTGCGTTCCCTCGCGGCTGCTGCCGGGAGAGTCCCGCGGCCTCTGCTGCCTGCCCCCGCCCTCTGCCGCACGAGACCGCGGCGTCTGCTGTGACTGCAGAAATCCTCGCTGCCTCGCTAGCCGGGGAGAGAGAGAGAGCCGGCGCCCGCCCCTGCTGCCCTGCTTTCTCGCTGCTCCGAGCTGTTTCGCTGTCCTGCGTGTTTCTCAGCCTGCTCGCCATCGCTGGCTGCCGGATGCTAACCTGACCCTGCGCCACAGCGCCACCTGCAGCCACTCGGGAGTCATCGCACCTGCCCTGCCCGGCCGGGAGCTCAACAGCGCCCCTGCTGCTTGCAACCGTGATTACACCACACGGGAGAAGGCTCAGCAGCTCACAAGTTATCTGCTATTTGGTTTTCTGGTTCTAGTTGTGGTTGCTATTATTGTTATTGTTTGTTTATAGATACTAGTAAAGAACTGATATTCCTTTTTTCCCATACCTTGGCCTGAAAGCCCTTGATTTACAAAATTAAATAATTCGGAGGGAGGGAAAAAAATCACATTCTCTGTTCTAAGGGAGGGTTCAACCTCTCTTGGCAGACACCTGTCTTTCAAACCAAGACACTGTTCCATGATCTTTTAACTAGTGCATTACACAGGAAATAGGGGAATACAGTTTTCTGATGTAGAAAACCTTGTCCTTTAATTCTTATTGTTTTCATTATAAAGATTCTGGATTTCCTTGTCAGATTCAAGGGAGATTTAGCAATTCTTTGTATATATGGTTTAATACATATTTTTGGCATTTTGCAAAAGAAATTATCACCCATGTAATTGTGATGCTAAAATAATTTTAGCATATTTCTAGGTTGTCTTAACATGGAAACAGTTATTTTTAAAACATCCAAAATTATCTAAATGTCTTTCTTCACATTTTACAGAATTCAATTTCCTTCACCCAATTTTAGCTTTTTCTAAGAAAACTAAAATCTCTTCAAAGAAATTGTACTGGCTCCCACTGTCTTTTTCTACCATGATGATAAACTTTTACAAAAAAATTTTGGTTTTCACCTCCATATTACCACATTCTTGTATGTGGGGGGGGGGGAGATGTCAACAAATCAAAATAAGTGTATAGACTCCCCAATATACTCATACATTCATATCACAGTCACTATTTACTTTCCTGTGGTAAAGGAATACAAGAATCTGAAAAAATATGTAAGTTTATGTTTGTTAGTAAGGCTGAGAAACAAAAAGTATGCAGTATGTATAGAAATTTAGCAGCAATCAAAAATACAAAACTATTAATATCAGCTGAAGAAAAACCATTTTGTTTACACATTTCAAGAACGACTAGCACTATTTAAAAACAAACTGAAGATTAAACTTTGAGCCTTACTCCTTTACCTAAAAGTTATATTTAACAGCTTTACCACTATATTTGCAACCATCTTTTTATGCAAACATCTTCAGCCTTTTATTATGGAAAATTCCTAACTACAGGATTTGCAAAGACAGAACAAAGCAAAAGGCAGAAGAAGAAAACATATTAGACACTAACAGATTGGTTAAATTTTTCAATCTCATGAGATGGATCTGCAGAATTGTTATAATAAACTAATTGAGAATAATAGAAATATTTGAAAAGAAATCTAAAGTATATTTTTTATTCAAAGTGTGGGCACTGCTTCTTTCCCACTTTACCTGCTCTTAAATTATTATATCAGGTACACAAATTATAGAAAATTATTTTTAAATGTCAAACCCAGACTATCAAAGAATTATTTGGTTTTTATTTCTACATTTACATTGGGACCTGCAAAATAGACAAATATGTTAAGCTGCATTAACACAATACAGAACCTAGAAAAGAAATGCACTCTACAGTGTGTCATGACACTTAGCCTGACAAAATATAGTGACATAAGATGTAGATTACAAGCAACTAAAATGGAAAGATTACAAGCAAAAAGTAGCAATAAATTAAAACAAACATTTAAAGGCAGGCTAAGCATGCAGAACAAGATAGCGATTTAGCTTTAATGAAAGAAGAGACAACTTACATGGCTGTTGAGAAGAGAGCTTCTGTGAGTAGAAAGACCATCAGACTTTTGAAGTGTCTCAATTGCCATTTCAATCTGATAATAGATGTCATTAGAAAATGACTCAAGACAGTATAAAAGACTAATAAAAAAATCCTGATAGATTGCTTTAAGTTCAACAGAAATATCTAGTTCGGTCACAGCTAAGGGATGTTTTCTACTTTTATATGCCTCATCCTGAAGTCCTCATGAAGGCAAACCGCCTAGTGAAGTCAGGGAGGCATTTTGCTTACATATATACTGCAGGATCCTACTTTCAAAGTCCAATTTACCTTCGTCCCTACTCATGGAATAAGCGAAGTGGATTTACTAGTAAGCTACATTGCAAACAATAAAAATTACTGAACAATCAGTGTTTTGAATAAAAGAAAAAAATCCCAGAATAAAATCCTAAGAAAGCCCTCTGTTTCTTCCGCTAAGTATTTGAGAAAGAACTGTGCACACTCTGAGTGTGAATAAGAAACAAAATTTCTGCTCTCTGCAACCATGGAGTAAAATCTCAGTCATTCAGTAAGTTTTTTGCCATTAACTTAATTGTACAGGATATCACCCCCTACAGCCTGTTAGAGCATTCTTTGAATATTCAGAGCTCTCAAAGTAAATGAAAATTGGAGGTTTACACAGACAGCAAGATCCATACTTAAAAAAAAATTGGATGGGTTCAAAATAATACTTTTAAAGGAAAAAGTATTATAAACCACTAATTATACAGTAATATTACTCCTAATATAAATGAGCAAAGAAAACCATATCCATTCCTATTCTTGATTTCCATATGAATACATATTTTGATTAATTCAATAATGACAGCAATAAAAATAAAATTACAATCTAATTGTAGTTTAGATGCAGAGCTAGAATAGCAAAAACATAGAAAGTCATTGAGACAATGGGATGTACAGTAAAAGAAGGCACATAATGAGCCACATTAAATGGAAAAAACAGAAAAGCAATGGAAAAGCATCTGTACATTTAAAACCACTTATATCCACTGTTGACAGTTTTAAAATAAATCTTCCCTATCCTTCTTTAATTATTACACTATTATCCAAAGAGCTTATGCTGGTAAGTTGCACTACTAAAATGAGTTCACTCAATATACAGCACAAAACTGAGAAATTTTTCAGATTATATTTCACTTAGTGCATAAATAAAATGTGCTTTCCCCTTTTTATAAACTAATCACATAGTATTCTTACTGTAGGAATTCTCAACGAAAAAGGAAGTATTTCTTACAATTCTTTACTATTAGAAATATAAGCTTTTTGATAAAAGCAGACTAGGATCTGGTGAGTATGCAAGAAATATTGCAAAAATAATGTTTGAACACAATTTTTTTCTTGCTTCAGTAGAAACTACTATTAGGTCAAACTATTCAATCAAACAGAAAAGGTCATATTTAAAAGGATACTGTATGCTAAAACTAAAAAGGTTAAGATTTCATACTAAGATCAACTCACTATATAGTACAACCATAGGGTATCCCATTTTAACATAACAATACATAATTTAAATCATAATTCTGAATCTTACTTCACTCTGACTCTTTTCTACAGCAGTACTACAGGGCTGAAGTCCTGCCTCCTGCTGCTTGTTCAAGCTATTACACTACCCTCTCACTTCACTAAGTTTTTGTGACCTGTTCAAAGAACCAATTTTTAAAAATAGTAAATTATTAATATATATATAGACACACATATATATATTCATAGAATCATAAAATCATAGAATGGTTTGGGTTGGAAAGGACCTTAAGGATCATCCAGTTCCAACCCCTCCACCATGGGCAGGGACACTCTCCACTAGACCAGGTTGCTGAGAGCTGCAGCCAACCTGGCCTTGAAAGCTTCCAGGGATGGTGTATCCACAACTTCTCTGGGAAACCTGTGCCAGGGCCTCACCACTCTCACAGTAAAGAATTCTCCCTAATATCTAATCTAAACCTACTCTCATTTTGAAGCCATTCCCCCTTGTCCTGTCACTACATTCTCTTGTAAAAAGTCCCTCTCAACCTTTCTTGTTGGCTCTCTTCAGGTACTGGAAGACTGCAATAAGGTCTCCCCAAAGCCTTCTCTTCTCCAGGCTGAACAACTCCCAACTCTTTCATTCTTTCTTCAGAGGAGAGGTGCTTCAGCCCTCTGATCATCTTGGTGGCCTCCTGGGGGGGGGGTCTCACCAGGGTGGAGTAAAGGGGCAGAATCACCTCCCTTACCCTGCTGACTATGCTGCTTCTGTTGGAGCCCAGGATACCACTGGCTTTCTGGGCTGCAAGCACACATTGCCAGCTCATGTCCAGCCTCTCAACCACCAGCACCCCCAAGTCCTTCTCAGCAGTGCTGCTCTCGATCAGTTCATCCCCCAGTCTATATTAACACCAGGGTTTTCCCTTACCCAGGTGCAGCACCTTGCACTTGGCCTTATTAAATCTTATGATGTTCTCATGGGCCCAGAATTCAAACTTGTCCCGGTCCCTCTGGATGGCATCCCATCCTTCAGGTGTGTCAGCTGTACCACTCAGCTTGGTGTTGTCAGCATACCAATGTTGGAAAATATACCAGTTTAAAAAATTTGTATAACTTTAGTCAAAGGGTTCTGTTTGTCTTTACCCCAGGAAGAGGAACTTTAGGTTTCTTTCCAGGGCATTGTTCTGCCGGGTGAAGTCTAGTGGACACAGCATATCAGCAGACTGGGAGTAACCCAAAAGATAAAGGGCTATCAGAACATCAGCAGGACATCAATGGCTATCTACAAACATCTACCCCAGACGCCACCTCCAGCAGGCGTGAACACATCTGGTCAGGAAATGACTGATAGGAAAATTGAAGAATGAAAAATCTAATTAACATCAGAGGTGAGGAGATTCGGATCCAATAGGAAACTGAATACTGGGGGTTTGCTCAACTTTAGACCAATGAACACTGACCCAATACATTTCTATGTATTTTGACTGTATAAAATACCTGAAAAATCTAGTAAAGTCATGTATCATGGAATGATTCTCTCTGCACACCTGGGCTATGTGTAGATGAGATGATTTCTGTGGTACATTCTGGCCAGAACAGAATCCTGGCCAGATAATAAAGCAATGCCTTGACTCTCTAACACTAAAGATGTTGTTGGAGGGTTTTTGTTTTTCCCGCAGTTTCGGTGACAATTTGGCGACCACAAAGGGACGAATGCTGTTGATCACTCCACAGATACCGGGATCGTGAGGGCCTCCCCATCGCGCACAGAGATTTCATCCAGAGAGACCTCTCGGTCCCCGGAATCCGGTGAGTCCAACACAAGATCCCTGTGGTTTTGATTAAGGCATTACTTTGAGATAAAATACAAGGGTGGTGGTTTAATTAGATAATGAAAAAATCACTTGTGATGCATGCATGCTGTCCGGTTTCTGAGTTTGAGTCTCGGTTGCCTTGGTTATGAGTTTGAGTCTTGGTGCCTGGTTTTCGAGTTCGAGTCTTGGTATACCGGTTTCATGTGTTTCCAAGTTTGAGTCTTGGTTGTCTTGGTTCCGAGTTTGAGTCTCAGAGCCCGCTGTTCGAATTTTAGTCACAGCTGTCTCGGTGCCTGATTTCCAGTGATTCCGAGTTTGAGTCTCGGTTGTCTTGGTTCTGAGTTTGAGTGTCTGTGCCCAGCCGCCACGCGGTTTCGAGTTTGACTCTCGGTGCCTAGCTAAAAATGCAATTGCAAGGTATTTTGGAGTTAAAGTCTCCTACTTCGGTTAAATGCAATTGCAAAGTATTTTGGAGTTCAAGTCTCCTGCCTGAGTTATTGTGATAAGCTTTTTGTGAGCAGAGTTTTGCTCAAAAGCTTTTAAAATTTTTTTATTATGTGTGTGCATGTACGTGTGTGTGCAAATTACCTGTTAACTTGCATTTTGCCAGCATTTAAATCTATGCGATAACAGTAACTAGTTGAGTGTTTAAACATGTTTTGAATGCCTGTTTGTGTGTATGCTGTTTCTCTGTGTGTGCTAATAAGTATAAAACATAACTTTTAAATGTCTGATTTTAGTGTGTGGCAATTGAGTATTGTTTTAGATGCTTTTGGGTGTGTTTGCTTGGCTGAGCTGTTTCAGGCAGCCAGAAGAGTTGCCTTAGAGATGTCAAAACCAAGCTCTGCCTGCTTGCAGAGAAGGGCAACAGAACTGGTTATGTTGCAAAATAAAACTAGCTAGCAGAAAATATAAGAATTTCCAAAGGGGGGTGAAGTAGACAGGAATTCATCCTTCTCCCCTCTCTAACATGTGTTATCATTGTGCAAGTTTGTTTTAATATCATTAACAACTTTGAATGTTCAAGTGTATCCTCATCAGATAAAAAGCTAAATATGTCCAAATGTGAGACAAGGAAACACTCAAGCTACAGAAGCAAAAAAAACCTGCTGACTTCCCTAGCAACTGTGAGATCTACAGCCAGAGACTCCTCTCTTATGTGAATAAAATCAACTCCTGACAAAGAGGAACACGAAAGAACCATATTGGACAATATAATAAACAGTAAATCCGCTAACAGCTGCAATGAAACACAAAGATTCCAAAATGAAACACATTAAATGGTTTATTTTTTTGTATTTTCAGAACAGTGTTACCCACAGAGTTGTTCATGGGTCACTCAGCTACCTTAGCAGAACCTTGTAAATAATTGTAACAGGTATGCCTTCAGATGCAAGAAGGTAAGTAAGCCAGAAAGAAAAGAGTAGTACCTCTTTTTTTTAACACACGCACATAAAACAATGGCCATATTAATAATTAGCTTATAGACAAATCTAAATTTGCAACATTAAGATATAACCATGTGTAAATCAGACAAAAATAATTTTCTTTAAAATGAAAAGGTTTCAAAAGGGTAGCTCGCTAGCCTAACAAGGTGCTAACTGTTGTTGTTAAATGTATATTTGTTTGTCTACTGTTTGGGAATGCTAGGCCCCACAGAAAAAATACTGCCTTTGAGAAATCGCTAGAAATCATGGACCGACCTGCCAGAGCTCTGCAGCTTAAAGATGCTTTTAAATTTAAAATAGCAGTACCATTCATATGAATTCCAGTATGCTTTCCTCTTTCCTTTATGCTGTCTGCTAAAATTACCACCAAAAGGGGAGGGGGGAGAAGATAGTCTAATTAGATCACAAGCAGGGAAAACTAACAATACAAGAGTCCTAGTCAGTTACCATTTTATATGAATTCCAGTATGCTTTCCTCTTTCCTTTCTGCTCTGTTTGCTAAAAAATCCCACCAAAGGGGAGAAAGGTATCCTAATTAAATCACAAATGGGAAAACCTATTAATAGTCCTGATCACTGTCGTGGGCCATGAAGTTGGCTGCCAAAAAAACTGAAAAGATTAATGTCTCTGAGATACTTCGGGATGCCTGTGTGTGTGGTCTATGTGTGGGGAGGGGGCAGGTCAGGCCTTGCCCTGGTGAGACAATGAACTGCTCCTCACCCCACCCCCAGAGCATCCCAGCCCTGCAGTGGGGCCAGTCATGGACACAGCAGAAGCAGTGCTCCACAGAGCTCTAATCCCAGCCCTGCAGTGGTGCTCTCAGTCATGGACACAGCAGAGGCAATGCTCCATTCTCCCCATCCCTGACTCCAGAGAAACCCAGAAAACAAATCCCACTGGGGAGGGAAGGCCCAAGAAGGCCAAAGTAACTAACATTCCTCTTAAAATTTCTATATAACTGCTTTTCCACATAGTCTCTGTCTTTCTTCTTTTCCTTCAAAATATTTCTATATATTCTCTGTCTTTCTCTTCAAAATTTTTAACTAGTATTGGTTGAGTCAATAAATTATGTGGAAGTGACCTTAAAATTCAGGTCACTTCCAAAGGGGGGATTTATTGGAAAATATATCAGTTTAAAAAATTTGTATAACTTTAGTCAAAGGGTTCTGTTTGTCTTTACCCCGGGAAGAGGAATTTTAGGTTTCTTTCCAGGGCATTGTTCGGCCAGGTGAAGTCTGGTGGACACAGCATATCAGCAGACTGGGAGTAACCCAAAAGATAAAGGGCTATCAACAGAACATCAGTGGGACATCAGTGGCTATCTACCAAACATCTACCCCAGATGCCACCTCCAGCAGGGGTGAAGACATCTGGCCCGGGAAAAATTTATAAGAGAATTGAAGAATGAAAAATCTAGTTAACATCAGAGGTGAGGAGATTCGGATCCAATGAGAAACTGAATGTGATTCACAATGACAGTGTGGCTCTGGTAGGGCAAAGCTATTTAATAGATTATGTAAAACATTTAGGTCAAAAATTACAATCAATACGCACTACCGTTGTTAATTGTAAACCCCCACCACCTGATAAACCCTTTCATAATATGAATCCCGGGGATTGGGTTTATGTTAAGTCTCTTTCAGGGAATCCACTCCAGGAAAAGTGGGAAGGACCTTATCAAACGTTGCTGGTGACTCATACAGCAATTAAAGTACAGGGAAAATCGACTTGAATCCATTATACCAGGACCAAACTTGCACCAAGACCAGAGTGGGAGACAAGAAGAACAGGACCTCTGCGCCTTCAAATATGAAAAATCAATACAACATGATCTGGACCATGCTAGTGACACTGGTAATTGGGGCAGGTGCATGAGACCAAAATGCATACCTTTGATTAATGGACAGTTATAAATACAAGCTGCTGCAGTTATGTTGATTTGAATAAACGAATAGAAACAGATTTGCAGACAATTTTGGACAAAATGCAAACATTGCATCAGATCACTTTAGATGACACTTCTTGAGGGTTTAAAGAGGTATGGGACAAACTTATAGCATGGTTACCCAAGTTAACCTGGCTTAAACAATTGTTTGTAATAGTTATTTGTATTGCTGCATTGTTACTTACTGTTTGTATTAGTAGTTATTGTTGTATGATATTATGTACTTGGAATTGCAATGCTTATGCTCAATGGCAAAAGTACAAACTTAGATATAAAATAGAGAAAGGTATTTACTTTCATGACATACAAGATTTGTAAAGAATTACAAATTACAAAAGAAAAGGGGGGGTTGAGAAAGAAGTGGTCAAATAGAAATGATTTAAGGTGAGCTAGAAATTATTAATTTAAGAGAACTAGAAGCTGGATAATAATAATAATAACTTTTGAACTGATTTAGAAGGCCAGAGATTGGATAATGATTTACTAAGATTTGCTTGCTGAAGACAATTTATTATTCGCTTAATGATTTTGTGCCTACCTAGTATCGGGGAGGATAGAGAGAAGAGAGCCAAATAATTGAGAAAAACTACTGAGTGTGACCGAACATCCTGCTCTCGGACCCCAGAACTGGTACAAGTTGGTTCTAAGGCTTGGACTTGGACCAAGAATCAAGGGAGCATGCACAAGAGAACAGGGTGAAGAGTTCATCATGAGGAAGACTACCGATTTTGCCCTCATTAATCATTTGAGACCCTTGCCCACAATTAATCTGTGACACTGTGCTTGCGCAAGCATATTTAAATGAACTATGAACTCATTATAATACGAAGCGGGGATAGGTAATGAATATGTATAGGGGCTTTGTCTAACTTTATGCATATGTAATCTGTAACCTAATATAAACCAAATGAAGTGCTGCTGATGGTGTGCATGCTTTTGGAGGGGCTACCCCCCATGCATCCCAGCTGGAATAAACGCATACCTACTTCATAACTATTTGAGTTGTGGAGTCAATTCCGCGCCTCAGAAACCCCAAATCTATTTGCACTTCAACCATCCTTGTTTCTTTGAGCTTTTGCCCCCTTCCACCACCAGGGCGCCTGTCCAGGGCTGAAGGCTGAACTCTAATTCAAATTCAAATTGTAGCTGACAGCTCAGAGAGGAGTGAATGTAGGTAACAGCTCTGGCCTGATGGCTTATCAGCTAAGATGTACAAGCATGCATTTCGAACCAGCACAGAAACTGCTGAATCACCCCATTAAGGACCTTCACCCTGGAGGGGTCTTTAGGGGTCTCCAAAGACCACCAGGACATACAGAGAATGCATGGTGCACATGCTAATGATATTAATGACTTCCGAGAAATTATTTGTATAACCACTCCTATCCTGGGGAATGTAATGAATATTCATGAATTTTACCTATAACACTGTGTCTTTGGGGGTACTGAGGTGTGTGTGTTTGGTGGAGAAAATTCCCCCACACCCAGTGCATCGAATAAAGCAAATACTCACTTCTCTGACTTGGTCTCTGAAGTGTCTCTGGGCTCGATTGGGGCAAATCAAAACTCATGGCCGCAGATCCAGAGATTTTAAAACCAGAGATCTTAATGATTACTATGATCAGCTTGTCTTATTTTTTTGAATAATGTAGGTCAAGAAGTGTTCATTGCCTCTAAAATTCACCCTTAATTATTTCATTAATATCATGAAGTATTACTGAACTAGAGCAGGTCTTCCAGAAAGACTTTTGATCTATATTTGAAATTAAAAGTATTCATCATAGTCTAGTGTAACTTGTTCCAATAGCAATTATTTTCATTATTAAAAATTTTCTGCAGTATTGCTTGTCTAAATTTTGATGAGTTGCCTTTAGAGCTTTACCTGTGTTGCGGGTTTGGTTTTTTCAGTGAATTTTCTCCCATTTGTTCCCTGATAAGGGGGACGCTGAGAGGAAAGGGCAGTTGATGCCTTATGGGGGGGGGATGAATGATGGGCAATTAAGATACAAAAGAACTGGCCACCGACCCTTGTATTCCACTGAAAGCTTCCAGCGAGGGAGGGTGGGGGTTGGGCACTGGTTTGCTGAGGGGGGAACCGGCTGGGTGGGCTG
Source organism: Lichenostomus cassidix (assembly GCF_008360975.1). Classification (NCBI taxonomy): domain Eukaryota; kingdom Metazoa; phylum Chordata; class Aves; order Passeriformes; family Meliphagidae; genus Lichenostomus; species Lichenostomus cassidix. The sequence goes on from NC_139510.1 coordinate 1,257,619, forward strand.
AGAGCGGGGCAGTGCAGGCGGTTTTTGGTGCTGGACCCTTGCTGCTGGGTAATTCTCCTTGCCGCCCATGGGTGAGCCCGCTACTTTCAGGAGCTGCCAGTTGACAGGGACTTTTCAGCACTCGCTATTGCTGGGAAGACCCTCACCATCTGCCTGGGTGCTTCAGGGGAAACCAGACCCTCCTACACAACTCATCCCTCTCTCCGGAGCTGCTGGTTTGACTGGAACCTCTGCTGTTGCCATCGCCAGGATACCATATCGTGCACATGAGTACCCGGGGAAAACCGAACTCTTCCCCCCCCTTCTCTCTCTCACCAAGGCCACCATTACCCCCCGGGGAGGCTCAGGGCTCGCATCGGCTACCCTCTGAAGCCGCCTGAGCCAACATCGCCCCCTGAAGCCGCGGGGGAGTCACCGCAGCCTCTCTGCCTTGACACGAACCAAACGCGCCCCCTGTCGGTTGTGGTAGTAACTACAACAAAGGGGAAATTGCTTAACGTGTGGGAAAAGGCTGTCATTGGGTGGGGTTTCTTTTTGTTGTTGTTGCTTGTTTTGTCTTGTTTTATATATATATATATATATAGTCTATTAAAGAACTGTTATTCTTTTTCCCATGTCTTTGCCTGAAAACCCTGTAATTTCAAAGTCATAATAATTTGGAGGGAGAGGGTCATCTTTCTATTCCAGGGGGGTTCTTGCCTTCCTTGGCAGACATCTGTCTTTTAAACCAGGACAATCTGCTACTGAAATATCTCTTTACCATCGGGTAACTTTTTCCCATGCAGGGACCTAACCATAGACAAAGCAGCTCTTAACCTTCTCTACCATGTAGTTAATGACTTAACTTGAAGGCAGATTTTCTAGACTATGAATCATTTTTCTGTCTCCTTTTGAAAACTTTTAGCTACTTTTGGGTTCTGTCTCATTCCAATTAATTTTATTTTTAAAAATCCCAAGCTTCTGATAGGCTTGAGCCCTCAGGCTTTCAAATTGTTCTATGTGAAACAGGCCCCTACATGTTGGGGAAGTAACAGCAACTTTAATGGCAAGTTATTCACATGCAGAATCTGTTCCTTCAATCTTTTAAGTTCAAAGTTAGGGCCAGGAACTTAGACTTTAGTTCTGGAAAAGATGTGCATGAACTTAAATTCACCTTCATTCAGAGTTTTTTAATCATATATCCCGAATTAAATAGCAATTATCCCAAATAGTGTTTGGTTTTTTTAAATTGTAGCCTCGACATTTTGGGAAAAATTATGAACATAGGTTGAACATTTGAAATTATATTGTGCACATATAGAGATTAATTAATTACATTCCTCACATTTCTAAGGACAATCAATCAGAAGTTACAGGCCTACTTACAACTGGAATGCTATTTGACAAAAAAATAACACACCCATCTGTTTGAATGTGTGATCAGCCATACATTTCTTCTTCTTGAAAAACCAATTCTATATGGAAAGACATTAAAATGTTTTGACTGATAACTGAAAAAAGTTATCTTTCCCACAGCAGCCCCACCAAAGCATGTTAAACATATCTGCATTACTAATTACTAATACATATAATTATGAGTGTATATATTAATATAAACATGGGTGGGGAAATTACAGCATCATAATAATGGGAATTGTGATTTTAGACTTCTCCATCAGTTCACTCAGTTTGCCTTCTAAAATGCTAATGTATTATCTGCTGTAAGAATAGACTCCGTGGGGTTTAGTTATGGGGATAAAATAGGGACAAGAGATCTCTAAAGATGAGTTTTAGAACGTGAGGGTTTATTGCGAAATGGAGTGGGGGTGAGAGGCCTGTTTGAGCCGCCAGGCGCGGCTCCAAACAGGCCAGCAGAAAGGGAGAGAGAGAGAGAGAGAAAAAAGAGAGCGATTTGCCGTTTACAATACAATAAATTGTCTTCTCTGTTGAATATTCAACTCTTCTTTAACCAATCTAAGACAAACTACAACTCCTACAGCAGTTACATACAACCTATAAGAATCATCACATTACCATACAGGGTCATGTTTCAAACCTTAAAAAAACTGCCTTTTTTGGGATTTCTACCAGGCAGGTAGGGTCTGCTCTGACCTTTGGACCTGCCTGGGCAGAGGGCATTGTTCTATCAAGAGGGGGGATTACCTGCCTTGGCCATACCATTGTTCTCTTAGTTACTTTACAACTCGAATCTTGTTTTCATTTCAATCTCGCTCATATTTTCCATATTCTCATCATCTTTTGCAAGGTCATCATATCTGTAAGGCCTTCCTATTTCATCTTCCCTAACAATCTGCTGTAGTCATTAATGCTTAAGAAGGGTAGAACATTTCTGTGAGTAATAAATTCAAAACTATGATTATTATATATGTCAACTAAATCTTAAAATGTTCAGCTTTTATGTAATCTTATTAACTGTTATTTTAAAGTCTTTTTGTCCATTAACACTTTATCAGATGAACATATACATTAACATCTCAGATATCTCTATGGTATATACATAGAAAAACACTTAAAAATCCTCAATTCACATTGAAAAACTTCCTTCTTAAAACTCAATAGCAAGGAAAACTTACTTTCTTCATGATTCAAGTATTTGACACAAAATACTTGTTCTGAGGAAGTCAAGACAAGGAAAAAAATCTTCAGAAATTTAAGCTCTAAGTTACTGAAATTAACATGGACATCCTCTAATTCATTATTTATATTTGTTTGCCTTTCTAAACCCCTCTTCACTGACAGTAAAACAGACTACTTTTGATGATATCTTAAAGTTTAAGACATCTGCTGCCTCATGTCTAAAAGAAGTCCATGTCTCTACACAGGCACCTATTTTTTAACTTCATCTGCTGCCTTTAATTTTTATCTGCTATATATTTAGCAAATTTTAACTTTATCTGTTTCAAAAATGTTGTCATTGTAGTCTTTAAGTCAAGTGAAATACAAAAGAAGTTGTGAAGAAATTATTAATTCATCAAATGTGTATTAAAAAAATTGAATTCAGTACAGCTAAGTCTTGGATACTAGTGATAACTGTATTTGCTATTATAGCTTTTCCTGGTAACAATTCTTACTTTCTCATTGATAATCCTAAAACAAGGTCTATGCACATCACTATATTAAAGTGTTATATGATAAATGGATGAGAACTCCAGAGTCCTTTCCACTTATATTTCAAAACAGTGCATTCATACAAATGCTACTGTCCTCTGAAGAGGTTTCTCATGCAAGAGACTTGAATTGGGCAGACAAACCTGCCTAGATGCAAAGACTTGAAAATGAAGCATCAGTGACCATATAAAGAGAACTCACAGGTCCAACATCCAGAAAAACGTGAAAGATTCTCTTGAAAGTTCTCACAGACTAAGCAACTGTAGTAGAGCTTTTACTAGGTTGCATTGGATTTTGCTCAAGAGAATGAAAAAGTAATTCAAAGACAGAAGAAAAAAAACACTTGTTTTCAGTTTTTGTGGAAAAAGTTTTGTCCATATACACAAAAAGATCATTAAATATATCTGTGTCCTAGGTTGCAATATAGATGTAGTTTTCTATTACCACCAGCTGTGGGCCGTTAGCTGCTATTACCTGCTAATGACCCACTCCGGATGACAGGCAATGGGCCATCCGTTAGCTATTATCAGCTGCTAATGACCCACCCCGCATGACAGGCAATGGGCCATCAGGGACCCACCGTGTGACTCATGGACTTATCTCATCCCCTTGTGGGATGCTCTGCCCAGGAGGGAGGAACCAGGTGTTCCCACGTGGATATAACCTGGCCTTGGAACTGCCTGAGCTAGCCCTGTCTACTGGGTTCCCAGAGGACCAGAGCTACTACTGGATCTTCTGCTGGAGACTAGACCTTCACAGGATCACCGCTTCAACTGGACTACTTCAGTTGGACTGCTACTACCACCCTAACAGGGTGTTAGGTTGTATCTGACTTTGTCAGTGCTTTTCCTTGTATTATTTCACTTATTTTTAATTTCAATCTTGACTTGTGATCTCCCACTGGTTTGTTTTCAAACCAACACAATCTGATATTTTATAAATGATAACTTTAAAAGAACTCAAGAAAAGCTTTAAAGTATTTATATTGTACTAGATGCACAAATAGCAGGAGGTAGCTCATATTCAAAGGAGAACAAGAGAGAAAATAATTCATTACTGGAACAGTGTTGTCCACTTCAGTAAAAACAGCAATCAAAGAATGAAAATACTGACAATCCACAGACAATCCACAGACAGAGTTAGATATAGTTGTGGTCTCCGCTACTGTATCACTTGTTTTATTTGTTTACCTTCCAAAACAGAGTACTGTAAGTAATATATTTATAATAATTGAGGGGAAGATGGACAAGTTCAAGAAAATAATGGCCTCATACCTTCATACCTTTCCCAGCTGAAATATTTAATTAGTCTGAGGACTTCTTTTCTGTCCCTAATCAGATAGGAAAGCTGGGAGAAATGAATGGGGGCTTTAATTATTGTTTGTTTTCTGATGTTGATGTGAGGGTGTTTCAGATGATATGAGCATCCATTAAATTTCATTAAAATAAACACATCACAGTTGTCTTCAGTACTCTGCATGTGCACAGGGTATGCATATTGACTGATGAAAATAAATATTTCTTATGATCAGAAAACCACATATGGGGCCAACATATGGAGCAGAAGCGTACATAACATCCATGACTTGGTAAAAATTCAAAATGTTTGGTGTTTATACCAGATGACTCCCTTCTCCCTAAGTTCTCAAAAGACAATTCAGTGTCCATTTTTATTTCCTTATTGGATGTTTCAAATGGCTGGTCAATTTATCAATTCCACTCTTTCTCTTCAATACAATCCCTTTCTACAAATCAAAGAGTAGTCTGTATACCTCACCTTTCTCATACACTTGAGATTCTAAACCCCATAGCTGCCCTGTAGTTGATCTGCCAGTTATGGCACAGACTCAGAAATCTCCCCAAAACCTTGGCAAACTTACTTAGGATTTCTAAAACAGGCGCACTCCACTGAACTAAAAAGCATACAGCAAGAGCTGTACACTTTCACAAGAGTTAGTCCCATCAGGAAATCAGGATTGAGAAACAAAACAGAAAGTTCAGATAATTATTTTTTAAAATTCAGAAAAAAATATGACAGAATTTGCAAGAGATTAATTGGCATTTTTTGAACAAACTGTCTATTTAATTAGACATGGTGCTGGTTTTGCCTGAGGTATGGTTAATTTTCTTCCCAGTAGCTGATATGAGGCTGTGTTGTGGATTTCTGCTGAATACAGTGTTGATAATGTAGAGATGTTTTTGTTACTGCTGAGCAGGGCTTACACAGAGCCAAGGCCTTTGCTGCTTTTAATACTGCCAAGCTGTTGAGGAGGCTGGGGATGCATGGGAGGTTGGGAGGAGACACAGCTGGGACAGGTGACCCCAACTGACCAAAGGGATATTCCAGACCACATGACATCATGCTCAGTATATATAATGGGAGGAAGAAGGAGGAAGGGGGACATTTGGAGTGATGGTGTTTGTTTTCCTGAGTCACTGTTATGCATGATGGGGCCCTGCTCTCCTGGAGGTGGCTGAACACCTGCCTGCCCATGGGAAGCAGTGAATGAATTCCTTGTTTTGCTTTGTTTGTGTGAGTGGCTTTTCCTTTCCCTATTAAACTGTCTTTACTTCCAAACTACGAGTTCTAGCTTTTACCCTTTCAATTCTCTCCCTGATCCTGCTGGTGGGGGAGTGAGAGAGTGGCTGCGTGGGGCTTAGTTGCTGGCTTGGCTTAAACCACAACAGACACACAGAAATCCACTACTCTAGAGAAGTGCTAACACCATGCCACTAAGATTTGAACTGTAATGATAGCAGTGGCTAATCATGTTTGACCTACTGTATACATTTTTACAGAAAAAAAGAAAAAGAACAGACAAAAATTCACTTCAAGGATTCAGAGGCATCTCCAATATCAAATTTTGAATACCTCAGAAACAAAATGTCATTGTGTTCCTTTGACCAATTTTTAATAATGAGAATAGTTTTCCATACGAGTGTATTGGGTTTATGTGGAAAGGTTTTAGTAAACCTGGTGGTGCAGGGATGGCATCTGAGAGAAGACGCTAGAAGCTGTTCTCATGTCAGAGACAGTTCCAGCCAGCTCCAAGACAGACCCGCCACTGCCCAAATTTGGGCCAGTGATGTTGCTAGAGCCTCTGTGCAAACATATTTAAGAAGGGGTAAAAAAATTTCTCAATGGCAGCTAGAAGTGAGAATGTGTGAGAAATAAAATTATGCAGCCACTAAGATCGGTAAAGAAAGAGGGGAGAAAGTGCTCCAGGCATCTGAACAGAGATTTCCCTGCAGCCCCTGAAGGTTAACAATGGAGCAGATTTCCACCTGCAGCCTGGGGAGGACACAATGATGGACAAGGTGGATGTGCCCTGAAGGAAACTCCTGGCAGGAATGGTGGCCTTTGGAGAGGAGCCCATGCTGGAGCAGGTTTGTTGGCAGGATCTGTGACCCTGTGGGGGACCCATGCTAGAGCAGGACAAGAGCATGAAGAGGAAGAAAAGGCAGAAACAAAGTGTTATGAACTAACAGCAACCCCCATTCCCTGTCCCCCTGTGCTGCTCTGAGGGAGGAAGTAGAAAAGTTGGGAGCAAAGTTGAGCCTGGGAAGAAGGGAGGGGTGGGTGGAAGGTGTTTTTAGATTTGTTCTTATTTCTCATTATCTTGCTCTGTTTAATTGGCAAAAAATTACAGTAATTTCACCAAGTCAAGCTTGATTTGCCTTTGAAAGTGTGGTGGGTTGACCTTGTCTGGCCTCCAGGTGCCTACCAAGCTGCTCTAACACTCCTCAGCTGGACAGGGGGAGAAAACAAATATGACAAAAAGCTTATGGGTTGAATTAAAGACAGGTAGATCACTCACCAATTATCATCAGAGGCAAAACAGACTGTTGAGGAGTGGGATTGAGAGTGGCTTGGTGGGCACCTGGTGGCTAGGCCAACCCACCACAAAGAGTTATTTCAGAAACAATTTGTTTGTAATGAATACACTAAATATAACATGCTGATATAGGTATGTGATTTACTGAATAAATACATTAGGAGGCAAAACTAGAAACAAAATACTAGTTGCTACAGGGATTTTTAAATTTAATTTTTTAAAGCAATTAAAATTTTTAACACAACAAAATACAATGGCTGAAAGCTAGACAGAAATGAGCAATATAAGCATATGAGGCCAGAGCGTAAATGGTGCAAGTGTGTTTGGCCTTAGTCTCATGGGGATTTTCTGGAAATCCATTGGGGGGTGTATGGGGCTCCCAGGGGCAGAGTAGGAGATATATGTACTTCTGTCTACCGTGCAACACTGAAACTTATCTCTTTTTCTGGGAAGGGATAAAAGCAAGCCATGATTCTTCACAGATATGGAGCAGAATGAATCAGGAGGCAGTCTTGGGGGACAGAGGTTAATGAGAGTACAAGACCCCCCAAATCCTCCTAACTTCCACCCCACTAGTTAATTCATAATTAACCAACATTTTTAACAGTGAGAGTACTTGAACATTTGAATGACTGATTAAACAGATTATTAACCTTCTTATGTTTGGGAACCTAGACTGAATGCCTTTTTTCACCAAACAAGTCACTGTGTTCAGAAGAAGATTTGAATAAAATGTTAGGCCTGTATGATTAAAAGGTCAGACTAGGTGATTTAATTTTCCAATATAACATAAAGATCCAAGTATATCTGATTTTTTAATCTGAAGCAGTTTGTTCATTTTAGGATGAATCCAGCTATAAAAACTGTGCTGCCAATTACCAGAGGGGTGAGAAAAAAGGAAAAAATTCCTTTACCTGGAAAGAGGTTGGCTGTTTGAATAAATAAAATCTTATTTCAAACTACTTTCCAAATCACAACTACTCCAGCTTAAAATAAGGCTATGGAAGCTTACACATTTTGGGGTTTTTTTTCTCTTAAAAGAACTATACTTCCTCCAAAACTATATTATCGGGATTTGACGTTACTATTGGTCCTCCTTATTTGTGGCTGTTATTCTTTTTCTCCCACTCCATTATCAAATGGTTTATTTTAGAAAGGTGCCATGCTTTCTTTTCCATCAGGAGAATGCTTAGCACACTGTACTTAGTACCAGGAGTATTCATTAATTAATTCAGAAGTATTAACTAATTAATTAATTCATATTGGCTTTGTTTTTATTTCAATGTACCTTTTGATGGGCACAAGCATGACTGAAATAGGATACATTGCTGAGTCAATAGTTCCTATGGATAGTAATGACTGATGAATAACAGTGATTGCAGATCAACCCTAATGCTTGTTAGAAAAACCAGAACTAATAGATGGGAGTTCTTTCCAGGCTGACAAGCATAATACATTTTTTAATTTAATAACTATATACACATTTTGAAAGTTTTGACATTAGGAAACATTGGTATTACAATGCAAATTTTATCAGAACAGTCCTTACAACATTTGCATATAGTAAAAAGTGCAGGGTGATTTAAATTCTATTATTTATAGGGCAGATAATTTTCTAATTAGTCTTTGCTGTAGCTGCCTATCCTCTGACATTAACTGTCAGTAACTCATCCAGACTCATCATTCAAGTAGGATACACGTAATATAATTTCAAATTGCTACAATGTATTAGTAGAATTATCAGGAAGAGCTAAAATCTTATCAATGTAACGACTAATTTGCTAGTTAGAAAAATGTAATTATTTGATTAATGACAGTGAATAAAACAAAATGAAGTTGTTTATTGCAAACAGTGAAACAGAACTAAATCTTGATATGGCAAAAGTGTCAGAGGTTATAAGAAGCCCATGGCTGGTTCATTTGTCTCCATGTGAAAATTATCCAAAATTAATTCAAAATATTAGAATATATTTGATGAGTATTACATTAAGAAGCAGGTCTGGCTACATATTATTGTGATCTCTTAAATTCTCTATGCAAGTATGAAAAAATATTATGATGGTGCATGTAGAATTAGGATTAAAAGTGAAATGTACCAGGTACGCAACAAGAAAAATTGAACTGGTGTGTTGCTCTAGTTTACCTGGCTTATTAATACCTTCTAGTAAATTTAAAACAGTATGTGTTTGACATCACAGTTTAAGCTGAACTGTTTATGTTTCAATTGACTATTGCTTGCATGAGTTGAACCCTATATATCAAGAGTCTTAATTTAATTAGAGATTTTAAGATCTAATTAGAGTTCTCAAGACTGGTGGCAGCCTGTGCTGCAATGATCATGCCCTGGTGGAATTCACAATCTTGAGGGATATGGGACTGGTGAAGAGTAGAGTTGGGACTTTGAATTTTAAGAGAGCAAAATTTCACTTATTTAAGGAATTAGTGCATGGGACTCCCTGGGAAACTGCCCTCAGGGATAAAGGAGCTGAACAGAGCTGGCAGCTCTTCAAGGACATTATTCTCAGAGCACAAGAGCTTGATTCCCACATGCAAGAGATCAGGTAAGGAAGGCAGGAAACCAGAATGGCCTAGTAAGGACCTCCTGGTCAAACCTAACATACAAGAAGGAAATGCACAGGCAGTGGAACCAGGGACATAGGAACCTGGAAAGAATATAGGGATGCTGACCAAATGTGTAGGGATGGGATCAAGAAAGCTAAGGCACAGCTGGTACTGAATTTGGGAAGGGATGAGATGAATGAGAAGGGCTTCTACAGGTATGTTGGCCAGAAAAGAAAGATTAAAGTAAATGTACTCTCCTCTTAAACCTGATAAATAGCACAGGAGAACTGGTGACAACCGACATGGAAAAGGCTTAGGTACTCAACAATTTTTTTTGCCTCAGTTTTCAATGAAAATCTCTCTTCCCACATCTTTCAAGCCCTGAACCTCAAGGTAGTAACTGGAGGAAAGAAATCCTTCCCATCATAGGAGAAGATCGGTTCATGACCACCAGAGGAACCTGAGCGTACACAAGTCCATGGGACCCAACAAGATGCATGCCAGGGTCCTGAGGGAATTGGCTGATACAGTTGCCAAGTCATTCTGCATTATATTTGCCATGGCAGTCAGGAAATGACCCTGGTGACAGGAAAAAGGGAAACATTGTACCCATTTCAAACAAAGGTAAAAAGGAGGACCCTGGAAACAACCAACCAGTCAGCCTCACCTCTGTGCCTGGTAAGATCATGAAATACATTGTCCTGAAAAGTATTGAGTCCAGTATTATTGAGCTTATTCATCAATTACTTGGATGAAGGGATAGAGTGCTTTCACCCCAAGTTTGCTGACCATACAAAACTGTGAGGAGTGGCCAATACTCCAGAGTGCTATGCTGCCATTCAGAAGGATCTCAACAGGCTGGAGAGATGGGCAGAGAGCTGTCTAAAATTCAACAAAGGCAAGTGCATAGCCTTGCACCTGGTAAGGGATAACCCCAGGCGCCAGTACAGGCTGGGGGTGACCTGCTGGAAAGCAGCTCTGCGGAGAAGGACCTGGGGGTCCTGGTGGACAACAAGCTGTCCATGAGCCAGCAGTGCCCTTGTGGCCAAGAAGGCAAATGGTATCCTGGGATGCATTGGGAAGAGCATTGCCAGCAGGTCGAGGGAGGTGGTCCTGCCCCTCTACTCACCCCTGGTGAGGGCACATCTGGAGTGCTGTGTCCATTTCTGGGCTCCTCAGTACAAGAGAGACATGGACCTTCTGGACCAAGTCCAGTGGAGGGCTATAAAGATGATTAGAGGACTGGAGCAACTCACTTATGAGTAAACACTCAGGGAGCTGGGCCTGTTCAGCTTGGAAAAGAGATGACTGAGGGGATCTTATCAATGCCTATAACTATCTGAAGGGAGGGTGCCAAGAGGATGGGGCCAGGCTCTGCTTGGTGGTGCCGAGCAATAAGACAAGAATCAACAGGCAGAAACTGGAACACAGGAAGTTCCAACTAAACATTAGGAAGAACTTTACTTTGCAGATGACTGAGCATTGGAACAGGTTGCCCAGAAAGATTGTGGAGTCTCCTTCCCTGGGGATATTCAAGAACTGTCTAGATGCAATCCTACATAATGTATTCTAGGCCCCTTGCTTGAGCAGGGGGGTTCGTCCAGTTGACCTCCAGTGGTCCCTTCCAACTTACCCATTCCATGATTCTGCATATGTCAAAACATGGAGAACAAGGAGATGATTAGAGATACAGCCAACATGACTTCACCAAAGGCAAATCATGTCTGACTAATCTAGTGGTCTACAATGGAGTGACTGCATCAGTGGAAAAAGGAAGAGCTACAGATGTCATCTACCTGGACTTCTGTAAGGCCTTTGAAATGGTCTCCCAAAACATTCTGGCCACTAAATTGGAGAGATATGGGTTTGATCAATGAACTGTTAGATGGATAAGAAAATGTCTGGATGGCCACATCTGAAGAGTTACAGTCAACGGCTCCATGTTCAAATGGAGATCAGGGACTAGTGGTGTCCCTCTGGGGTTCATACTGGGACCAATACTGTTTAATATCTTCATCAATGTAACACACAGAGGGATTAAATGCACCCTCAGCAGGATTCCAGATGATGCCAAACTGTGTGATGCAGTTGATTTGTTATATAGCATCCAGAAGGACCTTGACAGGCTTGAGGAGTGGGCCCATGCAAGTTCTCCAAGGCCAAGTGAAGAGTACTGCATCTGGGTCAGAGCAATCCCCGGTATCAATACAGACTACAGGATGAACAAATTGAGGGCAGGTCTGCGGAGAAGGACTTGGGGATACACTGGTGGATGAAAAATTGGCCATGAGCTGGCAATGTGAGCTTGCAGCACAGAAAGACAATCTCATCCTGAGTTGCATGAAAAGAAGCATGGCCAGCAGATCAAATTAGGTGATTCCCCTTCCCTACTTCACTCCCGTGAGACCCCACTTAGAGTACTGCATTCAGCTCTGAGGTCCCCAGCACAAGGAAGATTTGTTAGAGTGGTTCCAGAGGAGGGACACAAAGATGATTAGAGGGCTGGAACACCTCTCCTATGAGGAAAGACTGAGAGAGTTGGGGATATTCAGCCTGGACAATAGAAGGTTCTGGGGAGGCTTTCAATACTTAGAGGGCTTATAAGAAAAACAGGGACAAACTTTCTAGTAGGGCCTGTAGCAGTAGGACAAGGGGCAATGATTGAACACTGAAAGAGGGTGGGTTTAGATTAGACATAAGAAACTGTTTACAATGAGGGTGGTGAGACACTGAAACAGGTTACACAGAGAAGTTGTGGATGCCCCATACCTGGCAGTGTTCAAGGTCAGGCTGGTCAGGTCTTTGAGCAACCTGATCTAGTGTAAGATGTCCCTGCCCATACTGTGTTCGGTTTTGGGCCCCTCACTACAAGAAAGACATTGAGGTGCTGGAGCATGTCCAAAGAAGGACAAGGAAGCTGGTGAAGGGTCTGGAGAGTAAGTCATATGAGGAAAGGGGGTTAAGGGAGCTGGGATTGTTTAGCCTGGAGAAGAAGAGGCTCAGGGGACACCTTATCACTCTCTACAACTACCTGAAAGGAGGTTGTAGCAAGATTTTCAGTGTCATCCACATTCTCATGCAAGCATCTCCAGTGAACTGCACTGGTTTTGGTTGGGATAGAGTTAATTTTCTTCACAGTAGCTGGTATGGGGCTGTGTTTTGGATTTGTGCTGAAAACAGTGTTGATAACACAGGGATGTATTAGTTATTGATGAGCAGGGCTTACACAGAGTCAAGGCCTTTTCTGCTTCTCACACTGCCCTACCAGTGAGTAGGCTGGGGGTGGACAAGAAGTTGGGAGGGGACACAGTTGGGACAGCTGACCCTAACTTACCAAAGGGATATTCCAGACCATATGATGTCACACTCAGCAATAAAACTAGGGGAGACATCGGCAGGGGAGCCACTGCTCAGGGACTGACTGGGCAGCTGGACTGGCTCAGTCGGTTGGTGAGCAATTACTTTCATTTACATCACTTGTCTTTCTTGGATTTTATTTGCATTCTCTTTGTTATTTTTTTCTTTTCCTTATATATTTTTTATTCCTATCAGTATTATCACTATTGTTTCCATTTTAAAATTATTAAACTGTTTTTATGTCAACTCATGAGTTTTCTCCCTTTTACTCTTCTGATTCTCTCCCCCATCTCACTGGGTGAGAGTGAGTGTCTGCATGGTGCTTAATTGCCAGCTGGGATTAAACCATGACAGCACTATACTATTTACATGTACAGAGTTAAACTAAATGTAAATATTTGCAAGACAAAGCCATATATTACTGATTCTGCCAACATAATATGCTTTTTGCTACATAAACATGTCAGCATGCTGGAACACCATAGTGATTAAGAAATATCTCCAAAGATTTAACATAGTTCTGAAGTACTTACTGTAGCTGGTGAGGCCCGTGTTGTATGAGTCACTGAATGACCAGAATTTTCCATTGAATTGCCAATCAGATAGGTCCCTCCTGAGCTGCTAATGAGCTGTCCTCCTGCAACACCCATCTGAATCCCTCCGGTGCCCACCATACTATGAGAGGAGACCACTGTAGTTGCCTGTGCGGAACTTCCTTCGAAGTAATTTCCCCCAGTGTTTTGGCTATACATCTGGGTTTCCGTGTAAGGATAAGTTGTTCGACTTCAGGAAAAGAAAATAAAAGAAGTAGTAGTTATTTATTTGAATTGCTTAAGTGAGGGAAACATCATTGTAGAAAAGAGTGTACAGTTGCTATAACCAAACTTAATAGGATTGGCAAAAAACCCCTGCATCTACACAGAATAACATTTCATATGTCACACTACTGAGTAATTAACTTGGACTCACTGTTAAAATAAGTATTCATTAAACTTAACAGAAAATGGTTTTAGCCCCATCTGAAGAGGGGTGGAGAAAAGTATGAAAAAAATTGAAGATATGAGAGGAAGATCTCATTCAGGTATTAGTATATTATATAGTAATTTATAAAACTGTTGTAAATTTTAAAATCCTCCAGTCAAAACTGTTTTTTTATTTATATGACATTTATTCTGTATACTGGTTTCAGCTGAAATATAAGTAATTTTCTTTCTAGCAGCTGGTACAGTGCTGTGTTTTGAATATAGGATGAGAATAATGTTGATAACACACTTATGTTTTAGTTGTTGCTATATAGTGCTTATACTAAATCAAGGACTTTTCAGCTTCTCATGTCCTGCCAGCAAGAAGACTGGGGGTGCACAAGAAGCTAGGAGGGGGTACAGCCAGGACAGCTGGCCCAAACTGACCAAAAGGATATTCCATGTGTGCGCTCACAGCCCAGGAAGCCAACCACATCCTGGGCTGCATCAAAAGGAGAGTTGACAGCAGGTTGTTGAAAGAGGTGATTCTCCCCCTCTACTCAGCTCTGGTGAGACCCCATCCAGAGTACTGAGTACAGTTCTGGTGCCCCCAATGTAAGAAGGACATGGAACTGTTGGAGCAAGTCCAGAGGAAGGCCATAAAGTTGGTAAGAGGACTGGAGCACCTCCCCTACAAAAACAGGCTGAGAAAGTTGGGGCTATTCAGCCTGGAGAAGAGACAGTTGCGTGGAGACCTCATAGCAACCTTCCAGCATCTGAAGGGACCTACAGAGAAGCTGGAGAGGGACTCTCATCAGGAACTGTAGTGACAGGACAAGGAGTAATGGGTACAAATTGAAAGAGGGGAAATTTAGGTTAGATATAAGAAAGAAATTCTTTACTGCCAGGGTGGTGAGGCACTGGAACAGGTTGCCCAGGGAGGTTGTGTGTTGCGGTTTTAAGGATGTTACAGCAGACTTTACCCTAGAGCTTCTCTACCCAGCCCGGTTCAGCGCCTCAGTGCTCCAAATCCTCTGTCCCAGGGCTGGACACTGCGCTCTCACCATCCGGGGAGCCATAAGGCTAGCTCTGGGTCGTCTGCTTCCACAACCGGCGGTGATAAAGGAGGCGAGGAGGGTCTATGCGTTGTGTCCATGGAAGATGTTTATTCGCATGGTGCAGCAGAGGCCAACGACCTCCCCGAGGCAGAGATGCCTCGAGGGCGAAGGCCTCACATGCACAGCCACATGTGGAGCATAAACACACGTGGAGCATAGACAGCAAGATGGCGGAGGGTAAGGGGTTTTATAGGGAAACAGAGAGGGGCAGGGACAGCACACTGGCCCAGTGACCTCTGGGTACAGGGGAGGTACAGGGGCGGAGTTAGGAGTACAGGAACCAATAGGGGAAACTCGAGGGAGTGGCCAGGGCCACGTGGGGTTAGGGTATAGGAACCAATAGGGAAAACTGGGGGCGTGGCTAGGACTATGTGGAGTAGGGAAGGCAGGACAATAGGTGACAAGTACAGTCGTTAAGAAAGGGGTGTGGGGAACTTGCAGCTATTATCACAATATTTCCCCATTTTTTACTAAATTAAAGAAGGAAAGGCTTTTCCTAAAAGCTTTCATAGCAAATTTTTAAACAACAGGAAAATGGTAAAACAACATAATGTAAAGCAATGACAAAATTAGTTTTGCTGTGAGTATGGGGAAAACGATGATGCAGCTGGCTGATTTTGATGTTGGAGTTCAGTATAGGCTGAATTTTCAGACTGCAGTCATGTTTGTAGTCTGTTTTTCTTTTGCTGGGGCTGCTAAGATGAAGGCAGGGTTTGCAGCAGCAACGGGGTTGTCACCGAAGTCTTTCTCAGCTTAGGAGAGGGAGAAAACTTTGGACGCAGCGCAGCTCCACTGGGTGACACACAGCTCTTTCCTGCTGTGGCTCTGCCGGGTCTGGAACAGTTCCTCTAGGCCCCAGCACGGCTAGACGGCAGCACAGCTTCAGGGACTGCTTTGGCGCAGCTCCACCGGGCTCCGGGGGCAGTGTCTGCCGCGGGGAGCTAGAGGTTTGGCCCCACCGGCTCCTCCGAGCCTGCCGCGGGCAACTGGAGGTGCAGCTCCACTCCCGGCAAGGCCATAGCTGCTTCTGGCTGAGAGGGAACACCTGAGAGGATGGGAGGAGGGGCCCGCACCGAAGAGAAACACTCAGATGGGGAAGGATCTGTAACCGAAGGGAGCGCTCACCGACACGGGGGGAGGGGCTACAACGGAACACGAGGGATGCAGGGGGCGGGGCTTCGGCAAGCCCGGGAAAATTTCAAGGGGAAGAAGACAACATGGCGTGCCTGACCATGCGGCCGGCGCCATATTGGAAAACACGTGGAGTCAGCTCGGCTGAGGTTTGGGGCACAGGAAAGGAGGTTAGCAGGGATCTCGAGTTAGAGTGATCAGTTCTAACCCGGGAAAGGGACAGGAGAGGCTGAAAAGCGTACGATCAGCTCTCTACTGAGGGACAGAGGGGGAACACGAGCTGGTGGAGGAGGGGGTGCCACCAACACATGGCCGGCACCATGTTGGGGGATACATGCAGGGAGAGAACAAGGGTTTTTCACTGCCAGATAACTAAATAAAACAAAATACAGATTAGTTTACTTTATCTCTCGCGCGCAAAAACTTACCACACAACAACTGATTCCCCATTCCTTATAAAATATGTCTAATTTTATAAGAAAAATTTCTCCCAAAATGGGGGCACAAAACTTAGGTCTCTCCTTGTTAGAAGTGGGTTTTTTCTTGTTGAGATTTCACATGGAGCGCGACTCCCTTCACCTCGACAAGACACCACCTCTAACCCTCCACCTACCCCGAGGCAAAAAGAACAAACTAAAAAGAAAAAAGGGACCCCCGTACCAAGCCGACCAGGCCTCTACCGGCTCCCCTCCCAAGGGGCTTTCCAGAGGGCTTACCAAGCACGGAGAATCAAAAAAAATCACTCGGGATGGTCCACCGCCGTTCGGCCGACCTCTTTGAAAAGCGCGACTTTTTTCCAGAGGCTACCAGCCGCCCCTTCGGTCTTCTCGCTGAATTCAAGCTTCTCGTCAGGGAAATGGCTTCCCAAATGCGACTACTCCCCTGCCGCAGTTGCGGCTGCAGGGGGACGCTTTCCAGGGTGGCTTCTGCCCCACGTTGGGCGCCATTTGTTGCGGTTTTAAGGATGTTACAGCAGACTTTACCCTAGAGCTTCTCTACCCAGCCCGGTTCAGCGCCTCAGTGCTCCAAATCCTCTGTCCCAGGGCTGGACACTGCGCTCTCACCATCCGGGGAGCCATAAGGCTAGCTCTGGGTCGTCTGCTTCCACAACCGGCGGTGATAAAGGAGGCGAGGAGGGTCTATGCGTTGTGTCCATGGAAGATGTTTATTCGCATGGTGCAGCAGAGGCCAACGACCTCCCCGAGGCAGAGATGCCTCGAGGGCGAAGGCCTCACATGCACAGCCACATGTGGAGCATAAACACACGTGGAGCATAGACAGCAAGATGGCGGAGGGTAAGGGGTTTTATAGGGAAACAGAGAGGGGCAGGGACAGCACACTGGCCCAGTGACCTCTGGGTACAGGGGAGGTACAGGGGCGGAGTTAGGAGTACAGGAACCAATAGGGGAAACTCGAGGGAGTGGCCAGGGCCACGTGGGGTTAGGGTATAGGAACCAATAGGGAAAACTGGGGGCGTGGCTAGGACTATGTGGAGTAGGGAAGGCAGGACAATAGGTGACAAGTACAGTCGTTAAGAAAGGGGTGTGGGGAACTTGCAGCTATTATCACAATAGTTGTGGATGCCGCATCCCTGGCAGTGTTCAAGGCCAGGTTCGATAAGGCCTTGAGCAATGTGGTCTAGTGGCTGGTGTCCCTGCCTATGGCAGGGGACTTGAGACTAGATGATCTTTAAGGCCCCTTCCAACCCTTAACATTCTTTAATGTCATGCTCAGCATATAAACTGGGAGGAGTAAGCCAGGGGGCTGGAATCACAGCTCAGGGATGGGCTGGGCATCAGTCAGCAAGTGGTGAGCCATTGCTTTGTGCATAATTTGTTTTGTATATTCTTTTTTTTTCTCTCCCTTTTTTGTCTTAGTAAACTTTTTTTTATCTCAACCCATGAGGTTTACTATTCATAGAATCATCAAATCATAGAATCATCAAGGTTTAAAAAGACCTTTAAGATTATCAAGTCCAGCTATCAACCTCAACATTTGTCAAGTCCAACTGTCAAACTATTTTTCCCAATTCTCTTCCCCATCCCACTGCAGGGAGGGAGGAGTGAGTGAACAGCTGTGTGGTGCTTAGTTACTGGCTGGGGTTAAACCATGTCAACGGTGTACATTACAAAACTGTAAACATGACAAAAAAAGGTCATCCAAGAGGGTCCTATATATGAGAGTCCTATAAATGCTTTGCTTTGATTTCAAATTCACTGAAATTCTCTGGCTGAAGCTTGAAATTCTGAGCTCATTTGTATTTTAAGACATTCAGTTAGTTCAGCAGAGTGAAATTTTAAATTGGACAACAATATGTACAGTGTTATTACAAAAAAGAAGGAAAAACTAAAATAGAATTACAATTTGTGAACGGATTTGTTAAGGGAGTAAAAAAGTCAAAGGAACAGAAGTAATTTGACACAATTCCAACTATTAAACATTTGGGCCTCCTTAACCAGGTAAGCTTTTCACTTAAGTCATGAACCTTATGTTATTCTTCATGTTCATAATGACTTGAATAATTACCCTTTAATGGGTTATAATTTATTATTAGCTATTGAGCATAGTGGATATTTGGTCCTATGTACTAACTTGGACTTCTGAATTGATATAGCTCAAAATACAGAAATAAACAATACTCATTAGTTTTTCTAAAATGAAGAAACTGAATTTTGAAGTAATTAAAAATTTTAGCCAACTTTTCAATATCAACAAGCTTTGTACCATGGCTTGTGTTACAATAAAATAGGCAAATGACAAAAATTAATTTATTTACCCAGATAATTTTGACATTTAAACATAAAATCCCATAATTCTTCTTAAAATCAACTGGCACTAACATTTTGAATCCATAACAACAAAGAAGTCAGAACCTTTGTGGTATTAACTATGGCCATCACAAATTCTCTCTTGTTCTTCAGAGGAAGCAAAAATGTCTAAAACTTAATTTTAATATCCTAAAAGCTTTTCAAGTTATGTACTGTGTTGCTTGTTTTCAGATACTTAAGATAATTTAAAACTTTTTGGTTTATGCTTGGTATTTAAAAAGCTTTAAAAGCCGCTGAAATTCACAGTTAATCTAGAGGCACTACGGTGCAGTCTAAAAAAAACAAAGCAGTTTAAAAAAAGGGGGGGGGGAGAGGAGAAAGTCTACAGAAGGTCATCTAGTCGTATCTTCTTTTAAGAGCTAGAATCAAGCCATCTTTTACATTGCAATAACATGCATGCAGGCAAGAGAGTATGGAGAAATCTTCTTGGGTGTACCTCATTGATTTTACTAAACTGGGGCATCACTGAATGCCTCCAATGGATGGTAAGTCAAGCATCTGTTATTAGACCAGAGGTTATATATTTCTTAGAACCAGACAACTTAATAAACACCCCTATTTAATAGAAAGTACTTAAGGAGAACATGACTAGGAGAAACAGTTCAACAAGTGTCTTCCAGGGGGGTGGAACCCTGGAATTTCCCCCCAAAAGGGAAAGAAAAAAACAAAGATTGATGCAAATCCTACAGAATGCCCTCATTTATTCAGTTCATTTCTCCCTCTCTTCCATAAGCTACAATCAACAATACTGAAAAGATTGATCTGTGCAACTGACAGGGAGTGCAGACTCTAATTAGTTTTCTAACTCTTCCAAAAATTGTTTTAAATTTTATTCATATTTCCAGATCTCATGATTTATTATTCCAAACACATTTGCATTTCATAAAATAGATTAGACGCCAAATTATTTTTTGTCTGATGATAATATGCAGGAAAGGTGAAATCTAAGAACTTAATAACTATTTTAAAAAAATTTTCTCCACATAAAATCTTAGCAAACCTAAACTGCTTTGTTTAATGAAAAATTGAAATAGTATACCTTTTGAAAATTAAAACAGTGTAATTACAACCCTGGGCTTGAGAAGAGCAGATTCTGGCCTGTTCAGGGCCCTGCTTGGCAGGATCTCATGGGAAACTACCCTGGAGATAAAAGGGGCCCAGGAGAGTTAGCTGATCTTGGAAAACAGCCTCCTCAGAAAACAAGAATGTTCCAATCCAATCAGTAGAAAGGCAAGCATAGAATGACTAGAAAGACGACCCTATAACTATAGAATCATAGAATAGCCCAGGTTGGAAGGGACCTCAAAAGATCAACTCGTCCAACCTTTTGTGGGAAAGGGAGTCTAGATAAGATTATCTAAGACCCTGTCCCACCACATCTTGAAAACCTCCAATGATGGAGATTCTACCCATGTCCCTGCAAAGGTTGCTACAGTGATTAATTGTTCCCACTATAAAAAAAATTCTTTCTTATGTCAAGATAAAGTTTCTCTCAGTGCCACTTTTACCCACCCCTTGTCTTTTCCATATGGCTCCTTGTGAAGATAAACTCTCAGTCCCTTTTGTAGCTGCCCTTTATGTATTGGAATACTATGATGAGGTTTCCCCTGAGACTTCCTTTCTCTGGGGATAAAAGATCTAACTACTTCAATCTTTTCTCATAGGGCAGGTTCTCCAGCCCTTTGATCATCTTTGTGGTCCTCCTTCAGACCCCCTCCAGTCTGTGTGGGTCTTTCTTGAATTGTGGAGACCAAAACTGGACAGAGTACTGCAGGTGCAGCCTGAGAAGGGCTGAGTAGCATAGGATGATCATGTCTCTATCTATGATAGTAATGCTCCTGTCAATGCAGTGCAGGATCTGATTTACCTTTGTTGCTGTAGCGGCGTGTTGCTGACTCATGTTCAGATTGTTTTCTGCCAGCACCTCTAGGTCCTCTTCAACAAATCTGCTCCCCAGCCACCTAGTCTATACTAGGCTCTTTGATTATGTCATCACAGGTGCAGGAATTTGCACATTTTTTAAATTTCAAACTGCAGACCTCTCTTCTCATACCTTTTCAGTGGATGGACCTCAAGGCTGGGACTGGAGGAGCAAAGTCCCTCCCACTAAAAGAGGATCATAGAAGCATGGATGGTTTGGGTTGGAAAGGACCTTAAAGATCATCGAGTTCCAACCCCTCCACCATGGGCAGGGACACTCTCCACTAGACCAGGTTGCTGAGACCCCCATCCAACCTGGCCTTGAACACTTCCAGGGATGGGGTATCCACAACTTCTCTGGGAAACCTGTGCCAGTGCCTCACTACCCTCACAGTAAAGAATTTCTTCCTACTATCTAATCCAAACCTACTCTCAGTTTAAAACACTTCCCTGTTGTCCTGCCACTACATGCTATTGTAAAAAGTCCCTCTCAAGCTTTCTCGTTGGTTCCCTTCAGGTACTGGAAGACTGCAATAAGGTGCCCCGGAAGCCTTCTCTTCTCCAGGCTGAACAACTCCCAACTCTCTCATCCTTTCTTCAAAGGAGAGGTGCTTCAGCCCTCTGATCATCTTGGTGGCCCTCCTTTGGACTAGCTCCAACAGGTCAATGTCCCTCCTCTGCTGGGGACCCCAGAGCTGGATGCAGTACTCTAGGTGGGGTCTCTGTAGCAGGGCATCCCCCCTGTCCTTAAGAGCTTATCTGTTGCTTGTTAGCTGGTGCAATAATTCAGGGCATCTCCCCCCTCACAAGAGTTTGCTAATTGGTGAAATAACTCAATCAGGACAGCTCGTCTTGTAGTGAGTTATTTCGGCACCATGGAGGTGACACTCCCAGATGACAATAAACATCTTGCTGTGGAAGTGAGATGTGGAAAAGATAAGCTGGAATTTCTGAGTTACACTTCACTTTACAAAGTATAAAAGCTACACTTAACTTTCACAAACCAGAAATCTTCTGCACATTCCCTGGAAATGTGTGGGGATCTCTCCCCAGAGTTTGGGACGCCTGCTTTGGATTACTCTCCTGGCATTGGGTGAAAGGACTCTGTGTACACGATTGTCCATTTGGTAGTAAGTTATATTGACTCCTAATCTATACTATTTCTTTGCTAGCTTTAATATAGGTACCTTAATGTTGTGCGCTGTTTTATGTAATCTACTATTAGTTCTTTCAGTTTATACTGTGTAGTAACTCTTTTTAAGGCCTTTTGTCTGTTACCTCATGTCTCTTCAATAAATAACTCATTTTATAATATACCTAATCAGCCATTCTTAAGAACTTGCGAGGCAGAGTGATTTAGGTGCAGGTCACTTAAGTAGAGATGCTGCCAAAAATCTGAGCCCAAGGCAAGGCTTGTCTAAAGCTCTCACTCAATCCAAAACAGTCTCACCAGAGTGGAGTAAAGGATTAGAATCACCTCCATCGACTTTCTGGCCACATTGCTTTTGATGCAGCCCAAGGACACCATTGGCTTTCTGGGCTGCAAGCATATATTGCCAGCTCATGTCCAGCCTCTCATCCACCAGCACCCCCAAGACCTCCTCAGCAAGGCTGCTCTCAATCAGTTCATCCCCCAGTCTATCTTAACACTGGGGTTTGCCCAGACCCAGGTGCAGCACCAGCACTTGGCCTTGTTAAATCTTATGAGGTTCCCATGGGCCCAGTTCTCAAGCTTGTCCAGGTCCCTCTGGATGGCATCCCATCCTTCAGGTGTGTCAATTGCACCACTCAGCTTGGTGTCATCTGCAAATCTGCTGAGGCTGTGCTCAATCCCTTTGTCTATATCATTGATGAAGATATTAAATAACACTCGTCCCAAAATGGACCCCTGAGGGATACCACTTGTCACTGATGTCCATCAGGACTCTGAGCCATTGACCACTACACTTTGGATGCAACTGTCCAACTGATTCCTCATCCACCTAACAGTCCACCCATTGAATCCATCTCTCTCCAATTTAGAGAGAAGGATATGGGGGACCATGTCAAAGGCTTTACAGAAGTCCAGATAAATGACATCTGTAGCCCTTCCCTTGTCCACTGATGGAGTCACTCCATCATAGAAGGCCACTAGGTTGGTCAGGCAGGACTTGCCCTTGGGGAAGCCATGCTGGCTGTCCTGAATCACCTCCCTGTCCTCCATGTGCCTTAGCACAGCTTCTAAGAAATAGTTTGGTTTTTTTTTACTCTAAGGGTGGTCAAACATGTCTATTGGGTCTGGCTGAGCTGGAGTTCATTTTCCAATAGCAGTCCTCCCAGTGCTGTGCTTTGCATTGGGAGCTGGAAAGGTGTTGATAACATACCAGTGTTTCGGCTGCTGCTGAGCAGCGCTGGCACAGCATCAGTGCTGTCTACCCAACATCCTCTCCCCGCCATCAAGAGGCTGGGAGTGGGCAAGATCCTGGGAAGGGACACAACTAGGCCAGCTGACCCAAATTAACCAAAGGGATATTCCATACCATATGACATCAGCTCACATATAAAAGTTAAAGGAGGGAGGAAGAATGGTGGGCATCCATTATTTACATTTGCCTTCCAGAGCAACCACTTCATGTGCTGAAGCCCTGGTTCCTGGGAAGTGTCTGAACATCACTCGCTGTAGAGAATAAACTTTTTTTTCTCTTTGCTTATGTTCATGCAAACTTTCACTTTTGCTATAGTAAACTGCCTTATCTCAACCTACTACTTGTTTTCCATCTTATTTTCTCTCCCCTGTCCCACTGGGAAGGAGAGTGATAAAGCAGCTTGGTGGGCAACTGGCATTCAGCCAAAGTCAACCCACTACATGTTCATCCTGTTTGTTTCTCATACTGAGTGTGTTGGTGTACAAGCATTTCAGCTATGCTCCTGATCCCTGAATTTAAATGTAGACATTCCCTCTTTCAGTTTAAAACCATTGCCCCTTGTACTGTCGGTACAAGCTCTGACAAAAAGTGCCTCCGCCCCCTTTATATATTGAAAGTCTGCAATAAGGTCTCCCCAGAGCCTTCTCTTCTCCAGGCTGAACAACACAACATAATCTTTCCTGTTACGAGAGTTGTTCTGATGCCTTAAAAGCTGGTAAAAATATGAGGCAAACACAGCAGTATAGGGGAAAAGGGTATTAGCTTGGTTTTAATAGGATCCCAGGTGCACACTCGTCAAAGGTGGAAACGCCAAGCAGTACACCTGTGTACAACGCGCATACAATTTTATGGACCTCACAAATTAGCATATCTACCTAAAATCCCCCAATAAGAAACTTAACAAATGAAGTAATTGTCCCCCTATTCTAATTACCCCCCCCTCAAGTGAGACTACAGACTGGTTTACAAAAACATGTTCCAGAGAGGAGGCTCCGTCCAAGGTTGGAGCCTCTAGTTTTGAGATAGTAGGGATGTTTTGTCTTCCCCCCCGGAGAACCCCCAAACTAAGCTAAAGATCAGACTACAAGAGTTATAAACATGTAGGGCTAAGGTACAAGGAGTGTTTGTGAAGGGTACAAGGAAGGGGAAAGGGTATAAAAATGTATAAAAAGGGTACAAAAAGGGTATAAAAAGAAAGGACAAAAAATCATCAGGCATCAGTTCCAGCCCTCTAATCATCTTTTTGGCCTTCCTCTGGACTTCCTCTAACAGAACTGGATGCTGTACTCTAGGTGGGATCTCATGAGAGTGAAGTAGAGGGGGAGAATTCACCTCCCTCGAACTGCTGGCCATTCTTCCTTTTATGCAGCCCAGGATGTGATTGGTATTCTGGGCTGCACGTGCACATTGCCAGCCCATGGCCAATTTTTCCATCCACCAGTATATCCCCAGGGTCCTTCTCAGCAGGGCTGCTCTCGATCCATTCATCCCCAGTCTGTATTGATACTGGGGATTGCCCTGATCCAGGTGCAGGACCTTGCACTTGGCTTTGGTGAACTTCATGAGGTTTGCATGGGCCCACTCCTCTCTAGCCTGTCAAGATCCCTCTGGATGGCTTCCCTTCCCTTAGACATGTCAACTGTACCACTCAGCTTGGTGTCATCTGCACAGTTGCTGAGAGTGTACTCAAACTCACTGTCTATGTCAATGATGAAGATATTAAACAGTATTGGTCTCAATATGAACCCCTGACAGACACCACTTGTCACTGGTTTCCATTTGAACACTGCACTATTGCCTGTAAGTCTTTGGACATGGCCATGCAGCAAATTCCTTATCCATCTAACAGTCCCCATATCTCTCCATTTTAGTGATCAGAATGTTTTGGGGGACCATTTCAAAGGCCTTACAGAAGTCCGGGTAGATGACATCCATAGCTCTTCCTTTTTCCACTGATGCAGTCACTCCATTGTAGAAGACCACTAAAATAATCATGCACAATTTGCCTTTAGTGAAGCCATGCTGGCTGTGCTAATCTCCTCCCTGTCATCCGTATGCCTCAATATATCTTCCAGAAGGATCTGTCCCATGATCTTACTGGGCACGGAGGTGAGGTTGACTGGTTGGTATTTCCCAGGGTCCTCCTTTTAACATTTTTTAGAAATGGGAGCAATGTTTCCTTTATTCCAGATATTGGTAATGTGGTCTGGCTGCCATAAATTCTCAAATATAATGGAGAATGGCTTAGCAACCACATCAGCAAATTCCCTCAGGACCATGGCATGGGTGGTCCCATGGATTTATGTATGCTCAGGTTTTGTAGGTGGTCACAGACCCGATCTTCTCCTATGATGGGAGGGACTGCTTCCCTCCTATCTTGGATACAGACCTTGAGGTTCAGGTTATAGAAAGAGAGATTGCTGGTGTCAGGATGGTTGAAGTCCCCCAGGAGGATCAGAGCCTGTGAGCATGATGCTTCCTGCAGTTGAAGTAAAAATGCTTAATTGAAATCCTCACCTTGATCAAGCAGCCTGTAGTAAACAACAACCACGAGGTTTCCTTTGTTGGCTTTTCCCTTATTTTTACCCCAAAGGTCTCAACCCATTCAACACCAGTTTTCAAAGAGCTCTCTCCAGTCAATCCATTTTTTTACATAGAAGGCAACCCCTGCACCCCTTCTTCCTTGCCTGTGCTTTCTGAACAGTTTATAGCCATTGATTGCAGTGTTTCAATTATGCGATTTGTCCCACCAAATCTCAGTGATAGCGATTAAATCATACGTTTACAGCCGCACAGTGGCTTCCATCTTTTTCTGTTTGTTACCCATGCTGCATGCATTGCTATAGAGGCACTTTAGTGGGCCTATTGACCTTGTCACCTTTTTAGAGGAACATAAACTAATTCCTTTGTGGCATTTCACAGGTGTCTCCCTGTTGGTTTCTAACACATCAGCGACCTCTGTTTCATTTGTCTGGATGGAAAATGGATCTTTCAGTGTATCTCAGTAAGGAATCTTTAAGATTCACAGAGCATCCACTATTGCCCAAAGAATTATAAAACTATTGCAGATATTCTTCTATCCCCTTTGAGCTGGGCAGGGGGACCGGGGGGTGTGCACTAGACAATCTTCAGAGCTTTCTTACTATATGTATGGGCAATATCTTTGTGTTTGTCCCAAGTAGTCTGTCCCTGCTTCCACCTTCTGTGTACTTCCTTTCTGTGTTTGATTTCAGTTTGGAGTTCCATTTGCTTGGGTGGTGGTGGCTGTTCCCCAGCCAGTTCAAACCATGGGAAGCCAATGCCAGCAGTAGCAATGGCAGTAGTGGCAGCAATAGTATTTGCTGTGTGCTGAGAAGAGTGTGATGCTTGTGAAGTCCTGGAGGGTGTTTGAGGAGTTTTCTGGGCCCCCAACACCCTTGGGCTATGTGCATGTGTAGGGACTGGCCAGCAGGCAACAGGTCTCATAAGAGGGGCGTGAGAGAGTTGGGTGGTCCCCACTGTTGGTGCAGCCAGTTCAAACCACAGGAATCCACATGTAACTGGCCCCTAGGAAGTGCCAGTGACCAGGGTGTGGTGCTGTAGGGAACAGTGCCTGAGAGGAATGGTGCAGGAGATTGTGCACCAGTTCAAGCAGAAGGGTGCATGAGAAAGGCGACACATCCTACTAGTGGTTGGACAGCTGCCTGCTCTGCTAACACAGTCTTACACTGCAGCCCCAATGGTCAACCCAAATAGCCATTGGCTGTGTGAACCTATCCAGCAGCTTGAGGTCTCCAGGGAATTATAGGACCTTATCAGGCAATGTTTTGAGGTTGTGGAAAGCATAGAGATCAGATGAGGGCTGCACTCTGCAGCTGGCAGGAACTAGCTGTCTAGTCAGGCTAGCCTGGAATGAGTGGAGGCAGCCACCCAGACAGAGCTTCCTATCAGGGAAGCTGCAGTCCAGGTGGAGGGCTGTAAAGACTGCACCTCATGCTCCTGGGTGGAGGAGATGCAGGAGGAAGTCACTAGGTTATGCTGTATTAGGGAGGGGTGTGAAGACCCACCCTTAAGGGGAAGGGAGCACCTAAGATTCATAAATGCTCGTGTTTGAAAGGAACAACAAAAGTCAGAGGGTCTGCAAACAATCAGAAAGTTTTATTAGTAAACTACACACTTGGCATGGAAATTGGTATGTTAGTCCCTGACCTACTATATAAATACACGGCAGTGGGTTTTGGAAAAAGGGGTAGGGTGAAAGGGAAGACAGAAAGGAAGAGATTAAAAAGGGGGAGAGAAAAAGAAAGAGAACAAAAGAGATTATCAGTCCTGGTTCCAGCATCAATCCAGCTGATGGGATGTCAGTTCTGGTTTCGGCGTCCATCCAGCTGACAATCCTGGTTTCCAGCAGCGTTGGTCTGGCTGATGAGATGTCCAGGGTCCTGGTGATGCTGCCCGGGCTTGGGGGGTGGGTACATTTTTATGGATAGGTTTCTCCGCCCTGAAGACAGGTTTGTTGTTTTCTATGCAAATTAATTCTCATGCGCAGTCCATTCTTTCAGACCTTTCTGGAAAATGGGTTGGAGGGCTTCAGGGGTCTTTGGTAGTCTTAATCTCCCCCTATAGTCCATGCCCACTTCTTGGTCTCATTCCTGTAGTTGCACTGCACTGTGTTGTGCTTATGTCCAGGAACTAAAAGAAGGATGTTTATCCCAGAAAAGTGCTGCCCTACCTCCACATGGCCCCCCTTCTCAAGCCAAATCTTGTTCTTTTTCATGGCGGCCAGTCCTTGGTTGGCTCCACAGCCATCCGGTTATCAGTGTTTGAGACATATACATTAGCCCCTTATGTTATGGGAATCAAGAGCTCAAAGGGTCTCACTTTGGACTGCTGTTTATAGGGTTGTTGGAGAATGGGCTTTAGTCATAGTAATTTTCATCCTGGCCACAACTCTAGTCAGTAACTTTCTTTGAAGGTCCAATAACAAAAATATTATTCCACTTGGGTTGTTATTCAGGCAAGAAAAATAAGTTTCCAAGGCTGTTTGTTAAAAAATAGAAATCACAGAATAAGCTGAGTTGTTAGTTCCTGGGAACAGACAGTGTTTCTGATAAGCTCAAGAGGGGCTTAGTCCAAGTGCATTTCATCAAGGCCAAGGCCTAATGAGCATTTTTCAGATCATAGTGCAGCCTGGGGAGGGGGGCAGGGGGATGCACCCAGTGACTAAAGTCAACTTCTCTGGGCCTTTACAAAGGGGAACAAAAAACAGAGTACTATTTGAGGTGTTGCAAGAATAAATACTAGGACCCCATGGCACTGACCTCCAAGGACTACCAGACAAAGAGCTGCAGTGGTGAACAGACAGCACCTTGGAGAAGGAGGCACCATGGTCTTTGATGAACCATTTGAACAGGATATTACTTCACTCCTCTTCCTTGTATGTACCAACCAGCAAAAGATATGAAACCTTAACAGTGGGCAAAACCAATGAGCAAGATTCACAGGGAGAAACTGCAACAGCAGGGCATACTAAAAGCTGCAAAAGAAAGCAGCAAGCGCTAAGGGGGTGAGATGCATCGAGGCACCCATCTGCCAGCCTGATAAACAGTCAAGGAAAGTTTGCTGCTTGCCAGGAGCCAAGATCCAGGATGTCACAGAGAAACTGCCACAACTGGCTAGAAATGCAGACTACTATCCACTACTTCTTTTCCACATGGGCACCAATGACATGGTAAAGCATTGTCTGGACAAGATCAAGCAGGACTTGAGAGCCCTGGGGCTTCAAGTGAAGGGGACAGGTGTCCAAGTGATCTTCTCCTCTGTCTTGGCAGTCAAGGATAGGGGTGCAGGCAGAAGTGAATGCATCATGCAGATCAATACTTGGTTTTGTGGTTGGAGTTGTCCCCAGGGCTTTGGTTTCTATGGTCACAGGACATTCTTCAATGAATACAGTCTATTGGGAAGAGTTGGAAGCTACTTATCTAGAAGAGGCAGGAGAATCTTTGCCAGCATATTGACTGACTTAGTGAATCGTGCTTTAAACGAAGAAACTTGGGGGGTGGGGTCCAAAGCTGTGACACCTGTATATCCTCAAGCAACAGGATGGATGAGCATACCTACCAGAGTAGTGAGAAATGCTCCCCAACCCTCTCCAAAGGCAAAACCCTCAAGTCCAGCCACCTGAAGTGCATGTTTATGTAGTCTGTGCAACAAACAGGGGGAACTGGAGCTCCATGCCCAGTATGACAGTTATGATGTCATAGGAATCAAAGAAGCTTGGGGGGAAACTCATATAACTGGCAGACCACAATGGATGGCTACAAATTCTTTTGAAAAGAATGGAAGGGAGGAAGAGAAGGTGGAGTTGCACTTTATGTAAAAGATAAGTTTGAATTTATGAAGGTGAGCTGTGAAGACCACAAAAGTTCTATCAATTAATAACTTTGGATCAAGATTGGAGGGATTGTCACCAAGGGGGATCTTATGGTAGGTATCTGTTACTGACCTCCCAAGTAGGATGATGAGACTAATGAAACCTTACTTTGGCCACTCAAAGAATTCTTAGGCCGACAGAACCTGGTCCTCATGGGTGGCTTCAATTACCTGGACATTTGTTGGGAAAAAAACACAGCAGGGCACAAGTCTACCATCAGGTTCTCAGAATGCATTGGGGACTGCTTCCTGCTACAGATATTAGACATGCCAACTAGGAGCAGTTCATTGCTGGATTTACTGCTTGCAAACTGAGAAGACTTACTTGACAAGATAACTGACAATGGTAGCCTTGGATACAGCAATCACAACATTGTGGAGTTTAATATCCTGCCAAGCACACTGAATACCAGTAGTAGGACAAATACCCTGGATTTTAGAACAGCCAACTTGAAGATGCTCAGAGCCCAGGTGTGAGGCATTCAATGGAAATCATCCATGAAGGGAAAAAGTTTGTGAGTGCTGGGAGTTGTTGAAGAACAGTCTCCTGGAAGCACAAGAACAGTCCATCCCCTACAAAGGGAAAGGAAGGCAGAACAAGATGCCCCCCTGGCTTAACAATGAGCTTATGGGTGTGCTTTAAAGCAAAAAAGAAACATGCCAGGTATGGAAAGACAGCTAAATATCCATTGAGGACTATAAGAACCTTGCATGCAGAGATCCAGTCAGGAAGGCTAAAGATCAGCTAGAATTGAAAATGGCCGGAGAACAAGAAGAAAGGATTCTTCAGATATGTCAGCCAGAAAAAGAAGGTCAAAGAAGGTATATCCCCCCCCAATAAGCAAGGCTGGCAGATGGGTAACAACAGACAAGGAGGAGGCTGAGGTACTCAAAAAATTTTTTGCCACAGTCTTCGATGGCAACCTCCCTCCCACACATCTTGAGTAGATGGATTGCAAGACAGGGACTGGGGGAACAAAGTCCATCCCACTGATCATGATTGTGACCACTTGAAGAAACTGAAAAGACATGAGTCTATGGGACTTGATGATATGAATCACAGTCCTGAGGGAATTGGGTGATCTATTTACAAAGCCATTCTCTGTGATATTTGAAAAGACATGGAGGTCAAGTAGTCCCAGGTGACTGGAAACAGGGAAACATTGTACGCATCTTTAAAAAGGGTAAAAAGGAGGACCCTGGGAACTACCAGCCTGTCAGCCTCACCTCTGTGCCAGGGAAGATCCTGGAAGAGTTCCTTCTAGAAGCTGTGCTAAGGCACATGGAGGACAGGGAGGTGATTTGGGACAGCCAGCATGGCTTCCCCAAGGGCAAGTCCTGCCTGACCAACCTAGTGGCCCTCTATGATGGAGTGACTCCATCAGTGGACAAGGGAAGGGCTACAGATGTCATTTATCTGGACTTCTGTAAAGCCTTTGACACGGTCTCCTACAACATCTTTCTCTCTGAAGAGAGATGGATTCAATGGGTGGACTGTTAGGTGGATGAGGAATTGGTTGGATGGTCTCATTCAGAGGGTGGTGGTTAACAGCTCAATGTTCACATGAAGAACAGTAATGAGTGGTGTGCCTCAGGGGTCCATTTTGGGACCAGTGTTATTTAATATCTTCATTAATGACAGACAATAGGACTGAGTGCAGCCTCAGCAAGTTTGCAGATAACACCAAGCTGAGTCATGCAGTTGACAAGCTGGAGGGAAGGGATGCCATCAAGAGCAATCTTGACAGGCTAGAGAGGTGGGCCTGTGCAAACCTTATGAATTTCAACGAGGCCACATTCAAGGTCCTGCACCCGTGTGGGGGAATACCATGCAAATATACAGGGCGGGTGGAGAATGGATCAAGAGCAGGCATGCGGACAAGGACTTGGGGGTGTTGGCTGATGAGAAGATGAACATGACCTGGTAGTCATAGAATCACAGAATCACAGAATCATTAAACTTGGAAAAGACCTCCAAGATCATCAAGTCCAACCTTTGACCTAATACCACCATGTCAACTAAACCATATTGTAAAGTGCATGTCCACTCATTTTTTGAACACTTCTGGGGTGGTGAATCCACCATTTCCCTGGGGGGCCTTTTCCAATGCTTAACCACTCTTTCAGTGAATAAATTTTTCCTAATATCCAACCAGAACCTCCCCTGGTGCAACCTGAGGCCATTTCCCCTTGTACTGTCACTAGTTGCCTGGGCGAAGAGGCCAACCCCCACCTCACCACAACCTCCTTTCAGGTAGTTGTAGAGATCGATAAGGTATCCCCTGAACCTCCTTTCTCTAGACTAAACAACCCCAGCTCCCTCAGTTGCTCCTCAGAAGACTCATGCCTTAGACTCCTCACCAGCTTCGTTGGCTTTCTTTGGACATGTTCCAATATCTCAATGTCCTTCCTGTAGTGAGTGGCCCAGAACTGAACACAGTATTTGAGGTGTGGCCTTGCCAGTGTCGAATACAGAGGGACAATCACTTCCCTGGTTCTGTTGGCCACACGATTTCTGATACAGGCCAGGATGCCATTGGCCTTCTTGGCCATCTGGGCACACTGATGGCTCATGTTCAGCTGGCAGTTGACCTCCAGGCCCTTTTCTGCCAGGCAGCTTTCCAGTCACTCTTCCCCAAGCCTGTAGCGTTGTATGGGGTTGTTGTGAACCTGGTACTTGGCCTTGTTGAACCTCATACAATTCACCTCAGTCCATCAATCCAGCCTGTCCAGACCCCTCTTTGTAGGGGTGATCTTCTTTAATACATTCCACCCTTGGGTGGATCCCATCAAGTCCCATAGACTTGTGTATGTCTAACTGATGTAGCAGGTAGTACTATATTTGCTAGGTGGAATGAGTCCCACAATCGGAGTGCTGGGATGGAGGGCTACAGGCTGTTTAGGAGGGATAGGCAGGGCAGGTGAGATGGAGATGTGGCACTATACGTAAGGGAGAGGTTTGATTGTACAGCCCTTACAGTTGGCAGTGATGTGGTGGAGAGCCTCTGAGTGAGGCTTAAGGGGATGGAAAACAAAGGAGATATTATAGTGGGTGTTGTTTATTACTGATCACCTAGCCAGGATGTAAGCACCAATGAGTTATTCTATAGGCAATTAGGAGAAATCTCTGGATCAGTAGCCCTTGTCCTTATGAGAGTTTCCAGCTTCCCAGATATCAACTGGGAATATCATCCTGCTGTGACGAGAAGGCCTTGGGAAGTCTTGTAGTTTGTGGGAGAGAACTTCTTGTCACAAATACTCTGTGAGCCAACTAGGAAAGATGCCCTCCTAGACTTGTTTGCAACTAGAGAAGGACTCATGGGAGATGTGATGGCTGGTGGCTGTCTTGGCCACAGTGACCATGAAATGGTTGAGTTTAAAATTTTCAGTGTAATGAGAAAAAAGGTCAGCAGAGTTGCTACCCTGGATTTCAAGAGAGCAATCTTTAAGCTATTCAGGGAGCTAATTAGAAGATTACCCTGGGATTCTGCTTTTGTGGGCTTAGGGGCCTACTAGTGCTGGTAAGTCTTTAAAAACCACCTTTCAGAAGCACAGGAGCAAGCAATTCTACTGTGTCAAAAGTCAAGCAAGTATGGCATAAAACCAAATCGGGTGAACAGGGAACTCCTCGTGGAGCTCAAGAGGAAAAAGAAATTGTAGAATCTCTGGAAGCAAGGTTAGGCTTTGCAGGAAGATTACAGAGCTCTGGCTCATATTTGCAGGGAGAAGACACGAAAAGCAAAGAAGTTCAACTAGAGTTGAAACTGGCCAGGGTTGTGTCAGATAACAAGAAAGACTTTTTTAAGTACATTAATAGCAAGAGCATTTTTAAAGAAAACATTGGACTGATACTTCTTGAAGATCGTCACTTGACAAATAGGGATGAAGTAAAAAACAGAGTGTGGCAGGACAAACACCCCCCCCTTCTCTCTCTCCCTGATTGCTGGCCGAGATCAATGGCTCAGATTAAGTCAATGGCTTAATCCTGACTATCAGTGCTGGCGTCTGGAACTCAGAGCGAGACACTGAGAGAATGTGAAGAATTTTCAAGTGACCGCAAATACACACTCTTTTCCCTATAAAACACCACAAAAAACTCAGTAAAAGTAGAAGCTTTCTACATGGACACTGGAACGTGAAGTAAAAGCTTTCTCCCCTGAGCTTGGACGCAGGCTCTGTGGTTACTTCCCTGG
Source organism: Lichenostomus cassidix (assembly GCF_008360975.1). NCBI lineage: Eukaryota > Metazoa > Chordata > Aves > Passeriformes > Meliphagidae > Lichenostomus > Lichenostomus cassidix. The sequence continues at coordinate 1,291,449 of NC_139510.1, forward strand.
GATTGAGTGAGGAAATCTTAATGTATTCCAGCTCCAAATTTGGATTTGGTAAGATCATTTGAGTTTCCTAAATTGTATTATTCCGGCTAACTTATAGGTACCTTTCTTAACTTGCATTTCAGCTAGCTCAAGCAAGCATCTCTTAACTTGCATTATAGTTCAAGCAAGCATTTCTTGCATTTTTAACTATTTTTATAGTTCAAGCAAGGTTTTACGCCATAATTGTATTTTTAACTATTATAGTGCTGCAATTATGTATTCATTGTATGTTTATGTGTGTCAATCTGTTCTATGTTTGTATGTTTGTTATGTTCTGTGTCAAATAAATGGTATTTTTAGACAAATCGGCCAGATATCAAAGAATCTTGCAAACGAGACTAAATCTTGGGAAACTAGCTATCTTAAAGTCTGTCAAACTACAAAAACACATAAATCTCCTTTCTCCCATGCAAGACACAGAGGCATTGCATTCTTTTTTGCCTCAGTCTTTAATGATACTGATAAACCTTGGGCTGCCCGGTCCTCTGAGTTGGAGGACCATGACTGAGGGAACAGTGCTTTTCCATTTGTGGACACTGAAATTGTAAGAGACCAGTTGTATCAGCTGAATGTTTACAAGTTGATGGGGCCTGATGGGATTCATCCCAGAGTTCCGAAGGAGCCATAGGATGTTATAGCAGGACCCATCTTGATGAACTGCCAAATGTTTTGGGAGTCTGAGGAGGTCCCTGCTGACCGGAAGATGGCCACTGCTATTCCTAGTTACAAGAAGGGTGTGAGGGAAGACCCAGGGAAATACAGACCTGTTAGTCTAACCACAATACCTGGAAAAATTATGGAGAAGATAATACTGAGTGGTACTGAAAGACATTTCAAGAACAATGCGATTGTCAGGCACAATCAACGAGGGTTTGCAAAGGGAAAGTCCTGTTTAATTTGGTATCCTTCTATAATAAGCTAAACCACCTAGTGGATGAAAGGAAGGCAATGGATGTAGTTTTTCTGGATTTTAGTAGGGCCTTTGATACTTTCCCTCACAGTATCCTTCTGGACAAGTTGTCCAACTGTGAGATGAGCAGGTTCATGGTGCACTGGGTGAAGAACTGCCTGGATGGCAGAGCTCAAAGGGTTGTAGTGAACGGGGCTACATCTGGCTGGCAACTGGTCACTAGCAGTATTCCTCAGGGTTTAATTTAAGGGCCAGTTCTGTTCAATATCCTTATCAATGATCTGGATGCAGGAGTTGAATGCACCATTAGCGAGTTTGCTGATCATACCAAACGGGGGGAGCTGCTGACTCTCTCAAGGGACAAGAGGCCTTGCAGAGGGATCTGGATAGATTGGAGCAATCATCAATGGCATGAAAATTAACAAGTCCAAATGCCAGATTCTGCACCAGTGACAGAGTAAAGCCAGGCACAATTATAGATTGGGAGAGTAGTGGCTGGAGAGCAGGATTGCAGAAAGGGATCTGGGGTTGCTGGTTGATAGGAGGTTAAATATCAGTCAGCAGTGAGCCCTGGCAGCCAAGAAGACAAACCGCATCTTGGGTGGCATTAGGAACAACCTGACACTAAAGGGATTCCCTGCTCATGATGGCAGGGTTGGACCTTTACAGATCACTTCCAACCTAAACCATATGATGATGATTCAGAGAGCTATGGCCTGTCCAACTACTGATGGTAGAACCATCACTCACTCCTGTAGCTGACACCACAGGCCCCAAGGGGCCTACACCCCCCAATCTGACTCCGGTAGCCGGGCACCAAATTTCACTCACACACACACAGGTCTCACCAGCAGCTGGCACCTGTTCCTTGCAGCACACATACTGTTCTGGTTTCAGATGGGACTGAATTAATTTTCTTCTCAGGAGCTGGTACAGTGCTGTGTTTTGGATTCAGTATGAGAATAATGCTGATAACACACGGATGTTTTGGTTGTTGCTGAGCAGTGCTTACCCTGAGTCAAGGGCTTTTCAGTGTCTCATGCTCTTCCAGGGAGGAGCTGCACAAGAAGCTGGGAGGGAGCATACTCCAGACAGCTGACCTGAACTGGCCAAAGGGATATTCTGTACCATAGAACATCATGCTCAGTGAATAAACTGGGGGGGGGAGGGGGGAAGAGTTAGCCAGAAGGGGCCAATTGCTGCTTGGTCAGTGGGTGGTGAGCATTTGTATTGTGCATCACTTCTTTTTCTTGGGTTTTACCTTCCTCTCTCCCTCTCATTTTTATTACAATTATTAGCAGTAGTATTAGTATTACCATCATTATTATTATATTTTATTTTGTTTCAATTACTATACTGTTCTTATTGCAACCCGTGAGTTTAATTTTCTTTCCTGATTCTTCTTCCCATCACAACAGGGTTGGGGGGGAAGGGAAGCGAGCGAGCAGCTGTGTGTGGTATTTAGTTGCCAGTTGGGGTTAAGCCACAACACATACACAGAGGACAGAGAGTGAGATTAAGTAGGGCAATATTTAAGAAAACATTTTAAAAGAAAATATAAGAAAATAGGACAGACTGTAGTGATCAGGCGCAGGGCTCAGCCAGACAAGCACACTGACTGGCCCCATTTTACCTGTGACTAGAAACTTTTATTCCCCTTTCTGTCTATCCCCCCTCTTTGTCTCTCCCTGCTTTCTCTTTCCCCTGTAATTCCCTTCATCAGTTTGTATAGTTCTATCAATTCCTGCATCCATCCCAATTTGATGTCTGGGATCCCCCCTGGTTTAACATCTTATCAGTTGCAAAGTCCATGTTGATCTTCCAGGAAGTGGTGCCTGTAGTTTAAATTTCTTCCTACATTTATTGTATGTTTTGTATTTTGTGTTAGGTGTTTAAAAGAAATTTTCTATTTATAATCCGGTATAATTCTTGTAAATACCAAGTTTTATATTCCTTTCTGTGGAACAAAGAATAATCAGTTTATGAAGTTGGATTCATATTTTAAGATGTAGAGCCTCAGCTACCCTTGTAGCTATTTTCCATCCTATATAAATGACACCTTCTGCTGTGGTGACTTCAAGTATGATCACAGAACCACAGAATAGAGTAATTGAGGTTGAAAGGGATCGTTGGAGTTTGTCTAGTCCAAACCCCTTCCCAGCCCATGCTCAAAGCTGGATCAACCAGAATAAGTAGCTCAGGACACTGTCCAGTATGGTTTTGGATATCTCCAATGATGGAGAATCCACAACCTCTCTGGGCAGCCTGGTCCTGTGTTTGACCTCTCTAGAAGTTAAAAAGATTTTTCTTATGTTTCAATGGAAGTTCGTGCATTTCAGTTTGTGTGCATTGTCTCTCCTCCTTTCACTGAGCACACCTGAGAAGACTTTAGCTCCATCTTTGTGCTGGTTTCAGCTAGAGTAGAGTTCATTTTCTTCCCAGTGGCTTGTATGGGGCTATGTTTTCGATTTGTGCTGAACACAGGGTTGATAATACAGAGATATTTTTGTTATACTGAGCAGGGATACACAAAGCCAAGGCCTTTTCTGCTTTTCATACTGCCAAACTGGTGGGGAGGCTGGGGGTGCATGGGAGGTTGGGAGGAGACACAGCTGGGACAGGTGACCCCAACTGACCAAAGGGATATTCCAGACCGCATGACATCATGCTTAGTATATAAAGTGGGAGGAAGAAGGAGGAAGGAGGGGATGTTTGGAGTGATGGCGTTTGTCTTCTCAAGTCACCGTTATGCATGATGGGGCCCTGCTCTCCTGGAAATGGCTGAACACCTGCCTGCCCATGGGAAGTGATGACTTAATTCCTTGTTTTGCTTTGCTTGTTTGTGAGTGTGGTAGTTTTGCTTAGCCCAGAACATCAGCAAGGTATCTTTAGCATCTAAAAGAAATTGAAACCCTTCAAAAGCTGTTGTGGTAGGCCTGAAGAAGTGTCTGAAGAGTGGGGAGGGGCACAAAGATGGCTCCTGTGTGAAGGTTCTGGAAGTTTTTCACCAACTCCAGTAGAGCCAATCTCTGATGGCTCTGAAGATGATGCACATGCTGCTGGCCAAGTCTGGGCCAATTAGAGATGCTAGTCACGCCCCTGTGAAAACATTTAAGAAGAAATCAAAACAAAGTAGTCACGCATGTTTTTTTACCTAGAGGAGGAGGTGAAAATATGTGAAGGGAAAACAACATGGAGACACCAAGGTCAGTGGAGAAGGTGGGGGAAGAGGTCCTCTGGGCGCTGGAGCTGAAAACCCTCTGCTGGCTGTGGTGAAGACCATGGAGAGAGCAGGTGGTCCCCCTGCAGCCCATGGAGTCCACGGGGGTACAGAGATCCACCCACAGCCTGTGAGGAGGTGCCCACACCAGAAGAGCAAGTGGATGCCTGGAAGAAGCTGTGATCCAGTGGGAGTCCCATAGAGAGAGTGAAAGTTGCAAAGGCCTTGCAAGAGACAGGAAGGCCTTGCTCCCAAGATTGAAACAGCCTGGCCTCGGCTTGGATGTCTGCACCCTGTGGACAAGAGGACTCGTGTTGCAGCAGAAATTTGGGCTGGATGTTGCTTGTGAGATTGGACCCACGCCAAAGAAGTTCACAGAGGACTGTCTCCCATGGGAAGGACCCCATGGTTAAGTAGAGGACCCCTCTCCCTGATGGACTGACCAAAGAAAAAAATCCCCTTACCCTGCCTCCCCCCCCGTGCTGTTGGTTGGAAGGAGGGAGGGGGGTGAGCAGAGAAACTGTTTGTAGTAGAATTGTGGTGATGAATGGACTAAGAAAAAAAACCCATACCCTGCCCCCTACCTGAGCTGTTGGCTGGAAGGAGGGAGGGGGGTGAGCGGAAAAACTGTGTCTTAAGAGGGAGGGGGGCTGAGTGAAGGAACGGTGTCTTAAGAGATTAGTTTTACTTTTCATTTATCCTCTGACTCTGTTAGGTTAATAAATCACTTTGCAACTTTAAGTTTTCAGCCTGTATTTGCCCTCTTTCAGTGTGTCCTCCCACCAGTGCTTTATCTCAACTCATGGGTCCGGTGTGTGTGTGTGTTTAACAGGTTTTTCCCTCCCTCTCTTGCACATCTGCGGCAGGAGAGTGCAGAAAGAGCAGATGTTGTAGGAGCCTGGCATTTAGCCAGGGTCAAACCTCGACAGTGAGGCTTTTGCTTTCCCTATTAAACTGTCTTTATCTCAACCCACGAGTTCTCCAGCTTTTACCCTTCTCATTTTCTCCCTGATCCTGCTGATGGGGGAGTGAGCAAGTGGCTGCATGGGGCTTGGTTGCTGGCTGGGGTTAATCCATAACAATCTTCTATGCACAATGTATTTAGACACAGATAAGATCCCTCCTGAGCCTTCTCTTTTGCAGACTAAATTATCCTAAACAATTCAGGAAGTGTGGACTGGATGGGTGGACAGTGAGGTGGATTGACAACTGTCTGAAACGCAGATCCCAGAGGGTTGTGATCTGTGGCACAGGGTCTAGGTTGGAGCCCTGTCACTAGGGGTTGCCCAAGGTTCAATACTTATTCATAACTTGGATGACGGGGTAGATGCCTCCTCAGCAAGTTCACTGATGACACAAAGCTGGGAGGAGTGGCCAATACTCCAGAGAGATGTGCAGCAATTCAGAAGTACCTCAACAGGTTTGAGACATGGGCAGAGAAGAACTGTCTGAAATTCAACAAAGGTCAGTGCAAGGTCCTGCACACGGGGAGGAATAACCCCAGGCGTCAGTACAGGCTGGGGGTGACCTGCTGGAAAGCAGCTCTGCGGAGAAGGACCTGGGGGTCCTGGTGGACAACAAGCTGTCCATGAGCCAGCAGTGCCCTTGTGGCCAAGAAGGCAAATGGTATCCTGGGATGCATTGGGAAGAGCATTGCCAGCAGGTCGAGGGAGGTGGTCCTGCCCCTCTACTCACCCCTGGTGAGGGCACATCTGGAGTGCTGTGTCCAGTTCTGGGCTTCTCAGTACAAAGAGACATGGACCTCCTGGAGCAGGTCCAGCAAAAGGCTACAAAGTTGATTAAGGGACTGGAGCATCTCTCTTACGAGGAAAGGCTGAGGGAGCTGGGCCTGTTCAGCCTTGAGAAAAGGCAACTGAGAGGGGACCTCATCAATGCCTATAACTATCTGAAGGGAGGGTGCCAAGAGGATGAAGCCAGGCTCTACTTGGTGGTGCCAAGCAATAGGACAAAAGGCAACGGGCAGAAACTGATGCACAGGAAGTTCCACCTGAACATGAGGAAGAACTTCTTTACTGCGTGGGTGACCGAGCACAGGAACAGATTGCCCGGAGAGGTTGTGGAGTCTCCCTCACTGGAGATATTCAAGAACTGTCTGGACACAATCCTGTGCCATGTGCTCTGGACTGTCGCTGCTTGAGCAGGGAGGTTGGACCAGATGACCCACTGTGGTCCCTTCCAACCATACCTATACTGTGATTCTGTGATACTGAGTCAACATCCTTGAAGGCATTTGGCTAGATGTGGCTAGCACAGTTTTTCCCATGAGAAGTTTTCTTGTGTTTTGTAAATAAAGATAAAGTTTGGATGTTTTTGGAACAGTGTCCCAGAGCTTGGGCAGTGCAGGCCTGGCCAATCAGGCCTGGGGGAAGGCTTCTGACTGACCAATCTGGGTGACTTTTGAGAACTCTATAAATGTGATGAAATCAAAACAATAAAGGTCATTCCTTCTTGCCACTGAGAACCGATGCATTCATTACTCTGCTAGCTGCTCAACAGCGACATCTAGACATAAAGATAAGGCACTTAAGGACATGGTTTAGTGCTAGACTTAACAGTATTAGGTTAATACTTGGACTGGATGATCTTAAAGGTCTTTTCCAACCTCAGTGATCCTATGATTTTATGATTCTATCCCATCTGCTCCTATAGGAGATGCTCCAATTCTTTCATCACTGCAGTGGCTCTTTGCTGAACTTGCTACAGTATTTCCATGTCTTTCTTGTACTGAGGAGACCATAACTGGACACAGTACTACAGGTCTGGCCTCTCCAGTGCTGAGTAGAGAGAAAGGTTTACCTCCTCAACCTCCTGTCAACATTGTTCCTAATGCAGCTCAGGATACTATTGGCCTCCTTTGCTGCAAGGGCACATTACTGGCTCACATTCAGCTTATTTTCCACCAGGACCCCCATGTCCTTCTCTGCAAAGCTGCTTTCCAGCCAGTCAGCCCCTAGCTTGTACTGGTGCATCATGTTATTCCTACCCAGGGGCAGGACTTGGCATTTCCCTTTGATGGACTGCATGAGGTCCCCGTCTGACTATTTCTCCAGTCTGTCAAGGTCCTTCTGAAGGCACAACAGCCATCTGGCCTATCAAATGCTCCTCCCAATTCTGTGCCATCTGAAAATTTGCTGAGGGTGCTCTCTGTCACATTGTCCAGGTCATTCATGAAGCTGTTAAATAGTATTGGCCCATGGATCAGCCCAGGGGGACACCACTAGACTTTATGCTTCTGATCACAACCGTCTGAGCCTGGCAGTTCAGCCAGTTTTCAGTCCACCTCACTGTTCACTTATCTAACCTGCACTTTGTCAGCTTGTCTATGAGGATGTTATAGGAGACAGCGTCAAAAGCCTTGCTAAAGTAAAGATAAAGAGCATCTGCTGCTTTGTCCTCATCCACCAATCTAATTTACTCATTGTAGAAGGCTGGCAGGTCGGCCAAGCATAATTTTCCTTTTGTAAATCCATGGTGACTACTCCAAATCGCCCTGTGTCTTTTGTGTGCCAGGAAATGGCTTCCAGGATTACTTTTTCCATCATTTTCACAGGAATAGAGGTGAGGCTGACCAGCCTGTATTTCCCCAGATCCTCCTTTTTGCCTTTTTTGAAGACTGAAGTGTCATTTGCTTTCTTCTGGTCCTCAGGAACCTCCCCTATCTTTGGAGGTGTATACGACCTCTATCCTTGGAGCTGTACATGACTTTATGGGACAGGTCCCTGAGCAACCTGATCTAATTAGACTTGATTTGAGCAGAATGTTGGACTAGATCACCTCTGGAAGTCCCTTACAACCTAAATTTTTCTATGGTAAATTATCAGCCGCACTAAAATACAGCTTACTGATGGATGAAATAGGACTGCAAGCTATGTCACATCAGCCAGTTCCTCCTTCCATATCCTTTTAAGGTGAATTGAAATGAAATGAAATGAAAATTGAAATGAAATTGTAAGGTAAGGAGTTATATCCGGAAAATCATATAGGCATCATCTCCTGTATGGAGACAACTTTTCTGGGCTATTTATCCAGTCAGTATTTTTATTTTTGTTTTGTTTTGTTTTTTAAAGCTCTTTTTCCCAGACAACCATGCATTTTGACTCTGTTAGATTTCTATGTCTGCCACCATACTTCCTTCTTTCCACCCACTGGTTCTTGGCTCTTGCCTTTCCAGGCACTTCCACTAGCTCTTTATCTAAGACCAGAACCTTTTCCTGCTCACTGGATCACAGTTTCACTCTTCTGAATCAGACAACTCATGTTTTCCTTTCCTCCTCACTGACTAGGCCTAGTTGCTGTTTTCATGAGCAAATGATCTCTTGGGAGGTCTTGAGTGTTGCATTAGAATCAGGCTAGCACATGACCATAAAAGAAGAATGAAAGAATATCCATGTTACTTGTCATAGAACATTTTCCATTCCCACCATAGGTTTAGTACTTGCTCCTTTCTTTGTTTTAATAGGATAACTTCCTTCAACCATATATCCCAGGCCCTGTATATGGAATGGAATAGACTCTTTGTTAATAGATTAGATACTAGAAACCAGAGTTCATATAATTAATAGTAGAAGCAGCAGCTGCAAAGAGATACCCTATTTAGGGCCATCTGGAGGACATCCATTGACCTTTGGAGCAATGAACATATAAATAAGATAAAACAAACAATCCTCTGCTTAATATATTTGAGCTATAAAGTCGGGCAAAATGTCATGAACTGCAATAAACTATACATTCCCAATATCACTGCCCACAATTTAAAGAGCAGAAGTACTAGAGCTTTTAAAAGAAAAACAAGTGTGGATGAAGAAATATGTTCTCTTTTGTCTCAACAGTTCAGCATCTTTGGCTGACATTTTTCAAATAGAAGTTAGCCTGATCTGGCATTCTACATAGATATTTTCAGTCTTTGATTACAGTTTAACAATGAGTGACTTTCCGTTTTTACAGCATCCTTAACAGGGACACATTGGTCATTCTTAATAATAAGCATGTCTTAACAGACCCATTTAGGACAGAAGATTGCTTAGATATTATAAGAGCAAAGAAAATAAGGGAACAAGAGAGTGTGTTGGAAAAGTTTATCTGAAGAATGAATTTGGCAAAATATGTCAGTGAAGAGGATGCTGCAAGTGTTAACATCAGTCTCAGAACCCAATAGTGTTGTTGACTTTTTTTGTGTCAATGCCAGATTATCATCAATAAATACATATTTGCTGGCACCAAACAAGTTTTCTACAGGCCTTTTGCTTCTTCCTTAACCTTATATCAAAAGTTTCAAGGGATCTATTTAGAGGTAACTGGATAAAGAGGGAGGGAACGTTCTCCCTGAGCAACTTTGAAGTTAGCCCTACTCTGATTGCATGTGTGGGTTTTACTGTAGAACCTCTAGAGGTCTCTTTTGACCTAAATTATTCTATGATTTTAAGTTTGAACATGGGAGAAAGGAATTTGATGGCAGAAAAACTTGTTCATCAAAGCAGAAAAAGCACAGAAAATAGAAGAGTCTAAGAGAGAAGCAAAAGGACATATTCTCTGTCTACCTTCCTTCCTTTGGAAAAAATAATAAATATGTATAGCATTGCACTTAAACCAATAAATTACATAATTGCTTTCTATAAGTAATGACTACATCTGCCTCAGCAATTTAGGAAATTGCCAGTATAATTTCAACTAGAAGAATAGAGGCCCACATGAAGACTTCTTTATTACACAGATGATCATATTATGACAATTTTAGATCATGCTTCTTATCAGCATAACTTAAAACTTGTCCATAAACTCAAGTTTTTTCCCCAAACAACAAAATGCTGCATATACAGTTTCACATTGTCCAACTGCAACAATTACCTGAATTCATTTTAGATTAATTCAAGTGATATGAATCCAACTTCTTTTCACTCAAATAATGATTTAAAATGACAAAAAAAAAGGTTTTGTTCAAACATTTTTCTTTGCTAATTAAAATATAGTAGCCCATTTGATGTCATTAAAAGAATGTGCATTTAACTTCATATTTTAGTAAACATTCTAATTTAGATCAATAACCAACTTACATAGTTCCATTTGTGTAGACTGTGTCACTTCCCTCCACATACTGAACCTGGGCTGGGTAGACATGTTGTACCTGTTGCACAGTCTGTACTTGCTGTACCTGCAAACAAGAACACCACAAATATAGGATAGTTTACCTTATAAAAAGAATGACTAGTGCTTCAGTGCATCTAATGGTTTCTAAACAATACTCTCAATTATGGGACATCCCTGTTCTCACAATTACTAAATGACACAATGTAATATCGTGCTGCAAGTCTGTAATATGCTAAGTGGAGTACTCCCATTGGAGATGCAGGCCCTTGAGAGTATAGGTATTTTCAGTGCCAAAGAAAGAACCATCTAGAAAGAACAAGAACTATATGATTCACACCAAGCTTAGGAACTATATTTAGGAAGGAAGAAAATTTTATTTGGTCATCTATATGCTGATTTTCTGGTTTTTTTTTTTACTCCAATTTAACTCTATACAATACAAGTCTCTAAATCATAACTTATATGTGCTGTTAACAGGCAAACTTTGACCTGTGAGAGTAGGTCCTAAAAAATTCAGTATGATCCTAGAAGAGTCTGATTCTCATGCATGTGATGCATCATCATATGTCTGTGAGGTGAACTGCTCTGGCAGACATGCTCTGGAGTGAAGGATCGTGCTAGGAGAGCTTTCCAAAAACCAGCAACACTGTGAACCTAGCACAGAGAAAGAAATGATGCACCAGCCTCTGCCAGAGCAGGAAGTGTTAAAAGCTAGACGAGCAGCAGCTCTGACTCAGTGTGGGCAGCGCCAGGAGTGAAGGTGGCAAACTCCCACAGGTACAACAGACGAACCCAAGAAGCAACCAGGAGTGGGGCAAATAGGGCAGGTAAACAGGGTGTGACTCTCATAGTTTAGGAATGGAATTCCCCAGTTTAGTGCTCCTTTTGTTTTATGGCAGAACCAGCCTTCAGGAGGATTTTGATTATCTTCTCCCTTTTCTCAAAAACCTCCTCTGCTGTGTTGCCCCATAGGATGATGTCATTGATGAACTGTAAGTGTTCTGGAGCCTCACCCTCTTACAATGCAGTCTGGATCAGTCCATGGCAAATAATGGGACTGTGTTTCCACCCCTGGGGCTATCAGTTTCAGCTGTACTGGATGCCCCTTCAGGTGAAAGCAAACTGTGGCCTGCTCTCTGCTGCTAAAGGAATGGAGAAAAATGCATTAGCAATATCAATGGTGGCACCACTTTGCTGCCTTGGACTCCAGTTTGTACTGAAGCTCCAGCATGTTTGGCACAGCAGCACTCAGTGATGGTGTGACTTCATTCAGGCCACAATAGTCCACTGTCAATCTCCACTCTCCATTTGACTTACACACTGACCATATGGGGATATTAAAGGGTGAGCAAGTCTTGCTGACCACTCCCTGGCTCTCCATGAATCATCTCATGGATGGGAGTCACAGAGTCTGGGTTCGTGCAGTGTTGTTGATGGTGCACTGTTGTGGTAGCAATTGGTACCTGTTGTTCTTTGACCTTCAGCAGTCCCATAGTAGAAGGGTCCTCTGAGAGACCGGACAAGGTATTCAGCTGTCTAATTCCCTCTGTCTCCACAGCAGCTATCCCAAAAGTCCAATGATGCCCTTTTAGGTCCTTGAAATACCCTCTCCTGAGGTAATCTATGCCAAGGATGCACAGGACCTCTGGGGCAGTCACAATGGGGTGTCTTCACCATTCTTTCCCAGTCAAGCTAACTTCAACTTCCAGTACAGTCAGCTGTTGGGATCTCTCTGTGACCCTAGAAAGAGATGGATTCTGCCCCTACATATCTTGATGGCATCAGGGTACATTGTGCACTGGTGTCAACTAAAACCTTATACTCTTCTGTGTTGGATGTCCCAGGCCTTTGGATCCCCACAGTCCGATAGATCTGATTGTACCTTTCCTCCACCTGGCTGGGGGCATTACCCCTCTAGTCCTGGTCATAGTACTTATTGCTCACTTTTTGTAAATATGAACTGGAGTTCCCTTCAAGATGATAGGAAGTAACATCAGCCCTCCTATTCCATCTGACAACTTGCCCACTGGAAACTGGAGCCGCTTTTATCCTTGAAGAATTTCCTGCAGTGGTTGTTCTTCCTCTCAATTTACATACCCATGCTGCGAGGGCAGAGGTGGGTTTTCCATCCCACTTCTTCATGTCCTCTCCGTGGTCATTCAGGTAAAACCACAGGTTACCTTGTGGTTTGTACCCTCTTTCATGAACGAAGGGGGGGGAGGTGCTTGCTCCCAATAGCAGAGACTTTGTTCCATACTGGCGGGGCATGGGACATTTTCTCTCTAACTTGCTCAAGTCTTTTGAGTCTGTCCATAGTCTTGAACAGTCTTTCCACAGCCAAGGCACAGGTCGGTAGGGAGGAAAAAAGATGATCTTCATATTGCCAGAGTCAGGTAGTCACCTGAAGCACTGTTTGTTCTCCTTCTTTCATTGACATCAGTGCCAGTGAGTTGGTGAGGTGGTGACAATGGCATGCTCCGTACAAACTTCTGCCACATGGATTGCGTACACTGGACCTCATGTGGATCTACAGGGGACTGCTTGTTATTTGAATCCCTACAGAGTACCTCCAGCACTGCTAATTCTCTCAGGTAGTGGGTACCTTTCTCTCTGTCACTCCATCTGCTTGGGCTCACTACTAGATCATCCTTGAGAGAATATCTTTCCCTCACACTTGACAAGAGTCAGCTCCCAAGGCTAAGAGTTTCTGTCTTCTTCCCATTTGCCTTGTCAGTGCCCACATCCCAGGACAGGGATCCCAGCTTCTTGGCTTCACTACCATCCAGTTTCATATTGTGGGCTGCGATATCCCAGCATTGGAGCAGCCAGGTCACCAGGGGCTCACCTGACTGGCAGCTGAAATCTTTTCGCATATCTTGCAGCTCACATGGGATAGGGATCAGGTGATTATCTCTGGCCCTACCTCTTCCTCCTGTTGAGACAGCCCTGCTTCCTCTTCAGCTCTCACTAGGTGAACTGATTTGGTCTTGGATTTTTTCTTCTATGTAGGGGTGACTGCTTCCGGCAAGGGTTGTTCCTCTGGCTCAGCTGCAGTTTGAGTGGCCATGGTACCTGTTGGTCTGCTTTCCTCCTCCTCCCCCTGAGGGTGCTGTCTAGTGACAAGCAGTGTCTGATAAATAGTTGCCAGGGCTCAGCACACTGCAATAAGATGTTTTTCTCTGGAGTTGCCACAGCTTTCTCTTTGCAAATATTGTCATTTTATCAGGGTCCTGTAGTTGTTCAGGGGTGAACTCCCAAAACATTGGAGGAGAGAATTTCTCCAAAAACTGGCCCATTTTCTCCCACATTCCATGCCACTCATGACTATTCCCCCTTGGGGCAGATCTCTGAATGACCTTCCTAAAAATCTCTTTCTTGACTCTAAACATGGTGTGGACCACACTGAGGAGACCTGGCAGACTTATAGCAAGAAGAACATGCTTTCCTTAACATCCAAAGGGAATTCAAATTTCTCAAAAGCTGTTGTAACAGGCCTGAAAGAGGAAAAAGGGGTGAAAAGGTGCAGAAAATCATCCTCCCCTGTTCCTCCCACAGGCTGGGTATGATTATTAATGCACTCCCAAAGGTAGTGCCTGAGGTAAGGGTAGGAGAGCAGCACTGAATACACATCCCAAGTGACTGTCATCACCCTTGATGTTATCATGCCATAAGCTGATATCCCACAGTACAGCAACAAAGCTATGCTGATCCCTCTCCCTGCTCTGAAAAAGATCATAATGAGGAGCATATACAGGAATATATACAGGGTTGGGTACCACACCCACATGAACAGAGCAAGCAACATTGTGACCAGTGGCTCTATACCTAATACAACAAATGCTTAGATCAAATTTGTTTCCAACCCACTCTGGGCAGATCTGTTGTTATCTCGACCCTTTGTGCCTCACATTGGGCACCAAATAAGGTTGTTGTGGTTTAGGAATGGTATTCCCCAATTTAGTGCTCGCACTGAACACACACTTCTGCTTCCCCACCCCCCTCCAATTGGAGGCACAAAAGGCAAAGGTCATGTTTTGAGATAAGAAAAATTTATTGGAAACAGCAATAAGATAAGAAAATGAACAGTAACAGCAACAATATTAATAACAAAAGGCATAAGAAAAAGAAATTATTTACACAGATAGCCCTCAAGAATAAACAAATAACAGATGGCTTCCCCTGCCACATTTTCTCAACCGGAACACCCTTCTCCTTGGAAGTGAGAGAGACCCTTTTATCCACCCCTAAAGTGAAAGTCCCTTTCCCACCCCTGGCAGCAATGTGAGGTGGTATTGAATAAAATTACAGTCCTGCCCACACCCCCTCCTGGCTACTGCAAAAAATTAACCCTGTCCAGGATGAACCCAGGACAGTGGCACATTAACCAAGGCAGGTGTGGCAGTTTACACAGCAGTTCATGCAAGAAGGGCATGCAGGGAGGACAGTCCCCCTACCAACTCAAGAGGCAAATCCAATTAGTGGTCATTAATAGGTTTAGGAAAGGCAGGTCCTGCCTCACCAACCTGACCTCCTTTTATGACCAGGTGACCCACTTAGTGGATGAGGGAAAGGTTGTGGATGTGTCTACTTGGACTTCAGTAAAGGCTTTGATACTGCCTGGCATGGTATTCTCCTGGAAAAGCTGGCAGCCCATGGCTTAGACAGGTGTGTTATTTGCAGGGTTAAAAACTGGCTGGATAGCCAGGCCCAGAGAGTAGTGGTGAATGGTGCTGCATCCAGTTGGTGACCGGACATTAGTGGTGTTCCCCAGGGATCAGTGTGGGGCCCAGTCCTGTTTAATATCTTTATTGACAATCTAAATGAGGGGATTGAGCCTACCATTATCAAATTCCTGGATGACACTAAATTGGGTGAGAATGTTAATTTGTTGGAGGGTAAGAAGGCTCTGAAGAGGGACTTGAATAGGCTGGATCAATGGGCTGAGGCCAGTTGCATGAGGTTTAACAAGGCCAAGTGTCGGGTCCTGCACCTGGGTCACAACAACCCCATGCAGTGCTACAGGCTTGGGGAGGAGTGGCTGGAAAGCGGCCCGGCTGGAAAGCGGCCCGGCTGGAAAGCGGCCCAGCTGAAAAGGACCTAGAAGTGCTGGTTGACAGCAGCTGAACATGAGCCAGCGTGTGCCCAGGTGGCAAAGAAGGCCAATGGCATCTTGGCTTGTGTCAAGAACAGTGTGACCAACAGGACAAGTGAAGTGATTGTCCCTCTACTCTTCCTTGGTGAGGCCACACCTCAAATACTGTGTTCAGTTTTGGGCCCCTCACTACAAAAAAGACATTGTGGTGCTGGAGCGTGTCCAAAGAAGGGTAACAAAGCTGGTGAAGGGTCTGGAGCACAAGTCTTTATGAAGAACGGCTGAGGGAGCTGGGGTTGTTTTGTCTGGAGAAAGGAGGCTCGGGGGGAGGGGCCTTATCACTCTCTCCACAACTACCTGAAAAGAGGTTGTAGTGAGGTGGGGATCAGTCCCTTCTCCCAGGGAACAAGTGACAGGATGAGAGGAAAAGGCCTCAAGTTGCACCAGGGCAGATTTAGATTGGATATTAGGAAAAATTTCTTCACTGAAAGCATTGTCAAGCACTGGAACAGGCTGCCCAGGGAAATTATTGAGTCACCATCCCTAGAGGTATTTAAAAGATGTGTAGATGTAGAGCTCAGAGACATGGTTTAGTGATGGACTTGGCAGTGTTGGATTGATGATCTTAAAGGTCCTTTCCAACCTAAATTATTCTTTGATTCTATGATCTACAAGAGCTCCTTAAAAACATTTTAGTTAGAACACATTCATCATCTTCACTATATTCTCTAAAATTTCTATCCCTCCTTTTCCACCATTAACTCATACACTTCAAAACAAGATTCTAAACTTCATTGTTAACTACTGGGAGTAGTCTGGAGGTGCTCAAGAAGTTGGGAGGGGACACAGCTGGGACACCTGACCCCAACTGACCATAGGGATATTCCATACCATATGATGTCATGTTCAGCAATAAAACTAGGGGGAAGGTTGGCCAGGGGACTGCTGGGCATTGGTCAGTTGGTGGTGAGCAATTTTCATTTGCAACACTCATCTTTCTTGGATTTTATTTTTCTCTCTCTGGGTCTTTTTCCTCCCCTCTTTTCCTTACAATTTATTATAATTACTATTTAATTATTAAACTGTTTTTATCTCAGCCCACGAGCTTTCTCATTTTTACCCTTCCAATTCTCTCCCACTAGGGGAAGGGGAGGAGTGAGTGAGCAAATGGCTGTGGTGCTTAGTTGCTGTCTGGGGTTAAATCATGACACCTAAGGAAAAATTTATATGAAAACCTTAATTTTGAAAAAAACCCAAACCATTACTTTGAAAAAGATTGTTCAAGTGTGACAGAAAAACAGAGTTTCCGCCAATCAGTAGTAATGATACTTACTCTTTTTGATGATTAAATCTAAAATTCAGCAGGTTGCTGATTTCACATGTTAACTGTTACATAAATTGACATTGGCCTGCCATCCCTTAATAGTGTTCCTGAACTATAATTTCCCAAATTCAAAAAATACATATCTTATTATTAAGCAAGATAAAATTGCACAGAATTTTGATTTTAGATACATGTGTTTGCATTAAAAGTACTAATAAGGCTAAGAGAATAATACCAGGGTAAAATATGTGAGGATTTATAAACTCCATTTAAATTAAAAAAAAAAATCAGAGCTGTATACACAAAGATTCTTGTTCTCAGAGAAAAAAATAATCTTAAAAATTAATTAGTCTGTAATAATTTTGGAAAGCAGCTCATGCTGTAATGTTGATTTTTAGATAAATGACCAATATAAGTTCATTACTATTTTTTATGTTAAAATTATTTTTCATTAAGCTCCAATTCTCATTACCAGAAGTATGTATGTGCAGTTGAATGATACATTTACTTCTGAATGCTATGGTCATAGTCTATGATGAATAGGAAGATTTGTTTTGTGTAACCTTTGATGCATGGATACACCTTCTAAAATAGATTAGACACTTGTTTTTAATTTTACTCTTTGAATCCTTCTGTATTTCATGACATAAACCATAAGGTCAGTGAAATTAATTTAAAATCCTTATAAACTTGCTACCTCATGCTTAAGAGTGCATGTTAAAACAGGAATGATACATGAGTGGAAAATCATATTTGAGGAAATATAAGACTAAGAAAAATTGCACAAGATGTTAAATGGCAGTAAAATATGCTTCTCACTTTTTTGCCTTACTTTTGCTACTTTTGACTTGCACGTATATAGGTTTCTCCCTTCACCAATCCAAGGTTCCAAAAATGACAATTGCTGTGTCATTCGAAAACATCTGTGAAACCACTGCCACTATACTCAGAAGGGAATCTTAGTTTTTCATTAAGGACATTTCTTTTTTCTTCATTTGGAGCACCATATCAAACTTTCATGAAAGCCATAGTTATATTGACAGTGTACAAATAAAAAAAATATTTATAAGCAGAAAATAATTTAGACATTGAAAAATTATTCCCCTCATAACTACAAGAAAGAATTTTAAAAAAGAAATTATTTCTTCTGAATTTTTCATTTTTACCTAAAGTAGTCTGCTCCTAAAGCATGTGTACATAAATTCAAATTTTAAATTTAGGCAAATATATAATATATACATTAATTTTTTTCAGAGCAAAGCCACTCTCCTTCACCAAAGACATTGTTTTAATGCCTGATAGCCTTTTCTTTTCTTACAGTGGAAAAGTGCCTATCTTACCCACATTCTTCATACCATTTCCTAGTGTTATACTAGATTCACATCTTCTTCCCAGAATCACAGAATAGTTATGGCTGGAAGGGACCTCTGGAGATTATCCAGTCCAACCCCCCTGCCAAGGCAGGGTCACCTAAAGCAAGTGACACAGGAATGCTTCCATGTGTGTTTTGAATGACTCCAGAGAGGGAGACTCCACCACCTCCCTGGGCAGCTATTCCAGTACTCTGCCACCCTCAACAGAAAGAAGTTCTTCCTCATGTTAAGGTGGAACTTCTTGTGTTTTAGTTTGTGGCCATTGCTCCTTGTCCTGTCGCTGGGCACCAATGAAAAGTGTCTGGGACCATCCTTTTGGCACCTGCCTTTGAGATATTTATATGCATTAATAATATCCCCTCTCAGTCTTCTCTAGACTAAACAGGCCCAGCTCCTGTAATCTCTCCTCATAAGAGAAATGCTCCAGACCCCTAATCATCTTTGTGGCCTCCACTGGACTGTCTCCAGTAGTTCCTTGTCTTTCTTGTTCTGAGGAGCCCAGAACTGAACACAGTACGGCATATATGGCCTCACTAGGGCTGAGTCGAGGGGGAGGATCACCTCCCTTGACCTGCTGGCCACACTCTTCCTGTTGCACCCCAGGATCCCATTGGCTCTCCTGGCCACAAGGGCACACTGACAACTCATGGTCAACTTTTCATCCACTAAGACTCCCAGGTCCTTCTTCGTAGAGCTGCTCTCTAGTAGGTCGGCCCAAACCTGTACCGGCACTTGGGTTATTCCTCGCCAGGTGCAGGACCCTACATTTGCTCTTGTTGAATTAAGTGGGCCTTGGTCTTCCTCGTCACATTCCCGCATATTCTGACGATATTCCTATAGTCCTCCCATGTGGCCTGTCCCTTTTTCCACAGCCCATAAATTTCTTTCTTCCATTTGAGATTTCATAGAAGCTTTCTGCTCATCCATGCAGGTCTCCTAACCCCTTAGCTTGATTTCTTGCTCATGAGGATACACTGGTCTTGAGCTTGGTGGAAGTGATGCTTGAATACTGACCAGCTCTCTTGGACCCCCTTCTCTTCTAGGGCCCTAACCCATGGGATACCTCTAAGTAGGTCTTTGAAGCAGTCAAAGTTAGCTAACTTAAGTTAGTTAACTCCAGGGGTTAAGAGTTCTAGTCCTGCTTACTGCTTTGCTTCCTCCATGCAGAATCCTGAGTTCCACCATCTCATGGTTGCTACAGACAAGGCTGCCCCCAACCTTCACATCTTCAACCAGTCCCTCCTGGTTTGTTAGTACAAGGTCCAGCAACACAACTCTCCTCATGGGCTCTTCCACCACTTGCTTCAAAAACTTTTCATCAACAATCTGCAGGAACTTCCTGGACTGTGTGTGCCAAACTGTGTTGTCTCTCCAACAAATATCAGGGTGGTTGAGGACACCCAGAAGAACCAGGGCCTGTGACCGCGAGGCTATTTTCAGCTGTCCATAGAAAGCCTCATCAACTTCCTCCTCCTGATCAGGTGGTCTACAGTAAACACCCACAACAGTGTCACCCATATCAGCCTGTCCCTTAATTCTCACCCATAAACTCTCAACTTGTTAGTCTGTCCCTGGGTACATTTGTCCCCAGCTCGATACATTCCAGTTGCTCTCTCACATGAAGAGCAACTCCACCACCTCAACTCACTGACCTGTCCTTTCTAAAAAGTAAATAGTCATCCATGACAACATTCCAGTCATGTGAACTATCCCACCATGTCTCAGTAATTGCAATGAGATCATGGCCCTGCGACCGCACAGATTTCCAGTTCTTCCTGTTTATTCCCCATGCTGCGTGTGTTTGCATACAGGCACTTCAGAGAGGTAATCAAGCATGCAGGTTCTCTAGAAGGGATGCAAGAGGACTCACCACAGCCATACACACCCTCAATGTGGTTAGCCCTGTGATTTTTATCCTGAGAGGCAGCCAAGGAACATCTGTCGCTGTACTGGTTAGCATGGCCTACTCCTCATGAGGAAGCAATGGTATGAGCATTGACACTTTGGACCCCATTCCCTGAGTCCTTCAGTTTAAAGCCCATCTCACCAAATTGGCCAGCCTGCTGCCAAAGATTCTCTTGCCCTTTTTAGACAGGTGGATCCCATCCCTTCCTAACAGGCTACAATAATTGTCATAAAAACCAAAGCCTTCTTGATGGCACCAGCCACAAAGCCAGATGTTGATGTGCACTACATATCTGCTTCCGGTTGTCCCCATTTCTCTTACCAGTAGGATAGATGAGAAGATGACTTGGGCACTGATATTTTTTACCTGCCTCTCCAGGGCTTTATAGTCTTCCTTGATCCTATCTATTTTTTTTGCCCACATGAAAAAATAGTAGTGGGTACTAGTCCATGCTCTTGACAAGTTGGGGTACCCTCTCAGTAACATCATGGATACTACCCCCCAGTAGGCAGCATACCTCTCATGACTGTCTAGCAGGCTGGCAGATGGGGGCCTCAGTGCCCAGAGAGCCGCACACTATGAGCACTCGAAGCTTCTTTTTATGGTAACTGCTGTGTGCTGCTGGTGTGGATTCTCCTTGTTGACCTTGCTCATGGACATCTAAAGCCTTTAAAGCATCAAATCTGGTTTTGGTCTGGATGTTGGAGGGTGGAGGTTGTATTGTAACCCTGCTTTTATGGGTCACCAGGGTCCAAGGTGCCTCATGCTCAGTGGTATCCATTATAGGTGGATAGTTCCAAAGCCACATTATCTATCTCCATTTCAGCCCCTCTAGTACTGTGCAGCCTATTAACCATCTCTTGTAATTCAGCCACCTGCCACAACAGGTCATCAACCTGTGCACACTTTGTGCAGGTACCAGCCTTTTCTCCAGAAGTATCGGGGCATCCATTGCAAGATACCATCTGTACTGACATCTCCTTCCTTAACAGTTCCATCTGGGTGGAAGCATCAGACTTCTCAGGGGCTGTCTCAGTAGACACATTGGTTTTGGCTCTGAGACAAGTGCCCACCATTATGGCAGAGACCTAGAGCACTTAGCACTTACCTGGGCTGTGGACCTGCTTTCAGATTGTAGCACCCTCCCCACATGCCCTGCCCCTGTGAACTGCCGCATCACCTCCTTCTGACATGCCACATCCTGTTTGCTTGCCCTGTTCAATGCTCTCTGGGTTGCTCGTGCTTTCTGGAATCATTTAAATCTCCCACAGTGCTCCTGGCTATGAACCCTCCTTGTCTGATTGGCTCACAAGAGCTTCCAAGGTCTGACATGGCTCTGGGCTGTTGATGGGGCTGGACTGCTGATTCTTCCTTTTCCTTACCCTACACATTCAATTCCTTTAGAATTCCTGACCTTTTCTTAACACTTTTATCATCTATCCTTTTCTCTCTAAACCAGTATCTCCTTCATATTACATCTTAATCACTGCAGAATCATCTGCATTGGCTTTCACTACATATGCATCACCTTTTCAGTCTATACAACATATTGCAGCAAACTCCTCTTCCTTGGCCCAGCTGATCCCTTAACATTCTTTTCCAAAACCTTACATAACTTATAATTTAAAAATAAGACTCAACTGAAAAAATACAGTCCAATAGAAACACAAAATGCTTCAAAGTACAGATGAAACATTCAGTGAAACAGAATTATTGAAAATAATAACACTAGAACATAAGTAATACCTTATTGAAAATATATTCTGATATAAACTATATCTAGCTTTCAAAAGTTTGAAGCAAAGCTTCAAAAGAGTTAACCACAGTAAGCCTCATAGAAAGCTTTACTAAGTCAAAGCACCATAGCAGCTTAATTTACAAAGTTAGCACAATAATAGAAAGACCTTATCATTTTCACATAGGCAGATAGTAATAGGACAAGAGGGAATAATTTTAAACTAAAAGAGGAGAAAGTACACGAAGATAAGCTTTTAAATTCATGTGAAGTGCCCAATATTTGAATGTTTTGCGGAAATACTGTATTTTGGGGGTTTGGGGGGGCACATTTAAAAAAAAAGCAAATGTATTCTAAAGTACATTATAAGTAGAAGTGATATTAATGGAATTATGATGCATTAGAAATTGAGTCTGTATACCAGGAAGTATTATTAGTGAAATGTATGAGGCAGTTAAACAGAATTGCAAAGAACATGCTGTATTGGGTTTGCACGGCCTGGTTTTTGGTAGCAGGGGGGACACAGAGGTGTCTTCTGTGAGAAGCTGCCAGAAGCTTCCACAATGTCCAGCAGAGACAATCCCTGGTGGCTCCAAAGATGGACATGCCACTGGTCAAGGCTGGGCCAATTAGAAATGGTGGTAATGCCTCTGTGATAACATATTTAAGAAGAAATCAAAACATAGGTTGTGGTGCAGTTGTAATTTTCAGCCAGAGAAGAGCAGAGTGAGAACATGTGAGAATGTCTATGCAGACACCGAGGTCAGTGAAGGAGGGGGAGGAGGTGCTCCAGGCGCCAGAGCTGAGATTCCTCTGCAGCCTATAGTGAAGACCATGGTGAAGCAGGCTGTCCCCCTGCAGCCCATGGAGGACCACAGGGATGCAGAAATCCACCTGCAGCCCATGGAAAAGCCCCATGCTGGAGCAGATGGATACCTGGGAGGAGGCTGTGATCCAGTGAGAGAGCTGGTGAAGAGAAGGACCCTGCTCCCAGGCTGCAGCAGCCTGTCCTTGAGGGACTGCATCCCATGGAAGAGTGACCCACGCTGCAGCAGTTTGAGGGGGACTATTGCCTGTGGGAAGGACTCATGTTGCAGCAATTTGCAGAGAGCTGTTGCTCGTGAGATGAACTCATGTCAGAGAAGTTCATGGAAAACTGCCTCCCGTGGGAGGGATCCCACAGTGCAGCAGGGGAACAACTCCTCTCCCTGAGCAGAAGGAGAAACAACAGGTGATGAACTGACCACAACCCCACATTCCCTGTCTCCTTGTGCCACTGGGGTAGGAGGTAGAGCTGGGAAGGAGGGAGGGGTGGGGAGGTGTTTTTAAGGGCTTGTTTTACCTCTCATTATCCTGCTCAGATTTTTTTAGTAATAAATTCACTTAATATCTCTAAGTTGAGCCTGTTTTGCCTGTGGTGGTATTTGATGAGCGATCTCTCCCAGTCCTTATCTCAACCCATGAACCCTTTGTTAAATTTTCTCTCTTCTGTCCAGCTGCAGAGGGGAGTGAGTGAGTGGCTTCCGTGGGTGCCTGGCATCCAGTCAGCATTAACCCGCAACACATGCCGAAAAAATAATCATTTTAAAATTAAACTTAACACAATGTTAGAAATTTTAGTGTAAACAACAGTGATTCACTAGCACAGAAACAGACACATAATTTAACAAGCTATTCTCAGTTTTAATACTGTTGATTTTGAAACTGTAAAGCACACATATGGAAAAAGAACATCAGATTTCACCCAAAGAACTTAAAACAGCGACAGCTGAATGGAGGGAAAGTGGAGAGGGAGATGCTGATCTCTTCTCCCTGGTATCCTGTGACAGGATGAGTAGGAATAGTTCAAAGCTGCACCAGAAAAGGTTCAGACTAGATATTAGAAAACATTTCTTTACTGAGAGGGTGGTCAAACACTGGAACACGCTTCCTAGAGAGGTGGTCAGTGCCCCAAGCCTGTCAGCATTTCAGAGATATTTGGACAATGCCCTTAATATTATGCTTTTGGTCAGCCCTGAAGTGGTCAGGTAGTTGAAGAAGACAATCATTGCAAATCCCTTCCAACTGGAACAAAGAATTAAAAAAAAAAAAAAGAAAAAAGCTAAATTACACATACTAAAGGAGTCTTGGACAAAAGTCATGGCTTTTCACATTCAGTTCTTGTTTTCCAGCTCCTGCTTCCCTCCTCAGTCTCCCCATGCAGCACACCCTCCAATGTTGGTGGGGCTGCATAGGTGATTAATCATGTCACAGAAGTGTGTGCTGAGCTGGCTGCTTCAGAAGCCCCTTTAATTCTCTGGCAAATCCAAATTATGCATTACTTACAGTTTTACTTCACATGTCTTTCTGCATTTGCTCAAGAACCTGCAGGGAGATCAGCTTAGAAGTACAAAATTACATTGCTTTTGTATTTTGCATCTATATTGAATCTATTTTTAAAAATCCACATTCCTTTCAAAGGAATAAATGTAAATATTCAGTAACTTAAAAGAATGTAATTCTTGAGATATTTCACACATTTCATGGTAATCTATTTTTAGAATAATGCATATATATTTCTGATGTTTGACAAATAGTCTCGTTCAAGAAATAAACTCTGAAAACTGCATGTCTGCTTATGTAGGTATTTTAGTTCCATCAAAATAAAATTGAATAAAACAGTGAAAAGGAAATGGGTTTGCAGCCTTGTACAAAATCAGTTCTTCGCTACACCTATTGAAATGCATCATTCTGTCTTGCCAGGGTTTTTTGTTTTCACAAAATTAACAGACACCTACCTGTTGCTGAACCGGAACCTGCTGTACTACCTGTGTGGGCACTGCTGCCTGGCCAGCCGCAGATGCCTGTAAAGTCACAGTCGAACCTGTGTCTGACCCAGTCTCTGATGTCTGCATCGTAGTCTCTGAATAAAATTAAAATGTAAAATTAAAAGTTCAGCATAAACTTCTTTTCTTTTTGTCACTTATTTAGATCTTAAAAAAAGCATATCCACCTAAAATTAAATCTGGGGATTGGCTAAAGATTGCTTCACATACTATTACATGAGTACACAGAGATATTTAATTTATTTTTCCTTTTTTTAAATGCTGTTTTGGCCTAAAATATTAGAAAATTCATAATATATATTATATTATTGCTTTGTCTAATCTAAGGTCTGCTTAGAGCTTGCAGCACATTGAGAAGAGAATAAGCTTTGGACTTCATGATTTTTTTCTAACAGTTTACAGTCTGCTTTGTAATAACAAATACATTTATCAAGTCAAAAGCAAGGTGCACACAAACCTATTTACTGCTTTGAAGTAAAGAACTTTCAGAAAGACATCCGCTCACAGGCCTGATTTTTCTGTAACTACACTTGTATACATTAGCTGCAACTATTATTAAATTTTGAGGAGACTCAAAGCCTTATACCATATTAAGACAACACACTTTAAGCTACCTATATGCACAAAAATAATTAATTCTAGAAGTTGCACATATAAATGTTTACTTCTTAATTAAGCATGCCTTCAGAAAAAGACTTGCAATCATCAATGCAATAAAACTGAATAATGGAAATATTTCCTACTAAGTTATCACGATTCTAAAAAACTAAAAGAGTAATTTATGTAGTAATCACAGTACAAGTAAATTATAGTACCTTCAATATTGTCAGTTTTCAGAAAGAACTAACATACACTGAATAAAGTCTACTGTAAGAACACAATGTGTCGCTGTTGAGCCGCTAGCAGAGTAAAGAAGAACCAGTTCTCAGTGGCAAGAAGGAAAAGCCTTTATTGTTTTGATTTCATCATATATATAGAGTTTTCAAAGGTCACCCAGATTGGTCGGCCAGAAGCCTCCCCCTAGGCCTGATTGGCCAAGCCTGCACCGTCCAAGTCTTGGGACACTGTTCCAATAACATCCAAACTTTATCTTTATTTATAAAACACAAAAAGAATTCTCATGGGAAAAGCCTGTGCTAGCCACAACAATGGGTAAAATATGCAATACCAAAAAGAAATTTCTCTCTTCATTTTCTTCCCTGAAACAGTTCAAATCCTTATATGCTGAAATATTAAAAGTTTTCTCTTACCTTACTTGCCCTCAAGATATCTTATTTAATAATGTAAACCAACAGAAATTTTTCTCACTTATTTATGTGACTTCAGGAACAACTCATAAAAATCAGAAATAAGTCAAAATCCTGCCATCAGCTCGTAAATGACTACACATTCTTCAAAGCTGTCCTTCCTCTGGTTTACTGAGTTGCACTATAATTTTTTCATATTCAAATGCTGAGTTAAAGCTCTGGCAGGTGATAGAATGAGGGGCTTCAACCTGAAAAGAAGACCCTGAAAGTCATTTTAAAGGTGAAAAAGTGACTCAAGTAAGCTTTTCTAGCAGAAAGTGTTAATGTAATCACTGGAGTTATAAACAGGGATTTTACCCCTATGTGAGGTTGTGGCACTGACATTTTAAAGGGGAATATTCAAAATTTGGATACAGCACAGAAAGGGTCCAACAATGAAGGAAAATGCCTTACAAAGAAAACCTATTTATATTATCATAAAGAAGACTGAGGATGACTTACTGTGTTGGGTTTGTGTGGCCAGGTTTTGCGAGGTGGGGGGGGGCTACAGGGGGGGCTTCTGAGAGAAGCTGCTGGAAGCTTCCTCCATGTCTGACAAAGCCAGCCGGCTCCAAGATGGACCCACCACTGGCCAAGGCTGAGCCAATCAGTGATGGTAATAATGCATTAGTGATAATATATTTAAGAAGGAAAATAAAGGTATTGCACAGAAGTAATTGCAGCCAGAAAAGAGCGGAGTGAGAACATGTGAGAGAAGCAACTCTGCAGACACCAAGGTCAGTGAAGAAGGAGGGGGAGGTGCTCCAGGCACCAGAGCTGAGATTCCTCTGCAGCCTATGGTGAAGACCATGGTGAAGCAGCTGTGTCCCTGCAGCCCATGGAAGACCCCCACATGCCGGAGCAGGTGGATGCCTGAGAGGAGGTTGTTACCCTGTGGGAAGCCTGCGCTGGAGCAGGGTCCTGGCAGGGACCTGTGGACCCATGGAGAAAGGAGCCCACGCTGGACCAGGTTTGCCGGTAGGACTTGTAACCCTGTGGGGGACCCACAGTGGAGCAGGCTGTGCCTGAAGGACTGCATCCCATGGAAAGGGATCCACACTGGGGCAGTTCCTGAAGAACTGTAGCCTGTGGGAAGGACTCACATTGGAGAAGTTCCTGAAGGACTGTCTCCCATGGGAAGGACCCCATGCTGAAGCAGGGGAAAGACTCCGACTCCTCTCCCTGAGCAGCAGCAGGAACAACGTGTGATGAACTGACTGTAACCCCCATTCCCTGTCTCCCTGTGCTGCTGAGGAGGGAGAAGGTAGAGCCTGGGAAGGAGGGAGGAGTGGGGGGAAGGTGTTTTTAAGATTTATTTTGCTTCCCATCATCCTGCTCTGATTTTGATTGGTGATAAATTCAATTAATTTCCCCAAGTTGAGTCTGTTTTGCCTGTGATGGTAATCGACAAGTGATCTCTCCCAAGTCCTTAACTCATGAGCTTTTCATTATATTATCTCTCCCTTGTCTAGTTAAGGAGTGATAGAGCATCTTTGGTGAGTACCTGGCATCCAGCCAGGGTAAAATGACCACGCATACATAACAGGAATTAGAGAAATCTTCAGTTTTGCACAGAATTACAGAATTGTTTAGGTTGGAAGGAACCTCTTGAGATCATCTAGTCCAACCCTCCTGCTCAAAACAGGGCCACCTAGAACAAGTTGCCATGTCCATTTGGGTTCTTAATACCTCCAAGGATAGACACTCCACAACATCTTTGGAAAATCTGCTAAAGTCCTTGACTAACCTCACAGTAAAAAAGTGTCTGAGTGTTCAGATGGAATTTCCTGCTTTTTTTTCCATTTGTGCCCATTGCTTCCTGTCCTGTCAATGAGAAGAATCTTACTCCCTCATCTTCACTCCCTCCCATCAGGTATTTATGGACAGTGATAAGGTCCTCCCTGAGCCTTCTCTTTCCAAGCTGAATAGTCCCAGCGCTCTCAGCCTCTCCTCATATGACATATGCTCCAGTACCTAAATCATCTTTGTAGTCCTTTGCTGCCCTTGCCCTTTCTTGTACTGGGGAGCCCAGAACTGAACATGTGGCCTCACGAGCACTGAGTAGAGAGGAAGGATCTACCTCAAATCCTAGCAATGCTCTTCCTAATGCAGCCAGGAATACTGTTGGCCTCTTTTGTCATTAGGGTGCATTGCTGGCTCATGTTCAGATTCTTCTCCATCAGGACACACATTTTCTTCTCCCCAAAGCTACTTCCTAGCTAGTCATCCTGCAGCCTGTACTGGTGCTTGGAGTAAATCCTCCCCACATGCAGGACTTTGCATTCCCACTTGTTGAATATCATGAGATCCTTCTCTGCCAGTTCTTTAGAGTGTAAAGATCTCTCTGAATGGTACAAGAGACATCTGGTCTATAAATGGCTCCTCCCAGTTTCATATCTGTTGCTGAGATCATTCATCGTGGAAAAGAGAAGGCTACAGGGAGATCTTATAGCGGCCTTTTAACACTTAAAGAGGGCCTCTAAGAATATGGAGAGAGACCTTTTACCAGGGCCTGTAGTGACAGGAAAAGGGGCAATGGTTTTCAACTGCTTTAGATGGGACATAAGGAAGAAATTGTTTACAACTAAGGTGGTGAGACACTGAAACAACCAGGTTGCCCAGGGAAGTTTTGGATGCCCCATCATTGGAAATGTTCAAGGTCAGGGTGATAGGAGGCTTTGAACAATATGATCTACTGAAAGGTGCCCTTGTCCATAACAGCAGAGTTGGACCTTTACAGATCCCTTCCAACCTAAACCATATGATGATGATTCAGAGAGCTATGGCCTGTCCAACTACTGATGGTAGAACCATCACTCACTCCTGTAGCTGACACCACAGGCCCCAAGGGGCCTACACCCCCCAATCTGACTCCGGTAGCCGGGCACCAAATTTCACTCACACACACACAGGTCTCACCAGCAGCTGGCACCTGTTCCTTGCAGCACACATACTGTTCTGGTTTCAGATGGGACTGAATTAATTTTCTTCTCAGGAGCTGGTACAGTGCTGTGTTTTGGATTCAGTATGAGAATAATGCTGATAACACACGGATGTTTTGGTTGTTGCTGAGCAGTGCTTACCCTGAGTCAAGGGCTTTTCAGTGTCTCATGCTCTTCCAGGGAGGAGCTGCACAAGAAGCTGGGAGGGAGCATACTCCAGACAGCTGACCTGAACTGGCCAAAGGGATATTCTGTACCATAGAACATCATGCTCAGTGAATAAACTGGGGGGGGGAGGGGGGAAGAGTTAGCCAGAAGGGGCCAATTGCTGCTTGGTCAGTGGGTGGTGAGCATTTGTATTGTGCATCACTTCTTTTTCTTGGGTTTTACCTTCCTCTCTCCCTCTCATTTTTATTACAATTATTAGCAGTAGTATTAGTATTACCATCATTATTATTATATTTTATTTTGTTTCAATTACTATACTGTTCTTATTGCAACCCGTGAGTTTAATTTTCTTTCCTGATTCTTCTTCCCATCACAACAGGGTTGGGGGGGAAGGGAAGCGAGCGAGCAGCTGTGTGTGGTATTTAGTTGCCAGTTGGGGTTAAGCCACAACACATACACAGAGGACAGAGAGTGAGATTAAGTAGGGCAATATTTAAGAAAACATTTTAAAAGAAAATATAAGAAAATAGGACAGACTGTAGTGATCAGGCGCAGGGCTCAGCCAGACAAGCACACTGACTGGCCCCATTTTACCTGTGACTAGAAACTTTTATTCCCCTTTCTGTCTATCCCCCCTCTTTGTCTCTCCCTGCTTTCTCTTTCCCCTGTAATTCCCTTCATCAGTTTGTATAGTTCTATCAATTCCTGCATCCATCCCAATTTGATGTCTGGGATCCCCCCTGGTTTAACATCTTATCAGTTGCAAAGTCCGTGTTGATCTTCCAGGAAGTGGTGCCTCTATTTTCTTGACAGTCCATTAATTAGTGTGACTGGAGAGGTTTGTTTCTTGTCATTGTCTCCCACTTCCATTATAGTGGAGAGCTAGGTCAACCTGTGTCATGGTTTAGGAATGGTACTCCCCAATTTAGTGTTCCCGCTGAGACTCTCCAAACCACACTGCCACTCACTCCCCCTCCTCCCCCTCCCCTTCCCCCTGTGGCAGGCTGGAGAGGAGAATTGGAGGCACAAAAGGTAAAGATCACGGGTTGAGATAAGAACAATTTACTGGAAACAACGAGATTAAGAAAATGAACAGTAACAGCAACAATATTAATAACAAAGGTATGCAAAAAGAGAGAATGATTCACATGCAAAATGCTCACCACAGAGCCTGTGGCAATAAACAATACCAATCATCCTCCCCCCACCACATTTTCTCCACCAGAAGGAACCCCTTCCATCTGGAAGAAAGAGTCCCTTTCCCCTTGCCCCCAGCAATGAGGTGGAATTTAATAACTTCCATGTCCTAGCCACACCCCATCGCAGCTACTGCAAAAAATTAAACCTGTCCTGGTTTGGAACCAGAACAAGAAAACATGGAAACCCCCTGACAATAGACAATCACTTCCTCTGCCATGCTACACCGACCCCGGAAGAGACTCCCTTCCTCCCGCCCCTGACAATGACATGAGGTGGTATAGAATAACCTCCAGGTCCTAGCCATGCCCCTCCTGGCCAGAACCAGGACAACCCGGAACCCTGTCAAGTAGCTAGTCAAAGGTCTATTGAACAGGAAGGCTGGAAGCTGGTCACTTGCCTATACTAGAAAGAAGGTTCCTTTTCCTGAAAACTTGACGATGACAAGTAGTACTGGCACTTTTTACAACAGGTATGAAGCCCTGGAACCAGAAGGACAGTCAACTGATGAGGTGGAGGAAGGTCCTTCTGGGATGGAGGGGCCACCTAGGGCAACACAATCTATCCCCTGCATCACGACCACCTCTGTTAAGAGGAGAAGAAAGGTAGTTGTCATACGTGACTCCCTTCTAAGGGGAACAGAGGGCCCAATACGCAGACCAGACACAACCCACAGGGAAGTCTGCCATCTCCCAGGGGCTTGGGTAAGGGACATTACTGGAAAACTGTCCAGTCCAATAAGGTCCTCTGATTATTATCTGTTATTGGTTCTTCAAGTTAGTAATGATGAGATAACAAAGAGAAGTCCAAGGGCAATCAAAAGGGATTTCAGGGCCTAGGACAACTGGTTGAAAGATCAGGAGCAAAGGTAGTATTTTCCTTGATCCTTCCAGTAGCAAGGTATAATATAGAAAAGAACAGGCAGATCCATCAGATCAACACATGGCTCCAAGGCTGGTGTCATCAGAAAAACTGTGGGGTTTATGACCATGGGATGATCTACTCAACACCTGGTCTACTGACACCTGATGAGATGCACCTTTCTCAGAGGGGAAAAAGGGTTCTAGCACAGGAACTAGTGGGGCTTTAAACTAGATTGGAAGGGGAAAGGGATGAAACCAGGCTCTACATGGTAACCCACCTAGTTGGTCTAGGAAAGCCACTTGATGTAATCTTTTTGGACTTCAGCATAGCTTTTGATACTGTCTCTCATAGTAACTTTCTGGACAAAATGTCCAGCCCACAGCTAGATAAACACATCATGCGATGGATGAGCAACTGGCTCACAGGTTGGGCGCAAAGAGTTCTAGTGAATGGGGTGACATCAGACTGGCGAAGGTATACTAAGCAAGTTTGCAGATGATACAAAATTGGGAGGTCTCGACTCCCTTGAAGGCAGAGAGGCCCTGCAGAGAGACCTTGATAAATAAGAGGGCTGGGCAATCACCAACCATATGAAGTTTAACAAGGGCGAGTGCCAGGTTCTGCACCTGGGACAGGGCAACCCTGGATGTATGTAGAGACTAGGGAATGAGATGCTGGAAAGCAGCACCACAGAAAAGGACCTGGGGGTCTGTTGGGAGGAAAAGGTTAAAACCGAGGTATTTGGCAAGAAGGAAATCATTTCACTCAAAGTGACCTTGAAAATTCCACTTATTATGCCTAGTGTTGTTTGTCCTCTGCCTGTTTAGAGAAGTAGAATTCCTGTGTAAAGATAACACACTCTCACAGACATGCTTGAGCCTCCTGCTGGAAGAGAGAGAGATCATAAAAGCACAGCCTTGTGATAAACTGTGCATGCCCAAAGCCTTTGATATACTGGGGGCAGCAGCTGCCCTGCCCTCCCCCCTCCCTCCCCCCACCGCTGTCCACTAGAATGAACTAAGCCTAACAGAGCCTAACAGAGCAAGTGTCCCTGTGTGTCTCTGCTGCCCAGCATTGTTAGCAAGGTAATGAAATAAAGTTGCACTTTGACAGTCACCTTGGTTACCTCTATGTGTTGATTCACATAGGGTCCTAGTTGATGGCAAGTTGAAGTCAACAGTGTGCCCTGGCAGCCAGGAGAGCCAACCATCTCCTGGGGTGCATCAAACACAGCATTGCCAGCCGGTCAACAGAGGGGATATCTCTGCTCTGCTCTGCTCTGCTCTGCTCTGCTCTGCTCTGCTCTGCTCTGCTCTGCACTGGGGTGGCCTCACCTCGAATCCTGAGGGCAGTTTTGGGTGCCACAATATAAGAAAGATATTAACCTATTGGAGAGCATCCAAAGGAGAGCTATGAAGATGGTGAAGGGCCTTGAGGGGAAGCTGTATGAGGAGTGGCTGAGGGTGCTTGGTCTGTTCAGCCTGGAGGAGACTGAGGGGAAACCTTATCACAGTCTACAGCTTCCTCACAAAGGGAAGTGGAGGGGCAGACACTCTTCTCTGGTGCACAGTGACAAGACCTGAGGGAATGGCCTGAAGCTGTGTCAGGGGAGGTTTAGGTTGGATATTAGGAAAAGGTTCTTCACCCAGAGGGTGGTTGGACACTGGAACAGGCTCCCCAGAGAAGTGGTCACAGCACCAAGCCTGACAGAGTTCAAGAAGCATTTGGACAACACTTTCAGGCACATGGTGGGATTCTTGGGGCTGTCCTGTGCAGGGCCAGGAGCTGGACTTTGATGATCCTTGTGGGTCCCTTCCAACTTAGGATATTCTATGATTCTATGATGGGGGGAGGGGGTTTCATGTGATAAGAGATGAGAAAGGTGAGAGCAACTTGAGAGATACAAGGGAGATGAGAGACGGGGAGGGGCAAGAGAGCTGCGATGTGAGACGTGAGAGGTATGGGGGGGATGAGAGGTGGGACATGAGAAATGAGACAAGACACAAAATATGAGACAAGCCATGAGAGACAAGAGGAAATGAGAGATAGGAGAAAGAAGAGGAAAAGGGGAGGTGAGTGATGAGAAGAGAGACAGACTTGAGAGGTTTGAGGCTAGAGATGAGAGAGCTGCAACAGGAAACAAGATGAGGGACAAGCCAACAGAAGCAGAAGAGAGAAGAGATGAGGAGAGGGAGACCACGCAAGACAGGTAAGAGAGACCGGATGATATAGGAGCAGTGAGATAAGAGACAAGAGAGACCTGACAAGATGAGAGTGAGTGAGCAGCTGTGTGGTGTTAAGCTGCCTACTGTGGTTAAATCACAATAGCCCTTTTTGGTTTTGGTGCCTGTATTGGGTTTACATGGCAAGTGGGGGGACTGCGTGGGGGGGGGGGGCTTCTGTGAGAAGAAATCAGGAGCTGGTCCCATGTTTGACAGAGTCAATTTTAGGAAGTTTGTGGTGCTTCTGTGATAGCATCTGACATCTGCTGGAGGAACAACACAGCAAGGTACAAACAATCCAGGAGGTTCTTGGAAAGCAACTTTCTGATACAGGTGATGGAGGAGCCAATGAGGAATAGTGTGCTGTTGGACCTTATACTAACTAACAAGGAAGGTCAGGTTGGAGATGTGAAGGTTGGGAGCAATCTTGGCTACAGTGACCGTGAAATCATGGAATTCAGTATCTATATCAGCAGGACAATGAGTAAGATCACAACACTGTACTACAGGAGAGCTAACTTTGGCCTCTTCAGGGACCTTCTTGGAAGAATCCCATGGGAGTGTGCTCGAGAGGAAAGAGGGGTACAAGAGAACTGGTCAATTTCAAGCACCACTTCCTCCAGGCTCAATGGGCAAGAAATTAAACAAAAGGGGCAGGAGACCTGCACAGATGAACAAGGAACTGTTAAAACTCAGACATAAGCAGGAGATACATGAGGTGGAAGCAGGGACAAGCCACCTGGGATGAATATAGGGATGTCAGAGTATGCAGAAATGCAGCAAGGAAGGCCAAGGCCCATCTGGAATTAAATCTGGCTAAGGATGGCATGGATAACAAGAGGGGCTTCTTCAAATACATCAATGCCAAAAGGAATACCAGGGAAAATGTCAGCCTGCTACTGAATGGAACAGGAACCCTCTGCAACAGAGGAGGAGGAGGAGGAAGAGGTGAAAATATGTGAAGGGAAAACAACATGGAGACACCAAGGTCAGTGGAGAAGGTGGGGGAAGAGGTCCTCTGGGCGCTGGAGCTGAAAACCCTCTGCTGGCTGTGGTGAAGACCATGGAGAGAGCAGGTGGTCCCCCTGCAGCCAATGAAGTCCATGGGGGAGCAGAGGTCCACCCACAGCCTGTGGGGAGGTGCCCATGCCAGGGGAGCAGGTGGATGCCTGGAGGAAGCTGTGATCCAGTGGGAGTCCCATATAGAGAATTAAAGCTGCAAAGGCCTTGCAAGAAGGAGAAAGGCCTTGCTCCTGAGATGGAAACAGCCTGGCCTTCATTCGGATGTCTGCACTCTATGGACAAGAACTTGTGTTGCAGTAGATTCCGGCAGGATGCTGCTTGTGAGATTGGACCCACGCCAAAGAAGTTCGCAGAGGACTCTCTCTCATAGGAGGGACCCCATGGCTAAGTAGAGGACCTGTCTCCCTGATGGACTGACCAAAGAAAAAAAAACCCTTACCCTGCCCTCCCCCCCGTGCTGTTGGTTGGAAGGAGGGAGGGGGGCAAGCAAAAAAATGGTGTCTTAAAAGGGAGAGGGGTAAGCAGAGAAACAGTGTTTGTAGCAGAAGAATTGTGGTAATGGACTGACTAAGAAACAACCTCATACCCTGCCCCCCACCCAAGCTGTTCGCTGGAAGGAGGGAGGGGGGTGAGCAAAAAAAATGGTGTCTTAAGAGGGTGGGGGGTGAGTGAAAGAACTGTGTCTTAAGAGCTTATTTTTACTTCTCATTTATCCTCTGACTCTGTTAGGTTAATGAATCACCTTGCAACTTTAAGTTTTCAGCCTGTTTTTGCCCTTCAGTGCGTTTCTCCTACCAGTACCTTATCTCAATTCATGAGTCCGGTGTTTAACAGTTGTTTTTTTTTCTCTTCTCCTGTACAGCTGCAGCAAGGGAGAGTGGAGAGAGCAGATGTTGTAGGTGTCTGGTATTTAGCCAGGGTCAAACCATGACACAAGGGGACATCCTGCTAAACCAATCTGATTGCCTTCTATGATGGGACAACTGGCTGGATAGATGTGAGGAGAGGAGTGGATATTGTCTACCTAGACTTCAGCAAGGCTTTTGACACTGTGTCCCATGATATCCTCATAGGCAATCTCAGGGAAGTGCAGTCTGGATGAGTAGATGGTGAGGTGGATTGAGAATTGGCTAAATGGCAGGTCTCAGAGGGTTGTGAACAGTGGCCCAGAGTCTAGTTGGAGGCCTATAACTAGTGGTGCTCCCCAAGGGTCAATACTGGGTCCAGTACTGTTTAACCTATTCATCAAATACTTGGATGAAGGGGTAGATACCTCCTCAGCAAGTTTGTTGATGATACAAAACTGGGAGGAGTGGCTGATACCCCAGAGCTATGCAGCCATTCAGAAGGTTCTTGACAGGCTGGAGGGATGGGCAGAATGGAACTTTTGAAATTCAGCAAAGGCAAGTGCAGGGTCCTGCACCTGGGGAGGAATAACCCCATGCACATTTTGATAACAGCAATGATGATGTGCCTGGGTTGGCAATTGGCCATGGCATCGCTGCTGTTTCTGTGCTGCTGTACTGGACAGGCTGGAACTCTAGTGTGAACTTGAGTCAAAGGGACTATGACCTGTGGATAAGTCCATGTGGGAGCAGAGATCCACCTGCAGCCTGTGAAGGACCCCACACTGGAGCAGGTGGATGACCAAAGTAGTCTGTGACCCTGTGGGAAGCCTGCACTGGAGCAGGCTCCTTGGCAGGACCTGTGGACTCGTGGGGGACCCCTACTGGAGCAGTCTGTTCCTGAAGGAACAGTGACAGACACTTTGTAAATGCACACAGGAAAGTAGAAAGACCAGAAGTTAGGTCTTGCACTAATTGCCATCTCCTGCAACTGTGTACATCTCCTTCAAGTGTACATCTCCTTCAAGTGTACATCTCAGAGCTGTAAAGTTCTGACAGGCATATAGTAGCATGCATCTTTTTCCTCTGAACCAATTTATGAAGGACAGATTTGACTAAAGTCAATATATATAAATCAAACTTCTTGTAAAAGAACTGCATTGTCTCAAATGAGCCATAGTCTATTATCTCTTTTTATGATCAAAAAACAACTTGAGTCAAGTTAATTCATCTGAATTTCTTAAATGCTTCTTCCACAAGAGGAAGCAAATCCTTTTAAGCAGGCTTATCTGAAAAAGGTCCCCAAAGTGAGGGAGGGATATGAATAGAATAGTGTTAAAATACACAAAGTAATCTTCTTGCACTATCTTTAGGATTTACCTTTCCTTGGTGATACAATTCCAGCTATTAAATAATGGGACATAATCTCTACAATGGAAAAAGGTGAACTGTACTAAAAATGCAATACAGGTTCAATACATCACACCAAATCTAAGCTGTAGTGCTAAAAACAATGATACAATCAATGTGTTTTCAAAATGAAGTTTAAAACTTCATTTCTTGCAGTGTTTCATAAGGTTAAGGGTCACTGTGAATTGAAGGTAAAGATGAAGACATCGACATCTGAATTCCAAAACTTTTCTTGGAGACTGATCCACACTAAAGGACTTTAATCATCAACTTAGTATCTGTGGGAAAATGACTGGGGGTAAAATTAGAGAAAACTTGGAAGTTAGTTATATTAATATTCTAACAGAAGTTATAACAGCAAGGAAATTATAGGGTGAAATGCAGTTGCTACTCCCAGTATGGAATGCAGTAGTCATGCTCGAAACCTATTCCACGGTAGTTCCCCACACAACACATCCTGCAACCTTAAGCACATGCTAAGAGGGATGAAAAGGAGGGTGGAGCACACCTGGCCAGGCTCTGTTGCAATCCCTGCAGGAATGGAAACTTGATGGTACCATGTAGTTGATAAATTGCATAGCGGCTGTCAACCAAGGGACATAGGAGATGTCTTGTTGTCAACTTTCCTCAGATGAACTTGGTTCATTATAATCTCATTGTAATACCAAAGCATACCTCCATCCCAAAGTTACCCACCTCCAAGGTATGACCACCGCTCACTGGGCATGCGCTCTAGATTTTATTGACTATGTCTTTAAAAGCAAAGTGAGAGAATTTTACACCAATCAGTGACAAAGGTATGTGTCGCTGTTGAGCCGCTAGCAGAGAAAACCCAGGCTCTCAGTGGGGCAAGAAAAAGTGTCTTTATTATTTTGATTTCCATATATATATAGACTTTTCAGAGGTCACCCAGATTGGTCAGCCAGAAACCTCCCCCTAGGCCTAATTGGCCAGGCCTGAACTGCCCAAATCTCGAGAGACTGTTTGCAAAACATCCAAACTTTATCTTTGTTTATGAAACACAGCAAAAATGTTCTTATGAGAAAGACCTGTGCTAGCCACAGGTATGTATGACTAGAGTCACTCAAGCTCCACCTAAACATAAAGAAATAGTATAAAAGTAAATTAGGAATGGGGAGAAGTTAGAGAAGACTCCATCATAACTGCTGGGATCAGTCGATGGGCTGAATCTGTCTTCTTCCCCCTAAGGACACCTATTGGGTAAGAACCATACTCTATGTGGTCTGAATTATTATCTCAAGCCCATCTTTTGTTAGGGATTAGAGCTTTTCTGTATATCGCTTCAAATTTGTTTTTGCTGTCAGTATACTGTCAATGGCAATCTCTGAACATTAATCTGTCACAATTTTCTATTATCACTGTGATTGTTAATAAAGTGTGTTATTCCATGAACTGTTAAATGTTAGTCTTTCTCAAGGGCACTAGAAGCAGCTGGCAGCAGATAACATAGTTGAACAAAACCGATAATATACTGACTATGAGTGGGGAGATCCAGAAGGGGGTCTCTCCTTGCAAACTGAAATAATTTACTCCAATTTGCTGTTGATGCATGTCCTCCAATACAGTGGACTGTTTAGTGGAGTCCCCATAACAGGATGCTGACAGGTCAGATGCAAGGGTCTTGTCTTTCTTGGGGCATTGACAGACTGATCAAACATAAAGGGTTTGAGAAAAACCCACTGTCCTAGGTTGCAATATAGATGTATTTAAGTATTCTATTACCACCAGCTGTGGGCCGTTAACTGTTATCACCTGCTAATGACCCACCCCGGATGACAGACAATGGGCCATCAGGGACCCACCGTGTGACTCATGGACTTATCTCATCCCATTGTGGGATGCTCTGCCCAGGAGGGAGGAGCCAGGTGTTCCCACCTGGATATAACCTGGCCTTGGAACTGCCTGAGAGAGCCCTGTCTACTGGGTTCCCAGAGGACAAGAGCTACCACTGGACCTTCAGCTGGAGACCAGATCTTCACAGGATCACTGCTTGAACTGAACTACTTTAGATGGACTGCTACCACCACCCTAACAGGGTGTCAGGTTGTATCTGACTTTGTCAGTGCTTTTCCTTGTATTATTTCACTTACTGACTTGTGATCTCCCACTGGTTTGTTTTCAAACCAATACACCCACCTTTCATGTGACAGTATCCTTTCCTTTATTTTTTACTAGAACGTGGTCAATTTAGTATGAACCAAGTATTTTCCTTTAATGTGATATTCTCAACAAAACTCAAAACCCTTTTTTGCCCTGTAAGTGTTGGAGACAGGAGAGACAATTTGACAAAAAGCATAGAAATCCCAGTTATTTTCCTTTTAATTTGACTAATGCATATACCAGAGGACAAAACAGAATATGAAATCATACAAAGGGTAACAAAGTAAAAGAAACCCTGCATACTTTCACATACTTAAAAATTGCAACCAATAAGTAGCTAAGAGGAATTAGGTCCCTGATTATCTTTGATTATCTGAGCCCAAATAATTTGCTCCAGACCAGACTACACACACAATATGGTTTCCAGATTAACACCCTCATTTACGGACTTTCCTTTCAAATTAAAAGTAAGAAACACTAGAGCGAACCATACAAAATACACTACTGTACATCATAAGTTCAAAAAAGGAAAAGCAGAAAAAAGAAAGATAAAAACCCACAGTTTTGAAGGAAGAAGCTTCATTAAAAATTATTTTGTAACATTTTAGTCAAAAACAAAGAATTGCTATATTTGATAATAATCCCTCTGTAGTTCATAGAATTAACATTTCTCATACCCTCCTTCACCTCCCCCTTTTCTGGAGATTTTGATCCTGTTCTCCCTTTCTTCTTTTTCCACTTTCACTGAAGGTATGTATTTATCAGAACTCAAATCTCTCATAACTCCATCCTCTATTCAAAGTCAATCCAATGGTCCTATCCCTCCCTGGTATCTGCTTCCATGTACCACCAGATTTCTTCTATACAAAATTTATTTTTCCAATAAATGTCTTCCCTGTTCAAGGTCCTGTTCATATTAACTAAGTACCAGTAAGGGAAGTGGAAGATATGTATCAGAAATAGTGTGCCTGGCAGGACTAGGGCAGTGATCATCTCCCTGTTCTTTGGCACTGGTGAGGCCATACCTTGAATACTGTGTTCAGTTTTGGGCCCCTCAAAACAGGAAGGACATCGAGGTCTTAAGAGTATGTCCAGAGAAGGGCACTGAAGCTGGTGAAGTGTCTGGAGAGTAAGTCATATGAGGAGCAACTGAGGGAGCTGGGGTTGTTTATTCTGGAGAAGGGGAGGCTCAGGGGAGACCTTATCATTCTCTACAACTACCTGAAAGGATGCTGATATCTCAGCTGTTGCATTATTTTGTTGGTAATTTCTGATATTTTATTATATTTCCCAACACTGCTTAGTGCCACAATAAAATGAAAGATGTGATCCAAATTAAATAAGCATTTATCATATGGCTTCAAGTTTTGCATAGCTATTGTATAGGTATTGTTCTGTCTCTGCCAGTAATTAGGAATGAGATGTTCAACAGATTTTCTACAGGCATATATTTGAAATTATAACAGTAGTTATGCAATCTTAACCTCCCCTGGCACAACTTAAGGACATTTCCTCTTGTCCTATCCCTTGTTACTTGGGAGAAGAGGCCAATCCCCACCTTTCTACAACCTCCTTTCAGGTAGTTGCAGAGAGCAATAAGGTCTCCCCTCAGCCTCCTCCAAACTAAACAACCCCACCTCCCTCAGCTGTTTCTCATATGACTTACTCTCTAGACCTTTCACCAGTTTTTGTTGCCCTTCTCTAGACTTGTTCCAGCACCTCAATGACCTTCTTGAAGTGAGGGGCCCAGAACTAGACACAGTACTCAAGGTGCAGTCTCACTAGTGCCCAGTACAGGGGAAGAATCACTTCCTTAGTCCTGCTGGCCACACTATTCCTGATACAGGCCAGGATGTCATTGGCCTTCCTGGCCACCTGGGCACACGCTGGCTCATGTTCAGTTGGCTGTCAACCAGCACCCCTGGGTCCTTTTCAGCCAAATGTTGCACAAACTTCACTTCTAAACTTTACGATAAATTCTTGCTGGTAGGCATCAAGAAATACACAAGTATATGCTGATTTTGAGGTGTCATGTAACTGACCTAAACTGCATTCATTCTTTTTGGTTTTGTGCTGTGATCAAATGGCATTAATACATATCTGTTTTCCACTCAAAATTGAATTTTAGAAATAGGTTTCCTGAGTGTCATGTTAAGTAGAATCAGAAAACACCTATATCTAGAATGTGTGCCAGGAAGTAATTTTAACTGAAAATAAGACTGAAATGTTATTTAGATTACTAATAAATATTTCAGATCCTGCTTACGACTGCTTCATTTTCAGTAATAATGTTAAATATAGTTGAGATTCCTATATAATACTGAAGAGAATAAATTCCTAACCAGTTTCAATACATACTACTAAAACCAGAATCCATGGCCACAATAAAAAACTTGCCTTTCTTAAAAAAAAACCCAAAAAAAACCCCCAAAAAAACAAACAAAAAAAAAAACCCAAAAACAAAAACATGTGGCTGGTACAGATTTCTTTAGGGTTTTTTTTTAAAACAGATGATAGGAAGACTGAAAACACACTACCTAATGCCTCCTGATACACATCCTTTTCCTCCCTTTCTACACAACTTTTGCTAATAACAAGTCAGAATTTCCCCTGTTCCAATTTGTGTCCATTGCCTCTTGTCCTTTCACTGTGCACCTCCCAGAAGAGTCTGTCTCCTCCTCTACATATTCCCATTAGGTAGTTGAAAGGAAGCAATAAGGTCTTTCTATGCCTTCTCTTTCCTAGGCTGAACAAATCCAATTCTCTCAGCCTCTCCTCATGTCACATGCTTCAGACCCAGACTTGCTCCAATCTCTCTCTGACTGTCATGTACTGGGAGCCCAAGACTTGACACAGGATTCCAGATGTGATTTCATCAGCATGGAATAGAGGGGAAGGATCACTTCCCTGGATCTGCTGGCTGCACTCTTGCTAATACAGCCAAGGATGCTTTTTGCTGCCTTTGTCTCAAGGGCATGTTTTTCTGGCTCCTGTACAACTTCTTACCCACCAGCACCCCCAGATCCTTCCTTTTTTGCAAGGCTGCTTTCTAGCCAGTTGGCTCCTAGCCCATACCAGTACATGGGGCTATTTCAGCCCAGATATAGGACTTGGCATTTCCCTTTGTTGAACTCCATGGCATTCTGATCAGCCTATTTCTCCAGCCTGTTGGGGACCCTCTGAACAACAGCCCTGCTCTCTAGGATACTGACCACTCACACCAATTTACTGTCACCCACAAACTTGCCAAGGGTGCACTCCATCCTACTGTCCAGGTTACTAAAGAAGGCATTAAACACTATCAGCCCCAGTATCAATCCCTGAGGGACAACACTTCTATCCAGTTCCCAGCTAGACTTTGTATCACTACTCAACACCTTTTGAGCCTGGCAGGCCAAGACGGTTTTCCCGCCCACCTTATTGTCCACTTATCCAATCAATATCTCACCAATTTGGCCATAAGGTTACCATGAGATGCCATGTCAAAGGCTAAAGTAAAAGGTGTGACATCTACTGTTCTCCTCTTGGACACACACACAGTCAGCTCATTGCAGAAAGCTATTAGGTTGGTCAGGCACTATTTTGCCTTGGTAAATCCTCACTGGCTGTTCCCAAACACCTTCTTGTCCTTTATGTGTCTGGAAACAGTTTACAAGAAGGTTTCCTTCATAACCTACCCATGGACTGAGGTTAGACTGACAAACCTGTAGTTCTCCAGTTCCTCATCCTCATTCTCCTTGAAGATGAGCATAACATTTGCCTTTTTCCATACTTTTAAGACCTAGTCACACTTTTAATTATTTTGATATTGAAATACAAACAGATCTCAGGAGCTCCTGATAAGGCTTGATCAAACCAGTTGGGTAGTGAAGCATCCCTTGACCAGGAGCTCTTGTATGGTAAAGGTGGGAACAACACTGATCATATCAGGAACATCAGTTGCCTGACCAAGGTGGGGAACAAGGGATAATCAGTTAGCCCCCGACAGCCTTGGAAAACTATTTACCTGAATAAGTGAAATAGTACCATTGTTACATTGTTATATTTTTGAAAAAATGTCCAGTAGTTACCAACTTGGGTTATGTCCAGGATGGAAACTTACTGATGACTAAAGAAAATCATCTTGTGACCCTATAAAGACCCTTTGAGCTCTTCTGGACTGCAGTGGGCTGTGTCAGCACCTCCCTCTGAGTGGGATGCCTCTCGGAGCTCATGAACCCTCAAGTTTGCAATACTTCAAAGACCATTGCTGATAATGAGGCTTAGCATGATTCCCCCTCCCCACACACACACTCCTCAAGGTGCAACTCTTGCTCATTGAGAACACAAAGGGATTTGGCATATTTCACTGAACTCAAGGGGAGTTTTTAACAGGTACCTTTGCACATATAGATGCATACATCTGTCTGAGTGCATGTGAATTGATTATGGTATAAATGTTGCTATCTCAAATCTGTGATTAAGTCATTGTTGTAATTGTAGTAGACCCTATTGACTCACTTCATAAATGTTAAATTAGTCCATGATTAAGTGCTGCTAAGCCCTTTTGCACTCTGTCATGGTTTCAGCTGGGACAGAGTTAATTTCTTCTCAGTAACCATTACAGTGCTGGGTTTTGGATTCAGAATGAGAATGGTGTTGATAACACACTGATGTTTTGGTTTTTGCTAAGTTGTGTTTATCCTAAGTCAAGGAGTTTTATCTTGTCTCATGCTCTGCCAGTGAGGAGGTTTCCAAAAGAAACTGGGAGGGAGCACAGACAGGACAGGTGACCCAAACTGACCAAGGGGATATTCCACATCATAGAACATCGTGCCCAGTATATAAACTGGGAGGAGTCACCCTGAAGGGTGGCCGATTTGGGTTCAGGAAGGGGGGTCTGGCATCTGTCAGTGGGTGGTGAGCAATTGCATTGTGCATCACTTGTTTGTTGCCTTTTTATTAGTAGTATTATTATTTATTATTATTATTGTATTTTACTTTATTATCAATTATTAAACTGTCCTTATCTCAACATACAAGTTTTACTTCTGCTTCTCCTCCCCATTCCACTGGGTTGGGGGGAGGGTCAAGCAATCATCTGAACGGTTTCCTAATTTCCACCATTTATTTTGGTTTTATGTCATAAAATAAAGCTTTATGACATGCAAGGCATTATTTTAGATGAATTTCTATCACTAGCTCTCTATCGAGGGCATATGAAGTAATGAAATAGCCTCATTACATTTAACAAAATGTGGTTTAATACAAAACAAGATTTATACGGCAAGATTTTTGTAGGGAGGTGACACCCTGCTTCCTGATACCTTGCCTCTTGACCAATATCAGCAGCACAGGCAGGATGCTGCCCACATTCTTAATATAAAGTATGATTCTCTCAAATCACACTACCATTGGTGTGTAGAAGCCCAGAAGATAAGGAGCTAATGTGTACGTCTCAAACACTGATAGCCATGGAGCCAAACAAGGATTGTTGCGTAAGAGCATGCTGTGCAAATGGGCAAAAAAGAGCAGGATGTGGCTGGAAAAGGGGCCATGCAGAGGTAGGGCAGCACTTTCCTAGAACAAACAATCTTGTTCTGGCTCCTGGAGATAAGTACAACACAGTCCAGAGCAAGGGCAGGAATGAGGTCAAGTAATGGGCAAGACCAGTAGAGGGGGAATGAGACCACCAAAGCCCCCCAAAGCCCCCCAAAGCCCCCTGAACCATTTCCAGAAAGGTCTAGAAGAACAAACTGCATATGACAAGTAATTTGCATAGAAAGAGAGGAACTTATCTCCAGTGTGGGGAAAACTTATCTATAAAAAGGTACCCCCACAAATCCTGTGTGGCATCTCCCCAGGACCCTGGACACCCTGTCAGCCAGATCGATGCTGGACCCAGGACTGGTGATCTCCTTTCCTCTCCTATCTGACCTCTTTATTTCTCTCCATCTTCCCTCTTTTATTTTTTATTTCTCTTGCTACTAGGAGATAAGGGACTAACTTATACCAATTTCCATGCCAAGTTTATAATTTACTAATAAAACTTTGTGAGTTTTTTCAGACCTTCTGACATTTGCCATTCCTTTTCGACCATGGGCATCTACAAATCT
Organism: Lichenostomus cassidix; assembly: GCF_008360975.1. Lineage (NCBI taxonomy): Eukaryota > Metazoa > Chordata > Aves > Passeriformes > Meliphagidae > Lichenostomus > Lichenostomus cassidix. The sequence continues at coordinate 1,336,151 of NC_139510.1, forward strand.
TGGGTGTTCCCTTCATTTTAAGAGCGGAACACGACATGGTGGAGTCAAGGGGAGGCACAAATTTTGCCCACACTCAAAAGGCAATTGCACGATTGGCAGTTGCTGTCAGATGACCCAGCCATCAAGTGTACCTGGCAGTCCACCAGGGTCATGACACCGCTTATGATCCTATGTTTGCTAATGGTGATTGCACCATATGGGCTCATCATTCCTCATCTTTCTTACTACTTCAATAAAGCTTTGTTTTATAACATGTTGTCAGACTCCATTAGTGTTCAGACCACAAGGGGTTGCACAGGTTGCTTTTGTGAAGAAAGATCAGGGGCTGCCCTTGTGCCTAACAAAGGTGGTTCCAGCAAGATTCATAATGAACTCGCCACTGGCCAAAGTTGAACCAATCAGCAAAGCTGGTAGCACCTCTGTGATAGCATATTTAAGAAAGGGCAAAATCACTGCACAGCAGAGTGAGAAATAAAGGGGGGGGCGGGAATGTGAGAAACAACTCCACAGACACCAAGGTCAGTGAAAGTAGAGGGGAAGAAGGTGCACCAGAGCAGAGATACCCCTGCAGCCTGTGGCAAAGACGACACTGGAACAGGTGGATATGCCCCAAAGAACACTGGAGCTTATGGAAGATCCCATGCTGGAGCAGGCTCTTGGCAGGAACTGTGGCCCAGGGAGAGGAGTCCATGCAAAAGCATGTTTTATTTCTCTGTCTCATTCCATGTCCATAGCACCTACCTGCCCACATATTTTCTACCTTTTTCACACCTTTAACACAAAGGATTTTGAAAGGTAAAACATACACTGACAGACTGGTATGACAGAGTAAATTTGTCCGTAGGTAACTTTTATACAAATCTTCCCAAGAATTTCACAAACCTTTTTGAAAAAGGCTAGAGTTTGATTTAAAATAGTCAATTTTATTGTGTTTAGCAAATAAAATTTTTTTAAAAATCAATATAGGATTTTATATCAATATTCATCTTTAAAAAAGTTTTAAAAATTGCCTCAGAATATTTGTTAGCTGAACCAAGAGAAGACAACAGAAAAAAATAAAAACAATGAAACACTGACTGCAGCAACTGACCATCTATATTTTGGTACATAAAAATTGTCTAAATGAGTTTAGCAAACTTCACATAGACACAAGAATCTCTACAGTAGACAGTTATGGAATAACCTGTTATGGGGAGATCTCTAACTCCATTAGTTTGACTTATACCCCAAAGTAAAATAATTTTGATTCCTTCCAAAACATTTGTTTACTTGTTTAGCTGGTGACTTTTAAGAAATCCTACAATTAATTAATTTACAAGAGAAGTTGAAATTTACAAATCGCCTTAAGCATGCATTAAATTTCTTATGTAATGCTCCATTTATTGATTCTTTATTTTCTGTTTTATCTCATAGTACTATGCTAGAAAAAAGAAAAAAGGAAATTAGAAAAAAAAATTCCCACCCACACCAAAACCTGACAGCCACTCTCATTCTAAAGAGCTTTATTAGTTTTGGTGTCAGAAGCATTCTGAAGCACCTTTATTTTACACGAGACTTCCTATTTTTGAGGGACAAAAACTTCCTTAAATTCAAACGAGTTTATTATTAAAAGAAAACCATTACAACTGTTTGTACTCTTGCTTTATTATTACACCTGATGTGTTGATCTTAAAAATTCAATCTGCTACTGTTGCTAGGAGTCAGTTGCTGTGCAACCTAAAAGGTATGTGGTGCTTTCAGGTTAAGAAGCACTAATAAATCTATAGCCCTCCTCATGAATTTCTGACAAATTTGCTTAAAGAGCTTAAAAGTCTTCTCAAATAGCCACCACAAACCAACAGATATCTTTAATAAAACGGTTACACTAACAGATTTTAACAATTGCACTGGGTTTTGGCTGGGATAGAATTAATTTTCTTCACAGTAGCTTGTATGGTTCTGTGTTTTGGATTTGTGATTTAAAACAGCGTTGATAAAACATCCATGTTTCAGCTATTGATGAAAAGTGCTTATGCAGCATCAAGGTCTTTTCTGTTTCTCATACTGCCCTGCCAGCAAGTAGACTGGGAATGCTCAAGGAGTTGGGATGGGACACAGCTGGGACAGCTTATCCCAATTGACCAAAATAATAATATATACCATATGACATCACACTCGTCAATAAAAGCTTCATATTGACTCCAAGTTGTTTTTGCCAAACTGTGTTTTTCTGGTTTTATTCATTATTTTCAATCTTAAAGATTCTGCAGGCCAAATTAGATACCTAAAAATACCTCTACAGGATCAGTGTTTTCAATAATATTTTTGCAAATCCACAGAAGAAGGGTGAAGAAATGGCTAAGAAGCAAACAATATGGCTTTTCTCCTACAAATTGTTCTAAAGTAGCATGATTGATGACATCTATAGGAAATAGGAAACCTGGCTTATGCCTTTTGCTCACCAATTGTATCCATATTACAACAGAGCGTATAAAGTGTGGATGTTTGCTGACTGGCCAGATGTTTATTGCCAAATGAAATATATAAAACCTGAGAACTGACTGCAATTTCTTCAATAGTAGCATAAATTTAGTCTTACCTTTCCCCAGATAATTATTCTGATGAAATCTGTGTTATTGAAACCTCTACCTCTCTTTCAAATAAGATGGAGGGCACTATCACAGAAACTATATCTTTAGGAACACAAGAATAAAAGCAAGTCTTGAAAGTTATCAAAAAGGCTGAGATAACTAGTCTATACAATACCCAGTTTGTCCATCTCAAAACATTTAATACTACTCGGTCATGGTTTTCTACATGGACCTCAAAAAAGAATAACAAAATGAAGACTCCTTTGAAAGCAAAAAGTCAGGGGGGAAGGGGGGGAAGAAGAGAAAATTTCTTCCTAAGAGAGCATTCATGAATGAGAACTGCTTTTGTAACTGGTATTCTGTTTCTTCTCCTTAATTCATAAGCTTGCAGTGTTTTTTCTAAAGCAAATCACAGAATTAACTAGGTTGGAAAAGACCTTTGAGGTAAGTCCAACCTATGACCTAACACCACCTTATCAACTAAACCATGGCACTGAGTGACACATTCAGTCTTTTTTTAAACACCTCCAGGGATGGTGACTCCACCACTTCCCTGGGCAGCCCATTCCAGTGCCCAATCACTTTCAGTGAAGAATTTTTTCCTAATGTCTAGCCTAAACTTCCCCTGGCGCAGCTTAAGACTGTGTCTTCTCATTCTGTCAGTGGTTGCCTGGGAGAAGAGACTGACCCTCACCTAACTATGACCTCCTTTCAAGTAGTTGTAGAGAGTGATAAGGTCTCCCCTGAGCCTCCTTTTCTCCAGGCTAAACAACACCAGCTCCCTCAGCCGTTCCTCATAGGACTTGTGTTCCAGACCCTTCACCATCCTTGTTGCCCTTCTATGGACACTTTCGAGCATCTCAATGTCCTTCCTAAATTGAGGGGCCCAGAACTGGATATAGTACTCAAGGTGCAGCCTAATCAGTGCTGATTAAAGGGGAAGAATTACTCCCTGGTCCTGGTGGCCACATGTCTAAAAAAAAAAAAAAAACCACCTCAATCACCTGTATTTAAATGTATACATAGATACAAGTGTATAAAAAAAAAATATATTTTAAGATAGATACTAAAACCTCCCTGAAAATACTCCAATATTCCCTACTCCAATACTAAGTTTCAGTAAATCCCTGATTTTTAAATGGTTAATTTAATGTGGTAAAGGGTTATTACACCAAGAGATGTCAAGCCAGACACAGAAGCACTACTATATCACAAAGGAACGAGGCTTTAATATGTTCTGCAGAAACCTAAGCAGATATCAACCAAGCATACTTCTACATTATCTAAAAAAAAAAAAAAGAATTTAAAACTTCCTCAGATTCTCCAACTTGACAAAAAGGCAAATTTCTCAGTATGATTATTTTCACAATATGTTCAAAGATGTTTTAACTAATCTTCAGGTTTCTGGTGTGAAAAATAGATCCTGAACTGCTTAATAAGCGTTCTTTCTAGTCATTTGCTATTGGCTGAAGAAGTCTTCTTCAAAATAAATTTTAAATGTCAATTTTGTGTATATTGAGATGAAGCGGGTAACATTTACACCCCAAAAGAAAACAGATTAATAAAAGAGTAACTGTAGGCTATCTCTGCAGCTCAGCTGGATATACTTCAGAGATGTCTAATATACAGTGCTTCCTAGCCTTGACACACCCCCCTACCTCAAGTAAATTGAAACATTAAACCATGTGGAAGCAAAACATTTAGCAAGGAAAAGGAAAGAACAGTGGATAGGAAACAATTTAGCAAAAAGGAACCATACTGAAGAGATGAAACCAAGTACCAGCAGATAGAGAAAACAGAATTATATGTACATGAACAGAAAAAATGATCAGCAATCATAAAAAAGCAAAGTAGGACTAAAACATAAATTGCAAAAGCAAAGAAAATGTTGACCCAAAAAAGTTTTCAAGACTGGCATTTAGTTTAACTTATCTAGAAACAAAATCAACAAAATGGTGGACAAGGGAACTAGAGAGACATGTATTTAATGGATGGACCACTTGATGGAAAAGGAATTGGCTGGATGGTCACACTCAGAGTTGCAGTCAGTGGCTTGATGTCCAAGTGGATGTCAATGACAAGTGGCATTTCTCAGGGGTTTGTATTGGGACTGGTGCTGTTTAACATCTTTGTTAGCAACATGGACAGTGGGGTTGAGTGCACCCTCAGCAAGTTTGCTGATGACACCAAGCTGTGTGGTGCAGTCGATGTGCTGGAGGGAGAGGATGGCATCCAGAGGGACCTTGACAGGTTTGAGAGGTGGGTCTGTGCAAACCTCATGAAGTTCAACAAGGCCAAGTGCAAGATCCTGCACCTGAGTCGAGGCAATCCCAAGTACAAGTACAGTCTGGGCAAAGAATGGATTGCATGCAGCCCTGGGGAAAAGGATTTGGGGGTGTTGGTGGATGAGAGTCTCAATATGTCAGCAATGTGTGCTTGCAGCCCAGAAAGCCAACCATGTTCTGGGCTGCATCAAAAGAGGTGTGGCCAGCAGGGTGAGGGAGGTGATTTTCCCCCTCTACTCTGCTTTGGTGAGACCCCACCTGGAGTTGTGCATCCAGCTCGGGGGCCCCCAGCACAAGAAAGATGTGGATCTCTTGGAGCAAGTTCAGAGGAGGCCACAAAGATGATCAGAGGACTGAAGCACCTCTCCTACGAAGACAGGCTGAGACAGTTGGGTTTTGTTCAGCCAAGAGAAGAGAAGAGAAGGCTTTGGGGAGACCTTATAGCCCCTTTCAGTACCTAAAGGGGGGGCTACAGGAAGGCTGGAGAGGCACTTTTTACAAGGGCATGTAGTGATAGGACAAGGGGCAAGGGCTTTAAGCTGAAAGAGGGACAATTTAGATTGGATATTAGGAAGAAATTCTTTGCTGTGAGGGTGGTGAGACACTGAAGCATGCTGCCCAGGAAGCTGTGGATGCCCCATCCCTGGATGTGTTCAAGGCCAGGCTGGATGGGGCTCTGAGCAACCTGGTCCATTGGAAGGTGTCCCTGTACATGGCAGTGGGGTTTGAACTAGATAATCTTTAAGGTCCCTTCCAACCCAAACCATTCTAGGATTTTGGAAAATGTTCCAAGGCTGTTCTTTAGCTTCCCCCATTATCTGTATTCCATATATCCCTTTAAAAATACAGCATTTTGTCTTCCATTTCATGGGCTTGTATCTGCATGTTAGTAAACAGTAATTCTAAAAAAATGAATCATTATTTTCCTGATACAATATTACTTTATAGTTAGCTCAAAATTAGGTTTAATTCAAAACTATTCATAATGTGATAAAACAAAAAGGAATCAGTGAAGATAAAAATATCCTAGTTTTGTGCCCTGTAAATATGGTTGTAAGAGGCAATTAAATATTTCCTCGTGGCACTAAATGAGAGAGTAGAGTAAATTCAAGTAATGCAATTATAGAGGAAATACATATGGGATTTATGTGGCTAAGGGGTTGTGAAGAACTAGATAGTTACATGGTATCAGTGTTTTTCTTCTTTTAAAGTAATTTAAAAATAGGTTAAAACCCACAGTAGATATGTTCTCTCATTTTCCCATATAGAACTTTTATTAGGCAGCAGAAAGACACTATGCTCATAAGATAGTATGTATATTTGTTGTGAGAAGAGATGCACTTCCTAACAGTATAAGCTAGGGTTAATAGATTATGAAACTATTTTAAATCATCTACTGAGATAATACAACTTGATACAGAAACTTAATGACAAGAAACCATATGAATCAACAATATGGCATGGTAGGACCACCTTAATTAAGAAGGCATAGCCAGGTAGATGGCTTTTATTCCTTTCAAACTCTACATTCAACATTTCTTTAGCTCTTAGAAACAAATGTGTTTCTAAGAAAGTAAGACAAACACACAGCATTGTGTGTTCTAAATATGCACAACTCCTTTGAGTTTACTGAGAACTTAGTGGTTTCTATACTAGCAGGTTAAATTCTACAAGTAGCATGAGCTGAAGAATTAAAAAAGGCTCTGAATCACTGCATGAAAAATAATAAAATCAAATATTCCATGTAGAACAAATATGTTTTTAAAATACAATGAAAGTGTTAGTTGATGAGAAGAGAATGTTAGGAATTCAGAGGTACAGCCATAAAATGAAATTATAAAATTAAATTACACTTGCATCCAGACATGACAATTAATTGCACTGAAGAATCTTATATAGTACCAATTAGCCCTTCAACCTCTACTATTAACTACTAATCACACCTTCAAGACAATTTTAAAAGATCTCTAATGTGTGCTACAGGTAACAGGCTGATGAACAAGATACTTTGGAATGTTACAAGTACTGCAGCATGTCAGATAACTTCTAATAATAATTAAAAAAACAAACAAAAAAAAAAGATAAATACCCTTCATAATAAACAACCGCAGGGCAATTTACATAATTTTTTCCCCTTTGGAAATTATGTCTCTTCCCATATTATAAATTGCGAGGGAAGAAAGGCTGAGGAAGAGAAAGTGCTCGAGGCTTTTCTCTCTCCCTCTCCCCCCCCCCCATCCCCCCCATCCCCCCCATCCCCAATCAATAGCGAAGCCAAATGCAGCAGTCCCAGACTGGATGCTGCAAGGAGGGAGGAGGTAAAAGCTGGGGTGGAGGCGGGGGGAAGAAAGGGATAGAAAGGCAGAATTGCAAGCCTATACAAACAGTTACATTCACCTGAATCGTGGAAAGCTGTGGTGGTGTTCTTGCTGATGGTGGCTGTTGTAGGTGATGATTAGGAAGCAAATAGAAAGCAGTGGAAGAGCAGTTGTTGATGAGTAACAGTCACCAAGACTACGGTGACTATGGCGTTTGATTCACAAGGCAACAGTTGCTATAACTCACAAAAGAGAGAGAGCAAGCAAGAAAGAAGGAAGCAGTGGCCCAGCCGAAGAGACCCGGAAGAGGCAGGGCCTCCCGTATGACGGACAGCTTTTAGGGCCGGAGGGGAGGAGGGTCTGTTTCTTCCAGGAGGAAAGAAAAGAAGGTTGGTAGGAACGTATTAAAGCCCCCACCTCACCAAGGCCGTGCGAGGGCGCATTCTATCCCCAATAAGCAAAGTGGCACTAGTATCACAATGGACTATCCATGGATGTAAGATCATACTACATTGGAGTGGGCAAGGAGGGAAATTGTAGTGGTGGCTGATAGTTCAAATGGATAGCAACTGCCAGGCCGAAACACGAGTGGGAGGGAGAAGGAGGGAAGAGAGGGTGTGGTCATATCAGCATATCTATCTCCCGCGTAGATCATGCTCACCGACATCCTGACGTCACATCCGATTAGGGACTAAAATGAAGGGGGGGGGGGGTGCAGGCATCTCTGTTCAGTAGTTTGCTTTGCTTTTCCACCCTGTTTGCTTCCTGCTATTTGGAAGCAGTTTAGAGTGAACAGGAAGTTCTGCTTTGTCCTAACAGTTTATCACCATCTCCATTTCTTTTTCCATCAGAAAGTAACAGTGAAGAGATGCTGCCGGATGGGATATTGGTTGACTGCTGCCATTTAAATTAGGTGAGACTGTGGCAGCAGCTGTACTGCCCTTATTGGCAAAGCTGAACGTTCTCTGTAACTGCTGTATACACTTGGCCTGCTGGACTCAGCACATGCACAACCAGCATGTACATTACCAGCTGCCTTGTGCCAACCTTTCCCTTCAGCAATGTTTCTCATAGACCCCTATCCTTCCTCGCATATGCTTTTCCTTAGAATGCAACCTGCTTCACTTCTATTCCTTCCCTGAACACACTTCATTCTGCATGCTGCCACCAGGGCAATGCTCTTTAAATTCCCTTCCTCATCCTGTTTCCTCTTAATCTCCCATATCACCAATGATTCTCTGCACTTTGTAGTCATGGGGCTACAAGATATTGAGGAGGACTGCTTGTTTAAGGGATATAAGAGCTGTTGCATACTGGAGGCAATACACAATGTGAGAATTTACATAGCACCATAGCTATTTTTCTGCAATGCATCCACATCTAATGGTCACTATGATTCCATATGTCCCTGTAACCCCAATACTTGCAAACCTGCAGCTCTTTTGCTCATTTTGTAACCTGTAAAATTACTGTTGTATGCAGCCCATTATACCATCTACATAACCAGTAATATTTTGCTGTAATACATATATTGGTCATAGCCAGCATGGGCTCATGAGGGGAAAATCTTGCTTAAGTAACTTGATTTTCTTTTATGACAAGGTTGCACATCTAGTTGACCAAGGAAAACCAGTAGATGTGGTGGTTTTTTTGTAATTTTTTTTATTATTATTTTGGCAAAGCTTTTGATACTGTGTCTCACAGTATTCTTCTGGACAAAATGTCCAGCATACAGCTGGACAAGTCCATAATACATTGGGTGAACAATTGGCTGACAGGTTGGGTTCAAAGCATTATAGTAAATGTAAGGATTACATTGGGCTGGTAGCCAGTCACCAGTAGGGTTCCCCAGGGCTCAATTTTAGGGCCAGTACACTTTGATGTTTTTATAAATTATCTGGGCACAGGCATCAAATGTACATTAAGTAAGTTTGATGATGATGATGATGATACTAAATTAGGAAGAGCTGTGGATTCCTTTGAGGGTAGAGAGGCCTTACAGAGATCTGGAGAGACTAGAGAGCTGGTCAATCACCAACTCTATGGAATTTAACAAGAGCAAGTTTCAGATTCTGCACCTAGGATAGGGTAATCTTGGTTATATGTACAAACTGGGGGGGCTGGATGCTATACATGCAAATAGGAGGCTGGAGAGTAGCACCGTGGAAAAAGATCTGAGGGTTCAGCTTGATGTCAAGTTGAATATGAGTCAGCAGTGTGCCCTGGAAGCCAAAAGGGCCAACCATGTCCTGGGGTGCATCGGGCACAGCATCACCAGATGGTCGAGGGATGTGATTGTCCCACTCTGCACTGGTGGAGCACCACCTCAAGTACTGTGTGCAGTTTTGGGTGCTTCAATATAAGGACATCAAATTATTAGAGTGTGTCCAGAGGCAGGGGACTGATATGGTGAAAGATCTCAAGGACAAGACTTATGAGGAGCAGCTGAGGCCACTTGGCTTGTGGAGAGGAGAGAGGGAGAGGGCTGAAGGGAGACTTCATTGCAGTCTGCAACTTCCTCAAGAGGGGCAGTGAAGGGAGAGGTGCTGATGGATTGAGTCCAGAGAAAAACAAGAAAGCTGGTGAAGGGGCTGGAGCACAAGTCTTATGAGGAGCAGCTGAGGGAACTGGAGTTGTTTAACCTGGAGAAAAGGAGTCTGAGGGGAGACCTTATTGCTCTCTACCACTCCCTGAAAGGAGGTTGTAGTGAGGGGGGGATCAGTCTCTTCTCCCAGGTAACAAGTAGCAGGATGAGAGGAAATGGCCTCAAGTTGTGCCCGGGAAGATTTAAATTAGATATAAGGAATTTTTTTTTCACAGAAAGGATTGTAAAGCACTGAATCAGATTGCTCAGGGAAGTGGTGAAGTCACCATCCCTGGAAGTGTTCACAAAACATGTGGATATAGCACTTGAGGACATGGTTTAATGGTGAACATGGTGGTGGTGCTCAGTTGACAGTTGGACTCTATGATCTTAGAGGTCTTTCCCAACATTAACAATTCTATGATTCTATGGTAGAAATGGTATGAGGCTGCATCAGGGGAAGTTCAGATTGGACATTAGGAAAAGGTTCTTCACTGAGAGGGTGGTCTGTCACTGGAAGTGATCATGGCACCAAGCCTGTCAGAGTTCAAGGAGCTTCAGGATGCTCTTAGTCATATGATTTAGTTTTAGGTATTCCTGTAAGAAGCAGGGAGTTGGACTCAATGGTCCTTATGTCAACCAGCAGGAAATGGTCTTCCAAAGGGCTGCTGACTATCTGAATGAGCTGTATGTATTCTCTCACATAGCAGCCATTTTCAAAATCTGGCTGCACCAGTTTAACTGGCATTTGTTCAGTATCCACATAGATACAAAATGTATGTCATAATATTTAAGGTTGAAAGGGTTCTTAGCATAATTGCTGCTAAAAGCAAGACAGAATAATCTTTAATTAATTAATTTCTAAAGGTTGGCCACCAAATAATTTTTATCTCATAATAGCTGTGGCTAGCACAGGTTTTTCCTACAAGAATTCTTCTTGTGTTTTATAAATACAGATAAAGTTTGGATGTTATTGGAACAGTGTCCCAGAACTTGGACGGTGCAGGCCTGGCCAATCAGGCCTGGGGGAAGGCTTCTGACCGACCAATCTGGGTGACTTTTGAAAACTCTATATATATGATGAAATCAAAACAATAAAGATCATTCCTTCTTGCCACTGAGAACTGGTGCTTTCATTACTCTGCTAGCTGCTCAACAGCGACAAATAACTGTTGCCAGAACACTGTGACTGTAAGTCCACAGTAATGCTTTAGAACCATCTTACCCATGACAGTTAAGAAATCATTGACACCAGAAAGCACTTTATTACTATGAAGGTGACTGAGCACTCATACAAGTTGGCCAGAGTGGTTGCCTTGGAGATATCATGGTCCTGGTCAACCAGCTCTAGGTGGCCCTGCTTGAGCAGGGAAGTTGGACTTAGATGATCTCAACAGGTCCCTTCCAACCTCAACCATTCTGTGACTTGAAGGCTGTTTCTTCTTGATACTGTACTCTTATCTGTTCTGTCAAGCAATATTTACATGCTTACTTGTTTGGAAAGAAGAACAGGATAAGCTGTGGTATGAGCCTTAAAGTTGGGTCTTTATCTCAGTTGACTGGGCTGTCAATTTGTGTTCTCAAAGGAAGGAACTTGATGTGCCTATCTTTGAAGGAAAAAATCAAACCTGTTTCAGGTCTTGGCACAAATAAAATTAAATGGTTTAAGTTCTTTCCTTGACTCTACATATTTGTAGAATGTTTTAGAAACATCTTCAGCTTATGAATATATAATCAGCTGTTATATTGGTAGGAGGGTTGTAGCTGCCAGTGTTACAAGGAAATTATCAAATCAGTTTAAAGTTTTAATCTTTTCTTCTGTGTAGTTAATTTGCACAGATATCTATCCACTTAGATCCATCAGGGCCTAATAGGACTAATAGAAATTAAAATAAGAATAGGAAATTCTACCTCAAATAATTCCAAATATATAGATTTTTCTCTCAAAATATTTTTTTACATCATTCTCAAAGAAGGTATGTCTCTTAATTTTTTAAGAGATCATTCTTTTTTGTGAATTTTACAATTACTCATTTCTATTGTGGAAGTAGAAATGCTAAGGCCTGGGTGGGCCTCTTCAATCAACTCTCATCCTGTCTCATGGGCCTCTTGATTGAACTCTCACCCTGTCTCCTGAAACAATAATCACTGTGTAACCTTCATGATCAGTCTCTGTGTTAAAGAAAGCAGACTCTAAACCAGCCTTGAGCAGTTCTGTGGCCTTATGTATGTGACAGATATTAATAACTCACATTCTGTTATCTGTCTTTGGCACAGCATTTTTAAGTGTATAAAACTTGTATCTACTTTACATAGACAGAGTTCACATCAGCAGAGACTCTTTGTCTGTTGCTCCACACTCTCTCCAATAGCTTCTGTTCTGATCTGATGTAAAATTGTATTCCATTTTTTCCATTACAAATTTGAGGCACTAAGTCAGATTCACACATCATGCTTCCCCTGGGAGGACCGTAGACTGCTCCCAGCCAAAACTCCTCGGTGCCACTCAGAAGGTACAGGACCTTTTGAAATCCTTACTGGGGCTTTGGGCAATGGTCATCTGTAGGCTCCTGTGGCATGCTGAGACTGCTGAATCCAAACTTTTGATAAAGGTCAGTTCAGACCCAAATTTCTGACTAAAAGAGAGAAGAAATCTGTAATTCTGTTTCTGATAAAATTTAGGAGAGGTAAGTCAGGAAAAGTCTGGGTTGGTTTCTGGTATTAATATGGTATGAATAAATGAATGCACCTGTGTGAATGGTGATTCTTGAGAGCTGGGCATTGATTTCTGCCACTACTTAAAAGGCATCCTCTCTTCTGGTATCCATTAGCCACCCAGGCTACCCTCTGCAAAGAGTGATTAGCCCTAGCTGTTAAAGAAGAATTGTGTGAGCTCTTGGTGTGAGTGACCCCATTAACCCTCTTCTGTCTCTAGTTCTAGTATGAGCCTCCTTTGGTTTCATTGTTGATAACCCAACCTTAACCAGTATGGTGGGCTCAGGCTAGACACAGTGACCAGGAGGGTCCCTTCAGTCTCTTGTTCTGGTTAGCCACATTGGAGAAGAAAAACATGGTTGACTGCTGTGAGGGGATTAAGTCAAAGCTCTGTCTTGTCCAGGATGCCCAAACCTTTTATCTTATCCCTCTGCCATGGAAAGGCCGAAATGCGCACTCCCTCACTGAGGATCCAAGCCACATAAGTCCCTCTGACTTTCCTTTGTTTTCTCTGAATAAGTGAAAATGGCAATCGGACAATCAAAGGAAGTTTCACTGCCCTCAAAGACAGCTCCAGAGTACTATATGTAAATGCAGAACTCTCCTAAAGCCTGCAGGTACTTAGATAATTGGAATTTGGGGACAAAAAGAAAATGACCCCTCAAAACAATTCACTCTAGAATTTTATCACCTTAGATAAAATAGTCCACTTAATGTGGGATGTTTTTTTTAATTGGTATGAAGAGGCCTCCAGAAGGAGAGACAGAGTCCCTTTCCAGAGGGTTAGGAGACTCTCAGGAAGAAAAAAAAAAATGAACAGCTAAAAACAAACAAAGAAACAAATGAAAAAACCCTGGCAGCTACCAAAACAGAATGTAGCTTTTGCCTGAAAAGGTAAAATCTTACAAATGTCTGTTGGAGTATGACTTAAATGTGGAATGCCTGTGGGATGAGTATGTGCATGTTTGGTGACCAGACGGCAAATAAAAGACCCATGAAACAGGTAAGAGGGCCTGGAATACAGTCAGGCATACTGAAAGGACAGAAAGGTTGATGCTGGTATTCATGGTATCCACTAATGTTCATGTGCTTGTGAATCTAGACAGTGTTGTGTGTGTGCCTTCACTAGTGACTTTCAATTTCTACCAGTCAAAGAGGAGGAAGGGGACTTGCCTGTCTATGTTTTATGCAAATCCTATATGTAGGTGCTATTGATGGCAGTGCCTTATCTGTGGCAGTCTGTGTAACTGGCCATGTCAGTGTCCTGTGTATGTCCTCTGTGTGTCCTGTATGTGGGTGGGGGATCTCTGGGATACAAGCTCAACTTTGTTACCAGTTTAACCTACAAATGGGAAAGTGGCAGCCATGTCCCTCAGCCTGGGAAGAGACCCTGGGGTCCCCAGGACACACGGAACTGGGCTCCAGTGGCTGGGCAGGAGTTCTGGGCAGCAGCTGCTGGACAAGATGGCTGTGGCTAGCACAGGTTTTTCCCATGAGAAATTTTCTTGTGTTTTATAAATAAAGATAAAGTTTGGATGTTGTTGGAACAGTGTCCCAGAACTTGGACAGTGCAGGCCTGGCCAATCAGGCCTGGGGGAAGGCTTCTGACTGACCAATCTGGGTGACTTTTGAGAACTCTATATATGTGATGAAATCAAAACAATGAAGGTCATTCCTTCTTGCCACTGAGAACTGGTGCTTTCATTACTCTGCTAGCTGCTCAACAGCGACAGATGGCCACTCCTAACATCCTTTAATAGTTTTGTAGTTGGAAGGATACAGTCAAATTGTGAGCATTCCCAAGATTACATGTATATAATCCTTATGTGATGGAGGAGTGAGCCTTTGTTAATGTGCCTACAGTGATAAATTTGTAACCAACCTTCTAGAGCATTATGCAGGCACCAAAACAGGACCTGTGCTAGTAAATTCTTTGGTTAATTGGAAAAACTGGATTGAGGGGGAAAAAAAGGAACATTAGAAGATATAAACGGCTCAAACTGTAGGGCTGAGTGACCAGAATTCGTTGTTTGGGGATGAAAGCAGATGCTTACTAGAGTATGTACAAGACTCCCTGTAAGTAACAAGTAACTTTCACCTATCATATCAATAATGATACTTTCTATAAAGCAGGAGGAAATCTCAGAGAATCAGGCTAAGGCTGAGCTCTCTAGAATTTGAACTTTCAAATTTGTGAAGAATCAGGTAGAAAAGTGAAATGCACAGTTCCGAAGGAATAGCCTCAACTTACAGAAATTTAATCCCAATGGAGCCAAGTAGTGGAATTGAGTATTGCAGAAGAATTTGATGAATTGTAGGGGAACAAACATCACTTAATGTACCCAGTGGCAGCGTAAATCTCTCATGGCTCCTGTCATTACACAAGTGCATACCATCCTGCTTGTAAACAAGGGATGTCTGGACAGGACAATCCAGGATCAGCCACTATGATTGTCAATGGCACAAGGCATCCTATATGTTCAAGGATGCTCAGATAAGTTCCTGATCCAAGGAGAAATGATTTCTTACTGTTTTTTCCCCCTAAGGAGCTAGAACCTTTCTAGGGCTCCTTAAGATACTTAACAAGCCCTTAATGACAACAACTTGGGCACAGGGTACAGGTAAGGTTACAGTTTCAGTGCCATCCTACATTATTCCCACCCTGCCCCTGGAACTTCAGTGTTAAAGGCAGCAGGGGCAGCAGCATGCAGTGATGAAGGAGAGTGGTCACCCCAGGGGAAGAAGCTGAGATAACATTCAGACCCTCCTCTCCACTGGAGGGCCAGATATCAAGCTAATTCGTTTAAAAAGCAATAACTTTCCTTCAAATATTTTAGTTTGGTAAGAGCATGATGCAAATAATGCCAAGGTCACAGGTTCGATCCCCGTGTGGGCCATTCACTTAAGAGTTGGACTGGATGATCCTTTTGGGTCCTTTCCAACTCAGAATATTCTGTGATTCAGTGAATATGCTCTAGATTAGCTACTCAACCACCACTGACTGAGATTAGATATTTAAGGATGAAGAAGGTGCAGTCAAGCAACAAAAACTGAGACACCTCTCAAACCTCATATAGCTGCTGGGTAGCAGGGGTTGCTCAACTCCTACAATGTTCCCAGGGATTTCTCCCTAAGACATATTCCTGAGAAAATAGTAAAGGAAAGATAGGGAGACTTTCCTATTGATCAAAAACCTTCTCTAGCAATGGAATGCTTTAATCAAGTGTCGTCTTCTCCACCGGGGAGCAGGGGAGAGGAAGGGACATTCCTTCATCTGGCTGCTGCTGCTGTGGCTGCTAGTTTTTTCCCTGGGCTAAGCAAAACCACCACATCAAGTTACTGAGCTGCATCATTAAAATGTTGGTATATCTAAAGATACAGATAATACTGAAAGCACTTTAATATGTCATTTCCCCTCTTTAATTCTCCACATAAATTTAGCATTTTTGGAATTCATACACAATTTTATTTATTCAAATAATTCTATAGCTTAAATGACCAGGAAGGGGCTTTCATTTTGTCATTGAGATGCAAAGGATTGAAGCTTGTTATTATTGTTCTAATTCTTGAATCTTCATATTGTTGGACACCTTTTCAACAAAATACTATAAGACAGAAAGAGAAGAAAACTATAGCTGCACACCCCCTAAACCATGAGGACCATTTATAAATTTGCAAAATTACTTTATTCAGATGCCTAAATGCTATAATTATGAGTAGTCTTTGTCATTTTAGAGATGTTCTCAGGATGGGAAGAGGCCTGTCCTTGAAAACAATCTGATGCAACAACTGTTGAAAAAAGTTGCTGAGAGAACTAATTCCTGGGTTTAGTATTCCTCTAACACTACATAGCAATAGAAGGACCCATTTTACCAGATAAGTAATGCAGAAAATTTGTGCAGCCCTATAAATAGAACAGAAGTTCTATTTTGCCTATCATCCCCAATCTAATGGGTGTCATGGTTTAACCCCAACCAGCAACTAAGTACCATGCAGCTGCTTATTTACCACCACCCCTGCCCCCCTCCCCCAGTGGGATGGGGAGGAGAATCAAGCAAAAAAAGTAGAACTTCTGAGTTGAGATAAAAACAGTCTAATAATTGAAACAAAGAAAAATATAATAATAATAATACTTTTAATGAAAATGAGAAAGATAAAACCCAAGAAACAAAAAGTGATGCACAATAAAATTGCTTATCTCCCACTGACCAATGCCCAGCCTCATGATCAAAAAAGCCAAAATTCCACTGATGGCACTAGTCTTTAAGCCACATGATCTGGTGAGTTCTGTTCCTTGTGGCATTCTTCCCTGCTACCTAAGGGATTGAGGAAAACACCACATGTGCTTCTGTCCCTTCAGTTGTCCCAGTGCCCTGAAGTCCATTTTGATTGCCCTAGGACTCTTCTCTTCAACCTCATCACTGCAGACCTCGACAACCAGCAGAGGGTAATAATTAGAGGGCCGAATCAGTCCAGGGAGTCTTCTAGTAATAGCTCTTACCCTGGCCCCAGGGACGCAGCAGACTTCTATGTGGGATGGGTCCAGTCAGCCTACTGGGATTCCTAGTATATCCCTCTTTCCCTAGCACTAGTCTATCCCTCATCCCACTGGAGGCAGACTGAGCAAGTAAGTGTGTGGTGCTTTGTTGCCTTCCAGGGGGTTGTCCCTGACTGGATGCCAGACACCCACCAAAGCTACTCTATCACTCCCCTCACAAATGGACAGGGGAGAGGAAATATAGTTGTTGTGGTTTGACCCTGGCCAAATGCCAGGTACCTACAACATCTGCTCTCTCTGCTCTCTCCTGCCACAGCTGTGCAGAAGAGAGGAAAAAAAAACTAACACACACACACACCGGACTCATGAGTTGAGATAAAGCACTGGTGGGAGGATGACGAAGCGGCGAGAGGAAACTCACGGCAGTCTCAATGTGAGATATAAGTAAGCTTCGATTTATTTCACTAAACGAGAAACTTATATACTGTTACAGATGTTATTAATTATAGTTACACACGTACCCACAGTCTGTTCTCACATAATAAGGATTTTTCCTGATGACTCCCTATTCTGTTCTCATAACACTTCTGACTCCTTATCTGTTCTCACAACAATTTTTCCACAGCTTAGAAACACAGCTGTGTTCTCAGGTTTTAGCTTCTCATGACACTTTACTAGGATTTTTACTGAGGCCTGAGTATGCTGAGGCTTTGTTCAGGTTTATTTAGTTAACATAAGTTTTGCTGGAAAACTGTGTTTTCCAACAGGAGGATGCACTGAAAAAGGGAAAAACAGGCTCAAAATGTAAAGTTGCAAAGTCATTTATTAACCTAAACAGAGTTGGAGGATAAATGAGAAGTAAAAATAAGCTCTTAAGACACCGTTTCTTCACTCACCCCCCTCCCTCCTTCCAACCAACAGCTCGGGGCTGGGAGGGGCAGGTTATTGGGGTTTTCTTGGTCAGTCACCAAAATTCCTTCTGCTACAAACACCGTTTCTCTGCTCACTCCCCTCCCTCCTTCCAACCAACAGCACGGGGGGGGGGCAGGGTAAGGGGTTTTTTTTCTTTGGGTAGTCCAAAATTTCTTCACCTGCTCAGGGAGAGGAGGCCTCTACGTAGCCATGGGGTCCCTTCCATGGGAGACAGTCCCATGTCAGCCTTCTTTGGCATGGGTCCAATCTCACAAGCAGCAGCCCACCCAAATCTGGTCTCTCATGAGTTTTTGTCCACGGGGTGCAGACTTCCAAGCCAAGGCCAGGCTGTTTCCATCTCGGGAGCAAGGCCTTTTTCTCTATATGGGACTCCCACTGGATCACAGCTTCCTCCAGGCATCCACCTGCTCTGGCGTGGGCACCTCCCCACAGGCTGTAGGTCGATCTCTGCACCCCCCCGTGGGCCCAATGGGCTGCAGGGGGACAACCTGCTCTCTCCATGGTCTTCACCACAGCTAGCAGAGGGTTTTCAGCTCCAGCGCCTGGAGCACCTCCTCTCCTACCTTCTCCACTGACCTTGGTGTCTCCATGTTGTTTTCCCCTCACATATTTTCACCTCCTCCTCCTCTAGCTAAAAAGAAGTGGGTACTTACATTGTTTTGATTTCTTCTTAAATATGTTTTCACAGAGGTGTAACTAACATCTCTAATTGGCCCAGGCTTGGCCAGCAGCATGTCCATCATCTTCAGAGCCATCAGAGATTGGCTCTACTTGACATGGTGAAAAACTTCCAGAACCCTTCACGCAGGACACACAGGAGCCATCTTTGTGCCCCTCCCCACTCACTAGCAAAACTGGGCTAAGCAAAACTTTCCCATGAATACAGGGGCACATTCTCTCCCAAACCTTCCACCACTTCTTCAGGCCCACCGCAACAGCCCTTGAAGGGTTCAATCTTCTCCTAGATGTCAATGACACCTCACTGATGTTCTGGGCTAAGCAAAACCAACACAATAGTGAAGGTTCATGAGTTGAGATAAGAACAGAGAGATCACTGCCCAAATATTGTCATGGGCAAAACAGACTCAGTTTGGGAATGTTAATTGAATTTATTACTATCAAAATCAGAGCAGGATAATGAGAAGTAAAATAAAACCTTCAAAACACCTTTCCCCCACCCCTCCCTCATTCCCAGCTCTATCTCCTCCCCCAGTGGTGCAGGAAGATGGGAATGGGGGTTATGGTCAGTTCATCTGACGTTATTCCTGCCACTGCTCAGGAAGAGGAATCCTTCCCCTGCTCCAGTGTAGGGTCCCTCCCACAGGAGACAGTTCTCCACGAACTTCTCTGTCGCTGTTGAGTCGCTAGCAGAGAAGTAGAAACCTAGGTTCTCAGGCAAGAAAGAGAGAGTTTATTATTTTGATTTCCATATATATAGACTTCTCACAGGTCACCCAGTATGGTCAGTCAAAAACCTCCCCCTAGGCCTAATTGGCCAGGCCTGAACTGCCCAAGTCTTGAGACCCTGTTTGCAAAAACATCCAAACTTTATCTTTGTTTATAAAGCACAGCAAAATGTTCTCACAAGAAAGACCTGTGCTGGTCACACTTCTCCAATGTGAGTCCATCCCATGGGCTACAGTTCTCCACAAACTGTTGCAATGTGGGTCACTCTTCACGGGGTGCAGTCCTTCAGGCACAGCCTGCTGCAATGTGGGTCCCCCACTGGGTCACAAGTCCTACCAGGAAACTTCCAGCATGGGCTCCTCTCTCCACAGGTCCTCATGATGCCAGACTGATTTTTGGCTTTTTCTTTTATATATTCTCTGTATTCTTTACACATACATTTGTAGCCTATTCTTGTATTAGTAGCTAGTCTCAGTAGTTTTACCAGTAGCTTTCCATTCCCTTTCCCCAGGCAGAAAGACCAAACTATTCCAGGGGCCCCAATCCTATCTTGGTTCTCCCTGGCTACCAAGGCCAAAAAGCCCTTTGAGACACATTTTCATAGACAAAATACGGCTAGTACCAAGGAGGGGCTCCAGAAAAAAGTTGAACCAGAAGGGGGAATTACCTCATCACCTGTGCTTCTAATTGGTGATTTTTGTCAAATATGCTAATTTACTAAATTTATAAAACTGTATTTGCCCTGGGGGGGGGGGTTGGGCTTTTATGGACATTTTTCCATATCTCCTCCTGGAGGCCTCCAATAAAGACCAGCTTTTATATTATCTCCTATACTAATATATCTTGAAAGTGCGTTGTTTCATTTCTTGGGTTTTTAAGGCATCACTCCAGCATGGGCTTCCCATGGCTTCACAGCCCACATTTGAGCATCCACCTGCTCTGGCATGGGTCTCCTCCACAGGCTGCAGGTGGATCTCTGCACCCCCATTAACCTCCATGGGCTGCAGGGGCACAGCTGCTTCATGATGGTCTTCACCATGGACTGCAGGGGAATCGCAGCTCTGGAGCCTGGAGCACCTCCTGCCCCCTGCCTCCACTGACCTTGGTATCTGCAGAGTTGTTCCTTTCACATATTCTCATTCCTCTTTTCTATGGCTGCAATTACATCTGTGCAATAACTTTTTTTTTTTCCTTAAATATGTTACCACTATATCTGTTTGGCTCGGCCTTGGCCAGCAGCACATCCATCTTGGAGGCACCTGGCATTGGCTCTGCTAGACATGGAGGAAGCTTCTGTCAGCTTCTCACAGAAGCCACCACTGTAACCCCCCCCCCCCCCGCTACCAAGACCTGGCCATGCAAACCCAATACACAGGGTTAAACCATGAGAACATCAGAGGCCTTGACTCAAATAAAGCTCCAGATAGAGGATGCAGCTTTCCAGGTCTCAGGCTGCGGCTGCAGGGAATGCTTGGAGCCTCTTGCTGAGGCTGGGCCAGAGGGAAATGATATTGTTACCCACAGAAGGAGGTCAGGAAAATGTGTAGCATCAGGGGTTATAAAAAGATATTGACAGGAACTTCCCTGAGACTCTGCAGAGACAAGAGATTGTGGAGTTCAGCATTGGGCAAGGAGAAAGCAGGGTAGAAAGTAAGATTCCAACCATGGATTTCAGGAGAGATAAATTTAGCCTCTTCGGGGATCTTCTTTGAAGAATTCCATGGGAACAGGCACTGCAGGGAAGAGGGGTCCAAGAGAGCTGGTCAATATTCAAGGATCACTTCCTCCAAGCTCAAGAACAGTGCAGCCCAATGAGCAAGAAATTGGGCAAAGGAGGCAAGAGACCTGTGTGGATGAACAAGGAACTCCTGCCATTACTCAGCCATAAGCAGGAGATACACACAGGAGATGGAAGCAGGGTCAGGCCACATGGAATGAATATAGAGAGGTGTCCTAGGTTGCAATATTGATGTAGTTAAGTATTCTATTACCACCAGCTGTGGGCCATTAGCTGCTATCACCCACTCCTGATGACAGACAATGGGCCATCCGTTAGCTATTATCACTTGCTAATGACCCACCCCGCATGACAGGCAATGGGCCATCAGGGACCCACCGTGTGACTCATGGACTTATCTCATCCCATTGTGAGATGCTCTGCCCAGGAGGGAGGAGCCAGGTGTTCCCACCTGGATATAACCTGGCCTTGGAACTACCTGAGCTAGCCCTGTCTACTGGGTTCCCAGAGGACCAGAGCTACTACTGGATCTTCAGCTGGAGACTAGACCTTCACAGGATCACCGCTTCAACTGGACTACTTCAGTTGGACTGCTACTACCACCCTAACAGGGTGTTAGGTTGTATCTGACTTTGTCAGTGCTTTTTCCTTGTATTATTTCACTTATTTTTAATTTCAATCTTGACTTGTGATCTCCCACTGGTTTGTTTTCAAACCAATACAAGAGGTTGTCAGAGTAAGTAGAAATGAGACAAGGAAGGCCAAGGATGTCAAAGATAAGAAAAAGGGCTTTTTTAAATACATCAGGAACAAAACAAAAACAAAGGATAATGTGGGCCCATTACTAAATGGAGGGGCGACCCTGGTAACAGAGGATGCAGAGAAGGCAGAGGTACTGAACACTTTCTTTACATTGGTCTGCAGTGACAAGACCAGCCCTCAGGGATCTCTGACCCAGGAGACCAGGTGTCCTGGTTTAAGAGAGAGGTGTCTGCCAAGGAAGGCAGGAACCTCCCTGGAATGGAAAATATGACCCTCTTCCCTCCAAACTATTATAACTTTGAAATTAAGGGGTTTTCAGGCAAAGATATTGGAAAAGGAATAACCTAGAATATATATAACAAGACAGACAAACAACAGCAGCAAAACCAAACTAAATAGAAACCAAATAACAGCCTTCTCTCGCCCATCAAGCAATTTCCCCTTTGGTGTAGTTATGACCACAACCGGCAGAGGGCGCCGGCAGGCCCCGGCGAGAAAGGGCAGGCGCGATGCTTGCCCCTGCAGCTGCAGGGGGTGCTGTAGCGCGAACTCAGCAGCCCCTTCACATGGCAACGGCAGCTTGGGTGAGGGGGGAGAGGAGAGATGGCTTGTTGTATCGCGGTCCGGGAGGGTGGCACAGGCTGGCTGCCCCCCGGACCGGGTCTCTGGTTCTTGTAAATCCCACCGGATCCGGAGCGGGCGGCCCCCGAGGTTCTGCGGCATAGCAGCAGTCTTCTAACCGCGTCAATTCAAGCAGGAAAATAGTGATACGAAGGAAGAACTGGACTCCATCTCTGTTCTACTAGGGATGTTTATTTGGGGTAACGGGAAAAGGGGTGCAGGGAAGGAGAAGGGGGAAGGGACACAAGGCAGGGAGGGGATGCTAGCAGCCCAGAGATGGAAAGACATCGAGCTGGTCCAGGCTCTGCCTTTTAAGGGGAAGGAGAGGGGGCAGGGGCTGGCTCTCTCTGAGCCAGTCCCAGGAGGACAAAGGGAAGATTGGCAGGAGGGTACACACCAATAGGTTTTGAGGTACAGCACAGCGTATTTCAAAATGAACCAATGGTATACAAAGCAGAGGAACAAATGAGCACATGGAATCCTGAAACTCCACGTTGCTACAATGGCTCCTCTTGCAAAACTCACCGGAAGCAGCTGGTCTCAGTACTACTCCAGGTGGCAAGCTGGACTCTAGCAGTAACTGCAGAGCGGCCAGCTGCAACAGCAGATGCGAGCAGACCCCGGACAGCAAATCAAAGTGTAGCAATAACCCCAGCGTGGCAGCAGGAACAGCGGGGGTGTGGTGGTTTTGATTGGCCCAAAACATCAGTGAAGTGTTTTTGACATCTAGGAGAAATTTGGGCCCCTCAGAAGCTGTTCTAGTAGGCCTAGGGAGGTGTCTGAGGGGTGGGGTGTGGCACAAAGATGGCTCCTGTGTGTCCTGAGTGCAAGTTCTGGAAGTTTTTACATCAAGTCCAGCAGAGCCAATCTCTGATGGCTCTGAAGGTGATGGACATGCTGCCGGCCAAGTTTGGGCCAATTGGAGGTGCTGGTTACGCCTCTGTGAAAACATATTTAAGAAAAAGTCAAAACAAAGCAGGCGCGCACTTCTTTCACTTTGTAGTTGGAGGAGGAGGAGGTGCAGGTGAAAATATGTGAGGGAGAACAGCATGGAGAGTGCCAAGGTCAGTGAAGAAGGGGGGAGAAAGAGGTGCTCCAGTGCTTCCGGCACCAGAGCTGAAACTTTCTGCTAGCCGTGGTGGAAGCTATGGGGGAGCCAGAAATTCCTCCTGCAGCCCATGGAGTCCATAAGGATGCAGAAATACACCCACAGCTCTCTCCAGAGGAGGAGGTGGATGCCTGGAAAAGACTGTGAATCAGTGGGAGTCTCATCTAAGAGTTAAAACTGCAAAAGGCCTTGACTGAGAGAGATAGGCCTTGCTCCTGGCATGGAAGCAGCCTGGCCTCAGCTCGGGAGAGTCTGCACAGCACCTTATGGGCAAAAGACTCATGTTGCAGCAAAAATTCGGGCGGGATGTTGCTCATGAGATTGGACCCACGCCAAAGAAGTTCCTAGAGGACTGTCTCTCGTGGGAAGGACCCCTGGCTAAGTAGAGAACCTCTTTTCCTGATTGGACCGACCAGAAGACCCCTCAACCTGCCCCCTGTCTGTGTTGCTAGTTTGCAAAGAGGGAAAAAAGGGGGGGAGGTGAGTGCAGAGACTGCTTCTTAAGTGGGTGGGGGTGAGAGCAGAAAACTGTCTGAAGAGAGAGAGAAACAAGTAGAGATAAAGAGTATTTGTAGTAGAAGAATTGTGGTGATGAGTAAATTTGAGAATCTGCTCTGTGGACTGAAAAGAGACCCCACACCCTGCCCCCCCCCCACCTGGCTTGTGGATTGTAGAGGAGGAAAGGGGGTGAATACTATAGGTTCGTAAGAGGGAGGGGGGGAGTGAACAAAATAATGTATGAAAAGTATATTTTTGCCTTGCATTTATCCTCCAATTCTGTTAGGTAATTAAACACTTTTTGCAACTTTAAGCTTGAAGCCTGTTTGCCCTTTTTCGTGCGTCCTCCTGGCAAGGGTCCTGTCTCAAACCCACGACAGGGGGCTGGGCGAAGCCGCCGGGGGGGGGGGGGGTCGAGCTAAAGTGTAGCAAAAGCCTCAAAGCAGCAGCTGTGTTGGTTTTGCTTGGCAGTTTTTGGTAGTGGGGGGGAGGGGGGGGGCACAAATATGGCTCCTGTGAGAAGCTTCTGGAAGCTTTCACCATGTCCAGCATAGCCATTCTCTGATGGCTCTTGATATAAACAAATTCACAAGCCAGCATTTTTAGGAATATAATATTGAACATTTATTAGAAGAACAAAGACTTACGGCCGGGCGGGAGTGGCTGGTTTGCCTTATTCGCCTTATTCATTTTAATGTGCGCTTAAGTACTTTCTGTAACTGTTACATATTAAGTTAAAAAAAAACTATTTACACTCCAATCATCCCTCCTTCTTCGCTCTATGCTCCTGTCCACCAGGCCGGCAACATCTTGGTCTTCTGGTTTGTTTCAAGGTTGACGGCTCAAGTCTTCTATACCCCTAATTCAATTTATGGTTGACACTTTTCTCAGAGAGGTGTGACTGTAGATCACAGATGTCCTGGGATGCATGAGATCTGTTTCTTTTTCTTCCTTCAGGGTGTCTTGATCTCTGGCTTTGTGGCTTATCAGTTTAAAAGACATCTATTACTATGTATTTCTTACCACATTTCTAGCATACTACAACTATTACATAGTTTATAATTCACTCTAACTTTGTTTCTACTTAACTATATTTTATCTAAGTGCTACTTTACACAGTACTTTATCACTTATAAATGCTAAATTCATATATGCACAAGCCAACATTCACTATCCACTCATTTATCACAATCCCTCCTTTTTTTTTTTTTCTTTTTTTTTCATGTTGGCTTGAACTATAATTTTTATTTAAACTTCATTATTATGCTCGAATTTTTTTACAAATTAACCGGGCTTCTTCAAGAGGGTCTCCGATGCTGTTTTTTTTTCCAGGATCATTATTCTTTGGGCAGGTCTAGAAGTAGCTTGCTTCGGATCTGTGGGCACGGTGACTAACTGCATATCTTGGACGACACTTGTGATTAGTTGGATAAAACAGGGAATTAAGGAAGGAATACTAACTCAACAATTGCATACAAAAGGAAAAGACCTAGTTTCTTCTACTAAGTCGTTCCTAAGAATTTATCCCATTAATTAACTTCTAATACTGTTTCTTATTTTTGAACTGGTACATGAGCTATCTTTCGTATGTCTGTGGCAATATTAAGTATAGCTTTGACTGTTATCAGTTATTTGCAGGCAACAATTGGAGGAATTAAATTTCCCACATACTCCTCTTTCTTCTGCTAATAGTCAAGGGCTAAACGGTTTTGGTAAGTCATGACACTGGTTTGGGATAGCTGCTCTGTGATTAATTCTAAAGCTGAGGCACTTTTGTTGCTAATAATCTCGACCACTGCTTGGAGTCTTATTAACTTATTTAGCATATAAATGGGGGTTCTGTATTCCTAGGATCCACCTTGAGTTCAGGTGGCTGGACTATAATATTTTATTATTCTTTCAGGTGGCCACTCATCATTTTTCTACCTTTGAGTGCCCCCCGCCTTGTCACTCAATTTTCAGATACTTTTTATTGACTCCGTTTTCGTTTTTGTAAGTCTTCATAAACTGGAACACTTAGATTTTTCCTACTGCCTTCGGCAACAAAAAATCCTGGCTGAATGATTCTAATTGTACAGACTCCCCTCCAATCTTTGGGGAGTCTAGTATAAGCTTTTCTCTCGCAAATTCAAAAAAATTCATCTGGGGCATCTCACAGCATATTAACACTGCTACTACGGTTCCAGTAATTATGTAGTTCTGTCATGCCTGCAAAAGGACTGATAAAGTCATTATTGCTACTGTTACACCAGAATAAGGTAGTGTTTTCAGGGAGCTACAACTTTCGCTTGGCTGATTATTCAGTTTCTAATAGCCTTTTGGGGTTTCTGGCGACCACCAACGGTGGGACACATTTGTGAACAGGGTTCTTTTACGTGGGGTTATTCCCACCCAGGTTTTGTATATTGCTTGACTTTCTCTCCCAATGCATTCTTCTCCCATTACTCTTGAATTTAGCATCCACCCTTCAGGGCGGTGTTCTCTAGATAGTCTGGTTTTATTCCACAACAGAATTTCAGGGACATTTAGGCTAATTCCCCTCCAGGGCCACAGCTCAGTTGTCAATGGACTTCCACATATCCAGCAGTTGCTGATATTTAGAGCTTGTGCTATTCGTTCTATTAAATCTATAAATAGATTTTCGCCTCGGGGTGGAATAGGAAGTGTTTCTTTTAGCTGCTCTTTAACCTTTTTATAGAGGGAGTCTGAGGAAGTTAAGGGTGTCTGGGTTTGTTTCGGGATGCTTTCGAGAGTCTGTATTCGCTGCTCTATTAGTTCCTTTTTAGTTTTGTCTTGTACCCCCCCTCCATCTGAAATGCTCCACATTCCTGCTTTGGCAAAACACACATACTGTCCTTTTGGACACAGCAGCCCAAGCTGATGTCCTCCTGAGGATTTTAATTTAGCTACCCATAGTGAGTGTTTTCTGTAATTACAAGTTTCCAGGGATGCTTCATAATAGCACACGTTATTAACTATTGTGTGCCAGGTCAGATAAGAAGCTCTACTACCCCATCGCATAAGGGAGTTACACTTGGTGCAGGGGTTTGTTGGATTTGCGTTGCTTGGGGTTACCCATGCGAGGATACATGCGATAATTATAATCGCCACGGTTGTAATTGGAGGTCCGGTATGGCATACACCTCTTCGTCTCATGCCCCCCGAGGTTGCTGCTCGTGGCTGGACTATACCTGAGGCAGGTACAGGGGCCAATCTGGGCTTGCCCTCCTTACACCGCTTATTCCATTTCCATGCAAATAGTACTGCACACAAGTGTAATGTTTGTTCCCATTTTTCCTCAGGGACTGCCCAAATTTCAGGTACGAGTAACTCCCACCCACACAGAATTTGTTCTACCTCAGCATTTTCCTGGTCTCTGTTCTTTATTTTTTTTGCAGTTCAGACAGAGGGGATGTCTCTTCATTGAAGAGCAATACCATTTATTCGAGCATTGAATACATTTGCATAGCACCCATGCTTGATGATTTAGGTGGGGGTGTTTTACACTACATACTTTGTGTTGTTTGGTTGATAACGATCTCCTGCCACCTCTTGAGAGGCTGCATCATTCCTATGCTAATCCAGCCAGCTAGCAGGCCGGTGCTTTTGTTTTGTTTTGGTTTTTTTTTTTTCCTTTTTTTACCCAGGATATTGTGGTTTCCCACCCTGCTTTAACTATTTCCCACTCAGGGGGTATGGCTAATTCCCACCCACAAATCAGGGTTACAATCTCAGTTTGGTAACAGCGATCACGGAATCCTCTCAGGCAGTTGGAATTACCGCGGCACGGTGGGCACCAGGTCTGTCATTTATGGGCTATACAATACCAATTTTGTTTACAGCTCGTACACTTATACTCGACCCAGCTACAGTGTCTGCTATGTGGATGAACTAAACAAGGTATGTGAGCTGGTACAGGTGGGGGTTGTAATAATACTTTGAGATTAGGGTGCAGTTGTGATAGATAAGGATTGATTCTCTAAATTGCAACAGGAAAACAGGGCCCCCACGGGCCAAAGACCTCCTGCTGGCATAAGCAGAACTTAAGCATCCTGTTTACACAAGGCTTATACAAAACTTGCAAGGTTTAGGAAGAAAGGCAAGCTGCGAACGTGACTACGACCTTTCGGAAGGCAGCGGCGGACCCTCTAGCAACAGCAACAGACTACGCAGACACAGCCTTATCTCCAGCAAATGACACGTAACCTGGAAAAAGGGACTGCATAAAACCTCGGCACACACAAACCTCTGCGCGGTGTGTCTTAGGCAGAGCGAAGGAGCATGCCTAGCCCGCCCAGCGCTGCTTTGACCAGTATCCACTTGCTTGAATAAATTACAAATTACTGAATTGGAATTGTCTCTGATTGACTTATTGAGACCCAATTTATAACACAGTGTGATTTTTTTTTCTCTAAATCACAAGCTAATGCATACACATGAGGGCTTTCTGTTTGATACAGTTTTGATCCCCTGGTTTGACATGGAACTATCCCTCCCCAGGGGGGTGACGAAGGGGTTTTAAGACTTGTCCTGGTGGTATTTGGAACCACTGATACTGGCTTGGTTTTCTGTTTTCACTATTTACAACTCTCAGGTTTCTCTGTTGATTATTTGAGTCCTCTCAGTTTATTACCCACTCCCGTCCGCGCTTAAGGGTTAATTTTGTATCCCCCAGCTTAGATACTACAGTCCACTCTTTCGGTTCTTCCACGGGTCTTTTGATTCTATTGGCGTGGATCTACCCCCGCTCCTTGGTTCGGATTGCTGCCTCGGTTGTCAGCAACACCTGGAACGGACCTTCCCATTGTGGAGCCAGAGTCTGCTCCTTCCATGTTCTAACCATTACCCATTCCCCCGGGTGAATATTATGGATTTTAAAGTCTAAGGGTGTGGTTTGAGGAATCATTCTTCTTGTTCGCAAGTTTTCCAGTGTTTGAGCCATTGTGGTGACATATTTTTTAATGCTTGCTTTTTTTTTTTTCATAAGTAGCGGTTTCATGCTGGGTGGTTAAAAAGGGCAATCCAAACATCATCTCATAGGGTGACACTCTTAAATATGATGAGAAAGGAGTAGTCAAATAGAAAACCCAAATCTATTTGCACTTCAACCATTCTTGTTTCTTTGAGCTTTTGCCCCTTCCACCAGCACAGCGCCTGTCAGTTCTGGCCTTGTGGATTCCCTTAATCTTATCAAGATAAAAGGGGGCAAAAGGAATCCTTTTGCCATTGAGCACAAGAAATTGCTAATAATATTAATGACTTATGAGAAGTAATTTGTATAACCACTCCTATCCTGAAGAATGTAATGAATATTCATGAATTTTACCTATAACACTGTGCCTTTGGGGTACTGAGGTGTGTGTGTTTGGTGGAAACAATTCCCCACACATCCGGTGCATTGAATAAAGCAAATACCCACTTCTCTGACTTGGTCTCTGAAGTGTCTCTGAGCTCGATTGGGGCGAATCAATGACTTGGGTTGTCCTTGTTCGAAAATAGATCAGGTTAAAAAAATTTTGTATAACTTTAGTCAAAGGTTTTGTTTGTCTTTACCCTGGAAAAGGAATTTTAGGTTTCTTCCAGGGCATCGCTCCACCAGATGAGGTCTGGTGAACTCAGCATACCAACAGATTGGGAGTGACCCCGAAGATAACCAGAAAGATAAAGACTATTAACAGAACATTCGCCAGAACCTTGTAGTTATCAACAAGACATGATGGATATCACAAACGGCTACCCCAGAGCACCTCCAGCAGGGCTGAAGACATCCTTGCCGGAAAAAGGACTGATAAGAAAACCTGAAGAATGAAGAATCTAATTAGCATCAGAGGCGAAGAGATTCGGATCCAATAGAAAACTGAATACTAAGAGTTTGCTCAACTTTAGACCAATGAACACTGACCCAATGCTTTCCTATGTATTTTTACTGTATACAATATCTGAA
This sequence comes from Lichenostomus cassidix, assembly GCF_008360975.1. NCBI lineage: Eukaryota > Metazoa > Chordata > Aves > Passeriformes > Meliphagidae > Lichenostomus > Lichenostomus cassidix. The sequence goes on from NC_139510.1 coordinate 1,366,132, forward strand.
AAATCGAGTAAAAGCTGTGTATCATGGAATGATTCTCTCTGCACACCCGGGCTATGTGTAGATGAAATGATTTCTGTGGTACATCCTGGCCAGAACAACATCCTGGCCAGATAATAAAGTAATGCCTTGACTCTCTAACATTAAAATGTTGTTGGAGAGTTTTTGTATCTTTTTCCCACAGATTCGGTGACAATTTTTGGCGACTCCGCCGGGACAGAAGCTGTTGATCACTCCACGGACTCCGGGAACATGAGTGTCTCCCCAGCGCGCACGGAGATTTCATCCGGAGAGACCTCACGGTCCCCGTAGTCCGGTGAGTTCAACACAAGATCCCGTGGTTTTTTTTAAGGCATTACTTTGAGGTATAATACAAGGGTAACGGTTTAATTAGATACTAAAAAAATCACTAGTGATGCATGCATGTTGTCTCGGTTTCCCAGTTTTGAGTCTAGGTGCCAAACCCTTGTGTTTCCGAGTTAAAGTCTCGGTTGCCTTGGTTACGAATTTGAGTCTCAGTGTCATCTTCCTGTGTTTCCGAGTTCGAGTCTCGGTTGCATTTGTTCCCAGTTCGAGTCTGGGTTGTCTGAGTTCCGAGTTTGAGTCTCGGAGCCCAGTGTGTGAGTTTGAGTCTCACTTGCTTTAGTTACGAGTTAGAGTCTCGGATTGTGTCGGTTCCGAGTTAGAGTCTCGGTGTCCAGACGCCGTGCGGTTTCGGGTTTGAGTCCCGATGACTAGCTAAGACGCAATTGCAGAGTGTTTTGGAGTTCAAGTCTCCTGCCTAGGTTACTGTGAAAAGCTTTTTTTGAACAGGGTTTGCTCCGGTGCTTTTGAATTTTTGAATGCGTGTGAGTGTATTGTGTGTGTGCAAATTACCTGTTAACTTGTGTGTTTTACCGGTATAAAAACCCACGCGGGGACGCCCACGAAATATAAATAACTTGCTGAGTGTTAAAACATTGTGAATGATTGTAAAATTGTTGTGTGTACTGTTCTCTGTGTGTGCTAATAAGTATACCTCTGCGACGCCTGTGTGTGTGTAACTGGTATTTGTGAGCCAAAAACCCTCTTTGTGCTGCTTTAGTAGCTACACAATTCCATATGAGTTCAAAGTTATCTTCACCTACTCGAAAAAGAGGTATACCCAGGAGTTCACCTCTGGGCTGTATTTTGCAAAATTAAAAAAGTTTAAAAGTCACCCTTTAACCCGTAAACAGTTAACAAAATATTGTAATCGCTGGTAGCCGAGTTATCTATTAAATAATAAAAAATAGTTTTGCAACGGGTGTTTGGATTGTGATACAATCTTGCAGCTAATGCTATATTGCCGAAAAAGAAAAGTAGAATGAAATACCTTACATAGATTTGTTTTGTGAATTGAAAAATTACTTAGATTTATGAAAGAAATGTGGTTTGTTACCTAGAGAGCCAAAGCAGTCTGTAATACTGCCTTTAAAGAAAGATAATAGAAGTGAATCTCTGGAATATGGTTGTTGTAGTAAAAAGAAGTGTCAAAAGCATGATTCTGTAGAGGAAGAGATTGAATTTTTAGTTTCCCCTCTGATTTAGGGTAAAATAGAAATTACTAATGTAAAAGAGCTAGAAGCTAGATAATAGTAATAATAATATTTTTTAACTGATTTAGAGAGCCAGAGATTGTATAATGATTTACTAAGATATGCCAGCTGCGATCCATTTATTATTTTCTTAATGAATTTGTGCCTACCTGGTACCAGGGAGGAAGAAGAGAGGAGAGCCAAGTAATTGAGAGAAACCACCAAGTGTAACCGAGCATCCCGCCCTTGGACCCCAGGACTGGTACGAGTCGGTTCTCAGGCTTGGACTAGGACCAAGGACCAAGGGAGCATGCGCACCTGTCATAATTAATCATCGGGACCCTCGCCCACAATTAATTTGAAGACACTGCGCTTGCGCGGGCATATTTAAATAAACTTTGAACTCATTATAATACGAAGCGGGGATAGGTAATGAATATGTATAGGGGCTTTGTCTAACTTTATGCATATGTAATCTGTAACCTAATATAAACTTAGTGAAGTGCCGCTGAGGGTGTGCATGTCTTTGGAGGGGCTACCCCCATGCACCCCAGCTGGAATAAACACATAACTATCTGAGTTGTGGAGTCAATTCCGTGCTTCACCTCAAAGAAGAGAAAGGGGGGCAGCTGCCGGGGAGCCTCCTGCAGCATGGGATGAAGAGGGAGCGAGTGAGCATGTTGAAGGTGAAGGAATGTTGAGCCCGGTGGCAGGTAAAACCCGAAATGGAGTAAAAGATTAAGAGACAAAAATGGGGAAAGGGGAGTAATTCAAGCCCCACTCCAAGAAACTGCTGAGAGGCAAAGACCAATTACTGTTAAAATGCCGTTTTTCAATAGCAGATTTGAGCCCCTAGAAAGAGCTCGCAAAATCATATAGAAAAGATCCTAAATAAGTGTTAAAACAACTTTTAAATGTCTAGAGTGTGTGCCAATTAGATATTGTTTTAAATGCTTTTAAGTGTGTTTGCTTGTTAAAACAATCTTTTAAATGTCTGATTTAAGTGTGTGCCAATTTAGAATTGTTTTAGATGCTTTTGAGTGTGTCTGCTTAGCTGAGCTGTTTCAAGCAGCCAGAAGAGCTGCCTTAAAGGAGATGTCAAAACCAAGCTCCGCCTGCTTGCAGAAAAGAGCAAACAGAACTGGTTATGTTCCAAAATAAAACTACCTAGCAAAAATACAAAGCATTTCCAAAGGGGAGTGAAAGAAGCAGGAATTCATCCTTCTCCCCACTCCGACATGTGTTATCATTAAGCAAGTTTGGTATAATATCATTAATAACTTTGATGTTCAAGTGTATTCTCATTAGATCAACAGCTAAGTGTATCCAGACGTGAGACAAAGAGCCACTCAAACCACAAAACCAAAAAGAACTGCTGACTTCCCTCACAACGGTAAAATCTACGGCCAAAAACTCCTGTTATGTGAATAAAATCAACTCCTGACAAAGAAGAACACAAAAGAACCATATTGAACAATATAATAAACAGTAAATCTGTTAAAAACTGCAATGCCAAAATGAAAAGCAGTAAATGTTTTTTTGCTTTTATGTTTGCAGAATAGTGTTACCCACAGTGTTCCTGGATCAAGTCAGCTATCCTAGCAAAACCTTGTAATAATTGTAACAGGTATGCCTTCAAATGCAAGAAAGTAAGACAAAAAGAAAAAAAAAGTAGTACTCTTTTTTAAACAAATGGACATAAAACAACGGCCACATTAGTAATTAGCTTATAAACTTGAATCTAAATTTGCAAAATTTAAATGTAACCATGTGTAAATCAGACAAAAATAATTTTCTTTAAAATGAAAACATTTCAAAAAGATGGCTGGCTTGTCTAGTCTAACAAAGTGCTAAGACCAAGTAAGTTCTATTAATTGTCATATTTCTAACTGTTGTTAAATGTATATTTGTTTATCTAGTGTTTAAAAATGCTAAGCCCCACAGAAGAAAGATACTGCCTTTGAAAAAATTGCTAAAGATCATAGACCGTTTTGCCAGGGCTCTGCAGCCTAAAGATGCTTTTAAATTTAAAATAGAAATTACTATCCATATGAATTCCAGCATGCTTTCCTCTTTCCTTTCTGCTATCTGCTAAAAGGAGAAGAGAGAGAAAATGGTTTAATTAAATCACAAGCAGAGAACACTAACAATTCAGGAGTTCTAATCAGTTTATATTTATATGAATTTCAGTGTGCTTTCCTCTTTTCTTTCTGCTCTGTTTGCTAAAACCTCCACCAAAATTGAAAAGAATAGTACTCCAATTAAATCACAAATGAGAAAAACTATCAGTAGTCCTGATTACTGTCATGAACCATAAAGTTAGCTACCAAACACTGAAAAAATTATTGTCTCTGACACGCTTCAAGATGTGTGTGTATGGTGTGTGTGTGAGAAAGGAGCAGGTCAGGCCTTGCCCTGGTGAGACAGTGAACTGCCCCTTAACTCACCCCAGAGCATCCCAGCCCTGCAGTGGGGCCAGCTATGAACACAGCAGAGGCAGTGTTGCATTCTCCCTATCCCAAACTCAAAAAAACCCCAGAAAGTAATTCCTGCTAAGAAATGAAAAGCCCAAGAAAGTAAAAGAAAATTAACATTCCTCTTAAAAGTTCTGTATAACTACTTTTCTACATGTTCTCTGTCTTTCTTCTTTCTTCTTCAAAATATTTCTATATATTCTCTGTCTTTCTCTTCAAAATTTTTAACTAGTGTCCTGGGTTGCAATATAGATGGATTTAAGTATTCTATTACCACCAGCTGTGGGCTGTTAGCTGCTATCACCTGCTAATGACCCACCCCGCATGACAGACAATGGGCCATCAGGGACCCACCATGTGACTCATGGACTTATCCCATTGTGGGATGCTCTGCCCTGGAGGGAGGAGCCAGGTGTTCCCACCTGGATATAACCTGGCCTTGGAACTGCCTGAGCTAGGCCTGTCTACTGGGTTCCCAGAGGACAAGAGCTACCACTGGACCTTCAGCTGGAGACCAGACCTTCACAGGATCACCGCTTCAACTGGACTACTTCAGTTGGACTGCTACTACCACCCTAACAGGGTGTTAGGTTGTATCTGACTTTGTCAGTGCTTTTCCTTGTATTATTTCACTTATTTTTAATTTCAATCTTGACTTGTGATCTCCCACTGGTTTGTTTTCAAACCAATACAACTAGTATTAGTAAAATCAAGAAATTATGTGGAAGTGACCTTAAAAATTCAGGTCACTTCCAAAGGGGGGATTTGTTTGAAAATATATCAGGTTAAAAATTTTGTATAACTTTAGTCAAAGGTTTTGTTTGTCTTTACCCTGGAAAAGGAATTTTAGGTTTCTTCCAGGGCATCGCTCCACCAGATGAGGTCTAGTGAACTCAGCATACCAACAGATTGGGAGTGACCCCGAAGATAACCAGAAAGATAAAGACTACTAACAGAACATTCGCCAGAACCTTGTAGTTATCAACAAGGCATGATGGATATCACAAACGGCTACCCCAGAGCACCTCCAGCAGGGCTGAAGACATCCTTGCCGGAAAAAGGACTGATAAGAAAACCTGAAGAATGAAGAATCTAATTAGCATCAGAGGCGAAGAGATTCGGATCCAATAGAAAACTGAATACTAAGAGTTTGCTCAACTTTAGACCAATGAACACTGACCCAATGCTTTCCTATGTATTTTTACTGTATACAATATCTGAAAAATCGAGTAAAAGCTGTGTATCATGGAATGATTCTCTCTGCACACCCGGGCTATGTGTAGATGAAATGATTTCTGTGGTACATCCTGGCCAGAACAACATCCTGGCCAGATAATAAAGTAATGCCTTGACTCTCTAACATTAAAATGTTGTTGGAGAGTTTTTGTATCTTTTTCCCACAGATTCGGTGACATCCTGACCCTTAATAGGGCCAAAGGTAAACACTTTATCTATGGCATCTGTGTTTCAATCATTAGTTTGGTTAAGGTGTTTTTTAGAGTTTGGTTCATTCGTTCTACTTGGCTTGAACTTTGGGGGTGCTACGGGGTATGCAGATCTCATTCCACTCCCAGAGCTCGTATATTTTGCTGTAAAACTTTTGATGTAAAATGTGTTCCCCTATTTGAGTCTATTTTATTAACCATTCCATACCTGGGAATAATTTGTTTTAGGAGAGTTTTGCAGACTACATTCACTGTTGCTCTAATAGCCTGAACAGCTTCTACCTAGTGAGTTAAATGGTCTGTTAATTACTAATAAGATTTTCCATCTCTGTACTTGGGGAAGTTCAGTAAAGTCCGCTTGGATGTTTTGAAATGGTCGCAGGGCTAACTCACGCCCTCCTGGCATGGTTTTTCTCATATATTTTTTTAATTTACTCTCTGACATGTTATACAATTTTTAGTTACTTGTTTGGCTAATCCGAAAATTCTAATGCACCTATAATTCTTTAAAAAAAATGATCACACAACGCTTGAGTTCCCCAATGAGTTGGGGTTTTTTTTTGGGTGCATATTTTCTAGTATTTTCTGGCAAGGGGCTTATTAAGTAACTGCTTCCTGTCAGAAAGTTTCCATTGGCTTGATTGGTTTCACTCACCTCCTATCTTACGAAATTCCTTCTCTTCCACTTTGCTAAATTTTAGGATTTCTAATTCTTCTTTGCCTGAAGTTTAGGATCAACATAACCTTTTTACATCAATTTTCTGCTGCATCTTTGGCTTCTTGGTCTGTTAAATTATTCCCTCTTATTTCTAAGGTTTTTCCTTTTTTTGGTGTCCTGTAATATGTGATCTTGATACTAATAAATCATCTACATATTGTAAAATTAGTGGGTTTTTTTACTTTGTTCAAAAGACATAAGGATAGCTTTTAAATTTTGGCCGAATAAAGTCAGCGACTCTGTAAAACCCTGGGGCAGTCTGGTTCACTGTAATTGCTGCTTTCTTTTGGTCTCAGGGTCTTCACATTTAAATGCCAAGAAGTCCCTGCTGTTTTCTGCTGATGGGCAAGACAAAAACGCGTCCTTTAAATCTATCACACTGTACCATGTGTGACAGGGAGGGATATGGTTTAAAAGAGGATAAGGGTTAGAAATGGCAGACAATCGTGTACGTGTCCTTTTGTTAATTTGAACTAATCTATATGTTCCATCAGCTCTTTTTTTACTAGTTATATCGGGGTATTGTGAGGTGACATGCAGGGTTCTGTTGCTGTTGAGCCGCTAGCAGAGAAAGGACCCGGGTTCTCAGTGTGGCAAGAAAAAGAGAGCTTCATTATTTTGATTTCAGTTTATATAGACTTTTCAGAGGTCACCCAGATTGGTCAGCCAGAAACCTCCCCCTAGGCCTGATTGGCCAGGCCCAAACTGTCCAAATCTCGAGACACTGTTTCAACAACATCCAAACTTTATCTTTGTTTGTAAAACACAGGAGAAAGTTCTCATGGGAAAACCTGTGCTAGTCACAGGGTACTAATGTTCCTTTTTGCAGCAATTTGTCAATTACTGGTTTTAACCTCATCCTTCCTCCTTTAGAAATTACATATTGCTTGACCCTTATGGAGTGAGATGGTTGTTTTATGTTTATTTCAATTGGCTTCATGTGTATTTTTTCCTATTACTTTCAGATGCCCACAGTTTTGGTTCAATTTTATTTTTATTAGTTAAAGTTAAAAATTTTCCTTTCATTTGTTTTTCTTCTGGAAGAACACTTATACCTAATAGTAATTGCAAATCTCGCCCCAATAAATTCTGTCTAGCACCTGGGACTAATAATAAGTCACCAGTAGCAAATCGGTTAGGGCTTTCTATGTGTACATTTTCAATTAAAGGTACTTTAAACCCTTCCCCTTTTGCTCCTATTACACTAATAAACTTTTTATTTGTGCAGCATCCTTCAGGAACTTTTAATATGCAGGTTTTATCAGCTCCGGTGTTTACTAAAAATTCAATTTCTTTTTCCTCGGGTCCTATTTTAATTTTATCAAGGGCTCAGTCTGATGTTCCGTCCCCAGTATAAAAAGCCCTTGATGTCTTTATGCAATTTCCCCCTCAAACACTCCTACATCCTTGTCGCACCTTGGGCAATTCCTTCCTAAGTGCCCCGGTGTACTACAGCAATGGCATTCAAACTTCTCCACATGCTTTGCTGGTCCCTCCGCCATTGTTTCCCCAGGGGTCCCCAATTGCTTTGCTGAGCACCCCTCTGACCCCCTTTCTTTCTGGGTCCCCATTCCCTACCAAGGGATTCTGCTTCTTTCATAGTAGCAACTATGATTTTTGCCTTTGCCCCCTCCTTGTCCCTCTGGACATACACCTCCTGTGCTTCTCTTAACAACTCCTGCAAACTCACGTCTTGCCAATCCTCCAATCTTTCTATTCATTTCTCATCTACTGCTCCAAACATTTCCCATCCCCCTGGACAAGAGGACCAGACCACAAAGAAAACCACTACACAAGCTCAACTCAAACTAAACATAATCAAACCACCAATAACACCAAACTGTCAACAGCAAGGCCATTGACAGAGCCATGTTACTAAGCTAAACAAATGGAGGCAAACATTAAAAAAATTGGAGAAAAGAGAAAGAACTAAAAGAAAGAGAGGGAGAGGAAAATGAAAGAAAGCAAACAAACAAGCAAACAAACAAGACTCAAAACAAACAAATCCCCAAACCCCAAGAAAAACCAAAAAAACCAAAACCCCAAGCTCTCAATAAATCTGCACTACAGAACTAAATCCCTCTGTTTTAGGTACCTTCAGTCTTAATCAGATTTTCCAGTGGACCATCCAGGAAATCACTCCCTTCTCAAGGAGCTCTACCCCTATGGGTTTTAACTCCTAGAATTCCTATCAAGGTGTCCAACTGTGGCAGGATGCTCCTCCCACCCTTCTCTCTCTCCCTGATCGGTGGCTGGAGATGGATGGCTCACATTAGGTTGATAGCTTAATCCGGGCTATCTAGTGGTGGCGACTGAATGTCTAGGTGAGATGAAGAGAGAATGTGAGAAATTTTTAGTGACCACAAATCCACACTTTTAATCCTATAAAAAGCTCATGAAATCTCAGAAAAGGTAGAAGCTTTTCTACATGGACATTGGAGCGTGAGGTAAAGTCTTCTCCCTAGGTGTCTGGATGCAGCCCTGTGGTAACTTCTCGCGGGATTGAGGGAGGATTCTAATGCATCCGAGCTCCAAAATTGGATTTGGTAAGATCATTGGTTTCCGATATTGTATTATTCCGGCTAACTTATAGGTACCTTTCTTAACTTGCATTTCAGCTATTTTATAGCTCAAGCAAGCATTTCTGAACTTGCATTATAGTTCAAGCAAGCATTTCTTAACTTGCATTTTTAACTATTTTTATAGTTCAAGCAAGCATTTACCCCATAATTGCATTTTAGCTATTATAGTTTTGCAATTATGCATTCATTGTGTGTGTATGTATGTCAATCTGTTCTATGTTTGTATGTTTGTTATTTTCTGAGTCTAATAAATGGTATTTTTAGACTAATCGGCCAAATATCAAAGAACCTTGCAAACGGGACCGAGTCTTGGGGAGCTAGCTACCTTAAAGCCTGGCAAACTGCAAAAACTCATAAAGCTCCTGTCTCCCATGCAAGACACCAACTCCTAAGAATTCCTAAGAATTTCCATCAAGGAGTTCTGACTCCTAAGGAATTATATTTTTTTCAGGGGGATCATTCAGCGTATTTCTTTCGCTTCACTCAGTCACCGGCTGTTCCTCTCAAAAGGAGACGGAAACGCGGTTAAAAGAGCTCCACTCTCACTTGGCAGATCCAGCTGTCTGGTCCACGTCTCAAGCACACCACATTCAATCCCCCTTTTTCACGCCCCCCACACAAGAACTTACCTGTGTCCTCCTGTCTTGTTCGGGTCTTCGTACGTACAAAAATTATGGGCAATTTACTGCTGTTTTCCTCAAAGGAGGTGAGCTCAAAAAAAAAATTTTTTGCCTTTGTTCTGCGAATTAGGACGTGTTTTTTATTACTGCTTGTTAGTGCCTGCTGTATTCTTGCTGGGCATACAGAATACTGTCAGAGGTGTCCCTCTCCCCCAGCAAGAAAGCGGGTTCTAGCTGAGTATCACGTCGGGGTCACCAATTGATATAAACAAATTCACAAGCCGGCATTTTTAGGAATATAATATTGAACATTTATTAGAAGAACAAAGACTTACGGCCGGGCGGGAGTGGCTGGTTTGCCTTATTCTCAGTCCCGTGCCTTATTCATTTTAATGTGCGCTTAAGTACTTTCTGTAACTGTTACATATTCATTAAGTCCAAAAAAAACCTATTTACACTCCAATCATCCCTCCTCCTTCACTCTTTGCTCCTGTCCGCCAGGCCGGCAACATCTTGGTCTTCTGGTTTGTTTCAGGGTTGACGGCTGAAGTCTTCTATACCCCTAATTCAATTTATGGTTGACACTTTTCTCAGAGAGGTGTGACTATAGATTGATGTCCTGGGATGCATGAGATCTGTTTCTTTTTCTTCCTTCAGGGTGTCTTGATCTCTGGCTTTGTGGCTTATCAGTTTAAAAGACATCTATTACTATGTATTTCTTACCACATTTCTAGCATACTACAACTATTACATAGTTTATAATTCACTCTAACTTTGTTTCTACTTGACTATATTTTATCTAAGTGCTAATTTACACAGTACTTTATTGCTTATAAATGCTAAATTCACATATGCGCAAGCCAACATTCACTATCCACTCATTTATCACACTCCGAACATGATAGACATGCCGCTGCCCAGGCCTGGGCCAATTAGAGATGGTGGTAATGCCTCTGTGATAACATATTTAAGAAGGAATCAAAACAATGTGTGCAGGCAGTTTTTTTAGCCAGGGAAGGAGGAGGAGGTGAGAACATGTGAGGGAAAAAACATGGAGACACCAAGGTCAGTGGAGAAGGTGGGGGAGGAGGTGCTCCAGGCACCGGGGCCGAGAATCCTCTGCCAGCCATGGTGAGGACCATGGGGAAGCAGGTTGTCCCCCTGCAGCCCATGGGGTCCACGGGGGGTGCAGAGATCCACTTGCAGCCTGTGGGGAAATGCCCACACCAAAGCAGGTGGATGCTTGCAGGAAGCTGTGATCCAGAGGGAGTCCCATATAGAGAAAGGCCTTGCTCCCACGATGGAACAGCCTGGCCTTGGAGGTCTGCACCCCGGTGTGAAAAACGAGGTTCACTCTCCTGTTAGGATTAAAAAAGTTTAATAAAAGACAATAGGGGACAGATAAAAGCTAAAAGGTCAGTGCGGGATGCTTTGGCATTCAGCCAAAAAAAGCACACCTGGTATGGACAGAGACATCCTTTACATACCCTTCAGCCTAATGCATATTCATAAACAGTCATACATATTCATATTTTTCTCCAAACTACTTTGCATGTTCTGGGAACTGATCTGCCTCCCCGGAGCATGTGCAGTCGTCTTTCATTGATCCTGTTTTCGCTCCCAGATTGTGGTTCCTACAGGCGACAGGTGCTGATAGTTGGAGTGTCAGAGGCAGGGTCCGTTCGTGGGATGTTATCCAGTTCAAGCAGACAGTTCAAGCATTCTAATAAAACTATAACAGCTATTTTACTACTAATAAACTCAGCTAGTACTAGAAAGAAAGACCTTAGTCATCATTACACAGCAATTTTTCACAACCAGGCTACCTCTATAAGAAAAGAATTAATACACATAGTATCCATTGTAATATTTGCGAAAAGCCAACATTATGAGATGTATTTATCACACTGGGGACAAGGGGCACATGCCGCGGCAGTTTGGGTGGACTGTCTGCCCGTGGGAGGAGGCTCACATTGCAGCAGGTTTGGGAAAACTGCTGCTTGTGAGATGGACCCACACTGGAGAAGTTCGCAGAGAACTGTCTCCCGTGGGAGGGACCCCAAGGCAATGCAGGGGAAGGAGTCCTCTCCCTGAGCAGCGGAAGATCTCGGTGATGAACTGACCTAAACCCCCACACCCCATTCCCCTGTGCTGTTAGTGGGGAGGAGGGAAGGGTTGGAGGTAGGAATGGTATCTTAAGGGCTTCTTTTCCTTATCCTCCTGTGTCTCTGCTAGTAATAAATCACACTTTGTAACTTTAAGAGGAGCCTTTTCTGTCCATGGAGCATCTCCCAGTCCTTATCTCAACTCATGAGCCCTATGTGTGTTAACTTTTTCCCCCTCTCCTCTGCCCAGCTGTCGCAGGAGAGAGCGAGTGAGCAGATGTTGTGGGTGCCTGGCAGTTGGCCAGCGTGCCAAACCATGACAGCGGCAGAAAACAGCAGGGGCTAGGCAGATCCGGGGGAGTCGAGCTAAAATGTAGCAAAAAACGCTGGAGCGGCGGCAGAAACAGCGGGGAGGGAGGGGGCAGGCAGGTCTGATCGGGCAGCTATGGACCTTGGCATCACTCACTGGCAGGTGGCAGAAATGGTGAAGGCAGTGTGATAAATGAGTGAATAGTGAATGTTGGCTTTCGCATATATGAATTTAACATTTGCAAGTGATAATGTACTGTGTAAAGTAGCACTAAGATAAAATATAGTTAAGTAGAAACAAAGTTAGAGTGAATTATAACTTCGAGATAGTTGTAATATGTTAGGAAACGTAGTAAGAAATACATGGTAATAAATGTCTTTTAAGCTGATGTAATATATGCAGGTATGATTCATGTCAAGAAATAAAACATCTCAAATTAGCTCTAGAAAGAATTAGCAACAAAGACTGCTATGAGGAGTGGGGTTGTCCTTATAAGAAATAAACCAAGACTCAAAGACAGGATTTTCCTTATAGGGCATGGAAAGATACCAGACTGTAATTGGTACTTTTTAGAAAATGAAGTTTCTGTAGTTGAGTTATAGAAATTGTGCTGTAACTGCCTTTTAGCCCACCTAAATTTGACCCCCCCTTTTTCTTAGCTATGCTGGCTTTGTAGTTTTTAGAACCCCTAGTAACAGCAAGACGCAAGCGCAAAGGACCATCCCCTTTACGACCCCCAGCAATAGACCCCAGCAACAGCGAAACGCAAGCGCAGGACACAGAGCATGATGTAAAAACCGGGAATTCAGAAGAGTGGGAATTTCAGAGAAACAAAACTAAAGAATGTATAAAAAGGAGGAGTTTAAACTGAAGGAGGGTTGTCTGTGGAGCGGAGACTCCCAGGCACACCCAGCACTGTTTTGCTTATTGCCTCCAGCCTTATATTCTAAATTCTGAATTTTAATTAATGTATATAATCATTGCTATTTTGTAATCTGCTTTATATAAAAATTTTGCTGCTAAATTTTTGATTGACTCATTTTCATTTATAACACTGATAAGCCACAAGGCCAGAGATCAAGACGCCCTAAAGAAACAAAAAGAAACAGACCTCATGCATCCCAGGAAATCTGTTATCTCCATTCACACCTCCCTGAGAAGCTGTCAGTCACAAATTGAATTAGAGCTGAAGAAACATTGAGATTGGATTTCTGCCTTCAGCTGTCGCTGTTGAGCAGCTAGCAGAGTAAAGAAAGCACCAGTTCTCAGTGGCAAGAAGGAATGACCTTTATTGTTTTGATTTCATCATATATATAGAGTTTTCAAAAGTCACCCAGATTGGTCGGTCAGAAGCCTTCCCCCAGGCCTGATTGGCCAGGCCTGCACCGTCCAAGTTCTGGGACACTGTTCCAATAACATCCAAACTTTATCTTTATTTATAAAACACAAGAAAAATTCTCATGGGAAAAGCCTGTGCTAGCCACATTCAGCCCTGAGGCAAACCAGAGGACCTGGCGCCACACTGGTGAAAGGGGGCAAAGATCGAAGAAAGAGGGGTGGTTGAAGTGTAAATAGCTTTCTTTCGACACTTAATGAATATGTAACAGTTACAGAAAGTACTTAAGTACACATTAAGATAAATAGGGCGCGGGGCTGACTAAGGCAAACATGCCATGCCTGCCTGGCACCGTAAGCTTTTGTTCTCCTAATAAATGTTCAATATTATATTTCTAAAAATGTCGGCTTGTGAATTTGTTTATATCAGCAGGCAGGTCCAATCAAGCAGCACTTGATATCGGCAGCCAGTAGAAAAAGAAAACAAAAACAAACAAACAAACAAACAAACAAAAAAAAACAACCAAAAAAAAAACACCCCAGACCCTGGCATCAAACCACAATGCAGTCCCGTCTAGAGAAAGACTGGTGCCTGCTCCCCACACCACACGCGGCCGCTCTCCACTCCGAAGGCCGAGAAGAGAGAGGGGAGGCAGCGCCCAGCCCCCCGACCTCTCGCGGTATCTCTGCACTTCCCAAGAAAAAAACCCAGCCAGAGAGCTCACTCCCCAGCTAAAAGACTGCTGCAACTGCATGCTTCTCCCCTTCTGCCCAGGACCATTTCAATGGAATTCCAAGACGCCCAGCTAGGTCTTTTGTCTCCTTTTGTCTCTTAAGTACTGTCCATTCATTATCTCTGGGGCAACAAATGGGAAGAAAATTCCCTGAGAGAAAGGAAAAAAAAAAAGAGAGAGAGAAAAAGTCTAACTCCCAACACCAGGGTAAAGGAATGTTGGAAGGAAGACTTTCCTTGGTCGAGGAGGATTGGATCAGAAAACACCTAGGCAAACTTGTCATCCACAAGTCCATGGGCCCTGATGGGATGCATCCCCACATCCTTTTCTCCCAGACATCTTTCCAGTCACTTTTCACCAGGCCTATTATGCTGCTTTGGGTTTTTATGACCCAAGTCCAGAACCTGGTATTTAGTATTTTTGAATCTCATACAACTGGCCGTTGATCCAGCTGGTCCAGATCCCTCTGTAGAGCCTTCCTACCTGATTCACCCCAAGCGGGCCTAGAGGCACTTCAGAGACAAAGTCAGAGAAGTGGGTATTTGTTTTATTCGGTTCACTGGGTGTGGGGGATTTGTTCCTCCAAACACACTCCCCGGCACTTCCAACAACACACTATTATGGGTAAAATTCATGAATATTCATCACATTCCCCAGGATAGGAGTGGTTATACAAATCATTTCTTGGAAGTCATTAATATCATTAGCATGTGTGCCATGCATGTGCTGTGTGTCCTGGTGGTCTTCGGAGACCCCCAAAGACCACCTCCAGGATGAAGGTCCCAGTAGTCTTCATCACAATACACTTTTCAACTTTCTCTCTGGAGCATGTGCAGTCCTTCATGGGATGATTCAGCGGTTTCTGTGCTGGCTTCAAACAGATTCTTTTCCCTCTTATCTTGATAAGATTAAGGGAATCCTGTTTTTCTAGGTTTTAGAATTCACATATTTTGTCTCTCAATAGTTGTTACCTATTGATTCGCCCCAATCGAGCCCAGAGACACTTCAGAGACCAAGTCAGAGAAGTGGGTATTTGCTTTATTCGATGCACCGGATGTGTGGGAATTGTTTCCACCAAACACACATACCTCAGTACCCCAAAGACACAGTGTTATACGTAAAATCATGAATATTAATTACATTCTTCAGGATAGGAGTGGTTATACAAATCATTTCTCAGAAGTCATTAATATTATTAGCATGTGCACCACGCATGCTCCGTATATCCTGGTGGTCTTTGGAGACCCCCAAAGCCCCCTCCAGGGTGAAGGTCCTTCATGGGATGATTCAGTGGTTTCTGTGCTGGTTTCAAATGCATGCTTAGCTGATAAGCCATCAGGCCAGAGCTGTTACCTACAATTTGAATTTGAATTAAGAGTTCAGCCTTCAGCCCTGGAAGCCACAGACAGGCGCCTGTGCTGGTGGAAGGGGGGCAAAAGCTCAGAGAATCTTTCTCACTATTGACCACTCCTTTCTCATATCCTCAAGCAGATCAACACTCCCATACAACTTGGTGTCTTCTGCAGACTTACTGAGGGTGCACTTGATCCCCTCATCCACATAACTGATAAAGATGTTAAACAGGACTGGCCCCAATATTGAGCCCTGGGGAACACCACTAGTGACCATTTGCCAAATGAACTTAATTCACAACAACTCTTTGGGCCCAGCCATCCAGTCAGTTTTATCTCCCAACAGTATATATTTACTATTTGAAATCCTCCACAGCAGAGGATGAGAATACACCACTTTGCAGAAAAGTCAAAGGGCTTGATCCTCTCTCCTCCCCAAAGCAGAGACACATCGTTGGTAAAATCTGCACCTCCAACTATGTTGGATGACAGCCAGGTGAAATTAAGCTTAATAGATGGTAAAGTTAAACTCAGTGAATTACCAACTGGTTCTGCTATTTATTTTTTTATATTTAGCACTAATGCAGTCAGTGCATTTACCAATGGCAATTTCAAATTTGTATTTCTGTTGCTTCAATAAAACACAGTATTTGAGAATCTGTGCTCATAAAAGTTCTTACTGAACATGACCAGACTTATAGTGCTGAATTGCTAATAATCAGAAATTATGCCTAGCTGTATTCAGCCCCTCTGAACTCTGAGGACTAGCTGGCATGCAAAGGGGTTTATTTTCTACCAAATTTCTATATTCTTAACAGAAAAATTGGCATCATGGACAGGGTTGCCATGGATAAACTGATGTAAAAATACAACTTTGCACCATGGGCCCCAAAACTTTGGAAGCATGAGGATAAGGTGGTAGAGTGGATAGAATAATGTGGGAATCAGAAAAAAATTAAAAGGTGCAAAGGTAAAAAAGGAATAGTTTGTGCAATATTGGGATTTTTTTTTTATCTTGTGCACGAAAAGAAGTCAAAGAGTTGCCTCCCTGCCTCCCTCCAAAGAAATTGCACATGTAGAATACACTGTTTTGAAGTCATCAAATGAAGTGTTGAAAGCATCACTGACCTTCAAGAAGGGGGTCAAGGAGAAATTGGAGATTTAAATAGACACCCTTATGACAGAAAATGGGAATTTAAAACCACAATTAATGGCAGCAGAAAAACGAGAGAAGTGCTTGCAGAAAAAGATAGACTTGTTGCTGAGTTTCCTATAAGGTGTGCCAGCTATGTTATATGCCTGGCACCCTATTCTGCAGAAAGGTAATAAAATCAAATATCTCAACTCAATGTGTTTATTGGCTCTTGCTCCCTGGGTGAAAGAATCCTTCTTTAGGAGCAACAGAACCCCACCTGGAAATTCACTCTGAAAACCTTTGAGATCAGAGCCATTTAAATGCTACTTTACACTTGCCTACAAGTACCTACCCTGAAGTTTGGCATGCTTTATGAGCATCGATTTCACTCCTTTAAACTAATTTATTTCATTTTCCCTGTGTAGACATAACTTCAGGCTATGTTTCACAATACTAAACGTTCCACAGCAATATCCATTTCAGGTATTTCTGCTTCTGTTCTCCATGACCCCTGCTCAATCAATCTTGCAAACACAACTATTTTTGCAGCCACATATAAACTTTGTTATGGTACTTCTCTGCCCTGAAGCGGAAAAGGAGTAGGAATATGCAAGCCTTGCATTGTTGATAAACTCTTTTTGCTGTCAATCTGTGTCCTAAAGGTAACTCTTACCAACATGGCTATTCATTATCTTTTTCTTTACTTAAAATATAGTTAGACAAACTGTGGCTTGCCAGCACCTCAAAAAATGATCCTATTTCTTTTCTATGCTGCTGGCCCTGATTGCTCCTTTGATTCCTCCTTCCCCCCCCCACCCCTTATTATTGCAAGGGTAGTTTTCTATTGGTGTTAACTGAATACACACACCAACAGATCAGTGTGTATCAGAGTCAGCATAGGGGAGAAAGATTATCTCGTTAGCTATTTGACTATCTGTCATGGTTTAACCCCAGCTGGCAACTAAGTACCACACAGCTGCTCACTCACTCTCCCACCAGAGGGAGACAATCAGAAGACTAAAAATTAGAAAACTCTTGAGTTGAGATAAAGACATATTAATAGGTAAAGCAAGAGCAGCACATGCAAGCAAAACAAAACAGGGAATTGATTCACCACCCCCCCCATGGGCAGGCAGGTGTTCAGCCATCTCCAGGAGAGCAGAGCCCCACCACACATAATGGTTACTTGGGAAGACAAATGCTGTCACTCCAAACATGCCCCCCTTGCTCCTTCTTCCCACCCATTTTATATTCTGAGCATGAGGTCATATGGTCTGGAATATCCCTTTGGTCAGTTTGGGTGACCTGTCCCAGTTGTGTCTCCTTCCAATCTCCCAAGCACCTCTAGCTGCCTCCTGAGCTTGGCCGTATGCGGAGCAGGAAAGACCTTGGCTCTGTGTAAGCCCTGCTCAGCAATAACAAAAACACCCCTATATTATCAACCCTGTGTTCAGTGCAAATCCGAAACATAGCCCAAACTAGCTACTGTGAAGAAAATTAACTCTACCCCAGCTGAAACTAGCATATTAATAAATACTAATTATCTGCTTAGTTACTTTGATAATAGTTCTCTTAACACAGGAAAGAGTAGATTCTTCACTTGCATTGACCCATCCAGAATTGAATTTTTCTTTGGTAAGTTCTGAGAGATCCTTTAATGTTTTGCCGCAGATTCTTCTTTTCCTAAAGACATATTTTCTCATGACTTGTAACCTGCTTCAGGAGTCACATAAGCAAGGGGTAGAAATGTTGGACTAGTATTGCCTTATACAATATTTCCCATGCACACCAAGGGCAGAACTGACACAGAAGGGGAGCAGAGGTAGAATGTGTCAATTGTTAAACAAGTCCAGATAGTGCTTCTGTGACTCAGCCAAGGAGAACAGTCTGATCAGGGAATTTAGAATTCCCCAAGCTTGTTGGCTGGTCCAACTCACTCATCTGAAGAAGCCACACTCCGCTTTCTGCCAGCCTGTCTTATAGCTGTGCTTATGTAAGTCATTGCATATCCTGATATTAAGTTTAGCCCAGCATTAGTGAATTACTGGATTTGCTGTCATTTTGACATGGTTTACTGTACTGATGATTTGCATTTGTTACTGTGCTGCTATTCTGAAATAACAGTAAATCTAAAGCTGTTGGTCTGCTGTCTGTTACCATATCCCAAACCTATAACTTGACTGAGAAGCCTTAAGGTCCTACACAGAGTTTCCACAGAGACCTTGCAGAGATGAAAGTTCAAACACCTAACTGCACAGAAGGCGGATATTGTGTTTGAGTGGCAAATGGAGACTCCTGTGGGGTAGAAGGCTGGAGGCCTATGACTTCTGGCAACAGGAGGAAGGCTGCTTCTCCACCTGCAGATATGCAATGGCAGAATAGGTTCCATGCCTTGGTAGGACATGATGGAAAGAAAGCCATGTCTGGAGAAATATGAGGGCCAGCCAGACTCTAACCATGCATTGACTCCAAGAGGAACAAACAAGTGACAGTAGTTAGAGACTCTCTCCTGTGAGTGACAGAGGCCTCTATCTGCTAACTGACCTGCTGCCTGAGGCAGTTTATTGCTTGCCAGAGGCTTGGATCTGGGACACTGTGGAGAGACTGCCAAGGTTTGTTTGCCCCTCAGCAGTCTATTATCCCTTGTTGCTTATCCATGTGGGCACCAGTAATACTTCCAGGGGAGATCTGGAAGGTAGCAAGAGTGATGATATGGCTCTGGGGGCCAGGGTCAAAGTCATGAAAGCCCAGGTGGTTTTCCCTTCCATCTTGCCAGTGAAGGAGAAGGTCCTGAAGAGTGGATGGATCCTGTGGATTGTTTTCAAAGGCGGTATACTCAACAGGGATTTGGCTTTTACTACCATGGTACTTTCTTTGAGCATCAAGGACTGCTGGGGAAAGATGGGATCCACCTGAGAAAGAGGGCAAGAGCATCTTTGCCAACAGTGTGCACAACCTGGTGAGAGGAACTTTAAATTATGAATGATGAGGCAAGGAGATGATGACCCACTGCCAAATGAGGAAGTAGTGGTCCACGTTGGCAAGCAAAGGGCGCAGTGCGATGGGTACAAGGAAAATCTTGTGAACGATAAAACAGGGCAGAAGTGGGCTCACGTCAATCATAGGTACAGAAATGTATGCAGGTTGGGTGTACTGGGTCCGGTTGGTATGGAGTTAATTTCCTTCATAGCAGCCCATATGGTGGGGTGTTCTGGATTAGTGACCAAATCAGTGTTGACAACACACTAATGTTTTAGCTATTGCTGAACAGTGCTTGCATAGCATCAAGGTCTCTGTTGCTCTGCCCATCCCAGGGACTTGGCTAGGGGTAGGCAAGAGGTTGGGAGGAGACATAGCTGGGACAGCTGAGGTAAATGGACAGTGATATTCTATACCATATGATGTCACGCTCAGCAATAAAGTGGAGGGGGGGATTTTTTTCCAAGATAGCTATTTCTCAGAGACTGGATGGGCATTGGGTGGTGACTGATTGCTGTAGAATCACTTCTTTTTCTTTTTCTTTTTTTTCTTTTTCTTTTTCTTTTTCTTTTTCTTCTTCTTCTTCTTCTTCTTTTTCTTCTTTTTTTTTCTTTTTCCCTGGGACCTATAGTGGCAGGACAAGGTATAATGGTTTTATACTGAAAGAGGGTAGATTTAGATTGGACATAAGGAATTATAATTGTGTCCAGTTCTGGGTCACTCACTTCAAGGACATTGAGGTGCTGGAACAAGTCCAGAGAAGGGCAACAAAGCTGGTGAAGGGTCTAGAGAGTAAGTCATATGAGGAGTGGCTGAGGGACCTGGGGGTGTTTAGCCTGGAGAAAAGGAGACTCAGGGGAGACCTTATCACTCTTTACAACCACCTGAAAGGAGGCTTGTAGTGGGTTGACTCTGGCTGGATGCCAGGCACCCACCACAGCCACTCTCTCACTTCCCTCTGCAGCTGGATAGGGGAGAGAAAATATGACGAAGGGTTCATGGGTTGTGATAAGGACCAGGAGAGATCACTCATCAAATACCATCATGGGCAAAGCAGGCTCAAATTAGAGATATGAAGTGAATTTATTACTAACAAAATCAGAGCAGGATAAGAAGTAGTAAAATTAACCCTTAAAAACACCTTCCCCCCACCCCTGCCTCCTTCCCAGCTCTACCTCCTACCCCAGCGGCACAGGGAGACATGGAATCGGGGTTGTGGTCAGTTCATCACCTGTTGTTTCTCCTGCTGCTCAGTGGGGTCCCTCCCAAGGGAGACAGTTCTCCATGAACTGACGTGAGCCCATCTCATGAGCAACAGTTGTCTGCAAACTGCTGCAATGTGAGTCCTCCCCAAACTGCTTCAGGGTGGGTCACTCTTTTAGGGGGTGCAGTCCTTCAGGGACAGGCTGCTCCAGCCTTGGCTCCTCGCTCCATGGGCCTCCCATGGAGTCACATCCTGGTGACAGGACGAGAGGACATAGCCTCAAGCTGCGCCAGGGGTGGTTCAGGTTGGACATCGGGAAGAATTTTTTCATGGAAAGGGTTGTTAAGCATTGGAACGGACTGTCCAAGGAAGTGGTGGAGTCACTGTGAAATGAATGTGTATATGAGTTGAGGTTTATAGAGAAAGGCAGTATGTCTTCAGCTCCATCAGTTGATGTAATAAGAGGACTTGCATACCCTAGACCTTATCTGTTTGTCAATCTACTTCAAGTGTACGAGTTTTACGTTTCCCTACAAACCTTGCCTTGTCCATATTCTTAGATCAGCATGGCTTCAACAGCACTACAGCAGGCCCAGTTCTCAGCCTTATCCTTGTACATCATATTCTCCAGCCCCTTAACCATCTTGATGGCCCTCTGCTGAACTTGCTCCATACATTATGTCAATATTCTTCTGTACTGTGTCTGGTTGGGATGGAGTTAATTTTCTTCATAGCAGCTCATATGGTGCTGTTTGAGATTTTTGACCAAAAAAATGCTGATAGAACAATAATATTTTAGCTATTGCTGAACAGTGTTTGCACAGTATCAAGGCTTTCTCTGTTTATCACTATGCCCCCCTGGTGAATAGATTGGGGGTGCAGAAGAGGTTGGGAGTGGACACAGCCAGACAGATGACCCAAACTAATCAAAGAGGTATTCCATGACATATAACACTATGCTGAGCAATGAAAAGTTTAGGGAAGTAAGCCATCTTTTACTTGGGAACTGGCTGGGCATTGGTCTGCCTGTGGGAGGTGGTGAGTGATTACCTTTGCATCACTTGCCTTGTTTTCTTTCTGCCTTTGCATCACTTGCTTTGTTTTCTTTCTCTCTTTTCCCACTTCTCCTTCTCATATTAAACAGTTTTCATCCCTATCCACAAATTTCCTTCCTTTCCTCTTCCATTGTCCCACTGGGTGAGGGATTGGGCAGTGAGCAAGCGGTTGTGTGGTGCTTACGTGCCTACTAGCGTTACCCCACAACACCTTCTTATACTCGAGAGCCTAGAACTGGACACAATACTCCAGATATGTTCTTACAAGTGCCAAATAGAAGGGAAGGAGCACTTCCCTGGAATTGATGGCTACATTTTTACTAAAATTTAGCTCAGGGTGTGCTTGGCTGCATTTGCTGCAAGGGCATGCTGCCGATGTGTTCAATTTGTACTCTAGGGCTCCCAAGTCCTTTTTTTGCAGAGCTGCTTCATAAACAGTAAGTCCACAGCCTGTACTGTTGCATGGGATTATTCCAGCCCAGGTACAAAACCTTGCACTTATTTTTGTTGAAATCCTGTCAGCTCATTTCTTCACCTTGTCCAGGTCCTGAAGAGCAGCAGCCCTGCCCTCCAGCATATTGACTGGCCACTTCTGCCTTTTGGCATTATCCACAAACTTACTGAGAGTGCCCTCTGTCCCATCATCCAGGTTGTTAATGAAGACCTTAAACAATATTGGCCCCAATACTCATCCCTGAGAGGCCCCACAAGTCACTAGCCCCCAGCTGGACTTTGCCACACTGGGCACAAGTCTTTGAGTTTGGCAGACTAGGGAATTTTTCACCCGCCTTATTGCCTAGAAGTTGCTTAATGAAGTAAAGAACTTTGTCTTTCAAGCATTGTGTGAGGTTACATCACCCAAATAAATATGCATTACGCAGGCGAAGAAAATGTATTAGACCTGACTTTTGTATGACAAAACTGAAATGGGTTATAGAACCTTTTGGCCATTTGGGTAGAAGTTAGGCTGTGGAAGAGATATCATACAGTGATAACTGCATACAAAATATTGACATAAAATCCACAGTAATTTTTTGCATTACTGAACAAAAAGAGACAGGATCCTTACATGGCAGCTATGGCAACTCTAACTTTTCACTTCCAATTTTTTAGAAATGCCTTACATGATTACTGAGTTTGAAATAGTTGAAACAGCAATGGCCCAGGAAGTGGTTTATTGCTGGCATAGTAGAAGTTATTAAAATTCAGTTCAGTAGCAACCAGTGGCATGAAATTTTGTTTTTGCTTAGACCCACTCTGCTCATTTGAGTCACTGCACTAATGACACAACTTGGCCAACCATGTCAGAAGGGACTCTTGGTTACTTCATACATATTAATCAAAAACTTGTGTATGTATTAATGCACATTGGTAAGATCACACACACACCTCCCCAGATTTTACCATGGCTAAACAGTACCAGTTCTCTTAGCCTCTCCTTGTATGATGGTTGCTCCAATCCCTTAATCATCTTCATGACCTTTTGCTAGACTTACCTCAGGATGTCCATGCCTTTCTCAGTTTTCCCAGACCTTCCTTCCTTGGCTAGGGGGTCTCCAAGCTGCAGAAAGTGAGCATCAACCTCTCTGCTACCCTGGAAAATATAGGAAACATAACAGATGCCATCCAAGCACTGCAGCAAGAAGTCGCTCAAGTAGGACAGACTAACTTTCAGAAATGTGTGGCCTTAGAGTACTTTCTGGTTGTGCAAGGTGACATTTGCACAGTAGCAAATACTGCCTTCTGTGTCTATGTCAACCAAAATCAACACATTGAAACCAACTTTAAGAAAAACTGGGAACAACTAAAGCCCTTGCATCAGGTGGCAATTGAAAACGCCAATTGGAAAACTGGCAAATTTTAGTAATGACTTACCTCTTGGTTTCCAGATTGCAGAGGACCTGTCAAAATATTTTGGCTGTACTTATTGGAATTTTGTTTATTGTAATGGTTTATGTTTTATTTCATAACTGTGGATTGTGTTTTAGATTGTGTTGTAAAACATTTTCCCAGTCATGGTAAAGCAACTCCCTGTGTTGGTTTGAAAACAAACCAGTGGGAGATCACAAGTCAAGATTGAAAGTAAAAATAAGTGAAATAATACAAGGAAAAAGCACTGACAAAGTCAGATACAAACTGACACCCGGTTAGGGTGGTGGTAGCAGTCCAACTGAAGTAGTTCAGTTCAAGCGGTGATCCTGTGAAGGTCTGGTCTCCAGCTGAAGGTCCAGTGGTAGCTCTTGTCCTCTGGGAACCCAGTAGACAGGGCTAGCTCAGGCAGTTCCAAGGCCAGGTTATATCCAGGTGGGAACACCTGGCTCCTCCCTCCTGGGCAGAACATCCCACAATGGGATGAGATAAGTCCATGAGTCACACGGTGGGTCCCTGATGGCCCATTGTCTGTCATCCGGGGTGGGTCATTAGCAGCTGATAACAGCTAACGGCCCACAGCTGGTGGTAATAGAATACTTAAATACATCTATATTGCAACCTAGGACACTCCCCAACACAGGCTGGGGGCCACTAGATATAAGCAGATGCTAACCCCAAACTGTAATCTTTTTTGCAGCTTCTCTCATAATGATTGGGAAAATGCTATAGTAATCACCTCCCAGATGCCTGTGCAACTGGTATTTGATCAAGGTGATTCTATGGTACCCATCTCACGACGCACCAGCTTTTGACATCTGACTATGTAACTTATACCTCACAGGTGTTGGAACGCCAGTCTCACCTAGTCTATTATAGAGCTAATGACCTGCCAAAATAACACCCTAGCCTATAACTCCACATCAAGTGAAGATTTGAGACAATCAAGGGGTGGAAGTGATACCTGGAGCTGTGACATCACTTATGATCCCATGTTGGCTATCAGGAGAGTTGCTGTTTGGGTGCATTGTTGCTCATCTTTCTCACTGCCTCAATAAAGTTTTGCTTCATAACATGTTGTCAGACTCCATTACTGTTCAGACCAGACTTCCATGCATGAGCTATTGCATATAGGGGGGTGAATATCTCTTTTTCTGCTAGGGATAGTCATCTGGAGGGAAGAGTATTACTGTGTTAGGTTTAATGAATATAAACTGGTATGTGGACATGCAAGTAGGAGCCAGCATAGCATGCTGAAAGGGATCTATGCAGTGCTAAACCTTTGCCTTTTCATCACTCTCTTAGAGAGTGTATGACAGGTCATAACCATAATCTCATTCCTGTATGATTGGCTGGCCTCCCTCAGAATTTTTGTATCTTTTTGGCAACAACTCAGTTCTTTTTGGACGTCAAAAATCTGATTATCTGTGTGCCATGCATTGAACTGCTTTTTCTCTTCAAGCATCATGTTGTGTGTGTCTGTCGTGTCCCCCCCCATTATATTCCAGTCATGGAAGAGGGCCCACCTAACTTTGATTTTCAATGTTTAAAAAATGAGGGAAATAACCTTTGGAGACCTCTATACCCAAAGCTTGGGGAAGGCTCATTAGTTTTGTGGATAAAAAATGTAGAGCTTATGAAATGTATACTCAGGCTGAGTACTTCTACATGAGTTTACCACCTTGTGTGATTAATTTTGTGTTACAGAATGGCTTCAAGATCACGGTCACGAATCCTTAGAAGGCTTGTGCAAGCAAAGCCAGTGTTAGCTGAAGTGGGCCATACAGGCCGCAGCAGTAAGATGGGTGCGGGGCATGCTGACAGGACAGGAGCCCAGGGACAGAGTGCCCTTGAGCTCTGGGAAAGTACCGTGGGAAGTACCGGGGGGGGGGGAACTTGCAATTAAGAAGAATGAGGAGGAACCCTGAAAGTGTGAGAATGGAATGCAATGGAATGCAGATTGTAACTTTTGTGCTTAACTAATGAAGTAGTGAGTAGTAAATATAAGCAATTGTAACAGTATATAAGCCACGCGTACAGTGAAATAAACGGAGCTTGCTTATAACTCATATTGAGTTGTCATCTGGCTTCCCTCGCTGCCAACAATTTTGCATCCATTTTTTCCTTCGGAAGCTGAATAACAACAAAGTAGCTGTAATAGCCAGTGTTGGTTTTGCATGGACTGGTTTTTTGTAGCGGGGAGGCCACAGAGGTGGCTTCTATGAGAAGACATCAGAAGCTTCCCCAGTGTCCAACAGAACCAGTTCCAGCCATCTCCAAGACGGACCCACTGCTGGCCAAAACTGAAACAATCAGTAATGGTGTTAGTGAGTCTGTGATAACATATTTAAGCAAGGTTAAGAACTTCTGTGCAACAGCAGCTGGGAGAGAGGGGTGAGAATATGTGAGAGAAGCAACTCTGCAGGCACAAAAGGTCAGTGGAGAAGGAGGGGGAGAAGGTGCTCCAGGCACCGGAGCCAAGAGTCCTCTGCAGGCCATAGTGAAGACTATGGTGAAGCAGGCTGTCCCTGTACAGTCCATGGAGGCTCATAGTGGAGCAGAGATCCACCCACAGCCTGTGGATGACCCCACACCGGAGCAGGTGGATGTGCCCTGAAGGAGGTTTGACTCCACAGAGAGCCCATGCTGGAGCAGGTTTCTGGCAGAACCTGTGACCCTATGGGGGACCCACAATGAAACAGTCTGCTCCTGAAGGACTGCACCGCATGGAAGGGAGCCATGCTGGAGCAGTTCATGAAGAACTGCAGCCCTGGGGAGAAGGAATTTGAAGGACTGTCTCCCATGGGTGGGACCTCATGCTAGAGCAGGGGGACAGTGTGAGTGGGAAGGAGCAGCAGGGAGAACATATGAACTGACTGCAACCCCCATTCCCCATCCTTCTGAACCACTCGAGAGTGAAATTGAGCCCAAGAAGAAGGGAGAGGTGGGGGGAAGGTGTTCTTATTTCTCAATATTCTACTCTGTTTAAGTGACAAAAAATTAAATTGATTTCCCCAAGTCTGCTTTACCTGTGATGGTAATTGGAGAGTGATCTCCCTGTCCTTCCTTATCTCAACCCACAAGCCTTTCATTATATTTTCTGTCCACTGCACCATTGAGGAGGGGCAGTCGTAGAGCAGCTTGATGGTTACTAGGCAGCTAGCCAAGGTCAACCCACCATATCATGCTGCGAAGCCAGATGGTGTACCAAAGACTTCTTGTTGAAGTATTAAGCTTCTTAAACCACACCATGGTAGTAATGATGCTTAAAGATTTTTAGTTTTTCTGTATTCTTCATGTATTTGTAGCTCTGTAGACTGTTATGGCATGGTTGTAACTTCTAGCACTTTTCCAGCTCTCTTTCCCACTCTTATTGATGCATTCTTGAAATTCTGTTTAGTCTTGCCTGTTAGTTTAGCAAGGACACTTTATTTTGCACCATGTATCATACACATAATAAATGTGGGGCTAGGAGGTCAGGGGGAGAGCTCCAATGGGGTAGAACCCAGGGGGGAGATTACCTAACCAACTGCTCTTCTAATTGGATATTTGCTAGATATACTAATTACCCGATCTCATCAAATTGTACGAATCTAATTTGGGGCCTGGTTTTTCACCATATAGTGTACCTGAAGGCTTTCAAGTAAAGGTTTGCTTTTATATTATGTTTTCAACATTGTTTGGGATGGTTTTGTTCTATTTACAGGCAACACTAACACCTCTGTGATAACATATTTGGGAAGAAAAGTTATTGTGCAGTTGTAATTGCAGCCAGAGAAGAGAGGAATGAGAATATGTGAGAGGATCAACTATGCAGATACCAAGGCCAGTGGAGAAGGAGGGGGAGGAGGTGATCCAGGCACCAGAGCTGAGATTCCCCTGCAGCCCATGGTGAAGACCATGGTAAAGAAGGCTGTCCTTCTGTAGCCCATGGAGGACCACAGGGGATGCAGAGATTCACCCACAGCCCGTGGAAGAGACCCACGTCGGAGCAGATGTGTTATGGATCAAGTGAAAGCATTAGACAAGCCCTCCCTTAGGTTCAGATTTTTGGCAGCAGTTTAAATTCAGGTGGCCTGCACCTAAACCACCCTGGCTTGCAAGATCTTAAAAATGGCAAATCAGGTCTATTATAAAATGAGTTATTTATTGAATAGATAGAAGATTAACAGACAAAAGGCCTTAAACAGTTACTTCACAGGTTAAAACAAAGAACTACTAGTAGATTTACATAAAACAGTGCACAACATAACGGTACCTATATTATAGCTAGCAAAGAAATAGTATAGATTAGGAGTCAATGTAACTTACCACCGAATTGATGATGGGGTACATATAGAGTCCTTTCACTCAACCCCTGGGAGAGTAACCATGAAGTAAGAGTCCCAACTTTGGGGAAAAGCCCTACACGTTTCCAGGGAATGTGCAGAAGACTTCTGCTTTGTGAAAGTTTTGTGTAGCTTTTATAGTTTGTAAAGTGAAGTGTCTGTCAGTCAGAAATTCAAGGCCTATCTTTCTTCAATCTTGTTCTCAAGGCAAGATGTTTATTGTCAGGTGGGAGTGCCACCTCCATGGTGCCAGAGATAACTCCCTCCTAGACAGATGTCTGGCTTGGGTTATCTTGTAACAGATCGGGTGCCAGTTGTAACGGATGAGCGACAGCAATTCCCCTTAGCATTCATGTGGCTGAAGCACTTTATTGCAAAAGTCCAGGGTTTTTAAACTGTTAGTTTGTTATAAGTTTACATACTTGTGAGGCACAACAAACGTGTTTAACCAACCACCAGCAGCACAGTGTGAGCATTTATTGATTCTATCAATTGTTTTCCGATTATGTAACTTGTTTTTCACCTCTAGTTTAGCTGATTCCTTCCCAGAATGCTTTCTGGTTAGCCGAAGTAGCAGAAGCGCACAAGGATTTTATAAGGGTAACAAGGCCCTCATTTTGTTTTTTGTGCAAAGGGTTCTTATACCCTAATGCTAAAACAGTCTGCACCTGTAAAACCATTACCTTATCAAGACTATTACTGATCATCTGCTGGACACAAGATAAAATACATGGAACGCACATCACAGTCAATAAAAACACATCAAAAACTACCATGTCACTGACAAAGAGACCCACAGTATGGGAAACCAAAAGGATGGTGTCCAATGTCCCCAGGAAGAAAGTTGCTTCTTCTGCAGTTGGAAATAAATGGCTACTGTTCCAGAGCTCATATGGCCGGAGTTCAGGGGTTGTGCTGTTTAGGCAGGAGAGAGTCCATTAGCTGGAAATGCGGACTTTGATGTTACTGAATGTCTTTCTAGAAGCATGGGGCAGGGAATAACTGAAGAAGGTCACAATATGATGGTGGCTGCAGTGGGAGACAAGGTCTGTGTTGGCAGGCTGCCTCCATAAGCTTCTGGGCACAGCCATGGTCTTGGCAACCCTACCCCTGCTCCTGCCTTGGCTACAAGGGCTGGATGGTGACTAACTGCTTTGGACCTGTTGGTGATAGAACACATGCGTACCCTCTTCCCCAGGTTAGTAAAACATCTGGGCCTTGTCATTGTGCACCCAATTGTGGATCCTTACATAAAACTTCTGGAAATTGATTCTGCACATGCAAACCTTCAGAGCAGTATCGCTCTGTCTGGGATCAAAATTGATGATCTGCATTAGAAAAAATTAGAATAAATATTGCATTACCTAATTGTTCTTGAGGAGCCATACTCCCCCTTTTTTGTTTTTGGCAACATGCACTTCTCTTGGTATGAACATGAAAACAACACAAAAGTAAAACAATACATGGGATAAAACAAGAAGCTTACTATGTGCTCAGCTCTAGTAATGAACAAAAATAAGCAAGGTAATACATGCAAGCATTTGTACACGAGAGAAGGGATAGTGATTTAGGAAGATACACCATCAATTGCCTAAAAACTCTACTATCACCCAGAGTCTGCAATCACTGGGGAGCCCCATTTCCACAGGCAGGGCCTGGAGAAACTTTCCCAGGCAAGGTTTCCAAGTTTACCCTGAAGGGGGTCCAGCATTCATAAGCCCAAATCAGCAAGTCAAAGTGATTCGATCACATTTTTAGTGCAGAAACACCTGGGTCTGGTGGCATACTTCCTAGTCAGCCAGGGCCAGAGCTTGGCCAGAGCCTAAGCCTCAACTGGGAGGGTTTCCCTAAAACATCCTACAAACAAGCCTCTATTAATATCAATTGGGAAAGTTTCTTAAAATTATACACTCCTTGCAGATAACTACACAAGGTTACATGAAAGTTTCTAAAGCAGCTGGCGTTGTCATTTAATTTTAACTAAGTAATCAATGGTACCATAAACAAACTGCAAATAACTAAAGGAATGCATATGTGTAACATCAAATAATGTCTTCTGCATAATGCCCTTTATAAAAGTTCAGTGAATTCACGTCATTACATTAACAACATACCCAGAAGCATTAATACAGTAACTGTTCTAAAAAAGCAAGATTATATTTCTCCACACATCTATGCATATATGACAATAAAGCAAAATGAAAGCAAGAAAGAAAGCACTAAGCATCTTACAATTAATAATATCCATAATTTGAAATTGGTACTCATTCTTCTGTGTTACCTATGGAAGATAAAAGTACAAAGATTGTTATGAATAGTCTTCTTGATTAACCAATGTAGAACATTTAGACCCATAGAATTTTGATTAAGGATCCAATAAACCACATCTTCACATATTTGTATACAACCTATTATCTTATGTTCTTAAACAGTTTTTTACCAATTATCCATCATGAATGTTTCAGTTGACTCCATCTTATCTCTATAGCAAAAGAACTGTATTTTTTAATTTAAATGAGCATATTCCAACAGAACTTAACTTCAGTGAAATTTAATGTCACTTAAACATAACAGAAAGCAAACCTAACAGAACTTAAAGTTAACATCACTGAAACTGAACAGAAATTAATCTTAATATAACTTAAACTTCACAGAGCTTAAAAGCAACAGGCCTTAAAATAGCATTACTCAAATTTAACATCACTGAAACTTAACAGAACTTATTAAACTTAACAGAACTTAAACTCAACAGAATTTAAAATTAATGTTGCTTAAACTTAACAGAATGTAGCTTCAATAGAACTTAAAATCAACAGACTTTAAAAATAACATTACTGAAATTTTACTCAAAGTTAACAGGCCTGAAACTGAACAACACTTAAATTCAACAGACTTAACCTTAATTGAACTTAAACTTAACAGAGCTTAAAGGCAACAGACCTTAAACTTAGCATCACTGAAATGTAACAGAATTTAACTTCAATAGCACTTAACACTTGATGGCACTTAACAGATAACTTAATGTAAACTATTTTGCAATTGATTCGTATAGAATTTACTATAACACAGTAGTAACTCACAGGCCTAACTTACAAATCTAAAATACTTAAGAAGCTAGAACAACATTCCTTGTATATTTGCTGCAGCGCTTTCACACTCGCACACAGACATAAAGAGTCTGTTCAAGGCGTACCTCTGTGTGATGGTTTTGATTGGCCCAAAACATCAGTAAAGTATTTTTAACATCTAGGAGAAATTTGGACTCTTCAGAAGCTGTTGTGATAGGCTTGGGGAGGTGTCTGAGGGGTGGGGAGTGGCACAAAGATGGCTCCTGTGTGTCCTGAATGAAAGTTCTGGAAGTTTTTACATCAAGTCCAGCAGAGCCAAACTCTGATGGCTCTGAAGGTGATGGACATGCTGCCGGCCAAGTTTGGGCCAATTGGAGGTGCTGGTTATGCCTCTGTGAAAACATACTTAAGAAAAAATCAAAACAAAGCAGGCACGCACTTCTTTCACTTCTTTGTAGTTGGAGGAGGAGGAGGTGGAAGTGAAAATATGTGAAGGAGAACAGCATGGAAACACGAAGGTTAGTGAAGAAGGTGGGGGAAGAGGTGCTCCGAGTCCCGGAGCTGAAAACCCTCTGCTAGCCATGGTGAAGGCCATGGGGGGAGCAGGAGGTCCCCTGAAGCCCATGGAGTCCATAAGGATGCAGAAATCCACCCACAGCCCATGCCAGAGGAGCAGGTGGATGCCTGGAGAGAGCTGTGATCCAGTTTGGAGTCTCGAAAGAGTTAAAGCTACAGAGGCCTTTTCAAGAGAGAGAAAGGCCTTGCTCCTGGGATGAAAGCAGCGTGGCCTTGGCTCGGGAGAGTCTGCACTTTATGGACAAGAGGACTCATATTGCAACAGAATTCGGGTGGGATGTTGCTTGTGAGATTGGACCCATGCCAAAGAAGTTCCCAGAGGCCTGTCTCTCGTGGGAGGGACCCCTGGCTAAGCAGAAAAACCCCTCTCCCTGATTGGGCTGACCAGAGAACCCCTCTCAACCTGCCCCCTGTCTGTGTTGCTGGTTTGGAAAGAGGGAAGGGGGGTGAGCGGAGACACTGCTTCTTAAGAGGGTGGGGGGGTGAGAGCAGAAAAACTATCTGGAGAGACAAAGAAACAAGTGGAGAGAAAGAGTGTTTGTAGTAGAAGAATTGTGGTGATGGGTGATGAATAGATTTACGAATCTGCTCTGTAGACTGAAAAAAGACCCCACATCCTGCCTCCCTACCCAGCTTGTTGATTATAAAGGAAGAAAGGGAGTGAATACTATAAGTTCGTAAGGGGGGGGGGAGTGAACAAAAACTATATGAAAAGTTTATTTTTGCCTTGCATTTATCCTCCAACTCTGTTAAGTAATTAAATCACTTTTTTGCAACTTTAAGCTTGGAGCCTAGTTGCCCTCTTTTTGTGCGTCCTCCTGGCAATGTCCTATCTCAAACCTTGACACTCTGAAAAAAAATTCCCTTGAATTCAGTGAAGCAGTCACTTTGGATGCCTTTGCACCTTTTCAGTGGGCCCAGGGTTGAGCCTTAAATTTAACAAAACTAGATTCAAAGGTGAGAGTGTTACTTTAAAAGCTTCAAATACAGCAGAATTTAACTCGACTTCATTGTTACAAGAAAAGTGTTGAAAATTTACCATACAGCAGTTAAACATCAATGAACAATATGCAAGCAAACAACTGAGTAGTAAATTAAATAGCAGCAACCTGGAACTCTAGAGGGTTGAATTTCTGCAGGATTAACTGGAAAAATTATAAAGGTGTGGCAAATACATCATGATTGTACATAAATCAGTTTTGAGGAATAACCTGTGAAGGGGATTTTTTCCTGGCCATCAGTAGGGAGCATCCTTTTTTAAGGTGGTCATTGGAGCCACAGTTATAACAGCCATCCTTCTGTGACATTCAGATATGAGCAGCGAGGGCTGCTGCAAGGGAGCTAGTGCTATAGGACAGGGAACCCACATTCTGACAAGCTCTAACCATCTTGGCTATGTCACAATTATGCCAATTACCAACAAATAACAGTGCTTTTTTACAATCATCATTTGCATTTTCATACGCGAGTTGTCAGAACAGAATAGCCCGCGTGTCATCACTATCAACCTGTTGGGAGAGGGCAGCCTGCAGCCTATCCAGGAACTGTGTATACAGTTCCTTCGAACCCTGTAAGATTTTAGCAAAAGACATGTTAGAATCCTGCCTGCTCCTGGGAGCCATTGGAGTTCTTGAAGAGAGATATGGGTAATGATGTCGTATACATCCCGAGAATAGCCCGTCTGCACCCTGGGGCTTGCATATGCACTGTCTCTTGTTAACTGAATGACAGCCATAGGCGGTTGTCTTAGCTGTAAAGCTCTCACCTACGCCATGCAGGATTCACAGTAATTGGAAAGCCAAACTGCAAACTCTGTCATGCTCAAAATCATTTTCATCAGACTTTTCCAATTACTAGGTGTAAGAACATAGGCAGCACTTACGGACTCTAAATAGGTTGCAACATGATGGGAAGACACACCACTCTCCTGGACTAATTTTCACAGCTCTCTAATGATGGAATAGTCTAGTCTAAGTCTTTGTAAGCTGGAGGACGATTTGGTTCATAGATTGTCAGGGTTTATTAATCCATGCGAGATGGGAACAACATAACACCAATGTGATGCAGAAAGTCGTCCCACTTTATTCTTCAGCAGTGCTTCTTTTAAAGCTTTTTACCTTCCGTACGTGAGACACGGAACTTCTACATATGGTTTGTACACGTGCCATGCGATTATATAATTGGTTATAGGTGGTTAACACAAGCTAAGCACTATATGATTAGTATATGCAGATTACTAATTTTGGGCAATATTTCCTGTCTTCCTGGGCCAGCAAGGAATTTCCTACTTTTGGGCAATATTTCCTGTTTTCTTTGGCCAGCAGGCAACATTCTACTTTTGGGCAAGATCCGGTTTTCTCTGGCCAGCTGCTTGCTTTCTTGCAGCATCAGCAAAATACTTCCTCTTATCTATCTTCAAAGACTTTCATAGGTCTGTTAAGACAGACCAGCTGTTAAGACAGGCCAGACCCCAACAATAGATATCTGGACATGCGGTGATAACCTTCAAATCTCCGTTTTTTATTGCATCCTCTTGACATTTTTGCCAACAATGTGCCGTAGCATCATCATGCTGTGAAGAGTATAAAACTGCCACCTGCCCGGGATTTATGGGCTCAGGGTTGACACAGTGGCCTGAGTTAGGAGCGCTATCAGAAGCAATCACCTCCTCGGGGGGATAGCTTGACCTTGGGGCCAGGCGGGATGTCTCGAGCCGCCGCCGGGGGAGCAGGGGCCAGGGGGGCCGGGGCTGGTAGAATGCCGGTGGGGGGGGGACAGCACTGAAGCAGCCAGCGAAGAAGCCGCTGTAGGGGGTGTGGCCGGCAGAGAAGCCGCTCCGGGGGGAGTCAGTAGAGAAGGTGCTGCAAGGGGGGCGGCCAGCGGAGAGGCTGCTCTGCAGGGAGCTGGTGGAGCTGCAGCAGGGGCTGCAGCTGGCAGAGAGGCCGGTTCCGTGAGAATCGGCCCTGGAGGAGCCGACAGGCTGGGGGAGTTCGCTTCTAAAGCCGGCAGAGTGCGCTACTCTATGTCGATTTCTTTAAGAGTTGCCATAATAACTCCCCAAGTAGTGAGGTGCTTAGAAGCGTCAGCGTTGCCGCCTGCCGCAACATCAAAAAGCTTCTGTCCCACCACCTGCCAGGTGTCCGAGTGAAAAGTTTCAGCCGTGGGGAAGTCTTAAACATGCATGGAGAGCCAGTCCAGCAAGGCAAGTAATTTTGAATCTGAAATGTCTTTGTTGTGCTGGTGCAAGAGCCGTTGTAAATTTTCCAGGCTCTGCTTTTGTTCGTGGGACATTTTTCCTCCCATTATGTATGTACCCCACTGCTCACCTTAAGGTCATGTGTGCTCAAATTCTGAGTCCTTCTGTTGAAGTCTGTGATCAATCCTCTCCTTGGTTCAGTGGGGCTCCGTTACTGATCGGAGTCTTGCTCTTCGCTGATTCTGAGATTCTGAAGTTCGAGGCACCAGTTGTAACAGATCAGGTGCCAGTTGTAATGGATGAGCCACAGCAATTCCCCTTAGCATTCATGCGGCTGAAACGCTTTATTGCAAAAGTCCAGGGTTTTTAAACTGTTAGTTTGTTATAAGTTTACATACTTGTGAGGCACAACAAACGTGTTTAACCAACCACCAGCAGCATGGTGTGAGCACTTATCAGTTCTATCAATTGTTTTCCAATTATGTAACTTGTTTTCACCTCTAGTTTAGCTGATTCATTCCCAGAATGCTTTCTGGTTAGCCAAAGTAGCAGAAGTGAGCAAGGATTTTACATGGGTAACAAGGCCCTCATTTTGTAAGGTTTTTCTTATCCGAAACATTATCTCACAAATTAGCAGATTCTTGTGAGGGGGAAGATGCCCTGAGCTATCACACTGTTGCCTTTTGGCTGGTCTTAGAATCATCAGGCATCACACCAGCTGATAGAACAGATAAGCTCTCCTGTGGTAGAGGAACGTCCCACCACATCCCACCCCTTGACTGAAGGCAGACTTTACCTCATGGAGTGGTAGTGCAGGTACCTCTTGCCTTCATGCTATAAAAGTATCCACTTCATATATGTGTACACCATTGTTGAGTGTTTTGATACACATTGATCTCCTAAGTTTCATTATTTCTTTAGAAGGGGTTAAACATGTTATTGATATTAATAAGAAGCATCTGCTGTTGCTTCAGTTTATGTATTTCATGTATGAGATCAATGTAACACAAATATATGTATAAAAGATTACTGATAAACCAAGAAATCATGACAAGATATAACATTAAATTCAGAGTGTTCATGGTAGTTGGGACAATCCAATAAGTCACTTTAATTGTGTTGTTTCCAGTCTACATAAATCAGGTTGTTCCCCACCCCTTGAGTCTTAAAATCATAGAAAGGTGAGATGCAAATCAGGAACAAAGAAAAGTTTGCAGAGGTAGTTTCTTGGTTACAGTGATTGGAGGAGTTCCGTAGATGGTCAGCAACTCCTTTCACTTCCATTAACTCTTCTTAGTCCAGTGTTCTTCTTTAGTGAAGTTCAGTATTTCACATATTTTTGCTTAACATATCAAGTGTTAGACAATTTTACAATAACCCAAACAAGCATAGATGTACTATATAATATGTTGGCGATTGAGAAACTAATTCCTTTCAATGTAAGCAAAGCTGATTTTATTCCAGGCAACACGGCTTTTTATAATGTCATACAAACAACCAGTGATCAGTTTTGCAACCCCTTTTCTCCCCAGCAACACAGTGTCCTGCATGCAGTGTCCTTGTCCAACATCCTGTTATGTACTAGTAGCCAGGCGTGCAGGTTAAACTGTTCCGTTCTTGTCAAGGTCTCAGTTCCTTGCTTCCTCTGCATGTTTATCTCTCCCAAGGCTTAACATTCACCAAGGCAAAAAATCACTGTTGCTATCCATACTGCCAGGGGGCTAATTCCCCCACAATAATAGTCTGGTTGTCTCAGGGGAATCAAAGATATAATGAAACTCAATTGTTTCTACCTACTCAACATATTGCTCCAGTTGGGGATTTTATGCCTTACCCTGAAGAGGCAGGAAGAGGTAAACAAAACTGATTCCATAATCATATGAAAATTCAAGTTACATTCAGGGAGAAGTCTTTTCTACCCACTGTGACAATCAGAGTGAAGACACAAGCATTCTAAAGCAATACTTGCAGAAAACTACAAAACATATATAAATATTAATTAAAACAATTAAAATTATCAAATTATTTAGTACCTTATTAATACTAATTAAGATTTTTAATACTATGTAAGCAAACTTAAATAGAACAGTTATCTATTCTTCTGAGACCTTTTTAGAAAAAATTATTATTGTCAGATTAACACATCTTGTTAGATCAAATTTTGCAAATTTGGAGTAGAATCCACATACCAAACATTAATGTCAGAACTACAGTAATGTCTTGGTTTGAAAGACAGGTGTCTGCTGAGGAAGGCGGGAGCCTCTCTTGGAATGGAGCAGCAGAGACATGAGCCTGTATCAGGC
The DNA here is from genome assembly GCF_008360975.1 of Lichenostomus cassidix. NCBI lineage: Eukaryota > Metazoa > Chordata > Aves > Passeriformes > Meliphagidae > Lichenostomus > Lichenostomus cassidix. Next base: position 1,403,073 of record NC_139510.1, read on the forward strand.
CATTGATCACACTTGTGTAATGCCTGAGCTTGTTGGTGACAGAACCCACTGTCGCTCGGTTGTCATCAGCATTAATCATTGCAATGAAACTGGTGTATTGGGATGGCCCTAGACTTGCCAGGCTCCACAGCATTTGCCCTGTGCACCTGACCTTGTCAGGATCATTATCATGCTGTCCATCCCTTCCAAAGAGCACCTCTAATACTGCCACTTCTCTCAGCTGTTGGATCCCTTCCTCAATGGTCTTCCAGGGCATTCTATGATAGTGCTCTTGCATTCTGTCTTTGTGAATGAACCTCTCCCTTACACTCAGTAAAAGTCACTACCAGAGAGAAAGGGGCCCTGGCTTCCTCACCAACACCTGATCAACACCCACGTCCTGGGTCAAGGATCCCAAATACCATGCCTTGCCACTATCCAGTTGCACGCCTGGACCCATAAGGTCCCAAACCCAAAGTAACTAGGTCGAATAAGCCTCACATCCCTGTTGCACAATGTCGTTTCACAGATTACAGAGACTGTCGTACAACAGAGACTCAGTGATGATTATAGGCTTGGGCTCCCCTGCTGGTTGTGAGGGCCCTGGTTCCCCATCATCATTAACTGGGTATACTGATTTGGTCTTATACTTCCTCCACTGCACAGGGGCAACTGCTGCTGGCTGTGACTGCCCTTGTGGTTCAGCTGGAACCTGGACAGTTGTAATGTCTGTGGGTTCCACTGCTGCACCATCAGACTTTCCCTCTTTAAGACAGGGAGAGGGTTTCCCACCAGCTGGGGAAGTGTATTCCCTCAGCACCTGGCATATCTTCTCCTCCATTACCCCCATCCAATCAGGGTGGTTCATTTCTGAGGCAGGCTGTTGGGCAGTGACAAGCCATTGGGCAGTCTCAGGCTCTGGGGCAGCTTCAGGCTCTGGGACAACCTTGGGCTCTGGACCCACATCCCTAGTCTCTGAGGCAGCATCCCTAGGCTCTGGGGTAGATGTTAAAGTGGTTACCCTGGGCAGTCTCACTTTGTCTCTGAATGCTAAGTAGAATAGGCCTATCAGCAGTACCAAACACTGTACGATATGGTTAGCATCTAGAGAATATCTGAACCCTTCCAAAGCTGGTGGCGTAGGCCCAAAGAAATGGGTGAAGGGTTGGGAGAAAGCTTCCCCCCGGTGTCATTTCCTCACAGTAGGTACCATTATAAAACAAACTCCAAAAGCATACACTTAGTGTGTGATAGCCCTGTATCTATGTGTCCGCCTTCCAGAGGAAGTTAAAAATCCATTAATTCCTTACCTTATTGACCCATTGTGTTAACTGGATAACGGTCACAGTAGCCTTAGTCATCAGACCCATGTTTAGGTAAGGAGCTGTGAATGGGAAAAATATGGCCACAACCATGTGCCATCTGAACCAAGGTATGCTAGACCACATGGTGCCACTTAGTGAGGTTTCTATGTTCAGTACACAATAGTAGGTTACCCAGAAACTGTTATTCCTTATGCCCTCTTTTTTCTCAATGCCCTCAGGCCCCACCTTGGGCGCCAAAATCTGTCTTGGTTTGAAAGACAAGTGTCTGCTAAGGAAGGTGGGAGTTGCCCATGGAAAGGAGAATATGATCCCCCCCCTTCCCTCCAAATTATTATAACTTTGAAATTAAGGGGCTTTCAGGCAAAGATATGGGAAAAGGAATAATAGTTCTTTACTAGTATTTATAACAAGGCAAACAAACAACAACAACGGCTGTAACAACAAACAAAATTAGAAACTCAGTAGCAGCCTTTCTTTCAGCTGCCAAAGCACCTTCTCCTTTGGTGTAGTTACAGTCACAGCCGGCAGGGGCGCTGTTGGCTCCTGGCTGGGCTGGGCAGGGCAGGTGCGATGATTCCCCCGCGGCTGCAGGGGGCGCTGTGGGGCGGGGTTCAGTTGCATCTCTCCCTCATGCAGCAATGGCAAGTGGGCTGGATGGTGGAAGGGGCTGCAGCAGGAACCTCGGAACGGCATCTGGGGCATCAGGGGCTGGCTCGCCCTGGATAGCGAGCAAGAGGTGGCAGAAACTGTGCAGTTGTGGCAGGAGCCACAGTGTGTCCTGACAGGTGGGGGATGCGGGGTTACAGTGTAACAGAAAAAGCCTGAGGCAGCGGCAGAAAAGCAGCAGGGCAAGGGAGTGGCAGCCAGGCTCCTCCGTAGCAGCTGCGTTGTGCAGCTGGTAGCTGGGGAGACGCGCACTCCGGGAAGGGGTCAGGGGTCGGGGTCCTGGGTTTTCCCCTGAGGCACCCGAGTGGATGGTGAAGGTCCCAGTCAAATTGGGTGTTAATAAGGTCCTAGTTCAATGGCTGCTCTTAGGAGCAAAGGCTCACCCACAGTAAGGAAGGAGCAGTACAGGGCTGGGCTCCAGCGGTGGCAGTGAATTCTCCCCGCTGTAAGCAGCAGCTCAACTATCCCCTCTGATGCCCAGAGAGAAGCAAGAGACCTGTTAGGAGCTGCTCCCAGTCCCTTCCCCCAGCCCAAGTCTCACAATATCTCTGCCCCTCCAGGAGAAAACCCTCAGATAAGAGAAGTGAAGCCAGGTGCACTCCCCCCCTCCCCACCCCATGGGTACATCTTTTGTCTCTCTTAAGTACTGATTGTGATGGTCTCTTAGAAATGAATGGGACAAAATTCACTAAGAGAAAGAAAACAAAAGGAAAAATTCTAACCTCCAACAGGTAATCAAGCCAATCAAATTTCTTATGGGCACATTTAAATTTTGAATCTGTGAGGTTATCCAATTAAATATATATTCCCCTTGATTTTTCTTGTACTTTATGAAAGATTCAAGTGTTCTTTCTAATTTCTATCAGATCAGTCTGTATTTTCAGAGTCTGATCTATGTATACACAGTAACTGGTGTTGATAACTGTGTACACATCACCTTTGGAAGCCAAAAGCAAATAAAAAGCTATTTGATTTTGTTTGATTACCTTTGAAAGGTTGGTAAATCCTTGTTTCAAGGCACTAATTATATCATCAGGCTCTGTTGATTTATGGAGATTTGGGCTGTCTGTCCTTCCCAAACGTGATAAATACATATTATAATATTGGCTTTTCACAAATATTAAGATGGATGCTATGTGTATAATTTTAATTCTTACAAAAGTAGCCTTGTCATAAAGGTATAGTTGTGTAATAATAACTAATACCTTTATTTCTGTTACTAACTAAACTTAGACATAGTGGTGAAATAGCTGATATGGTTATTTTAGAATACTTGTGGTTAGCTTACAATAACTGAACCGCCTGAAGCACGGAATTGACTCCACAACTCAGATAGTTATGAAGTAGGTATGTGTTTATTCCAGCTGGGGTGCATGGGGGGTAGCCCCTCCAAAGACATGCACACCCTCAGCGGCACTTCACTAAGTTTATATTAGGTTACAGATTACATATGCATAAAGTTATACAAAGCCCCTATACATATTCATTACCTATCCCCGCTTCGTATTATAATGAGTTCAAAGTTCATTTAAATATGCTCGCGCAAGCGCAGTGTCACAGATTAATTGTGGGGAAGGGTCCTGGTGATTAATTATGACAGATTCCCTCCTCTTCATCACGATGAACTGTTCACCCTGTTCTCTTGCGCATGCTCCCTTGGTCCTTGGTCCAAGTCCAAGCCTGAGAACCGACTCGTACCAGTCCTGGGGTCCAAGGGCAGGATGCTCGGTTACACTTGGTGGTTTCTCTCAATTACTTGGCTTTCCTCTCTTATCCTCCCCGGTACCAAGTAGGCACATATTCATTAAGAAAATAATAAATGAATCGCAGCTGGCATATCTTAGTAAATCATTATACAATCTCTGGCTCTCTGAATCAGCTTAAAAAATATTATTATTACTATTATCCAGCTTCTAGCTCTTTTACATTAGTAATTTCTATTTTACCCTAAATCACCTTAGAACTAACTTGTATCAGTTCTGGGGTCCGAGAGCAGGATGTTGGGTCACACTCAGTAGTTTTTCTCAATTATTTGGCTTTCTTCTCTGTATCCTCCCTGTTACTAGGTAGGCACAAAATCATTAAGCAAATGATACATTGTCTTCAGCAAGCAGTTCTTAGCAAATCATTATCCAATCTCTGGCCTTCTAAATCAGTTCAAAAATTATTATTATCCAGCTTCTAGTTCTCTTGAATTAATAAATTATAGCTCACCCTAAATCAGCTAAGCACTCAGCGCTGTAACCTCTACTTTGTGGAATGAGTTTTTAGTTTTGTCCCTTATTGTCTTTTTGTTAATAAAGGTTTTAAATTTTTACAATAGTGAGCTTCGTTTCTCACAAGTGTATCTCTTTTCAGTATTTTTTAATGCTGTGGAACAAAATCCTAATGGTTGTTTTGGTGCATATGTCCCTTTCTGAAACATATTACAGTAAGTTCCATGTTCAGCAATACTCCATTCAGTTATTATAGGACCACTGGGGTGAACTCGCCCAAGTGATTAATATGTTTTCAATTCTTCTATTAGCATTTGCAAAGCCTGTTTGTGGCTGTCAAGCCATTCCCAATTATAGGTTTTTTTTCATTAGTGTGCACAAGGGTATTGCTATTACAGAAAATCCAGGAATATGATTTTTCCAGTATCCCAAAGTAACCATGATTTTTTTGAAATTCCTTTTAAGTGGTGGGGGTGTTGCTTAAAAATATACCAGTTTAACATTTTTTTATATAACTTTAGTCAAGGTTTTTGTTTGCCTTTGCCCTGGGAAAAAGAATTTTCTTTCCAGGGCATTGTTCCACCAAGTGAGGCCTGATAAACTGAGCATCTCAACAGACTGGGAGCAGTACAAAAGATAAGGACCATCAACGGCCATTAATGGAACATCAACTCTAAACTTCCCCTGCCCCTCTGCCCTTTTCCCCCCCTCTTCCCCCTCCCCCCCATGGTCGGAGAGACCTCGTTTGGGAAAAGAGAGATAAGAAAGAAGACCTAATTAGCATCAGAGGCAAAGAAATCTAGATCCAATACGAAACCAAATACTAAGAAATATGCAACTTTAGACCAATGAATATTGAACCAATTAAGTTCTATGGGTTTTGACTGTATAAAGTTTGGGGGAAATCTTGTAAAATTTATATGTCATGGAATGATTTTCTCTGCACACCAGGGCCATGTGTGGCTGAAATGATTTCTGTGGCACATCCTGGCCAGAACAACATCCTGGCAAGAAATAAAGTAATGCCTTGACTTTCTAACACTAAAATGTTGGAAGGCTTTTGTTTTTCCCGCAGTTTCGGTGACAGGCATAGATATGAGATCTACTTTTGTAATTACAGCTTTGTGATAAATGAGTGAATAGTGAATGTTGGCTTTCGCATATATGAATTTAACATTTACAAGTGATAATGTACTGTGTAAAGTAGTACTAGGATAAAATATAGTTAAGTAGAACCAAAGTTAGAGTGAATTATAACTTTGAAATGGTTGTAATATGTTAGAAAACGTAGCAAGAAATACATGGTAAAAAATGTCTTTTAAGCTGATAAGCCACAAGGCCAGAGATCAAGACGCCCTGAAGGAAAAAATAAAAACAAACAGACCTCATGCATCCCAGGAAGTCTGTAATCTACATTCACACCTCCCTGAGAAGCTGTCAGCCACAAATTGAATTAGAGCTGAAGAAACACTGAGAGGGGATTTCTGCCTTCAGCCCTGAGGCAAACCAGTGTCGCTGTTGAGCAGCTAGCAGAGTAAAGAAGGCACCAGTTCTCAGTGGCAAGAAGGAATGACCTTTATTGTTTTGATTTCATCATATATATAGAGTTTTCAAAAGTCACCCAGATTGGTCGGTCAGAAGCCTTCCCCCAGGCCTGATTGGCCAGGCCTGCACCGTCCAAGTTCTGGGACACTGTTCCAATAACATCCAAACTTTATCTTTATTTATAAAACACAAGAAGAATTCTCATGGGAAAAGCCTGTGCTAGCCACAAACCAGAGGACCCAAGATGGCACCATGCTGGCGAAAGGGGGCAAAAATCGAAGAAAGAGGGGTGGTTGAAGTGTAAATAGCTTTTTTTCGAGACTTAATGAATATGTAACAGTTTAAGAAAGTACTTAAGTACACATTAAGATGAATAGCCCATGTGGCTGGCAAAGACAAACTTGCCATGCCCGCCCGGCACCATATGCCTTTGTTCTCCTAATAAATGTTCAATATTATATTTCTAAAAATGTCAGCTTGTGAATTTGCCTATATCAGCTTGGTCTTCTATTTACCAGTTCTCAGGAATTTCACCTTTTAGAGGGATTTTGGTATTTAGCTGAAGGCAGCAAATATGTAAACTGCCATCCTTCAGTGTAGCAGTATTTGGAATACCTGCGATGAAATGTCCCATTGTCACTGAAACTGCAGGAAAAACAAAAACCTTCCAACAACCTTTTTTAAATGTTGGAGAGTCAAGGCATTACTTTATTTTCTGGTCAGGATGTTGTTCTGGCCAGGATGTACCACAGAAATCATCTCGTCTACACATAGCCCGGGTGTGCAGAGAAAATCATTCCGTGATACATGGTTATTACAAGATTTTTTCAGATAATTTATACGGTCAAAACTCATAGAAACACATTGGGTCAGTGTTCATTGGTCCCAAGTTGCGTAGTTTTTAGTATTTGGTTTCCTATTGGATCCGGATTTCTTCGCTTTTGATGTTAATTAGGGCTTCTTTCTTATTGCTTTTTCCAGACCAGGTGTCTCTGACTAGTCAGGCGTGTTGTTTGGAGTTGATGGTCTGTTAATGACCGTTAAGAGCTGTTAATCTCCTGTGTGTCTCTTGTGCTACTCCCAGTCTGTTGAGATGCTAAGCTCATCAGGCCTCACCTAGAGGAACAGTGTCTTGTAAAGAAACTTAAAATTCTTTTTCCTGGGGCAAAGGCAAACAAAACCCTTGACTTAAGTTATACAAAATTTTTAAACTGGTATATTTTTCAACACCATGTGAGGACTAAGCTTTGATAATCAATTGTTAAACACCAGTGTGATAAATGAGTGGATAGTGAACGTTGGCTTACGCATATCTGAATATAGCATTTATAAGTGATAAGGTACTGTGTAAAGTAGCACTTAGATAAAATATAGTTAAGTAGAAACAAAGTTAGAGTGAATTATTAGCTATGTAATAGTTCGAGTATGCTAGAAATATGGTAAGAAATACATGGTAATAGATGTCTTTTAAACTGATAAGCCACAAAGCCAGAGATCAATATGCCCTGAAGGAAGAAAAAGAAACAGACCTCATGCATCCCAGGACATCTGTGATTTACAGTTACACCTCCCCGAGAAGAGTGCCAGCCATAAAATTGAATTAGGGGTATAGAAGACTTCAGCCGTCAACCCTGAAACAAACCAGAAGACCAAGATGTTGCCGGCCTGGCGGAAAGGGGCAAAGAATGAAGATGATTGGAGTGTAATTAGTTTTTTTTCTTTTACTTAAAGAATATGTAACAGTTACAGAAAGTACTTAAGCACACATTAAAATGAATAAGGCGCGGGACTGAGAATAAGGCAAACCAGCCACTCCCTCCCGGCCGTAAGTCTTTGTTCTTCTAATAAATGTTCAATATTATATTCCTAAAAATGCCGGCTTGTGAATTTGTTTATATCACCAGCTCCTGTTTGCTCTTTTTTTTCACTAGTCAAACAGGAGATTTGTAAGTAGAATACATTCTAAATATAATGCCTTTTTGTTTTAAATTTTTAATTACTTTAAAACAGATTTTTGCAGTACAACAGATAACACTTATTATTAAAGCAAATTAAACAATTTCAAGTTTTAGTTTTAAAACTGAAGTTTAGTTTTTTCGCTTTTGTAGGAATAATCCAAGAGATTTTAAGTTCCAGTGGTAATTATGAATTTCAAAGGTTGTCTTTCTGCTCCTACACCTAGATAAATAATAGGGGTTATCAGAGAGTTATTGAAATGAAGGAATGTGTCAGGCAAGTCCCAAAGTTCACCCAGCTTAGGTTTTCTCTACCTGTTGTGTTGCAAAATAATTGGGAGTGGGGGTTTTTTTCTGTAAAAGGTTTCCGGTTTCAATTTGCCACTTTCCAACCCCCCAATGCCTGAAAAGCAGCTCTCAGTATTCTGAAAGGAATGCTTCGTAATGCATTTCTCTTAGGTGGGTTATGTACAACAGTTCTCACCCGTTTTTTTAGGCAGTCTCTGCATTTCAGTACTTGGGCTTATTTTGTGATATTTCCAACCTGCTGTAGTGTGCTTATGCTGTTCTAGAGACTTCTCCCTAGCAGAAACCTGTACCATCCCATGCTGTAATCTTATTGGTTTACCCCTTTCTCCTCCCTGGCCCCTCCCCTCTGGCTTCCCCTAGTTGGTTCTTCTGAGTAACCATGCCTCTGTTCCCTCTCCTGATAACCTGCTGAGAGAGCAGAACTCAGTGTTCACCATCTTGGCTTTCCAGCACCCCGAACCCTCCCCCGCCTCTCCGTCCCTCTCTACCCTCCTCTGACCCTCGACTGTGGACCTTAATAAATCTCTGGAAACCTCAGATGGTGATCCTGCATTTCTTCCATCGCCACACCTTCACGGAGTCTCGCGTCCCCCGCAGCTCCACTGCCTGCTACAGCCACGTGTCCGCCTGGCGTGTTCTGGCCACGGGCGGCCCCCTCCACATTGCGGCGTGGGGTGGCCTTTTGTGAATCATGATACCGCGCTGCCGCACCAACCCATTTTCTTTCATGGTTTACAACATTATGCAGGAGTTTTCCCCATGTAGGGTGAGAAAGGAGTAGTCAAATAGAAAACCCAAATCTATTTGCACTTCAACCATTCTTGTTTCTTTGAGCTTTTAGTCCTTCCACCAGCACAGCGCCTGTCAGTTCTGGCCTTGTGGATTCCCTTAATCTTATCAAGATAAAAGGGGGCAAAAGGAATCCTTTTGCCATTGAGCACAATAAATCACTAGTAATATTAATGACTTATGAGAAGTAATTTGTATAACCACTCCTATCCTAGGGAATGTAATGAATATTCATGAATTTTACCTATAACACTGTGCCTTTGGAGGTACTGGTGTGTGTGTTTGGTGGAAACAATTCCCCAGACATCCAGTGCACCGAATAAAGCAAATACCCACTTCTCTGACTTGGTCTCTGAAGTGTCTCCAGGCTCGATTGGGGCGAATCAAGGGCTTGATCTCTTCACCAAATAATTTTTTTTAGCATAGTTGGAGTCCCTCTCAGCAAAGATCTTAATACATTAAGATTCACCCCTGCAGAGGTTGGGATATCTCCATCTGCACGTTTGTGTATTGCCTGCAAACAGGTGTTTTCATAACAGCAGCAGAGATGTCCTTAGCTGACTGCTTAGGGGTTGAGGCTGATTTCCCTTTTCCCATATTTATTCCTCCTGCCCAATATGCAGTCCTGCTGGTTAGTGAATGAGGTCCATCAGAAGGGTCCAGTCCAAGGTGCAAAAGGACACTCACACCCCAGAACCCAAAACTTTCCACGCCATCCAATAATAGCCCATTTTCCCCAATGAAACAAATTCCCCACAGATATTCAGTTTCTGTGTCCCCTGCTTTTTGTCCATATTTTCCTTGGAGGTTTGCCAATTGCAGGGAATTCCAGGGAAAAGTTTTGACCGTATTCCTCCTCTGACCACCTTGGGGTCCTTCAGAGAGTTTGGTGTTAATTATAGTGAGGCGTGGATAGACGTCACAACTCAGAAAGTTATGAAGTAGGTATGCTTTTATTCCAGCTGGGGTGCATGGGGGGTAGCCCCTCCAAAGGCATGTGCACTGTCAGCAGCACTTTACTTGGTTTATATTAGGTTACAGGTTACATATGCATGAAGTTACACAATGCCCCTATACATATACATTACTTATCTCCACTTCCTATTATAATGAACTCAAAGTTCATTTAAATATGCTCGTGCAAGCGCAGTGTCACGGATTAATTGTGGGCGAGGGTCTGTGGGGGTGCGGCGGCCCGATGCTGCAGATCCCGAGTCCCGAGTGGCGCCTTCAACGTCACCCTCCGAACCTGCCTTCGCTCCTTGGAAGGGAAGAGTGGAGATCCATTGTTCCGCCACCCGGAGAGTTGCAGCACCCTCCCTGGACTACATTGAGAGGTGCTCCTCGCCGGCACCGCCAGCCCCGTGAGCCCCGTGAACCGACCGCGCCGCTTTGTGTTCGGATACACCTCTGGACCAGTGAGGAAATTTTTCCTCCAGTGGGGCATTTCCCACACCACCGGGATTCCCCACTCAGCCACGGGTCAGGCCCTGGTGGAAAGGGCCCATCGGCCCCTCAAGAGGGTGCTTCAGCAGCAAAAGGGGGGGCCAGAAACAGAGACCCCGGCAAATCGGCTCGCCAGGGCTCTTTTTACTCTAAATTTTCTCAATTGCTCCGATAAGGAGCCAGACCCCCCGGTGGTTCGCCACTTTGCCAACCACACGCGAGCCAAGCTGAAGGAGCGCCCCCTTGTCCTGATCAAGGAACTGGACTCCCTAAAGATCGTGGGTCCCTTCCCACTTATCATCTGGGGGCGTGGCTATTGCTGCGTCTCCACCTCTGAAGGGCCACGGTGGGTCCCAGCTAAATTTGTTAAGCCATTCCTTAAAGCAGGGCCACTCTCCCCGAGACCGGAGCCAAAGGACGTGACATCGGCCCACTGGCGCCGCAAGAAGAAGGCGGAGACTCCACCTTCCTCACCTCGCCGCCTCCGATCCCACACTCGCAAGCAGAGCGTCTGAGCCACCAAGAGTCCATCCCGCAGTTCCCTGAACCAGCCTTCCACTTCCCTTCCCCCTCTTCCCTATGGCCTTTCCGTCCTCCCTCCTCCTCCTACCCCAACATGTGTTTCTTATGTTAATGCTGTTTTGTTTATCTCCACATTCAGTGGCCAAGATGCGCACCGTCACCCTCGCGCACCTTTTCCTCCTCCTCTTGACCATCGTCCCAGTCCAACCGTGGGTTGTGAGGCAGCCTAGCTCCAACGTCTGGGTGACTTCAGCCCGTGCCATGAACAAGGAGCAAATGTGTATCCATTGATTTTTTGCTCCTTGCGCATGGACATGGCTGTCAACAGTTTGAGGGGCTCTGCTGCTTCAACCTATCCTCCAGGAGCCGTAGCATCCACCAGAGGCTGCAGGATATGGACGCCTTGATAAGAAACATCACCTTCGAGACCAGCCTCTGGTTTGAAAGCACCGTGAATGGCGTCCGTCATGCTGTGAACTCCACGCTTTCCACCGTCGGAGGATGGGCCCACAAAGCACTGAAAGGACTGGGACTGCCCGAATGGGGAGCCACGCTTTTAAAAGACTGTGTTATTGTTTTATTTGCTATTGCTTTAATTGCTGCTTCATTTGCATTGATTAAGAAATATTTAGTTAAGCACATTCGCTCCTTATTTAGTAAAGAAGGGGGAGGTGTGGGGGTGCGGCGGCCCGATGCTGCAGATCCCGAGTCCCCGAGGCCGGCGGTCGGCGTAATCCACGGGGACGCTGCCGAGGATGCCATCGCCTGGGACTCGGAGGAGGCCGGGCCGTAAACCGCTCTCTCCCTCCCCTGGAAAGTTTTTCCTAAGCTTATTGGTTTAAAGTTCGCTTCCCCGCCCCTATCACCGCCCCCGCTGCTTGCCCTCACTAGAATGTTCTGTTGCCGGGCTTCCCCCATGAGTTGCTTGTAATCCCCTCCCTAGTTATATTTCATTTGCTCCCCTGCTTGTCCCTCATGTTGTCCCGGAGCCCCGTTGGCTCCGCCCCTGCTGTTCCTCCCCGGGAAACCCCGTATTTCCCCCTAAAAACCCCTTCCCTTTGTTCTCTCGGGGTGGTGTGGCCGCGACCCCAGCCCCGCCGGGTTCTGCGCCCAGTAGCTGCGTGGACCGCCCCACCCGAGAGCCCCCGGTGTGCCTCCCCCGCGCCGCTTCTCCTTAATAAACTGCACACTGGCGACTCTCAGCTCGTCGCACTTTCTTTATCACGGGAAGCGACCAGCGACTCCACGGCGTTCCTGCCCGGCAGGCACCCGCCTCCGCCGCGTGGTCCCTGCCGCTCCAAGGAGCGAGCCTGGGAACACTGAGGCTGACCGCAGCCACCTCTGGGACAGAGCTGAACAGCTGGGAGGGCTGAGAGCTTGGGCCCAGGTGAGGCCCCCGAGGTCTCCCGAAGCCCCGGAGCTCATTGGGACTGAGGCGGCCGGACCCCGATGGACCCCTACAACTTCAAGGGTCCCGAAGATAAATAAGGGGCAAAGTTAGTTATCCTCAGGATAAACTCTTCACCCTGTTTCCTTGCACATGCTCCCTTGGTTCTTGGTCCAAGTCCAAGCCTTAGAACTAACTTGAGCCAGTTCTGGGGTCTGAGAACAGGATGTTCGGTCACACACAGTAATTTTTATCAATAGTCCCACATTCTTCTTTGCATCCTCCCTGTGATAGATAAGGATTGATTCTCTAAATTGCAACAGGAAAACAGGGCCCCCACGGGCCAAAGACCTCCTGCTGGCATAAGCAGAACTTAAGCATCCTGTTTACACAAGGCTTATACAAAACTTGCAAGGTTTAGGGGGAAGGGCAGGCTGCGAACGTGACTATGAGCTTTCGGAAGGCACCGGCGGACCCCTTAGCAACAGCAACAGACTACGCAGACACAGCCTTATCTCCAGCAAATGACACGTAACCCGGAAAAAGGGACTGCATAAAACCTCGGCACACACAAACCTCTGTGCGGTGTGTCTTAGGCAGAGCGAGGGAGCCTGCCTAGCCCACCCAGCGCTGCTTTGACCTGTATCCACTGACTTGTATAAATTACAAATTACTGAATTGGAATTGTCTCTGATTGATTTATTGAGACCTAATTTATAACACTCCCCTTCTGCTTGGCAAGCTCAAAAACCGTTAAGCAAGCGATATATTGTTTTAGCAAGTAGCTTCTAGTAAATCATTATCCAACCTCTGGCCTCCTAAATTAGTTTTAAAAGATTATTATTCAGCTTCTAGCCCCCCTAAATTAGTAACTTCTAGCCCCCCTAAATCAATAGGTTTCATTTTAAATTCTGGAATTTCTTCCTCTTTAAGAGGTAGGGGTTCTGTGCTTTTGTCAGAATCCAATTCAACATTTTTATCACTAATTTCATCAGTTTTCTCCAAGATTACTATCCCCATCCTTGGGTGATGTTGCCAACTTTGGAATGTCTTTAATATCCAAAGATTTGGCATTTTTTAATAATGTCAATTCTAATTTTCCTTACAAGGTTTTTGTTTTTTCCTTGCATTCTTTTAGTTCTTGTTTCAATTTGTCATTTTCTCTTATCATTTGTTCCCACCATTGGCAAGCAGATTTTAAACATAATGCAAGTGCAGGATAAATGATATTTTCTCTGTTTTAATCTTTCATTGATTCCCACTCACCATTTATTTTCTCTTGAATTTTTTCCCACTCAGACCAGTTATTTACTGGCCAAGGGTTGTGAACATTGTGCCGCCCTAAGTAATTTGCTAAACCTTTGGTCTGTTTTTCTAAATAATATGCCATTTTTCCTTTGACTACACCAATAATGTTATATATTGTTGTGAAAAACAAGGTTCACTCTCGTGTTAGGATTAAAAAAGTTTAATAAAAGACAATAGGGGACAGATAAAAGCAAAAGGTCAGTGCTGGGGGCTTTGGCATTCAGCCAAAAAAGCACACCTGGTATGGACAGAGACACCCTTTACATTCTCTTCAGCCTAATGCATATTCATAAACAGTTATTCATATTCATATTTTTCTCCAAACTATTTTGCATGTTCTGGGAACTGATCCGCTTCCTCGGAGCATGCTCAGTCATCTTTCATTGATTCTGTTATCACTCCCAGATTGTGGTTCCTGCAGGCGACAGGTGCTGATAGTTGGAGTGTCAGAGGCAGGGTCCGTTCGTGGGATGTTATCCAGTTCAAGCAGAAAGTTCAAGCATTCTAATAAAACTATAACAGCTATTTTACAACTATTAAACTCAGCTAGTACTAGAAAGAAAGACCTTAGTCATTATTACACAGCAATTTTTCACAACCAGGCTACCTTTGTAAGAAAAGAATTAAAACAATACACATAGTATCCATTAGTAATATTTGCGAAAAGCCAACATAATGACATTTATTTATCACATTGTCCAAGGCACGTCTGGTCAGAGACCAGTATTCTGCAACGACTACACCAATATGTTATGGATCGAGTGAAATCATCAGAGAAGCTCTACCTTAGGTTCAGATTTTTGGCAGCAGTTTAAATTCAGGTGACCTGCACCTAAACTGCCCTGACTCACAAGTTCTTAAAAATGGCAAATCAGGTCTATTATAAAATGAGTTATTTATTGAATAGGCAGAAGGTTAACAGACAAAAAGCCTTAAACAGAGTTACTTACTACACAAGGTAGATGCCTGAGGGGAGGCTATGAACCCGTGGGAGGCTTGTGCAGGAACAGGCTCCTGGCAGAGTCCTGCAGAACCATGGAGAGAGGAGCTCACGCTGGAGCAGGTTTCTTGGTAGGACTTGTGACCCCATGGGGACCCACACTGGAGCAGGCTGTCCTTGATGGACTGCACCTGAGAAAGGGGTGGTCAAATAGATAACCCAAATCTATTTGCACTTCAACCATCCTTATTTCTTTGATTTTTTGCTCCTTCCACCAGCACGGCGCCCGTCCAGGGCCGAAGGCTTATAACAGTTCTGGCCTTGTGGATTCCCTTAATCTTATCAAGGCCAAAGGGGGCAAAAGATTCCTTTTGAAGCCAAGCACAAGAAATCGCTGAATAATATTAATGACTTACAAGAAATAATTTGTATAACCACTCCTGTCCTGGGGAATGTGATGAATATTCATGAATTTTACCTGTAACACTGAGTCTTTGGAGGTACCGAGGTGTGTGTTTGGCGGAGAGAATTCCCCCACAGCCGGTGCATCGAATAAAGCAAATACCCACTTCTTTGACTTGGTCTCTGAAGTGTCTCTGGGCTCGATTGGGGCAAATCAAATTGGCACCCCAGATGGGACCCTAACTCTGCTCAGCTGCCAGATCCAAAGGTAAGCAGACCTCCCAGTTGTGACCCTGAATTTTCAGGGGGAGCTCAGCTGTCCCAAAGGAAGCTCACGGTGGGGGTAGACCAAGGACCATCTGCGCCAAATTAAGGTATTTGCTACTTTTAAAATAAAACAAAAATGCCTGCAGGTCCGGGGTACTAGTCCCCAAGGGTGGGTTGAGGCTGGGTCTCCCAAAATTAGTCCCGGGCAAGGGTTTGGACCCCACTATAGTGAAAGGTACCTTTAAGGGGTTGGACCCCCAGGGGTTGGACCCCACTGTACTCCACCATCGTACTGCTATTTTTGTTCTGTCTGTCGTTATAAACCATTGGTTTGGAGTATCTGGAGGGGGGCAGATTGTATTATTGGAGGGGAAAGGTTTTAGTTACTGAATTGAGAACACCCAGACCCGAACACCTTTCTAATGTTGCTCCATTTGATTTTGCTTTTGAAATCCTGTGTTTTGTGTGTGGAAACAGTTGTGAAGCTTGGACTTAGTGCACTTGTATTAATTGTGAGGAAGTGATATTGTCTATTTGCTCAAGTGCTTTTGAAATGTTTTTGGAATGTGTGTGCATGTACTTTGTGTGCAAAATTTTACCTGTGTTAATTTGTATTTTTGCCAGCATATAAATTCATGCGGGGATGCCTGTGAGATAAAAATAACTAGTTGAATCTAATAAGTACCTCTTTGGAACTCCTGTGTGTAGCTGCTGAAATATGGTTGTGTAGAATGTTGTAGTAGAAAGAGTGAGCATGCAGGTAACTAGAGTAAAAGAAAGAAGGAAAAAGAAGGAAGAAAGGAGAAAGAAAAAGGATTGAGATGTTTTTCAGCACCTTTCCCCATTTTGCCCAAAATTTTGGCAGCTGGCCCAGGGCCAGCTGCAGTCCCCTGTATCCTCCGCTTTTGGAGCGGCAGGAGCGAGGGCAGAGGTGCAAGGCTGGGAGCATGGGCTGGGGGCCTGTGGGGAAGTGTGGAGCCAAGCTGAGGCTGTGGGACAGCTACGGGCTCAGCACTGGGGGGTCCCTGAGCCTGCCACCCCCCGGGGCAGAGGTGGCTGTGGCCTCCCGGCCTCCGTGAGGCTGCAAAACACCCTGGTCGCCTGTGGTGCTGCTAGCTGTGTCTGCTGGGAACACAGGAAGGGGGGCTGCGTTTGGACAAGGTGAAGAGAATATCTAGAAAATTCAGATTGTCTGTTAAGGGTTTTGTTTGGGTCACTGGAATGATTTTGAAATGTGGGAGAATGAGCACCCCTAGGCAGTAGTGGGGGTGGGGGCTAGAGGAAGGGCAGAATAAGCCCCCTGAATGAACTGGTTAGAAAGATACAGCAAATGTATGTAAGAAAAGATAAGCGAAAGGCAAAGGCAAAGGTGATGCCAAAGGTATTACAGCCCCAAAAGAATAAACTGAGGGGACCCTGGGACAGAGGAGATGGGGTCAGCCACCAGGACGTGGCAAAGGCATTCCCTCCTCAGCAGGAGAAAGCCGATCAAAGAAGAGGCTGATAAGAGATCAGAGTGCTATCTGCAAGGCAGAGAGACATTGAAAACAGGAATGTCTGTAGAAACAACTGAATCCTCAAGGGGAAGAAGTCCAGCAATTAATAGAAATGAATTGTTAAGGATGTCAAGAGCTCCCATTATACCAGGGATGCCCCACACAGGAGCCCTTGATAACTTTTAAGGTGGGCCTAGATCGAGAGGAAATGTGAAGGCTCTTAATTCACTTTGAATTTTATCCCTCGGGGAGGGAGTTTTGTCAACAAAATCTTTAATTATTTAAGGGGCGAGTGGAAAAGATGAAGTGTGCTCCTTATTCAGCCACTATTGGTAGATGTGAGGAATAAGTTTGAAATGCATTAATTTCTGTTTGTTCTAAATTGTAATTGTAATTTACTAGAAAGAAATTTGATGGCTAAAGTGGGAATGCACATTAATATTGTGAAGAACTACAAAAGCTAACACTGTGGTATCTTTGCCTGAGAGGTCGTGCTGAAATAAACCCAAAAGTATGGGCAGCCTCAAGGAAAATGGTATAATAGATAATGAAAATAAATCAATAGTAGTAGTATAATTGGCTATTGTCTATTTGAAGTAACTACCAAAATGTTATTGTGCTTAAAATACAAGTGCATGGTGAATTAAAAATTCTTTTGGTGTACATGAGGATTTGGAGTTTAGTTTAAAAAAAAAAACAAAAACAAAACAAAAAAAATCCCCTAAAGTTCCATGTGTAAGAACCCTCAGAAACTTAATTTGTATAAAGGATATACCAAATTTTGTAATTAACTATTTCAGAGTTAAAGTCTCCTGCCTGGATTACTCTGAGTGGTTGGATTTTTATGAACAAAGTTTTGCTCAAGTGCTTTTAAGTTCTTTAGCCTTCAAGCAGCCAGACAAATTGCCTTAGAGGAAATGCAAATTAACTGCTGAGGAGAAGAAATTTAGAACTGCTGAGGGGAAGGTGTGGACAAGGTGTGTCTCTCAGCCACTGTCCGGGCCGTTCAGGCAGCCAAGAGTGTGGCAATGTGTGCCTGGTTCAAGTCCCCGAGGGGGTTCAGTCTTCTCTGCATGGTTTGTTGTCATGAAAAGCCAGAATTGGCAGGTTAAAATCCTGAGGCCAATTTTGTAAGGTATACCGTTAGTTTGCAAGTAGATTTTGCAGAAAGTGTTGTTCTTCCATGCTTTGAGAATTTGGCAGCCACTTTTGGAGAACACGGTGGCCTGATGCTAATTTTTGTAAGTTGCCAGATCCAGTGGCTAGAGGCTATTCATTGTCTCAGAATGTAGCCAGAGGCTGGCCGCATTATCTGCAAACTTGTGCAGCCAGGGCTCTGATGGTAAATGAGGCCCGAGGGCTGACAATAGGAATAGACCTGATAAGTTTCACACCAAGGTGAAGATTTATTGACTCAAGGAGCATCTGGGTAGATGACCAGTACAGTTATTGTACTGTGAATCTTTTTTAGTGCAACAAGAGGATTTAGAATTGAAAAATGAGGGGATTTGACTCAGCCTCCTGCTTGGGGGCTGAGGAGAACCTATGACTGCACAGCATTCAGGTGATAAATCTCCAGACCCAGGCTAGGGAAGATTTGTGGGGCACTCCCTGGCCTGGGGGAGGGAATGTGTTTGGTGGTGTCTTCAAGAGTAGTAGAAGAGTAACAATTTGAAAGATACACTATCATTAATGGAAGAGAATTAAAAGAAGTGAGACATTGCCTCTCACATGGTCAGCTCGAACAGCAGAGCTGTAGGTGCTTGTGAGATCCTGCGAACTATATTGAGGCGAGATAGTGATTATTTTTACTAATTCTAAATATGCATATAGAGTAGTGCATGCATTTAAGAAATTATGGGAAGAAAGAGGTTTATTAACCTGCAGGAGTAAAACATAAGCTCATTGAATCTTAATTTCTCACCTATTAGAAACTTGATTTGTATAAGAATTTCCAATGAGGAGTTGAAAAAGGCAAGAATTCATCCTTCTCACCACTCTAACATGTGTTATCACTGTGCAAGTTTGTTTTCTAAGTGTGTCCAGACGTGAGACAAGGAGCCAGTCAAGCCACAGAAGCAAAAGAACTGCTGACTTCCCTCACAACTGTGAGATCTACAGCCAGAGACTCCTCTCTAATGTGAAACTCCAGACAAAGAGGACACAAAAGAACCATATTGGACAATACAATATACAGTAAATCAGTTAAAAGCTGCAACGCCATGATTTGCCCCAATCGAGCCTGGAGACACTTCAGAGACCAAGTCAGAGAAGTGGGTATTTGCTTTATTCGATGCACCGGGTGTGGGGGAATTGTTTCCACCAAACACACACACCTCAGTACCCCCAAAGGCACAGTGTTATAGGTAAAATCATGAATATTCATTACATTCCCCAGGATAGGAGTGGTTATACAAATAATTTCTCGGAAGTCATTAATATCATTAGCATGTGTACCACGCATTCTCTGTATGTCTTGGTGGTCTTTGGAGACCCCCAAAGCCCCCTCCAGGGTGAAGGTCCTTCATGGGATGATTCAGTGGTTTCTGTGCTGGTTTCAAATGCATGCTTAGCTGATAAGCCATCAGGCCAGAGCTGTTACCTACAATTTTAATTTGAATTAAGAGTTCAGCCTTCAGCCCTGGAAGCCACAGACAGGCCCCTGTGCTGGTGGAAGGGGGGCAAAAGCTCAAAGAATCTTTCTCAGCCAAAATGAAACACATTAAATGGTTTTGCTTTTTGTATTTCCAGAAGAGTGTTATCCACAGTCAGCTATCCTAGCAAAACCTTGTAATAATTTCAATAAGTATGGCTTATGATGCAAAAGGGTTAGTAAGCCAGAAAAAAAAAAGAGAAAGCCATACCCTTTTTAATGCATGCTGTCCTAGGTTGCAATATTGATGTAGTTAAGTATTCTATTACCACCAGCTGTGGGCCATTAGCTGCTATCACCCACTCCGGATGACAGACAATGGGCCATCCGTTAGCTATTATCACTTGCTAATGACCCACCCCGCATGACAGGCAATGGGCCATCAGGGACCCACCATGTGACTCATGGACTTATCCCATTGTGAGATGCTCTGCCGAGGAGGGAGGAGCCAGGTGTTCCCACCTGGATATAACCTGGCCTTGGAACTGCCTGAGCTAGCCCTGTCTACTGGGTTCCCAGAGGACCAGAGCTACTACTGGATCTTCAGCTGGAGACTAGACCTTCACAGGATCACTGCTTCAACTGGACTATTTCAGTTGGACTGCTACTACCACCCTAACAGGGTGTTAGGTTGTATCTGACTTTGTCAGTGCTTTTCCTTGTATTATTTCACTTATTTTTTTTTTTAATTTCAGTCTTGACTTGTGATCTCTCACTGGTTTGTTTTCAAACCAACACACATGCACATGAAACAATGGCCACATTAGCTTATGGACTTAAATCTAAATTTGTAAAATTGAAATATAACAATAACAAAATAAATTTATTTTAAAATGAAAAGGTTTCAAAAGGATGGCTGGCTATTCTATTAGTAATTTTCACATTTCTAACTGTTGCTGTTACATGCATATTTGTTTGTCTAGTGTTTGAGAATGCTAAGCCCCACAAAACAAAGATACTGCCTTTGAAAAATCGCTAAAAATCATGGACCAATCTGCCAGGCTTTGGTCTCTGAAATTTAAAAGATTATTTTAAATTTAAAATAACAGTTACCATTCATATGATGCTTTCCTCTTTCCTTTCTCCTCTGTCTGCTAGAATTCCCACCAAAAAGGGAAGGGAGGATGGGTAATTCAAACCCCACTTCAGCAAACTGCCAAGGCGGATTGTTAAAAGTGCCGTTTTTCAGTAGCAGATTTTAGGTCCTAGAAAGAGCTCGCAAAATCATGTAGAACAGATCCTGAAAGTCTGTTGATTTTTGTGTGTAGGTAATATTTGTGAGCATATTTGTTCTGTGAATTGAAAGATAATCTAGATTTACGGAGAGTAAAATAAAGGAATAAAAAAAAAGGGGGTGATTTAGGGGGCTTAGAATTTATTAATTTCACAGAACTAGAAGCTGGATAATGATAATAATAATAATAATAATTTTTAAACTGATTCAGAAGGCCAGAGGTTGGATAATAATTTACTAAGATTTGCTTGCTGAAGACAATGTATTATTCGCTTAATGATTTTGTGCCTACCTAGTATCGGGGAGGATATAGAGAAGACAGCCAAATAATTGAGAAAAACTACCGAGAGTGACTGAACATCCTGCTCTTGGACCCCAGAACTGGTACAAGTTAGTTCTAAGGCTTGGACTTGGACCAAGAACCAAGGGAGCATGCGCAAGGGAATAGGGTGAAGAGTATATCCTGAGGAAGACCACTAACTTCATCTTTGGGACCCTCTCCCACAATTAATCCATGACACTGCGCTTGCGCGAACATATTTAAATGAACTTTGAACTCATTATAATACGAAGCAGGGATAGGTAATGAATATGTATAGGAGCACTGTGTAACTTTATGCATATGTAACCTGTAACCTAATATAAACTTAGTGAAGTGCTGCTGATGGTGTGCATGCCTTTGGAGGGGCTACCCCCATGCACCCCAGCTGGAATAAACACATACCTATTTCATAACTATTTGAGTTGTGGAGTCAATCCACGCCTCATTTTTGGCACCCCAGGTGGACAAGGTTTGCCTGGCTGCAGGATCGACTGAGGGGCTGACATCCTAGGCGGGCCCCGGGATTTTCCTGGAGGACCTCCACTCCTCAGCCGCTTACTGTGGGGGCAAACAACGACCATCTGATACAGCAGAGAAACGGTATGTGTTTTGGGTATAGGGAAGCCTGTAAGTTGTATACGTGTGGCTAGGGCTGCTGGTAAGTCACAGAGAGACGTCTCTGTGCGCAGCGTCGTCCCTGAGTGGGTTGAGCTTGCAAGTGACCAGCTAGGGGAACCAGGAACTGGCAAGGTAATTCGCCATCCTTAGCTGGCAAGGGGGAGATTCACTGACCGATAGGGTGGCTGCTAGCAATCCTGGTGGTGGATCGAGTGAATCCCAAAGGAAACTAGTTTGAAGGGAAACTAGTTTGAACTGTTGTTACCACTGGTGTTGTGTTTGTGTGTGTATGTGTGTATGAGATGCAGAGTAAATTGTTTGCATTTGTGAAGCAAGTGAGATATTGGTTGGTGAAGTGATGAAGCAAGTGGTTTAATAAAGTTGGAATGAATATTTGAGTATGGTTGTGAATTATTAGCTTTGGTGTGTGGGTTTATGAGTGTGGGTTTTTGGAATTTTTGTTGTAATTTGTTGTTGTGGTTGCAAAAAGTGTTTGTTGTGTCGTAATAAGTGTTTATTGTTGTGTTAGGGTAAGGGTATGTTGTGTGTAATTGTTTAAAGTTGTTATAAAGCTTTGGGTGAGTGTATGCAGTTGATTGAAATTGTAGTGGTAAGTGAATAAAGGAAAACTTTATACCGCAGCCAGTTAGAAGACACTGGGATTTTTTTTCCCCAGTGGCTATATCAAAGGAGCATAGCCCTGGGACCTTTGGCTTTATGTGGATGTAGTACAGCAGCTGTGACACAGTATGATTAGTGGGTTTTAACACGGAGTCAGGTTTGCAGGCTTGCGGAGTTAGGAGATATTATTTTTTACTGACCTGTCAGAGAACGATTGGGCAAGTTGTAAAGAAAATAAAGTTGGAGCATTATGTGAAAAACACGGTTCACTCTCCTGTTAAAATTTAAAAAGTTTAATAAAAGACAATAGGGGACACCAAACAATAAAGCAAAGAAACAGCACTGGGTGCTTGGCCCGGGGCCAAAAAGCACACCTGCCATTGAGAGAGTCACCTTAAATACTCTTTGTATTGCGTCAGCTTCATGCATATTCAAACTTTTCTCAAAACTATTTTGCATGTTCCAAGAACTATTTTGCATGGCTCCTCCTTGGTTCCGCCTTTTTAGAGCATGCGCTTTTTCGGCTGTGGTTTCTTCCAGTCTGGGTTATCGCCTCCCAGTTTGGGCTTAGGTCCTTAGTCTTTGCATCTGGTTATAGGCTGATAGTCAGGTATCAGTGGCAGGTCTTCTTTATGGGTGTTATCCAGTCACGCAGGTAGTGTGGTTAGTAAAGAAAAGTTTTTTAAACTACTTTTGTTAGTTTTTACTACAATATCGAAATCTAGTTCATAACAGAAATTAAAACATTGGTTATATACCTCTATCTTTATGACAAGACTACTTCTGTAAAAAGAATAAAACCATACACACAATGGATATCTGCGAAAAGCCAACTATATTAGGATATATTTATAACAATCCTCCCTTTTTTACTTTTTATAAATTATTTGGCTTGAGCAATTATTCTTGGTTTCTAATTTCCATTTCTCGCTCGTTTTTCTCACAAATTACTTTGGCTTCTTCAAAGGGGTCTTTTCTTTGTTTCTTTAACACCATTATTTTTTGTGCTGTTTTAGATGTGGCCAAGTCTGAGTCTATAGGCATTGTTACTACTTGCATTCTTTGGACTACACTGGTGATTAGTCGAATAAAACAGGGAATCAAACAAGGAAGAAATAACAAACCAGCTGTTGCACATAAAAGGAAAAAGCCCAATTTTTTTCCACCATTCTATTCCCAATACATTATTCCACCAGTTAGCTTTTAGCATTGATTCTCATCTTTGGATTGGTACATGGGCTATTTTTCTGATATCTTTGGCTATATCTAAGACAGCATCTCCATTGTCATTAATTTTCAAACAACAGTCCAATGTATTAAATTTTCCACAAACTCCCCCTTCTTCGGCTAGTAAATAGTCTAAAGCCAACCTATTTTGATACACCGTGGTTCTTGTTTGCTTTTGTTGACTCGATATTAATTCCAATGCCCGAGCAGTTTTGTTGGTTATGATCTCTACAACAGCTTGAAGTCTTATAATTCGATTTAACATATAAATCAGGGTTCGATAGCCCCAACTCCCATCTTGTGCCCAGGTAGCTGGCCCATATGTTTCCAATATGCGTTTAGGGGGCCATTCTTTCTCTCTCTATTTTTGAAAACCCCCAATCAATTCTCTTTTGTTTCTTTTTTAGGTCCTCATAAAGTGGTACTCCTAAATGATTTCCATCTGGTCCTGGTAAGAGGAAAAATCCTGGTTGTATGATCTCCAGAGTGCAACTTCCTTTCTACCGGGAGGGGAGTTTTGGGTATGCTCTGTTTCCACATATCCAAAATAGACCATCTGGTGCTTTCCAGTAATCCTTAGCCTGTTGATTTATATTATCCCAAAATTTGGATATTTCTGGGATTCCAAAATAGGGATTTTTGCCTGTGACATTACATTGAAAAAGCTTTATTTCATTATTAAACTTGCAGTTTTTTTTCTTTGGTTCCTTTCTGAGTTTAATACAGAAATTGGTTCTTTTGGGACCCACCCTATAGAACTTCTATTACTAATTTTATATCTTTACAGGTTGGGATTGCTGGGTTGGTTTCCCCTTTTTTTTTTTTTGTTTACTATTTGTTCCTTTACCAAATCCTGGACCTGGCAAAAGTGAAGTCAACCCATTCTTCCCCTTTTGGACATTTTTCTCCTAATCTACTACCACTTGTTCCTCAATTTTCCACAATCTAATATCTTTTCCCTTTATGTGTGCAAGTACCTAATTTGGATGGATCATAGCATTGGCTGCTAACCTGAGTATGGAACCTCGGGTTCTTTTCCAGTAAAGTGTCCGGTAGCATTTGCGACATGATTTTGTTTGTATCCCATAAGGGAAAAGGCAAAGAATGAGTGACACAAGGAGGAATAATAGAGGTCCGGTGTGGCTTATACCCCCACCTCCCATGCCTATGGGGTTGCTGCCCATAGCAGGGGTATATAATCTTCTCGGTGGCGAGTACAGTGGTCAATCCGGTCTTGCCCTCTATTTCCGTGTCATTTCCTCTTTATTAGTTTCCAAGCAAATTGCCTTTGACACTTTTCAACTGTGGTTTCCCATTGTTCCTCAGGTACTTCCCATTCAATAGGTACTCGTAATTTCCTCTCACAGAACAAAGTTATCATTTGAGTTAACCCTAGTTCTGTCTGGATAGGGAGTGAATTTCACTCTCGACTCACTGTTTTTGTGAATTACAACACCAGCTTCTCCCACAATGTATGCCTTTTCATTCAATCCAGCTATTATGTCTAGTATTGGGATGAACTAGACAAGGTATGTAGTATGGCACTGAAGGAGATTGTAATATCTCCTTGAGATTAGGATACAGTCTATTTTTTTTTTAATATAAATCACAGGCTAAGGCTAAAACATAAGGACCCTTTGTCTGAAATAATCTTGATCCTCCAGTTTGAGGTGGAAGTATTCCTCTCCAAGGCGGGTATTGGAGGTTTTTGTTTTCCAGATGGCACTTGAAAACACCAATATAAGCTTAATCTTATTTTTCAATTATTTGTGATTCTTGGGATCTTTCCAGTTCATTACCACTAAGTCTTCTTTTAAAAGTCAACCTGGTATCGCCTGGTTTAGAAGTTAGAGTCCACTCCTTAGGTTCTTCCACAGGTCCTTTGATTCTGCTGGAGTGGATCCATTCTCTTTCTCTGGTCTGGATGGCTGCTTCATTTGTCAGTGGCACCTGAAAAGGACCTTCCCATTCGAAAGCAAAAATATCTCGACTGCATTCTGCTAAAAGGCAGGCCCACAATGCATCTTTGAAATCTACCTCACTAAACCACTGATGTTGAGGTGGAGCTTTACTTAGAAGGGTATAGGGATTGGGGTAAGGAGTCTTAGTTCTTTGGCTAACTTCTCTTAAATCTTGCACTAATCTGTAAGTTTCATCAGGCCTTTTTACTGGGAGAATAGGGGTATTGTGAGGGGACATACAGGGTTCTAACGTTCCATCTTCTATCAAATCTTCTATTACTGGCTTTAGGCTTTCCCTTCCTTCTAAGGGTATAGGGTATTGCCTTATGCGAATGGGGCATTCTTCTCTCTCAATGGTTACTTTTATGGGGGCTATATCCAACTTCCCTCTATTTCCTTCCCCAGCCCAGACTTCTGTGTTAATCTTTCTTTCATCTTCTTCTTCAAGTTTTAACACTTTTACTGTCATTCTTCCCTCTTCTGGTATAACCCCTATCCCTAGCTGTACTTGTAAATCTCTCCCCAGTAAATTGCGACCTGCTTCAGGGACTAATAAAACATCTCCCATCCCTATTCTAGTTTCTCCTTCAATTACTACATTTTTAATAACAGGAACTTTAAACCCCTCCCCCTTAGTACCTGTAACTTTCACGGTATTGTTACTAATACTACACCCCTTTGGAACACTCACCACACAGGTTCTTTCTGCCCCTGTATCAACCATAAATTTTAATGCCTCCCTCTGGGGACCTGCCTTCAAGGTTATCCAAGGTTCTAGATGGTATTTGTCTCTCAAAAGATAAGAGCCTTTGATACCCCTCTTTTAACTGTTTTGGGATAGCAGTAGTTTTTTGTGCTACTTCCGGAACTTCCGATGTTGGAGGACCGGAAGTTTGTATCATAGAGTTGAAACCCTCTGTACTAGGTAAACCGGAAGTGTGTGTCATAGAGTTGAAACCCTCCGGGTTAGGTAAACCGGAAGTGTGTGTCATAGAATTGAAACCCTCCGGGTTAGGTAAACCGGAAGTTTGTATCACAGAGTTAAAATCCTCTGTGCTAGGTAAACCGGAAGTTTGTGCCATATAGTTGAAACCCTCTGTGCTAGGTAAACCGGAAGAAGGAAGCAGTGAGGGGAAATAGCCCGCATGGTCTGTAGCAGCGTGGCCAGAATCCGGGTTTCTTGGAATAGAGGGTTCAACATGTACTGGTACTGCCGGTGCCAGTGGGACTATAGCTGCAGGGGGAAACGGGGCTGGAGCCGGCAGAGGCACATGGTAAGGCAGCGGGAATACCTCTAACGGATCCCAGCTTTTTTCTATTTTTTTCTTTTTATCTGTCTCCGGAACCTCTGAGACTTTAAAAACTGATAATTTTAGAGGTTCTTGTTCTTCAACCCAGCAAGAAGCATATTCCCGCTCCTCTAAATTAACTGGGTTTTTAGAATTTACAAATATTTTTAAGGCTTCACAAATCCAAGCTTCAGATGATCCATATCTGGGCCAATAAACGTGATCTGATCTTATTTTTCCTTTTGTCCATTCTATCATACAATATTGAATCATTTTCACTTTATCTTTTTCTTTTGTGTGGGGATTTTTGTCCCAGTTTGCTAATTTTATTCCCAAGGGGCTATCTTGAGGTATATCTGTCAGGACCTTTTTACTTTTTTTCTTTCTTGTCTTGCTTATTTCCTGCCCCATCTTTTCAAGCCTCTCTTCTTTTTTATATATATATTTGTTCCTAGCTTTTACTCTTTTCAATAACTTAAACACCACCCACCCCTCACAGTACAGAAAACTTCTCTTTTCTTAATAACATACACTTTTCACTCATTCACATTCACTCATTTATTATTTTTATTTTTCTGTCTCACTCATTCTCACTCACAACAAGACAAACAATATTTTACCCATGGGTATTTAACTTTTAGGGGTAATGAAAATTTCAAAATATTGTTGGCCAACCCCAGATGCTCTTGGGAGTGGTAATTTTAGGATATTTCCTTTAACCTTCAATTCTACACTTCCCGTCTTATAGGATTATTCCTATCCTTTTTAATTCTACACGTCCCGTCTTACAGGATTATTCCTATTCTTTTTAATTCTGCACGTCCCGTCTTACAGGATTATCCCTTTTTTAATTTACCCCCCCTCAATCTGGCACCTTTTTTGAAATTGGGGACTCTTTATTCCCGTTCCCCAGTCCCGTTTCCTAGTGGATTGCGCTAGAAAACTTTTTGCTCCCTTTTCCCAGGGGTCTTAACCCCTCCCTGGAACCCAGTCCCAATTTTCCTCCGGGGGATTGTTCACTCCTTTTTCCTTGCGCTTCGTCTCTTTCCTGGCCGTGTTTCTCGCGAAAACAACGGAACCGCAGTATCAGAGACCCCGCATTCACTTCGCAAGTCTGGTAGCCAGCTCGCGTCTCACACACACACCAATCAATCCCCCGTAACCTGCCCCCCTGACAATACTTACAATCCTTTTTCTTGTCCGGGTCTTCGTGCACTTAGAATTGTGGGCTTTTTACCACCGCGGTCTGTTTTAGGGAGTCTTTGTCTTTGCTTTATGGGTCCCTTCTTGTCCACGGGATGTCGACCTGCGACCACCGATTCACTGTAGAAGAGGGGAGTGGTCCGCCAAACGCGGGGGGGGCTGCCTTCCCCCGCTCCGGCTCTTCGCAAGAGTCAGAGGTGAGGTCTCATCCCGGACGAGCCCCCAATTGTGAAAAACACGGTTCACTCTCCTGTTAGAATTTAAAAAGTTTAATAAAAGACAATAGGGGACACCAAACAATAAAGCAAAGAAACAGCACTGGGTGCTTGGCCCGGGGCCAAAAAGCACACCTGCCATTGAGAGAGTCACCTTAAATACTCTTTGTATTGCGTCAGCTTCATGCATATTCAAACTTTTCTCAAAACTATTTTGCATGGCTCCTCCTTGGTTCCACCTTTTTAGAGCATGCGCTTTTTCGGCTGTGGTTTCTTCCAGTCTGGGTTATCGCCTCCCAGTTTGGGCTTGGGTCCTTAGTCTTTGCATCTGGTTATAGGCTGATAGTCAGGTATCAGCGGCAGGTCTTCTTTATGGGTGTTATCCAGTCACGCAGGTAGTGTGGTTAGTAAAGAAAAGTTTTTTAAACTACTTTTGTTAGTTTTTACTACAATATCGAAATCTAGTTCATAACAGAAATTAAAACATTGGTTATATACCTCTATCTTTATGACAAGACTACTTCTGTAAAAAGAATAAAACCATACACACAATGGATATCTGCAAAGAGCCAACTATATTAGGATATATTTATAACAATTATAAAAGTTTCGTGTGGACAAAAACACCAAGTCCTTTGTTAGCGGTGTAATTTTAGAAAAATATTGAGAATATTGAGTTAATTTATTTAGTGGAAAAATAGGAGCATACAAAGGGTGGTTGCTTTTTATTTTTCCTCTTCTCCCTCTAACTTGACCTTTTTTCTTTCTCTCATAGCAGCTTGACTTTGAGTGAAATAAATGAGATGCCTCTTTGATGCCAAAAATACCTTTTTGTCCTGAATGTACAAATAATTACTGTAAGGTTTGGGCATTGTGTGAGTGTGCTGCATGTCACAAAAAGTGGTATTGCGTTTTTCATTTGAGATCAAAGTGGTGTCCAGCCTGTGAATATTCTGAAATTCAAGCTCAATATAGAATAGCTGAAATAAAAACCTTAACGAAAGAGACGCGCTTACTATTGTGACAGAGTGGTCAGAAGCAGTTGTTATTGCTTTAGTGTGTGGAAAGAGTCATTTAGTTCCTGAAACCTGGTTAGTGCAAGAGGAAAATTGAAAAAAAAACCAAAACACTAAGTCAGTGTGAAAAGAGGTTTGCCTAGAAAAGAGATTAATCCAAGAGAAGAAAGTAGATAAGATGGGAACTGGGCAAAGCAAAAAAGTTCCTAAAACAACTCCACTCGGCTGTGTTTTAGCACATTGGAAGAAAATTGCAGGAAGCAGAGGTATAGAAGATAAAAGAACTCTTATTAAATTTTTTACTCAGTAGTGGCCTTTGTACAAGCTAGATGACAGAATTAGATGGCCTCCACATGGATTTTTAGAATATAACACACTATTATAGTTAATGTTGTTTTTTAAAAAGAAAGCAGAACAATCCGCAAAGAAGGCGAGGCTGAGAAGGGGTCATCACACACGTGAAAGAAGACTGAAGAAGACTGGAGGACTCCACCCTAGCGGATCCACTGGTTGTAATGAAGCTGGGGGAAAAAGAAAAAAATAGAATTTTTGGCAGACATAGGGGCAACATATTCGGTTTTAAATAAAGCTTTAATGCCGGTGGGGGATGATTATATTATGGTTCAAGAGGCAACTGGCCAATCTGAGAAAGCATATTTTTGCAAACTTCTAAAGTACAAACTGAGAAAGCAATGGGGTATTCACAAGTTTTTGTACATGCCCAGATCTCCAAAAGCCCTTTTGGGCAGAGATCTGTTAGAACAGTTACAAGCAACCATTTCATTCAATGATGGGGAAATTACTCTGGAGGTAAATGATCAACAATATGTTGAAGTACTAAGTTTAATGCTAACAACCACAGAGGCTGAGGGAGAAATTAGTGAAGAAATTATGAATCAAGTATTCCCTGGGGTATGGGCAACAAATGTACCTGGAAGAGCTAAAAATGCACCCCCAATACAAATTAAGTTCAAAAAAGGAAAACAACCAAAGTTAAACAATACCCCCTTAAGAAAGAAGACAAGGAAGGAATTAGCCCAGTGATTGAAAACTTTTTACAGCTAGGACTATTGAGAGAGTGCAAATCTGATTTTAACACCCCCATTTTACCAGTCTGCAAACCTGATGGGTCATATCGGGTAGTACAAGATTTAAGGGCAGTAAACAAAATACCTCTATCCTGTGGTGTCAAACCCCTACACACTACTAACTGAACTAACACCTGAACTAACCTGGTTAACTGTTTTAGATTTGAAAGATGCCTTCTTTTGCCTCCCTCTCCATGAAGCCAGACAGAAAATATTCACGTTCGAAGGGAAAAATCCCAAAAGCAGGAGCAAAACTCAGCTCACTTGGACAGTGTTGCCTCAAGGATTCAAGAAGAGTCCCACCCTATTCGAGGATCAACTAGCAAACGACCTAGAATCCTGGGAAGCCCCCTCTGAAGAAGGGAAGCTATTGCAAGACATTCATTGTCGCTGTTGGACCGCTAGCGGAGTGAAGAGTCGAGAGAGTTTCTTGGGTGAACAAAATTCTGAATTTATTATTTGTTTTAACATCTTATATAGACTTTCACAGGTCGTTCGGATTGGGCCAGTTCAAAACCTCCCCCTAGGCCAATTGGCCAGGCTTGAACCGCCTATCTTCCAAAAGACCATTTCAATAACACTAAAGCTTTATCTTTATTTATAAAACATAAGAAGAAGAAAAGTTCCCATGGGAAAGAATCTGTTTTGCCACAGCTCCCCCTTTTTATTTAAGAACAGAAGGCATTGCTTGTGAACCTCTGTGAATCAGCATGAAGGATCTGCTTGGTAGTGGCCAGTTACCAAACAGAGCCTAGCTAAAACTCGAGAAGGGGTCTGTCCGGCAGTGGCCAGCCAACGAACAGAGCCCAAAACAGATGCTGATTTAAGGTAAACAGAGAGACTCTCAGCAATACCCTGCATAGAACATCTATAAAACATAATTCTACATACAAATCTATAATTCAGTTAAAACATGTTTTCAAAGTCCTTGCTTTCTGACTCCATAAAACTTAAATTTCAGTCTCTGCTTGTGGAAGGACCGCATGCCTGATGGTCGGTATCTTGGTCATCATCAGAAGGATTACTTGGTTGGTGTTCTGCATTCTGGTTGTCATTTTGAGGTTGCTGGTTCTGTTTCTGGAGCTGCAGGTCAGGACAAATGCATTTTGCAGGCAGCCATCTGTCCCGGGTTAATGATAAAACTCTCTCTCCTCTGAGAGCGAAGGGCCCCCGACACCCCCTCCCCCACCCACAACAGAACCTCTTAGATGGAAGTGAAGAAAAAACTATTTATTTAACAAAACCACGCAGAGTGCCCTGCAAGGCACAGGGGAAGGGGAAAACCAAGGTGAAAAGGAGTTATTCAACCTGATTAAAAAGTAGTTTTCCTCAGACGCAGCCCCTCTCCTCCTCATTGCCCCCGGGGCCGGGTGGTGCTTCCTGGAGAGCCCTGCTGTCCTCTGGCCCTCCTGGGTCTTCGGGTGACAAAGCAGATCGAAGAGAAGGGGTCCAAACGAGGAAAAAGAAAAAATGAAAAAAAAAGAACGGGAACAGAGCTCACTCCGACTGCCGTCCAGCACACAGTCTCTGCCGAGCGACGAATCCTCCCCCGGAGTGGGGCTTGGGGAAAACGTTTTCAAAACAACCCGCGTTTCTCTCTGCGGCTGGGTGTAGTTAAAGAGACAGGACCACACATTTTTTTTTACACATTTTTTTCTTGGGCATATAAGCCAACGATAGGGGATAAAGGATTATCATAACATCAATCCAAGACACCATCGTACCCCAGTATCTGTGGAAATGCAAGCATACCCACGACCCCAAGCAATAAGCTCATGCAGGCCTTCCCAGGTGTTAGTAAGTAGGTTCCGTACCCAGACCTTCGCCCGGGGCAAACGCAACTCGCCTGACTACTGCAATGAGAGAAAATGGTTCAAAATCACAGGATTATTTGAATTCGGTGTCACTGTAAGGTGATTGATTGTATACAAAGCTTTTTCCAATGGCCTCTGTGGTGTTTCCCCATGCATTCCCCCTCTTTGCCTTTCCAAGACACGCTTCAGAGTACCATGAGCGCATTCAACAATGGCTTGGCCAGTAGGAGAATGCGGAATACGGAATTTATGGTCTACACCCCATAGGGGTAAGAACTGCAAGGCGTAGGCAGGACCATTATCGGTTTTCACAGTGGCTGGCACACCCAGGAGATGTCGCTGTTGAGCCGCTAGCAGAGAAGGAAAACCCCCGGATTCTCAGCGTGGCATAAAAAAGGCGCTTTATTATTTTGAATCCAACATATATATAGACTTTTCAGAGGTCACCCAGATTGGCCAGCCAGAAACCTCCCCCCAGGCCTGATTGGCCAGGCCTGAACTGTCCAAATCTCGAGACACTGTAACAACAACATCCAACTTTATCTTTGTTTACAAAACACAAAAGAATGTTCTCATGGGAAAAACCTGTGCTAGCCACAGCTCCCCCTTTTTGTTTAAAAACAGAAGGCATTGCTTGTGAGCCCCAGTGGATCAGCATGAAGGATCTGTTTGGTAATGGCCAGTTACCAAACAGAGCCTAGTCAAAACTCAAGAAGGGGTCTGTCCAGAGGTGGCCAACCACTGAACAGAGCCCAAAACAGATGCTGATCAAGATGGTCAAAGAGGTCCCTTGCAATACCCTAGATAGAGTATATATAAAACTAAATCTACATATAAATCTGTAATTCAACAAAACATGCTTTCAAAGTCCTTGCTCTCTGACTCCATAAATAAGTTTCAGTCTCTGCTTGTGGATGGACCGGCTTCTTGGTCATCATCAGAAGGATCAGTTGGTTGGTGTTCGGCATTCTGGTTGTCATTTTGAGGTTGCTGGTTCTGTCTCGGGAGCCGCAGATCAGGGCGGATGCATTTTGCAGGCAGCCATCGTACCCCAGTATCTGTGGAAACGCAAGCATACCCACGACCCCAAGCAATAAGCTCATGTGGGCCTTCCCAGGTGTTAGTAAGTAGGTTCTGTACCCATACCTTCACCCGGGGCAAGCGCAACTCGCCTGATGTCTGCAATGAGAGAAAATGGTTCAAAATCACAGGATTATTCGAATTCGGTGTCACTGTAAGGTGATTGATTGTGTACAAAGCTTTTTCCAATCGACTCTGTGGTGTTTCCCCATGCATTCCCCCTCTTTGCCTTTCCAAGACACGCTTCAAAGTACTGTAAGCGCGTTCCACAATGGCTTGGCCAGTAGGAGAATGCGGAATACCGAATGTGTGGTCTACACCCCATAGGTGTAAAAACTGCTGCGTCTTCTGTGAGGCGTAGGCAGGACCATTATCGGTTTTCACAGTGGCTGGCACACCCAGGACCAAGAAGGCTAATTTCCAATGGGCAATGGCATCACGACTTTTTCCTCCAGTATGAGCAGTTGCCCACATAGCTGAGGAGAAAGTGTCAATAGACACATGCACATACTTGACTCGGCCAAATTCAGGGATGTGTGTCACATCCGTCTGCCACAGCTGCAAGGCCTTTAGACCTCTGGGGTTTACCCCCAGTGGCAGAGGTGCAGCGAGTCCGTGGCAGTCAGCACAAGCACTGACAATGTCATGAGCCTCAGTTGGCACCAATTGAAACTGCTTCTGCAGGGTATGTGCACTCTGATGAAAGAAATTGTGAGATGACTTGGCTTGTGCAATTTTGTCGGGCTGAGGTGCCACCCATGCAGGGTTGGCTAACATGTCAGCCCTGACATTGCCTTCTGTTATAAAACCTGGTAATTTGGTGTGGCTTTGAATGTGGAAAATATAATATGGATGCACTCGAGCCTGAATCGCCTTCCACAGGGTTCGCAATAGCGAAAACAGAGTCGCATTATTGACTTCTTTTAAAAGTGAACAATCCAAACGTTTGGTTATGCCTGCTACATAAGCAGAATCAGTGACCAAATTCAAAGGCACCTGAGAGAACCGCTGAAAAGCCATGGCAACTGCCTTCAATTCAACCGAGCAGAGCCTGTCTCGTGGCCTTTCAGCACTTGCCACTCAGATCCTTCCTTCCAGGAAACAATGGCCTTTCCTGTTTTCCCAGATCCGTCCGTGAAGACAGTGGGTCCATGAACTGGCGCCTGACTGTTCTTTGGCTGCGACATAAGACTGACTGAATTTGCCAGCTGCAGCAATTTGTGACTGGGCAGATGATAAGCAATCTGCCCTGAGAAACTTTGCAGTGCACTTTGCAAAGGAGAGCTATTAGCAAGGCTCCATTCAAAGCTGCCCTGTGATACAGGAACAACAATCATTGCAGGATCTGCTGCCATCAATTGTAAACACCAATAGGGGCATTTAGTTATCAGGCAAGCTATCAACTCGAACAATGTGGGTGCTGTCTTTTTTGGCTGATGGGGCAAAAAGACCCATTCCAGGATATGCAAAGGATCATCCCATTGTTTGTTCCACTGGCCAATGATACCTGTAGGATGGAGGTCTGGAGCAGTAATGAAAACAGTGATATCAGTAGGGGGATCTACTCAATAAACCGGATGAGCAGAAACAGCTTGTTGCACTTCATTCAGCACCCGTCGCGCCTCAGGAGTCAATTGCCAAGATGAGTTTAGATCAGAGTCCCCCTTTAAAATATTAAAAAAGTTGTGCATTGGTTAGCCCCAGATACGGACGTAACCAATTGATGATGCCTAGCAATTTTTGGGCATCATTCAGAGTCTTAATAGCATCTGAGAACTGCACCTCTTGATGCTGTATGGTTCGATCCAAAATTTTGACTCCTAAATATTTCCAAGGAGGCTGTTGTTGAACTTTCTCCGGAGCCACTTGCAACCCATAGGAATGCAAGGCATTGAGCAGTCGAGGCTGTAACCTCTGCAACTCATCCTGGGTGGGTGCTGCCACCAGGATATCATCCATATAATGGTAGCAGAGTGCCTCAGGAAACTGCTCACGGATTCCAGACAAGGCCTGAGCGACATGTGGCTAGCACAGGTTTTTTCCATGAGAATTTTCTTGTGTTTTGTAAATAAAGATAAAGTTTGGATGTCATTGGAACAGTGTCCCAGTACTTGGATGGTGCAGGCCTGGCCAATCAGGCCTGGGGGAAGGCTTCTGACTGACCAATCTGGGTGACTTTTGAATACTCTATATATATGATGAAATCAAAACAATAAAGGTCATTCCTTCTTGCCACTGAAAACTGGTGCCTTCATTACTCTGCTAGCTGCTCAACAGCGACAGCGACATACCATTGACAGATAGTCGGGCTATTTTTCATGCCCTGAGGTAACACTTTCCATTGAAATCTCTTTACAGGCTCCACATTATTAATTGCAGGCACAGTAAAGGCAAATTTTGGCCTGTCATTGGGGTGAAAAGGGATTGTGAAAAAACAATCCTTCAAATCAATGATCAATGATCAAGATTTCTCACCCTGTGGGAATCATTGTAGGTGAGGGCATGCCAGGCTGTATGCTCCCCATACTTTCCATCACTGCATTAACTTTTTGGAGATCTTGCAACAGTCTCCATTTC
Organism: Lichenostomus cassidix; assembly: GCF_008360975.1. Lineage (NCBI taxonomy): Eukaryota > Metazoa > Chordata > Aves > Passeriformes > Meliphagidae > Lichenostomus > Lichenostomus cassidix. The sequence continues at coordinate 1,438,543 of NC_139510.1, forward strand.
CCCGATTTTTTCTTAATCATGAAAGCCAGGGTGTTCCAGGGACTGGTAAAAGGCTCAATGTGTCCCTGTTGCAGTTGCTCCTGAACCAGCTGACAAAAAAATTTGTCCTTTGGCAGGGGCCACTGTGGTTCCCATATGGGTGTTTTGGTCAGCCATCGCAGAGATAGCGTGGAATATGGTACGCCCTTACACACAGTGACCCCTATTAAAAATTTGTCATGATTCGCACCCCCCAAGCTTCCAACACGTCTCGTCCCCAGAGGTTAATTGGAGCTGGAGTGACATAAGGTCGAATAGAGGCCGTGTGTCCCTCTGGGTCCTTCACCAACACAGGTCGCTTACTCAGTCGGCTCTGTGTGATTCCTTCCAGCCCCGCGATATTCGGTCCCGCAGGGGCTAGAGGCCATGAAGGAGGCCATGAAGTGGAGGAAAGGATTGTTGCATCAGCACCTGTATCGAGCAAACCTCGGATTCGAATTCAATGTGGACGTGCTTTTGGCATGATGAGGGTACAAGTCATCTGTGGTGACTCATTGGAGATGGCAGCAGCCCAGTAGACCTGTGGAAGTCCCGGCAGTTCAGTGCTGTTACCTCTGCCAACTTGCAGGTCCACCCTGGGAACAGAAGACTCAAAAGGCAACAATTGAGCAATGTGAGTCTTTTCAGGAACAGTGACAGGGGGTCTGATGTGGAAACCGTAGCGTGAACCTGGCCCTTGAAGTCAGCATCTATGACTTCTGGAAGAACAAGGATCCCTTGGCTGATGGCCTCAGGCCCTGCCACAAGCAGTGCACCAACCCCCTGATCTAGGGGACCGTACACATCCAAGGGAACCCTGTGGGCATCGCCAGATTCTAAGATGACTGTTGCTGTGTTGTAGGCGTTGACTCGGGCTGAGCCTTTGGTGCCGCCTCCACATTGACCAGATAGGCCTGTGTTGTCGCCCTGTTCTGAGGGATCTGCTGTGACGGGGGGCAAATCCTCCTTTTTGCACCCCTCTTCACTTTTTCCAACAGGGGTCAACCATCTGCATGGTACTGCGACCTGCAATAGTCTGAAGTGTGACCTGGCCTACCACACCTCTTACATTGAGGAGTCTCGGTCCCCAAATTTCCCTTTTTCTCCGAATTTTCTTTCTGCCTTGATTTGACTCGTTTCAGTTTGTTCCCAGCTTTGGGCTGTTTTTGTCCCTGATCAGGGGCCCCTGACCCGGCGACAGAAATGCAGCCAAAACGGATTTCCCGTGACTGTCTGCCTGTACTCTTGCACAAGCTTGTACCATGTCTGTGACTGAAGGATCCCCTGGTAGGGCATTGATGATCCTTCTACACTCATCGTTGGCATTGTCTCTCACCAACTGTTTGCACAAAATCTGTCTCAGTGTTCTATCTTCAACCTGCTTTTCCCAAGCTGCTGCTAGCTTCTGAACAAATTTCAGGAAAAGCTCAGATTGCCCCTGCTGTATCTTTGTGTATCGTGTTTGTGGGGCGATCATCTCTATAGTTCTTAAAATGGCTCCCATACCAAGCTGTTGGGCTTGCTCCAGGATCCGAGGATCCCAAGCAGCTTGAACAATGGGGTTAGTGAAATGTCCCTTACCCATGAGGACGTTAGCCCCAATCATGCGCCTAGGCTCCTCGGGAGGCAAGGACATATTTTGCTGTATCTGTTTTTCAACCATCATTTTCCAATTGTCCTCAAAGGCGCTGTATTGCATGGGGTGAAACAACACCTGAGCCAAATACATAATATCAAATGGAGCAAGCAAAACACTATTTATCACTCTAAGAAGTTGCATGACAACCGGAGAAGAGTTCCCATGGCTTGCGACCTTTGAAGACAGGTCGTTTGCTACTTTCCACGCAATGGAGGCAGGGCTGCTCTTCTCCATAGAGTCCGGGCCAGGCACAAACACTGGAAAAGCCTGAGCGCCTTCTTGTAGGAAGTTAGCATCACCCTGACCTGCCATAGCAGTTTCGCACCCCTCCCTTCATTTTGGCATCCCTATTTTCTCTATAAGTTCCCAGTCTCACCCTGCTTGACTGATTCCCAGAACTGCAGGGAATCACGTGGGCGGAATATCCCCACGCCACTGAGGCATCTCCAGGGGTTACTCAGAACCCAATGCTTTTTCTTTTTCCCTCCTCGTCACTGTCTGAATCGTCAGTGTAAGGTTTGCTATCCGCAAGCCCTATCACAAAAGATGGTGACTGGCTGGATGCAGTGTCCACGCCGAAAACTGCGCAGTGATGGGGTCGGGGGAAGGGCAAGGGGACGGCGGAGTCACCAGCACACCATCAGGCGCGTTCGCCAAGCTCACCGGCACATCACCAGCACACTGTGCCAAGGCTGCATTCCCCACAGAACCCGTCAGAGGGACCGGTACCTGTCCATGTCCTCTGTGTCCTACGCATCCCCGCGCCGCCGCTGCCATGTTCCGGGGTCCCGAGGCAAGGAGTTCCGGCCCAGTCCAGCCTATTCACTGGACTTTCCGTGAGCAGAGCTCCGCCATATCTCGGCAGATTCCGGCCACTTCGGCCAGTAAATCCTTTAAAAGCCAAGATGGAGGAGGCTCCTCTATGTTCAGCTCAGAGTCCCGTGTGTCTGAGCCACAGGAAGCCTTTTCCAGCATGGCTTCCGTGGAAATGTCAATCAAATTCCCCACAGCGGAAGCACCGCCCACTGGAGGCTTCTCTTCCAGTCCCTGCCTGGCCAAAATGGCAGCTGGACCTGGAAGCCGCTCGGGGGCCACGCTCGGAGCCTGCGCTGGGTCCCAGGCGCCGGCTGCAGCTGACGGCGCAGTCGGTACAAGCCTGCCCGGGCCTGGCGGAACGCCGGACTCACCCATGCCCGTGGCCGCATCCGCGCCGGCCAGGGCCTCCAGCTGTGTGGTCGCGTGTCAAATCCGTGGCTGTTTCAAACAGAACTGAGGTATGTTGTTGTCCCGCCTGCGCCGCGGCTGCGTTACCCGCCTCTGTTCTCTCAGTCCCTGCTGCCGAGACAGCCTGCTCAGCCGCCGCGACCCGCTGCCTGCGAGAGGGGGCCAGATCAGTGCCATTTTGCGGGGGTGGGGGGGGCACCGAGGCCAGCCCATTGTGCGGGGGCAGGGGAGGGGGGACTCCCCTTGCCGCTGGCTCCTCAGAGCCGGTCCTCGTCCCTTCTTTCTTCAGCATCTCAGCCAGTTGTTTATTTGGGTGGACATAAATGCATTTGGGAAGGTCATTTGGAGAGGTATACTTGGTCTTTGTGGCCCCATCCGCTGCTGATTGTGGGATGTCAGGTTCGGTCTGAGTCGTGCGCCGTTCATTGACCGAAAGCAGAGATTCCAGACCTTTTAAAGCCTCTATCTCTGCATTGTAAAATTCCTGTCCCTTCAACGCATCCCAAATTTCCCTCCATATTCCATGGAAGCAGATTGTTTTCTGGTCTCCAAATATCATCTCTTTGTACAGAGAGTTCCCAACAGTGAGCCAGGACAAACAATCCATGTCCATCTCCCAGACCCCCGGGATCGCATTCTCTGAAACCCATGTCAGCAAGGCACGAGCGACCTGCAGCGTCTTCGCTGCAGCTGGATCACTCCAAGGGTCCTGCAAAAAGTCTCGCAAAAGTTCGTCCTTAGGCATGGGAGAATCCATCGCCATATCGGGACCATGCCACACCGTGCGGCGGGCGGGGGGTGGGGACAGGTAGCGTACCTGTAACTGCGTGCAGTACGCATTGGTGGTCACCAGATGCCGCTGTTAGACTGCTAGCGGAGTGAAGAGTCGAGAGAGTTTCTCGGGTGAACAAAATTCTGAATTTATTATTTATTTTAACATCTTATATAGACTTTCACAGGTTGTTCGGATTGGGCCAGTTCAAAACCTCCCCCTAGGCCAATTGGCCAGGCTTGAACCGCCTATCTTCCAAAAGACCGTTTCAATAACACTAAAACTTTATCTTTATTTATAAAACATAGGAAGAAGAAAAGTTCCCATGGGAAAGAATCTGTGTTGCCAAAGTTGATGACATCCTAATAGCTACCCAGACAGAAGAAGCCTGTGTACTCTGGACAGTAAGTTAATGAAATTTCCTGGTGCTTCAAGGGTACAAAGTGTCCAAGTAAAGAACGGCGAGAGAGAACTCACACACAACTTAATATAAGTCATAAAGCAAGCTCCAATTTATTTTACCAAATAAGAAACTTATATACTGTTACCGATGATTCTAATTATAGTTACACACGTATCTGCAGTTTGTTCTCACATATTCAGGGATCTTTTTGGTGACTCCCTTATTTTTTCTCATAACACTCTTGACTCCCTATCTTTTCTCATTACATTCTTCTCACAGCTTAGAAGCACAGCTGTGGTTCCCAGGTATCAGCTTTTCACAACAGCTTGCTAGGATTTTTACTGAGGCCTGACTATGCTGAGGCTTTGTTCAGGCCTACTCAGCTAACTCAAATTTTGCTGGAAAACTGTGTTTTCCAACATCCAAGAAAAAGGCTCAAGTAGTAAAACCAAAAGTAATTTATTTGGGCTATGAAATGACTGCTGGGCAGCTAACTTTGGGACAAGACTGGAAAGACACCATTTGCCAAACCCCGAAACCCCGAACTGTAAAGGAACTACGGACATTCTTGGGGATGACAGGATGGTGTAGGCTTTGGATCCTTAGTTATGGGGTCCTTGTAAAACCTTTGTATGAGCTCATCAAAAAGGAAAGCAGAGATCTTCAGTGGATGAAGGAGGCCATGAGGGCCTTCAAACAACTGAAGAACGCCCTGATGTCAGCTCCAGCTTTGGGACTTCCAGATGTGAGTAAACCATTTTTTTCTGTTTTCTCACGAGAAACAGGGGATTGCCTTGGGAATACTAGCACAAGACCTGGGCCCATATCGACGGGCAGTTGCTTATTTGTCTAAGCAACTAGACACAGCAGCCAAAGGATGGCCGGAGTGCCTCAGGGCTGTCGTGCAGTCATGCTAAACATCCAAGAGGCACGCAAGTTTACCTTGGGCCAGAAAATGACTGTGCTAGTGTCCCACACAGTGTCTGCAGTGCTGGAAGAGAAAGGCAGACACTGGCTCTCCCCACAGAGGTTCCTAAAATACCAAGCCATCATGGTAGAGCAGGATGATGTGGAAATAGTGGTCACTAACATTGTCAACCCAGTTTTTTTTCCTCAGTGGAAACAATGGGGAGCAGGTGCACCACGACTGCCTGGAAACTATTGAGGCCACATACTCCAGCCGTCCAGATGTAAAGGATGTACCTTTGGATGATGCAGAGACCTGGTTTACCGATGGGAGCAGCTACCTCATCAGTGGAAAGCGACATGCAGGGTATGCAGTCACCACCAGCAAAAAGGTAATAGAATCTGGACCCTTACCAATAAACACTTCTGCCCAGAAAGCTGAAATAATTGCTTTAACCCATGCTTTGGAAATTGCAAAAAGAAGAAGATAAACATCTATACAGACTCCAAGTATGCATTTGGAGTTGTACATGCACACAGAGCCATTTGGAAAGAAAGGGAGCTGTTTAACTCACAAGGAAAAAACATTAAACATGCACAAGAGATAACCCAGCTGTTGGAAGCAGTCCAGCTACCCGAGAAAGTAGCAATCATGCACATTAAGGCACACCAGAAAGTGAGCTCAGAATTGGAGGAAGGAAATGATCTGGCGGACAGAGAGGCAAAAGAAGCAGCAAAAGGTGAGGTGACAACTGAAGGGGCTCTAATTCCAGATGGCCAGATCTCCCTAGAAGGTAAGCCAACCTATAACAAAGAGGACAGAAGATCAGAATGGGTCATATAATGGAGAGGGTTGGGTTATTACTGAACAGGGGAGGTTGGTCATTCCGTCTCATTTAGTGTGGGCATTAGTAAGAAAAGAACACCAAAAGACACATTGGAGAATAGACGCCCTACACAAATATTTCATTGAAAAAATTATTGCCAGAAATTTATATGCTACCATCACACAGGTAACCCGACAGTGTGACCTTTGCCTCCAGACTAGCCCTAAAAATATCCCCAAACCAAAATTGGGCCAAATTGGGAAAGGGAATGGGCCTGGACGGCAGTGGCAAATTGATTTTTCAGAACTCCCAAGAAAAGGGGGTATCGGTACTTGCTGGTATTAACAGATACCTTTTCAGGATGGCCAGAAGCCTTTCCCACTAGAACTGTCAAAGCCAGGGAGGTAACCAAGTCTCTTACAGAGAAAACTTTGGAGTCACAGTGGGAAGGACCATTTCAAGTACTCCTTACCACTTTCACTGCAATCAAAATCAAAGAACAGAATGCCTGGATTCATCACACTCGAGTGAAGAAGGCTCCAAAAACCCCTTGGGAAGTGGCTTCTAACAATAATGAACTGAAATTGAATTTTACCTGGGTAAAATGAATGCAATTAGAAAAGTTACTCTCATTGGTGTTCTCACAGACAGCTGCCTGAATTTGACTATAATTGTAATGCATAATAATAAAATTTACCACCCACCTGAATGGGATTGGAATTGAGATGAGTGGATTATGACCCTAACTGGTATCATTAATGAAAAAATCCAGGCGAGATGTAGAAAAAGAGAACTTGTTTTTCAATATAAAAAGCCTTTTTTAATTTTAGTTTTTGGCAATTTTTTAAATTTCAATTTGGCATTTAAAATCCACTCTAATATTTCAAAAGAAATATGTTCTACTAAGAATTAGAATTGTGTTAAACAAAATGTGTTTGCCTTGTGTTGTTGCCAGTAACAATACTTCCGGTGACCCAAGTGATAAAGTATGGGCCCAGATGGTTGATAAGAAATGGCAAACTGTAAATTTAGAATCATGCATTACACAAAAACAACAAGGGTTTATCTGTGAGAGTAACACAGTCAATGCCAAAGACGTTTAGATGTTGAGCAAAGCATTTGCCACTTTGAAGTTCACCCGGATCTTAGTTAAAGAACAGTACTTGTATATATTGGTCAAGGTTGTGTTTGTTTAAGAACAATGTGTGTTTTTATAAAAATAGATAATGACAATATTACTTTGGATGTTAAGAATCATTTTAATTTTTGTATTTGTAATTTTGTGAAGATCATTGAGTGTGACTTTTTTTATTTAGCGCCAGTTGTATCTCATCAATTGATAAAGTCCAATTACACAATGTATTATGAATTATCATTAATACCTATTGGGATTAACCTTACGTTAGTAAGACAATTAGTAGAGCATCAAGACTTAATTAACATCCTAAAAGGAATTCAAAAAAGTGGGAAGAAAACTTTAATAACCATTCACCATGATGCAGAAGAAATAAGCAGTCTTACAAAAAGCAAGACAAGATGCGGATCATCACTGGTGAGACATTCTTTTTAGATGGTCACCCACTGCAACTGGTATCCTTAATACATTATGTCACCCATAATTGTTTTACTAATTCTAGTAGGTATTAGCTTTGTATTATCTGTTCTGTTACTTGTTTGAAATTATAGGATGTTAAAGAGGTGTTGGAGGTTGGGGGGCATTGGAATTTTTTTTCTATCCCTGTTACTAAGCAACAAATATCTAGGTGATTAGAGCCATCGACTCTTTTCTAAGAGACAAAAGGGTGTGCTGGGTGGGGCAAGAGAAGGAAAGAGCTGGCCGTTAGAGACTGGCACTCTCGTCATCAGACACCGGGAAGAGAGGCTGCTCTTTGCTTCTGGCTGCGACCGCAGGAGATCCAACTGTGCTCTGTCTTCTCCTGGCTGGGTGAGCTTTGATTTAACTTCTTTACCATTGGGAGTGCATGTTTGTTCCCGGCTGCATTTCTCGCAGCAGCTGCCAGGGAGTCCGGCTGTCCCTGCCACCCGCCCCGCTCTGCCGCACGAGACTGCAGCGTCTGCTGTGACTGCAGAGTCCTTGCTGCCTCGCTGGCTAGCCGGGGAGAGCCAGCCCCCTTGCCCCTGCCACCCCGCTTTTGCTGCTCCAAGCTGCCCTGCATGCTTCTCAGCCCTCCGCCATTACCAACTGCATGAAGCTGACCTGCAGCCGCTCGGCAGTCATCGCACCTGCCCTGCCCAACCGGGAGCTCCACAGCGCCCCTGCTGCTTGCGACCGTGATTACACCACATGGGAAAGTGCTCGGCAGCTCAAAAAGTCATCTGCTATTTGTTTTCTAGTTCTATTTGTAGTTGCTATTATTGTTATTGCTTGTTTATAGATACTAGTAAAGAACTGTTATTCCTTTTCCCATACCTTTGCCTAGAAACCCCTTGATTTCAAAATTAAAATAATTCGAAGGGAGGAGAAATCACATTCTCTGTCCTAAGAGAGAGTTCAACCTCTCTTAGCAGACACCTGTCTTTCAAACCAAGACAAGAGGCTATCAATTTTAACCACTTTATCGAATGTACATAGAAAGGCATTGAGAGATACTTATCGCAGAAGCTTGCTAGAAGGAGAATCCATTTACTAGTAAAAGAATTTACTAATTTTATAGAAAAGGGGGGGACTGATTTAGGGGGGCTAGAATTTATTAATTTCACAGAACTAGAAGCTGGATAATAATAATAATAATTTTTGAACTGATTCAGAAGGCCAGAGATTAGATAATGATTTACTAAGATTTGCTTGCTGAAGACAATGTATTATTCACTTAATGATTTTGTGCCTACCTAGTATCAGGGAGGATATAGAGAAGAGAGCCAAATAATTGAGAAAAACTACCGAGTGTGACCAAACATCCTGCTCGTGGACCCCAGAACTGGCTCAAGTTAGTTCCAAGGCTTGGACTTGGACCAAGAACCAAGGGAGCATGCGCAAGGGAACAGGGTGAAGAGTTCATCCTGAGGAAGACTATTAACTTCATCTTTGGGACCCTTGCCCACAATTAATCTGTGACACTGCACTTGCGCGAACATATTTAAATGAACTCTGAACTCATTATAATACGAAGCAGGGATAATGAATATGTATAGGAGCACTGTGTGACTTTATGCATATGTAACCTGTAACCTAATATAAACTTAGTGAAGTGCTGCTGATGGTGTGCATGCCTTTGGAGGGGCTACCCCCATGCACCCCAGCTGGAATAAACACATACCTACTTCATAACTATTTGAGTTGTGGAGTCAATCCTCACCTCAGGGGGAAAGATAGCCTAGTTAGATCACAAGCAAAGAAAACTAACAGTACGAGAGTCTTAGTCAGTTATCATTTATGCTTTCCTCTTTCCTTTATGCTTTCCTCTTTCTGCTCTGTTTGCTAGAAATTCCACCAAGTGGGGAAGAAAAGTACCCCACTTTACAAGCAAGAAAAGCTATCAGTGGTCCTGATCACTGTCTGGAGCCATGATGTGAGCTGCCAAAAACTGAAAAGATTAATGTCTCTGAGACACTTCAAAATGCCTGTGTGTATGGTGTGTGTGGGGAGGGGGCAGGTTAGGCCTTGCCCTGGTGAGACAGTGAACTGCTCCTCACCCCAACCCCAGAGCATCCCAGCCCTGCAGTAGTGCTCTCAGTCATGGACATAGCAGAGGCAGTGCTCCACAGAGCTCCAATTCCAGCCCTATAGTGGGGCCAGTCATGAACACAGCTGAGGCAGTGTTCCATTCTCCCCATCCCTGACTCCAGAGAAACCCAGAAATCTAATCCTGCTGGGGGATGGAAGGCCCAAGAAAGCCAAAGGAATTAACATTCCTCTTAGAATTTCTATAGATTCTGTCTTTCTTCTTCAAAATAACTGCTCATAATTCTAGGCCTATAGGGGGGCTAATATGTAAAATAAAAATCAAACTAAAGTAAAACCAAGGCCCAAGAGTTGGCCAGTGCCCCTGGGTTGATATTGGATATATGAACACAGTGCCCATAAAGTTTTGCCCTTGGGATAGCAAGGTCACTGTGCGATAAGACCAGTATCTCCTCACGTTAGTGTTATTCCTCAACTAACAGGGCTTACTCCCAGCTTTTATACTAATAGATGGACCCACCAGATTTCACAGCTTTGCCAGGTGGTTTATACCCTGGCCCAGAGTAAGTGAACTAAAGAAGAATCTTTTTGCCACTGTAGAGACCATAATGAATGCCACTGCAGATGCCATAAGAGCACAGCAAATCAAGATTAAGAGCATCTCACAATTAACTATAGATTTGCTATATGCCAGAGGAGGAGGAGTATGTACAGTTATAAATACAAGCAGTTGCAATTATGTTAATCCTAGCTTCAACAAATGTATGTAATAGTTATTTGTGTTATTGCATTGTTATTTACTGTCTGTAATAGTAGTTATTGTTGTATGATATTATGTACTTGGAATTGCGATGCTTATGTTCAATGGCAAAAATACAAATTTAGATATGAGCTAGAGAAAGGTACTTACTTTCATGACATACAAGATTTGTAAAGAATGACAAATTATAAAAAAGAAAAGGGGGGATTGCGAAAGGAGTGGTCAAATAGATAACCCAAATCTATTTACACTTCAACCATCCTTATTTCTTTGATCTTTTGCCCCTTCCACCAGCACAGCACCCGTCCAGGGCCGAAGGCTGATAACAGTTCTGGCCTTGTGGATTCCCTTAATCTTATCAAGACAAAAGGGGGCAAAAGATTCCTTTTGAAGCCAAGCACAAGAAATCGCTGAATAATATTAATGACTTAGGAGAAATAATTTGTATACCCACTCCTATCCTGGGGAATGTGATGAATATTCATGAATTTTACATATAACACTGTGTCTTTGGAAGTACCGAGGTGTGTGTTTGGTGGAGAGAATTCCCCCACACCCAGTGCATCGAATAAAGCAAATACCCACTTCTCTGACTTGGTTTCTGAAGTGTCTCTGGGCTCAATTGGGGTGAATCACACCCTGGGGAAGAGGGACCCATTAAAGGGGTCCCAGACCCCCAAACTCATTTCGGGATCGGGTTGGCTGCTTAAGCGGAGCCCAGCAAGGCAGCCCGCTCTTGGGCGGAGGCGGCGCGGCCTGGAGCTCAGCAGAGCTCCCGGAGGAGTGGCGCAAACCAGAGATCGGAAGCAGACACAGGAGATGCAGGCAGTCAGCCTGGCAGTCCAGGGGATTTATTAAAAGGTAAGGGGAGATGGAGGGGGGAAGGAATAGGGCTGGATCGGCGAGCTCAAAGCGGGGTTTCTGCGTTGCATTGCGGCTAATATAACGGGGGAAAAAGGGAGGGGAGAAACCGAAAGAACCAACAGGGTACATAGAACTCTGGATTGACAATAACTTGATCTTATGGGGGAACAAGGGGGGAGGATATAGAACTTTAAATTTTCCAATCAGAGAACACGGCAAAGGCAGACAAAGGAGAACTTTCTAGAATTAATATGGGAGGAGAGATGAGCTGGGCCAATAGCTTTACTTCAAGGCTCTCTGGGAGCACCCCCTTTAGGGCTGCTTTATTCCCATGACTCATCCCGTGGGGCAATGCCACTGCTAGGGACGCTCAGCTGAGCTAAAGCCACTGCAACAACCCATGTTGCAGCAGTTTGGGGAAGACTGTTGCCTGTGGTATGGATTCACATTGAAGCAGTTCATGGAGAACTGTCTACTGTGAGACGGACCCCATGGTGCAGCAGGGGAAGGACTCCTTTCCCTGAGCAGTGGGAGAAACAACAGGTGATGAACTGACCATAACCCCCATTCCTTGTCTCCCTGCACTGCTGGGGTAGGAGGTAGAGCTGGGAAAGAGGGAGGGGCAAGTGGAACATATTTTGAAGGTTTTATTTTACTTCTCATTATCCTGCTCTGATTTTGTTAGTAATAAATTCACTTAATAACTCTAATTTGAGCCTGTTTTGCCCGTGATGGTATTTGGTGGGTGAATTCTCTCTCTTCTTATCTCACCTCATGAACCCTTCATTATATTTTCTCTCCTCTGTCCAGCTGCAGAGGGGAGTGAGAGAGAGGTTTTGGTGGGTGCCTGGCATCCAGGCACCATCAACACACTACAACTGGTCACAAGGCTTTGAGCTTGGCAGGCTAGGGAATTTTACATCCCTTCAGATACCGGGACCCTTGCATTCATATAACATCAGACAGACCCCGGAGAGATTTCTCCCATGGCATGCTGAGCAGTTCCTGTCCATGGAGGGAAGCTCCTCCTTTTTGATCATTTGACCGATTATAAAATTTCCCTACAAGAAAACAACTCTATTCCTACAGGAAGTTGAGATGAGAACTTCTTGCAGCACTTTTAGCTAAATGTAAAGCCACAGAAATGGCACAACCACCAGTACCAATCAGGAGCTGCCTGCAGGTTCCTCTGTTACAATGAGCTGGCTGATTTTATCCTGCATCCAAGAGATTTGCGCAGCACAACACAGACCTGAAAGCCAAGGTGTACGTGCAACATAGCACAGCACAGGCCTGGGCATGTTCAAGTTAACTGTTGTGTGCACCACTAACTCTTTGATGTACAGTAGTTTTCTGGTCAAGATGAATACAAGGGTGTACAGTAGTTGTTTAGAAGTAATGTAAAGACCTTGAGCCTTCTCTTCATATTCTAAAGTATTCCTGCTGTTGAGGAATACATTCAGTGCAGGTAGCTCGCTGTGCAGCTGCAGTGCGAGCTGCAGATTGAGCTCTGGGGGGCAGGAGGGCGAGAACAGCCAATCCTTTGCATAACAAATGGCACAGGGATCTGTGGCGCCGGTCAGGTGACCGGACACTCAGAGACATGGCAGGAGCCTAAGACTCAGGAGGAAGATCTGAGACTTTCTTGTGCTTAGACTGTGAGGGTATAAAAACCCAGGGGTTCCTTTGTTGGGGGTTCTCCTCCGAGGCACCAGCTCGGGCTGTTTCTGTGTTACTGCACTGTGAATAAATTACTTTATGGAATGAGACATCTGAGACTCTGCTATGGGAAACCTGGGGTCGAACTGGTAAGGAAATCTGGTCTGACTGCATGTGAGTGGGGTGTGCAGGAGTTCCCTTTGGCTCACTGGAGCCACGGCTGCGAAGGGGCTTCGGTCCCAGCAGTTATAGTCTGATGTTGGGAGTGTGGCTGCCTGAGAGTCTCATGAATTGTCAAACTGGGAAGTTTCCTTAACACTGCAGTCTAGTCATTTAGAGCACAGGTAGTCACCAGATTGGGAAGCAATAGCTAAGGGATCCACAGACAACTCAAGACTGGCTCAATGACAGGGCAGCAGGAACACAGCTGGGTTTATGTGTTTTGTGCAATACACACCACAGTCTTGCCCAAGCACTTTAAATATCTGGTATTTCACTGCAGAGACATGGTCCCTTAGAAGCACCAGTATTAGCATCCCTGAGCAGATTCCTGCCAGAGATGTCTCAGGGTGAAGTGCTTGATCATCCAGGGCAATATGGTGCCTTTCCTGGAGCCTAAGGTTCCCATGATCACAGTCCACAGATGCAGTGGCACCAAGTGTTATGATCCAATTATTAAGGTTCTTTGGAAATACCTTTGCCCGAATTAAGGTACAAACGAGACCATATGCCAATCAATAGTATGGGTTTTATTTGATAGAAAATACGAGAGAGAGAGGGAAGAAAAGAGAGAAAAAGAGAAGTAGGAAAAGAGGTGTGGGGGGGGGACACAGAGATGGACAGGGACAAAGAAGTATCACCACTCCGTGGGTCCCGCTGGTGTCCTGATGTCCTCTTCCGCTGGTCTCGGTGGTGGAAGTCCCCCCCAAAAGTGCAGAATGCCATGGGTTGATATACACTCAGGCCAGGTGGAAATGTCCAGGCATGTCCCCCCGGGGGAGGGGGCAGCCTCTAGCAGCAGACTCTGCTTGCACTCCTGTGGTGCAAGGCGTCTGGGGAGCACTTTGGGGGGTCTGTGATGGATTGTGACTCCCCCTCAGCTGCCTCTCACGTGAGAGTCCCGTGGCTTGTGGGGTTGGGGGTTCCACAGCTGGGCCAGTTTGTGTAATGCAGGATGAGTGTGTATTGCCTCTGACCAGAGGTTACGCCATCCTCCTCCCCCCTTCAGCTGGGGGTAAGACTGTGCAAACCTGGCTTCTGTGAGCAGTGCTCTGCCCCCACCCCAAACTCAGCCAGAAACGATTCTCAGTACCGCTGGTGGCTTCAGCCTCTGTGGATGCATTCCTTTCCTTCAGACTGAGATGATTGAACAATAGGCTTTTCCCTTTATCTAATCTCAGCAGTTTGGCTCTCAGTGCAAAGTCCCAGTTAGGTATCCTCAGGGAGGCTTCTTTGATCAAAACTTTGTATCAATGTTTGAGGCATGAACTATTTTCAGTCTCTGACACCAAGCAGGGAAAGAGAAGAGCCCTCGAGTGTGCCAAGTCATCCTGTTTCCACTCTCTGGTTCTTGGTGCCTCTACTTTCTGCTGGGCATCCCCCACTACATGGGGTCAAGTCTTCCCTGGTTTAATGAACTAAGCAGTGGAGTGGGGCCACCCTGGGATTGGGACTGATGTTGCAGATGCAACCAGGTGCTTTTGTCCTTGCTGGAGTGAGGAAAGAGGGAGCTGTAGCTTGCACAGCCTAGAAGTGGAAGCACTATCTTAGAAGAACCATTCTCTTCTCTCAACTCGAGCTGCTTAACCCTCCCTTCTCCTCACAGAAACAACACGCCTGAGCAATAGGTCTTACCAGCCCTTGCACTTTCCCTACTGTTTTTCCTTTCATCTGTTTTTTTTAATTACTCGTTTTATACTCATGTCTAAAACCAAAAGTGCTTATAAAACCACTTTATTATAAATACACTCAATGAAGGGCAGTATAGCTGTTGTGATAAGGATGGTAGAACAGAACAGCATTTTACTCACTTGATAAGGATAGTAGAACAGAGCAACATTTATTCTTATCAAGGACAGTAGAACACAACAGCACAGCTTTGGAGAAATAAATAAAGGATGTAACTTAGGCAAACAGAAGTCGTGCAAAATGCAAGCAGGATGTCAGCTCAGCTCTGTAAGGATGACAAAGTAGAAGTTATGTAAAATAATGATATCGCATTTACTCAAAATCAGGGGTCAAGGAACAGCTACCTAAAAAGGACACCAGATGTTGAAGACAGACCCCAAAGAACCATATAAGAACTTTCTATAAGGGGTGCAACTATGTCAAATAAAGTCAAAGGAAGTGCGGATAGCTAATGAATGTGTAATCAGTGTGTATGATAAAAACTTGGTTCACTCAATGCTCAGTGCACGTTGTGAAAAACGAGGTTCACTCTCCTGTTAGGATTAAAAAATTTAATAAAAGACAATAGGGGACAGACAGAAGCAGAAGTACAGCACTGGGTGCTTGGCATTCAGCCAAAAAGCACACCTGGTATGGACAAAGACACCCTTTACATACCCTTCAGCCTAATGCATATTCATAAACAATTATGCATATTCAAACTTTTCTCCAAACTAGTTTGCATGTTCTGGGAACTGCTTAGCCTAGCTCCTCTTTGGATATGCCTCCTCGGAGGATGCACAGTCATCTTTAATTGATTCTGTTATCACACCCAGATTGTGGTTTCTGCAGACGACAGGTGCTGATAGTTGGAATGTCAGTGGCAGGGTCCATTTGTGGGATGTTATCCAGTTCAAGCAGGCAGTTCAAGCATTCTAACAAAACTATAACAGCTATTTCACTACTACATCTAAGCTCAGCTAGCACCAGAAGAAAATACATTAGTCATCATTACACAGCTATTTTTCACAGCAAGGCTACCTTTGTAAGAAAATAATTAAAATCATACACATAGTATCCATTGTAATATTTGTGAAAAGCCAACATTATGATAAGTATTTATCACAATGTGAATGAAGGAAGGATCCCCTGAGTGACCAGCATGCTGTAATAAGGAATGCCTACTTTTTAATACTCAAAACTGTGTTAGAAAGTTTCTATCTGGCCGATTTTGGTACCAGTTGAAATAAAGTACCAAGATGTGTTGGTTTTGCTTGGCCTGGTTTTTGGTAGCGGGGGGCCACAGAGGTGGCTTCTGTGAGAAGCTTCCAGAAGCTTCCACCATGTCCAGCAGAGCCAATCCCTGATGGCTCTGAAGATGGACATGCTGCTAGCAAAGGCTAGGCAAATTAGAGATGTTGGTAACGCCTCTGTGATAACATATTCAAGAAGAAATCAAAACAAAGGAGCCACGCAGCTTTTTTCTGGCTGGAGGAGGAGGCGAGAACATGTGAGGGAAACAACATGGAGACACCAAGGTCAGTGGAGAAGGTGGGGAAGGAGGTGTTCCAGGCGCCAGAGCCAAAATTCCTCTGCAGGCTGAGGTGATGACCACAGTGAAGCAGGTTGTCCCCCTGCAGCCCATTGATGCCTTAAATTGCTAGAAAAATTTTAAGACGCAGACACACAGTATGGGATAGGGGTTTTACCTTGGTTTAATAGGATCCCAGATGCGCACCGACGAACAAGCAAGCCCCAAAGGCCAGCCAAAAAGCCAAAAGCCCAAAAAGCCCCCGTATACAATTTATGGACAGCTTAGATTAGAATACCTATCTAAAAGTCTCCAATAAGAAGTCTAACAAATGAAGTAATTGCCCCCTTATTAAAATTGCTCCCCCCCAAAAGATTGCTACTTAGTTTACAAAAAACATGTTTCAGTGATGGGGGGCCTGTTCAAGGTTATGCGTCATGTTTTTGAGATTGTGGGTTTGTTTCGTCTTCCCAAAGGATTCTGAGCAGGGCAAGGGGTACTAGGGTGATAGATATGTAGGGTTATGAAACAGGGAGTAAAAAGTACAGGAACGAGGAAGGGTAAAAGGTTATATATAAAGGATATAAAGAGAGTGTAAAAGTAAAATAAAAAATACAAAAAACCCATCAGGCATCACCATGGGGATCCACAGGGGATGCAGAGATCTACTCACAGCCCGTGGGGGAGGTGCCCACACTGGCATGGGTGAATGCCTGGAGGAGGCTGTAATCCAGTGGGAGACCCAGTGGAGAGAGGGGGCCCCTGCTTCCAAGCTGGAGCAGCCTGTCCTTGGAGGACTGCACCCCGTGGATGAGTGACCCACACCACAGCAGTTTTGGGAGGACTGTCTGCTTGTGGGAGGAGACACACATTGTGGCAGTTTTGGGAGGACTGTTGCTCATGAGAGTGGACCCACGCTGGAGAAGTTCACAGAGAGCTGTCTCCTGTGGGAGGGACCCCAGGGTGCAGCAGGGGAAGGACTCCTCTCCCTGAGCAGCAGAAGAAGATCTTGATGATGAACTGACTAAAACCCCCCACACCCTGTTCCCTGTGCTGTCGGTGGGAAGGAGGGAGGGGCTGGGGGAAGAATGATGTCTTTAAGGGCTTATTTTACTTCTCATTAGCCTCCTCTGACTCTGTTTAGTAATAAATTCACTTTGTAACTCTAAGTTGAGCCTGTTTTGCCCTTGGAGTGTTTTCTCCTGGTTCTTATCTTGACTCATGACCCCTTCATTTTATTTTTTTTTTCTGTCCTCTGCCCAGCTGTGTCAGGGGAGAGCGAGTTAGCAGCTGTCATGGGTGCCTGGCATTTGGCCAGTGTCAAACCACAACACATGAGAAGATTAAAAATTCAATGAAGTACAGTACAGGATAAATAAGTTATGAAAACTGAGGGAATAAACAAAACTGCAGGAACCAAGAACCCTGATCCAAGAAGTAAGAACAGGAGGATACTACAAATCAAGCATCTGTTGGGCAGCTGGTCACAAGTGGTGTTCCCCAGGGCTCAGTATTAGAGGAAAAGGACATGGAGATGCTGGTTAAGAGTTGGCTGAACATGAGCCAGCATGTGCCCAGTGTGAAAAACGAGGTCCACTCTCCTGTTAGGATTAAAAAAGTTTAATAAAAGACAATAGGGGACAGATAAAAGCAAAAGGTCAGTGCTGGGTGCTTTGGCATTCAGCCAAAAAAAGCACACCTGGTATGGACAGAGACACCTTTTACATACTCTTCAGCCTAATGCATATTCATAAACAATTATGCATATTCATATTTTCCTCCAAACTATTTTGCATGTTCTGGGAACTGATCCGCCTCCTCGGAGCATGCGCAGTTGTCTTTCATTGACTCTTATCACTCCCAGATTGTGGTTTCTGCAGGCGACAGGTGCTGATAGTTGGAGTGTCAGAGGCAGGGTTCGTTCGTGGGATGTTATCCAGTTCAAGCAGACAGTTCAAGCATTCTAATAAAACAATAACAGCTATTTTACTACTATTAAACTCAGCTAGTACTAGAAAGAAAGACCTTAGTCATCATTACACAGCAATTTTTCACAGCCAGGCTACCTCTATAAGAATTAAAACAATACACATAGTATCCATTGTAATATTTGCGAAAAGCCAACATTATTATATATATTTATCACAATAGGTTGCCAAGAAGGCCAATGGCACTCTGGCTTGTATCAGAAATAGTGTGGCCAGCATGACCAGGGAAGTAATTGTCTCCTTGTACTCAGCACTGGTGAGGCCGCACTTCAAATACTGTGTTCACTAGAAGAAATGATTCTATGATTCGATGATTCTATGATTAGAATTTCTTTCCATATGATCAGGAGTAAGATCAGCCTTTCCACTCTGCCTGAGAGTGGCCTCCAGATGAAGATCACAGAATCACAGAATGGGTAAGGTTGGAAGGAACCACAGTGGGCCATCTGGTTTAACCTCCCTGCTCAAGCACATGGCACAGGATTGTGTCCAGACAGTTCTCGGATATCTCCAGTGAAGAAGACTCCACAACCTCTCTGGATAATCCTTATTGTTTCCTATCCTTACCCTTCCCCCCCCCCCTCCGCCCCGCCCCAGCCTCCACACAGATAATTTTTGGGTTGATACTGGTTTTAGATTGATTGATTTTAATTTGTTTTTTCTCTGTGTGCTTTAACCTTCAAGTAAATAGTAGAGTGAACCTTGACGATGAACTTTGTAGTGCTTTCACTTTTATATTAAACCTGCTTTTGCCGATACCATTACCAGTGATTCTTTAAGTGATCTTAACTAATTTGCGACACACTTCAACCTCCCATGCCAGAGGCAATCGAGACTCCCCTAGCTCGGAAGAGTAAGGGACGACTCTGACTTACGCATGCCGTTGGGGGTTGTGTGTAATGTCATTTCCGGGGAAGCTCGTGACGAACTCAAGGAACAGGAACATCCGGTTGAGGGTTGGGGAGGCCCAGTCAGTATTGTGCAGCTTGTCGTGAGGATGGCGTTGTGGTTTTCCTCCCTTCAAGGTCTTGGTTCGGTTGAAGAAGCTGAGGAACGGGAATTCACTCTTACATCTATCCAGCGCCTGTCGGAATGGCAGGTACGTTTCTCCCCGTACCACTTGTCATGCTGTTTTCTTGTTCTGCTGAGTTTGTATGGGAATTCGTGAGCTCCTTCCTTCCTCCGGCAGGGGGGCTTCAGCCGCATGTACCAGGGGCTTGGATTTCCGTTGCTAGACCAAACCTTGGGTGGAAGCACGCGTGACTCCCACCGCTGGGGCATTCTACATTGCCAGAGCCTGCAACTGCAGGGTTCGTGCCTGATTTCAGCGCTCCGGGTTCTTGGGGGAAGGGCTTTTGAATATCAGTTTACAGAATCAATTTACAGAGAAACGAATCTGTTTGGGGCTCATACACGTGTAGTTTCTTTGCGCTGTGTGGTGTAAAATATAAAATGAAACCACTGAAGAGGTGCAAAGATGTGAGTCTGAGAAGTGATTAAACTTTTTTTCTTTTTCTTAAATAATCACAAGTCTGGTGCATCAGGCGTGTAAACAGGCATGCAGAAGTGCATGCTTATCTTGGACCTATTTAGCTACCCTTAGGTGTGTGTAGAGAGTTGACTGGCTGGATGCCAAGTACCCACCAAGCCGCTCTATCACTCCCCTCCACAACTGGACAGGGGAGAAAAAATATAACTAAAGGTTCATGAATTAAGGACCTGGAGAAATCACTCACCAAATACCATCACGGGCAAAACAGACTCAGCTTGAGGATATTAATTGAATTTATTACCAATCAAAATCAGAGCAAGATAATGAGAAGTAAAATAAATCTTATTAACACGTTCCCCCCACCCCTCCCTCCTTCCCCCCCCAGTGGTGCAGGGAGACAGGGAAGGGGGGTTATGGTCAGTTCATCACACATTGTTCCTGCTGCTGATCAGGGAGTCCTTTCCCTGCTCCAGCATGGGGTCCCTTCTCCACGAACTTCTCCAACATGAGTCCATCCCCTGGGCAATAGTTCTTAATGAACTGCTCCAAAATGGATCATTCTTCCACAGGGTGCAGTTCTTCAGGCACAGTCTGCTCCAGCATGGGTCCCCCACAGAGTCACAAGTCCTACCAGGGGCCTGCTTCAGTGTGAGCTTCCCACAGGGTTACAGCCCTCTTTCAGGCATCCACCTGCTTCAGCATGAGTCTCCTCCACAGGCTGCAGGTGGATCTCTGCACCCCTAATAATCTCCGTGGGCTGCAGGGGAATCTCAGTTCCGGCACCTGGAGTACCTCCTCCCCCACCTTCTTCACCTTGGTGTCTACAGAGCTGTTTCTCTCATATTCTCACCCCCTCTTCTCTGGCTGCAATTGCATCTGCCCAATAACTTTTTTTCCTTCTTAAATATGTTATCACAGAGACATTACTATCATTCCTGATTGGCTTGGCCTTGGCCAGTGGTGGGTCCATCCTGGAGCTGGTTGGCATTGGCTCTCCTGAACATGGAGGAAGCTTCTGGCAGCTTCTCACAGAAGCCATTCTTGTAGCCTCCCTTCCCCACCCCCCCCCAAAAAAAAACCCTTGCCACACAAACCCAACACAGTGTGTCAGAAAGGAATTGTGTAGTAACGCTATAGGCACTATTGGAATTTGTTACCAGCTCACTGTCACAGACAAAACAGTTTCAACTCAGGAAATTTTATTTCATTTAATTTATTGCCAACTGATACAAACTCAATTACTGATTCAGGTACTGATGTGAAAAAACTCCCACAATCAAACAAACAGGAAAACAACTTTTTAGTCCCCTTCCCCAAGTTCAATCAAATGCTTCCCTGCTTCCTAGTCTCAATTTTCCTTGTTTTTACTAGGTTATGATCTGGTGATGGGTGGTACAATGGAGGTTGGAGTCTTCTATGAGGTCATAGGGAGGGAGGGAGGGAGAGTAGCCAGGAGAAACATGGGAGATTTAAACAGTTCTAGGGAGTGCGAGCAGCCCAGAACGTGGCGAACAGTTCAGGCAAACAGGACGAGGCACAGCAGAAGGACGTGGTGCATCAGTTTGTGCTGCAGTTCACACAGGTAGGGCACTGAGACGCTGCAGCTCAAGCGGTTTGCTCAGTTAGTAGTCATTGCCCTTGTCAAGAGAGCTTAGGTATGGTATCCACTTGGTAGGGAGCCAAATCATCTATGCTCACCAAAAAAGATGCAGCGCTCCAGACAGAGCTCCCAAAAAAACACATGGTCATCCAGGTTTCAGGCTGTAGAGAATGCCTAAATGTTTCACTGGACTGTAGCAGAGATAGCAGTTGCGTCAGATGTGACCTGCTCAGCCTGGGAGCTGTTATGGGATGATATAGAAAGGTTAAGGAGTATTAGAGAATCAGCAAGGGAGGTAGGCTGGTGGGACCAAGCTCTGAACTCCCAGAGACAGGAGCAGCTACCAGAAATAATTCAAGATCATGGGAATTCTCTATTCATCCCACAGCAAGGAGCAGATACCAGTTGTGAAGAAAGGAGTTAATGGAGGGTTGTCCATGGTCAGGGTGGAAAACAAAATCCTTCTTCACCCTCCTCACTCCCCCAGGTGCCTCTGCACAATAGGTAGGAGGCTTTGAATGTGGAAGAGCAGCGAAAGGATGAAGAGGATGAAGGTCTGGCTACACCAGAGGTGTCACCACAATCAGAAAGGTCAACTCTGTATTGCAATCACTTTGAAGAGGAAGAAAAGATGGGTTATAGTTGTAGGCGATTCCCTTCTAAGGGGACTAGAGGGCCCAACCCATAGGGAGATCTGTTGTCTCCCATGGGCTTGGGTTAAGGATGTCACCAGGAAGCTTCTAAGCCTAGTGTGGCCTCAGACTACTACCCATTACTGATCTTCTATGTAGGGGGTGATGAAGTGGCAACACGTAGTCCAAGGGTGATCAAAAAGGTCTTTGGGGCCTTGGGATGGTTGGTAAGGGAATCCGGGGCACAAGTTATATTCTCCTCTATACTTCCAGTTGAAGGCAGCAACATTTGAAGAAACAGAGTCTATTAATACGTGGCTCCATGGTTGATGTCGCCACCATAATTTTGGGTTTTTTGACAATGGAATGGCCTATGCAGCACCAGGCATGCTGGCGTCAGATGAGACTCACCTTTCTCAGTGAGGGAAACGAGTCTTTGCCCAGAAACTAGCAGAACTCATTGGCAGGGCTTTAAACTACATATGATCGGGAAAGGGGACAATATCAGGCTTGTCCTTGGCAAACTGTTGGATGAGAGGCAAAGGTTAGAGGGGCAGAGTGCAAGTGAGGGTCCTCTGCTTCTGATTCTGATGTGCTGACCACACTGGAGCACACTTGCAGTCTTACAGAAAAGAGACAAGGACTCCTGAGGTAATACAGGCCAACAGGGACACACCAATGCACATAGCATAGGCAACAAACAGGAGTTGGAAGCCACTGTGCTGTAGAAAGGTGTGACCTTGTTGCCATTACTGAAACTTGGTGGGATGAATACCATGACTGGAGTGCAACTATCAATGACTACAGGCTGTTCAGAAGGGACAGGGGAGGGAGGAGAGGTGGAGGGGTTGTCCTCTACATCAGGAGGTGGATTGAGTGTGAAGAGTTGTCTCTGAAGAACAGCCATGAGCAGGTCGAAAGCTTATGGGTAAGATTCAGAGACTGAGGCAAGAAAGGGAATCTTATGGTCGGTGTCTGCTACAGGCTGCCTGATCAAGGGGAGCCTATTGCTGAACCTTCCTGCTCCACCTACAGGAGTCATTGCATCCACAGGCTCTCATACTGTTGAGGGACTTCAACCACCCCAACATCTGCTGGGAATGTAACACAACAAGCTGTAGGCAATCCAGAAGACTCCTAGAATGCATGAAGGATAACTTCTTGAGCCAGGTAATAGACAGCCCTACTAGAGCGGATGTGTTACTGGATGTGTTGGTCACCAACACAAGTGAGCTAATTAGGGACATCAAGATTGGAGGCAGCCTGGGCTGCAGTGGTCACGCCCTGGTGGAGTTTGCAGTCCTGAGGGATGTGGGTCAGGTAAGAAGTAAAGTCAGGCCCCTGAATTTTAAGAAAGCAGACTTTCAGGTCTTTAGGGAGATAGTGGGATCCCCTGGAAGACTGTCCTCAGGGTCAAGGGAGTGGAACAGAGCTGACGGATCTTTAAGGAAGTTTTCCATAGAGCGCAAGAGCTAACAATCCCCAGGATCAAGAAATCAGGCAAGGAAGGCAAGAGACCAGCAGGGCTGAGTAGGGACCTGCTAGTCAAACAAAAGGCAAAGAAGCAAATGCATAGGCAGTTTAAGCCAAGACGGGTATCCTGCGAAGAATATAGAGATTAAGTTTGATAGTGTAGGGAGGGAGTGAGGAAGGCCAAGGCGAAGCTGGAACTGAACCTGGCAAGGGATGCAAAGATTAACAGGAAGGGCTTCTACAGGTATGTCAGCCAGAAAAGGAAAGTCAAAGAAGGTGTACCCCCCGATAAACAATGCTGGAAAATTGGTAACAACAGATGAGGAGAAGGCTGAGGTATTCAACTTTTTTGCCTCAGTCTTCAATGAAAGCCTCTCTTCCCACACCTCTCGAGTGGATGGAGAGCACAATGGGGACACTTGAGGAACCTGAATGCACATAAGTCTTATGGGACCTGATGAGATGTATCCCAGAGTGAAGTCCCAGGTGACTGGAAAAAGAGAAACATTGTACCCATCTTTAAAAAGGATAGAAAGGAGGACCCTGGGAACTTTTGACCTGTCAGCCTCACCTCTGTGCCTGGGAAGATCTGCTCTCTCCTGCTGCAGATGTGCAGGAGAGGGGAAAGAAAAACTGTAAAAACACACACCAATCTCATGAGTTAAGTGAGATAGGATACTGGTAGGAGGATTCACGGAAGAAAGGGCAGACAGGCTCCAAACTTAAAGTTGCAAAGTGATTTAATTACTTAACAGAGTCAGAGGATAAATGAGAGGTAAAAATAAACTTTTCATACACTATTTTGTTCACTCACCCCCTCCCACTTATGAACTTATTTTCTATTCACCCCCTTCCCTCCTTCTAACCAACAGCTCGGGTAGAGGGGCAGGGTGGGGTATTTTTTTAGTCCATAGAGCAGGTCCATAAATCTATTCATCACTACAATTCTTCTATGACAAATACTCTTTATCTCTACTTATCTCTCTCTCTCTAGACAGTTTCTCTGCTCTCACCCCTGACCTCTTAAGAAGCAGTCTCTCCACTCACCCCCCCCTTCCCTCTTTCCAAACCAACAGCACGGGCAGGGGGCAGGGTAAGGGGTTTGTTCTCTGGTCAGTCCATCAGGGAGAGGGGTCCTCTACTTAGCCACAGGGTCCCTCCCACGAGAGACAGTCTTCTGGGAACTTCTTTGGCATGGGTCCACGAGCAATATTCCGCCCGAATTCTGTTGCAACATGAGTCTTCTTGTCCATAAGGTACAGACTCTCTCAAGCTGAGGCCAGGCTGCTTCTATCTTAGGAGCAAGGCCTTTCTCTCCCTTGCAAGGCCTTTGCAGTTTTAACTCTTTATATGAGACTCCCATTGGTTTATAGCTTCTTCCAAGCATCCACCTGCTCCTCTAGCGTGGGCTGTGAGTAGATTTCTGCATCCTTGTGGACTCCATGGGCTGCAGGGGGACCACCTGCTCTCCCCATGGTCTTTACCACAGCTAGCAGAGGGTTTTCAGCTCTGGCGCCTGGAGAACCTCCTCCCCCACCTTCTTCACTGACCTTGGCATCTCCATGCTGGTCTCTCTTCACATATTTTTACCTCCTCCTCCTCCTCTAACTACAAAGAAGTGCGTGCCTACCTTGTTTTGATTTCTTCTTAAATATGTTTTCACAGAGGCGTAACTAGCACCTCTAATTGGCCTACACATGGCCGGCAGCATGTCTATCACTTTCAGAGTCATTAGAGATTGGCTCTGCTGGACTTGATGAAAAACTTCTAGAACTTTTACTCAGGACACACAGAAGGCATCTTTGTGCCACTCCTCACCCCTCAGACACTTCCTCAGGCCTACTACAACAGCTTCTGAGGGGTTTAAATTTTTCTTAAATGTTAAAGATACTTTGCTAATGTTTTGGGCCAATAAAAACTATCACAATATGTTATCACAGAGGGGTAACCAACATCTCTAATTGGCCCAGCCTTTGCCAATGGCATGTCCATCTTCAGAGCCATCAGGGATTGGCTCTGCTGGACATGGTGGAACCTTCTAGCAGCTCACAGAAGCCACCTCTGTGCCCCCTCTGCCCCCACTACCAAAAGCCAGGCCAAGCAAAACCAACACAAAACCCCACTTTAAAACATTGTGATAATGCTGATATCCCAAATGCAAAGGGAACTCAAGATCAGAAAAACAGATTTGGCAAAAAGCTAGTTTTAATATAAATTTGTGAAAGTGTGACTTAAGAGAGTTCGATGGCAAGGTTCACTCTATAACTTTACTACATAGATGAAGTATATGAAAGAAGATCGGATTAGAATAAATTCAGAATGATTTACACAGAGACTGAGGATGCAAAAGGGTAAGAGTGCAAAGGATACAGATACAAAAGTTAAGGGGGCAAAAGGATTTAGCAGTACTTAATCATTGACTAATTTAACATTAAAAAGTGATTCAATGGGATTTACTACAATTATAATAGTGACTTAATTATAGATTCACAATAATACCATTTATACCATAATCAATTTACACACACGCACACAGGCAGAGATGTATACATCTATAGCTGTGTGTGTAGAGGTACCTATCAAAAATTCCCCCGAAGTCCAGTGAAATACATGAAATCCATTTATGTTTCTCAACAGACATGGGTCGCACCTCGAGGAGTGTGTGTGGGTGTGGGGGTATCAGCCTAGGTCTCGTCATCAGCAACAGTCTTTCGAGTATTGCAAACTTGAAGGTTTGTGAGCTCTGAGAGGCATCCCACTCAGAGGGAGGTGCTGGCACAGCCCATTGTGGTCCAGGAGAGCTCAAAGGGCCTCAGGACTGGTGTTTATAGGGTCACAAGATGACTGCCTTTAGTCAGCCACAAAATTTCCATCCTTGGGTCAGTAATTATTGCAGTTTCCAAAACATTTGAAAATTGTTCCCAAAACTCCAGCAACAGTGGTACTGGAGTATCCAAAAGTCCAGCAGCAATGATACCATTCCACTCGGGCTATGATTCAGGTAGAGAATGTTCCAAGGCTGTCAGGGGATGACTGATTATCCTTTGTTCTCCACCTTGGTTGGGCAAGCTAATGTTTCTTTTATGGTTAGTGTTGTTCCCATCTTGATCATGCCTGATATGGTCAGGGATGTTTCACTGCCCAACTGGTATGGTAAAGGGGCACTTCACCACTCAGCTATTTTGGTTAAGGCTTGTCAGGAGCTCCTGAGATTGTAGAGTGGGCCTGGTTAGGGGAGGGGGGAGATGCAGCACCTCAGGTGGACACCAAATTGAACATGATCGGGCAATGGGCCTTTGCTGCAAAGAAAGCTAATGGTATCCTGTGCTACATTAGACAAGGCATTGCCAACAGGTTGAAGAAGGTGATCCTTCCCCTCTGCTCAGCATTGGTGTGGTGTTACAAATCATTTTAAACACAGAAGAGCAAAGAAAACTAAGTTTCTGTGAATAAAATGGATCAAACCCAGAAAGGTTTGAAATATACCCAAAAAACATAATTAAAACCAAATGAGGTTAGATGCTGGTGCCAAAAATTTGATATATTTTATTTAATAGTAAAAGAGACAAAGAGAAAGAAAGAGAAAACAAAGAAATAGAAAAAGAAGTTGTGCGTGGGGGGGCAGGGGGACAGGGTGTGAGTGACAGGGATTAGGTAGAAACATATCACTGAGGCACGGATTGACTCCACAACTTAAATAGTTATGAAGTAGGTATGTGTTTATTCCAGCTGGGGTGCATGAGGGGTAGCCCCTCCGGAGACATGCACACCGTCAGCAGCACTTCACTAGGTTTATATTAGGTTACAGGTTACATATGCATAAAGTCACACAGTGCTCCTATACATATTCATTATCCCTGCTTCATATTATAATGAGTTCAAAGTTCATTTAAATATGTTCGTGCAAGTGCAGTGTCACAGATTAATTGTGGGCGAGGGTCCCAAAGATGAAGTTAATAGTCTTCCTCAGGATGAACTCTTCACCCTGTTCCCTTGCGCATGCTCCCTTGGTTCTTGGTCCAAGTCCAAGCCTTGGAACTAACTTGAGCCAGTTCTGGGGTCCGAGAGCAGGATGTTGGGTCACACTCAGTAGTTTTTCTCAATTATTTGGCTCTCTTCTCTATATCCTCCCTGATACTAGGTAGGCACAAAATCATTAAGCGAATAATACATTGTCTTCAGCAAGCAAATCTTAGTAAATCATTATCCAATCTCTGGCCTTCTAAATCAGTTAAAAAAATATTATTATTATCCAACTTCTAGTTCTCTTAAATTAATAAATTCTAGCCCCCCCCCTAAATCATCACCCATCCGAGGGTCCCAACGATGTCTTGTGGCTTCCCTCCACCTGCTCTTCTGGGTGGTGAGGGTCTCCCGCTGCTGCTGCCGCGCCGAAAAGTATAGAATCCAGTGGATTAATATACGTTTTGGGCCAGGTGGTTACGCCCACGTGTCTTGCCTAAGGGGGCTAGGTTTTGTCAGGAAAATGAATCCACAAACGCCAGAGGTTTATGTCCAAAAAGGAGACAGAGGAGTCCTGTAACTTTATTCATGAATAAAGGGAGAGGTCATGGGCATTTCCCATGGGGTCTCTCGAATTGCTAGAGGACGCAGCCTCTATTATCCTAATTCCCGGCCGCAGTTTCCCTCTCCCTTTCCCCATTGGCTGAGGTACTCGAGAGGTACAGACTTCCCGGAACGCCTAATTAATATACATCCCTCCCTAATACAGACACCCCCAATACATATTCCACTTTTCTTCTTCTTCTTGTGTCTCTGTTCCTGTAGTTTATTAACACAGTTTTGGGTAAATCTAATTAGGGAAATTCCTATGGAAATCCTACCCATTGTTTCTTCTATCTCTCAGTATCCATGTTATCTTACCAGCAGACTCAGGTCTTATCTTTACCAGTCATTTGTTTGTAAAGACACTCCCTTATTCCTTTCAGTTTTGACACTGTCCCTTGCAACACCGTGGATCTGTTGCATCATGTTGTAGTGCTCTCATGAAGGGTCTGGGGACCCCTTGGGGGGGTTTTGATGACACCCCCTTTATGTAGATGAGCTTTTCCCGGAGTGAAGGGGCCCCTTCAGCTGGGCTCCTCTGCACACGCTGTGCAGAGGATGGGCGTTCACTGCCTCTGACCAGAGGCTTTTTCACTACACACCCAAAACCTCTCTTTCCCCCACCCTTTGCTATGAGGGTCTGTTCAAGCCTGGCAGCTGATATCCCTGGGGCTATGGTCTCCATCCCAAAGGTCCTAAGCTTGATCCCTCTGTGAACGGTATTCTTTTCTCCCCAGACCTGAGTTGAGTCACTTTATCTTATCTTCATCAACGGGCAGTGAGCAGTGTAGTTCGGGGGGGGGGGGGGAGGGATTAAGGGTTTTGATGGTTTTCTCTGCAGCTTTTGTACAGTTTTGCTATAATAGGCAAAAGTCTTTAATGAAGATGTTTAAGCCATAAATTATAACATTTCAGTCGCCGAAATGAGGTAACACCTGTATCCAGTTCTGGGCTCCTGGCTCTGAAAGACAGGTGTTTGCCAAGGAAGGTGAGAACCTCCCTTAGAATAGAGAATATGACCCCCCCCCCCCGGAATCAGTATAAGTTTGAAATCAAGGGGCTTTCAGGCAAAGATATGGGAAAAGGAATAACAGTTCATTACTAGTGTTTATAACAAGGCAAACAAGCAACAACAATAGCAACAACAAACAAACCAGAAACCCAGTAACAGCCTTCTCTCGGCTTTCACATGGCCTCCCCTTTGGTGCAGTTACAGTCACAGCCAGCAGGGGCACTGTTGAGCTCTCTGCTGGGTAGGGCGGGTGCGATGATTCCCCCGTGGCTGCAGGGCGTGCTGTGGCGCGAGTTTCGTCCGTCTCTCTCCACGCGGCAATGGCAGACGCAGCCGGCAGGAATGGATGGAGAAGGGGCTTCCTTTACAAACTCACAGGGGGAGCTGATCCTGGTGCCCCCTCTGGATAGCAAAAGGAGCTGTAGCAGGAACCTCGGAGTAACAAGCTGGGAAGGCAGGGATGAGCAAATTTCCAGAGTGGTAGATGAGATGTATCAGAAACTCGGCAGCTGTAGCTGGAACTGCGGTGCATCCCAGCAGACATGGGGTGTTGGGTTACAATTTAGCAAAAAACCTGGAGCAGTAGCAGAAAAATGGCAGGGGTTAAGCGGGGAATCCCTCCACTGAATAGCTCACCAACGATGGCTAGTCCCTGGGTCAGGCTGTGCAGAGGTGGGGCGGCTCACGGCAGGGGATGGGGTACCCCAGTCCTGGGTCCTGGTGCAGCACGCACTGGCTCTGGGCTCCCAAAACAGCAGAGAGGCAGAGAAAAAGGAGCCAGTAAGCCCAGTTACAGTGCCGAAGGAGACAGAAACAAAAAGAAACAGGCAAACCCAACATGCAACAGTATTTCTCCTAGGGACACCTGTGCTGCCTCACTGCTCAAATCGCCTGCGTGGCTGAAAAGGGTGAAGCTCTACTTCTCTCCCCCCCACATCTCGCAGGAAATCCTGGGCTGGCTCCCACCTATCGTGAGATTCTGGAGCTGGGGGGGAGGGGGGGGGCAGTGACCATCGCAGACACAAAAAAAAGGAGCAAGAAAAAAAATTAAAGATGGGATGGGATAAAAAGACCTTACCAAAACAGCTCCCCAGTACAAGAGAGACATGGACATACTGGAGAGAGTCCAACAAAGGGCCACAAAGATGTTTATGGGACCGGAGCACCTCACAAATGAGGCTCAGAGAGCTGGGACTGTTTAGCCTAGGGAAGAGAAGGCTTCAGAGGGATCTTATGAATGTATATTAATACCTGAAGGGAGGATGTAAAGAAGACAGAGCCAGGCTCTTTTCAGTGGTGCCCAGTGACAGGACCAGAGGCAGTGGGCTCAAACAGCAACACGGGAGGTTCCATCTGAACCTCAGGAAACACTTCTTTTACTATGAGGGTGACTGAGCTCTGGAACAAGTTGCCCAGTGGAATTGTAGAATCTTCCTTTTTAGGGATAGTAAAAAATCATCCGGACATGGTCCTGGGCAACTGGTTTTAGATGGCCCTGCTTGAACAGGGGGTTTGGACCAGATGACCTGTAGAGATCCCTTCCAACATCAACCATTCTATGATTCTGAGTCTGCTTTGCCCATAGTGGTAAATGGCAAGCAATCTCCCTGTCCTTATGGCCACCTGTGATCTTTTTCAGCTTATTTTCTCCCCCTCTGTCCCGCTGAGGAGGAGGAGGAGCAGGAGTGATAAAATGCTTTGGCAGCCAGCCAAGGTCAATCCACCACAACATAGTAAGAACAAAAATTAACAGCACTATTGGAGGTATCAATAGGTTCATAAGTCCAATAGCTGCATAGCTGGTTCTGTTATTGGCCTTCCTTTTTGCTACTCTTGTCCCTCCATTTCTCCACTCTAGTGTCTTCCCAAATAAACAACCATCCCTCATTACTTTTTCCCTACTGGTTCTAGTTTTGTTATGTACGTGCCCAAATTTGGTATTTCTGATACTGGTCCCTAGGCACTCTTGGCTTTATATGCTATTACTGATATGGTTACTCAGGCACTGTTGTCTTTGCAAAGTTCTGCTCCTCAAAAGGTCCCCAATGCTCTGCATCAGGTGTCTGTGAAGCTTGGCTGTTTTTCACATCACACTTCCTTAACCACCTGTGAAATTCAGCCATCCCTCATAGCACTGCCTGTAACATTTGTCAACTTCTCACATTATCTGCTATGTCCAGCAATTGCTCATGTCATATCCAGTAATTTTCCATGTCCCATTGTATTAGGTATGCATGGCCAAGCTTTGGTAGCAGGGGGGGCTACAGGGGTGGCTTCTGTGAGAAGCTGCTAGAAGCTTTCCCCATGTCAAATAGAGCCAATCCCTGGCAGCTCCAAAGATGGATGTGCCACTGGTCAAGGCTGGGACAATTAGAAATGGTGGTAACACTTGTGTGATAACATATTGAAGAAGAAGAAGAAAGGGATTGTGTAGTTGTAATTGGGGCCAGAGAAGAGTGGGGCGAGAACATGTGAGAGGAACAACTCTGCAGACACCGATGTCAGTGCAGAAGGAACGGGCAGAAGGAATGGGCAGGAGGTGCTCCCGGCACTGGAGCTGAGATTTTCCTGCAGCCCGTGATGAAGACTCTGGTGAAGCAGCTGTCCCCCTGCAGCCCGTGGAGGTCCATGGGATGCAGAGATCCACCTGCAGCCCGTGGAGGAGACCCATGCCGGAGCAGGTGGATGCCTGAGAGGAGGCTATGAACCTGTGGGAGGCCCATGCTGGAGCAGGCTCCTGGCAGGGACCTGCAGACCCATGGAGACAGGAGCCCACGCTGGAGCAGGTTTCTTGGTAGGACTTGTGACCCCATGGGGGACCCACACTGGAGCAGGATGTCCTTGAAGGACTGCACCCTGTGGAAGAGTGACCCACGCTGCAGCAATTTAGGGAGGATTGTTGCCAGTAGGATGGACTCGTTGCAGCAGTTCACGGGGATCTGTTGTTTGTGGAACGGACTCACATTGAAGTTCATGGCAAACTGTCTCCTGTGGGAGGGACCCCATGTTTGAGTAGGGGAAAGACTCTCCCTGAGCAGCAGGAGAAACAACATGTAATGAACTGACCATAATCCCCATTCCCTGTCTCCCTGCACCACTGGGGGGGTAAGGGGGGAAGAGCTGGGAAGGAGGGAGGGGTGGGGGAAGATGGTTTTTAAGATCTTATTTTACTTCTCGTTATCCTACTCTGTTAGTTTTGTTAGTGATAAATTCAATTAATATCCTTGGTCCTGCTGGCCACACTATTTCTGATACAGTCCAGGATGCCACTGGCCTTCTTGGCCACCTGGGCACACTCTTGTTCATATTCAGCCAGCTGTTGACCAGCACCCCCAGGTCCTTTTCCACTGGGCCATTTTCCAGTCACTCTTGCCCCAGCCTGTAGTGCTGCATGGGACTTTTGTGACCCAAGTGCAGGACCCGGCAGGTGGTCTTGTTGAACCTTATACAATTGGCTTTGGCTCATTGATCCAGCTTGTCCAGATCCCTCTGTAGAGCCTTCCTACTCTCAAGCAGACATGAAGCAACATTGGGGTTGTGTGGAACCAATTTAATTTTTATTTATGCCTCAACATTGTCTGGATTTTATGCTATAAATTCATTTTCTGACATCGGGTGGAGAATTACTACACGGGCTGAGCCCTAACATGTGGCACGTGTAGAACGTGGTTAACACGCATGGGGGGGGGTGGAGAATGCCGACATTACAGTTTCTAAGCAGACAACTCCTTTAGAAAATGGAGAGAAGCTCTGTCTGGGGGGGGGACGGGACAGGACGGGAGGGGACGGGGACTTCGCCTGACAGCCAATCAGGGGAGAGAAAACTTCCACCACTGGGCTGTAAGTGACTCCCCCTGCAGGCGGGGAAACCCCTGCTGCCGGGGGGAAAATTTCCCTTACTAGCCAATGGTCGTCCGCAAAGGATCGGACTATGGGAGGAGCCTTACAACATAAAAGCTGTTAACTGCGCCATAACCGGATCCCGCCGTCTCGGTCTCCCAGAGGGGGGCTCGTCTAGAGGTTCAGCTCGTTCGGCCCACTGCTCGCTTTCTCCCTTCCGTCCTGCTTCTTCCCTGCCTGTCTCCCCTGTCCGCACCTGTTCCGTCTACCCTGCTTTGCCGCTTCCCCGCAACAGCCGCCCGTCGCCGCCTGCAGCCGCCGCCGCCTGTAGCAAACTCCCACCGCTTCTCTGCAACTGCCTGCTCGTCGCGATTCCGCCGCGACGCTGTCCACGGTTCTGATCGCCGCCGCGATCCCGCAGCCTGTCCTGCCTTCCGCTCCGCCTGAGCGCCGACTCAACGGGCGTCCCGCTGCCCATCAACGCAGGAGACACGCTGTCTGCCGACCATCGAAGCCGCGCTCTCTCGAGCTGTTCAAACTCCCCCCGACAGCGAGCGCACACACGCCACCAGCCGATCGGACGCCGACAGTGCACCCTGGGATTCTGATGGTAACGTTCTGTCCCTGTCTTTCTGTTTCTCTCTTTGTCTCTCTTTTCCCCCTCTCTGTTTAATTTTCTATCCCTCTCCAGTCGGGACCATACCCTTCCTTATCAATAAACGGTTCTTAGATGTAATATTTGCCTCGTTTGTGCTTTATTTCATCCAAGAAATCTGTTAAAAAGAATCCCCCGTGATTCCCTTATACTGGAATGTGACAGGGATCAGTAGAGAATGCTGTAGTTGGTTCTGTCCTATGCAAACCACACTTCCTATTCAAATAAGACAAAGCTTACCTGTCCCATCTGTCCATCTGCAATGGCTTAGAAAGTCAATTCTGAGGATGACAGGAGCAGTAGGGCCAGTGGCAGTAGTAAAGGGTACCAATCTTGTATATTTAAACTAAGGCTCCCTTCCAGTAGAACTAGCCATGTCCTCCAGTATTTCCATGAATGACTACACTTCATCACTGCTACACAGTCTAGGGTGGTTTGACCCTGGCTGGATACCAGGCGCCCACCAAAGCCACTCTATAACTCCCTCAAGTGGACAAGTGTCGTGGTTTAGCACACCAGCCAAATTCCAGGCACCCATGACATCTACTCACTCTGCTCTCCCCTGCCACAGCTGGACAGAGGAGAGGGGGGGAAAAAAGTTAACACACACAGGGCTCATGAGAGATAAAGACTGGGAGATGCTCCAAGGACAAAACAAGCTTATCTTAAAGTTGCAAAATGAGATTTATTACTAAACAGAGTCAGAGAAGGGTAATGAGAAGTAACGTAAGCCCTTAAGACACCGTTCCTGCCCCCAACCCCTCCCTTTTTCCCACTAACAGCACAGGGGAACAGGGTGTGGGGATTTAGGTCAGTTCATCACCAGAATCTTCTTCCGCTGCTCAGGGAGAGGACTCTTTCCCCTGCTGCACCATGGGGTCCCTCCCTCAGGAGATGGCTCTCTGTGAACTCCTCCGACGTGGGTCCATCTCACGAGCAGCAGCACACACGCATGCTGCCGCAATGTGAGTGAGTCTCCCCCCATGGGCAGACAGTCCTCCCAAACTGCTGTGGCATGGGGTCACTTGTCTACCGGGGTGGAGACCTCCAAGGCCAGGCTGTTCCATCTTGGGAGCAAGGCCTCTCTCCTCACTGGGACTCCTGCTGGATCACAGCCTCCTCCAGACATCCACTCACTCCAGCATGGGCACCTCCCCACGGGCTGTGGGTGGATCTCTGCATCCCCCATAGACCCCTATGGGCTGCAGGGGGACAACCTGCTTCACCATGGTCCTCACCACATCCGGCAGAGGATTCTCGGCTCCTGCACCTGGAGCACCTCCTCCCCCACCTTCTCCACTGACCTTGGTGTCTTCATGTTGTTCCCCTCATGTGTTCTCACCTCCTTCTCCTTCTCTGGCTGAAAAGAACTATGTGCACACATTGCTTGATTTCTTCTTAAATATGTTATCACAGAGGCGTTGCCACCATCTCTAATTGGCCCAGGCTTGGCCAGCAGCATGTCCATCATCTTCAGATCCATTAGAGATTGGCTCTGCTGGACATGGTGAAAGCTTCCAGAAGCTTCTCACGGGAGCCATCTTTGTAGCTCCCCCACTACCAAAAACTGGGCCAAGCAAAACCAACACAACAGGGTAGAGAAAATATAACAAAAGGCTCATGAGTTGACATAAGGACAGGGAGGGGTCACTCACCGATTACCATCATAGGCAAAACAGACTTGACTTGGGGAAATTAATTGAATTTATTACCAGCCAATATAAGAGCAGGATAATGAGAAGTAAAATAAATCTTAAAAACACCTTCTCCCCACCCCTCCTTCCTTCCTGGGCTTAACTTTATTCCTGATTCTATAACTCCTTCCTCCCAGCAGTGCAGGGAGATGAGGAATGGAGGTCATGGTCAGTTCATTACATATTGTTTCTGCCACTGCTTCCTCCTCAGGGAAAGGAGTCCTTTCCCTGCATCCCTGTGGGATCCCTCCCTCAGGAGACAGTCCTCTGTGAACTTCTCCAACATGAGTCCTTCCCACAGGCTATAGTTCTTCACAAACTGCCCCAACGTGGGTCCCTTTGCATGGGATACAGTCCTCCAAGAACAGCCTGCTCCAGCCTGGGACCCCCATGGGGTCACAAGTCCTACCAGGAAACCTGCTTCAGCATGGGCTTCTCTCTCCAGAGGTCTGCAGGTCCCTGCCAGGAGCCTGGTCCAGCACAGACTTCTCACAGGGTCACAGCCTTCTTTTGGGCATCCATTTGCTCTGGTGTGGGTTTCCTCCATGGGCTGCAGGTGGACCTCTGCTCCCCCATGGACCCCCATGGGCTGCAAAAGCACAGCTGCTTCACCATGGTCTTCACCATGGGCTGCAGGGGAATCTCAGCTCTGATGCCTGGACATCCTCCCCTTCCTTCTGCACTGACATCGGTGTCTGCAGAGTTGTTCCTCTCACATATTCTCACTCCTCTTTCCTCTGTCTGCAATTACTTCTGCGCAATCATTTTTTCCTTCTTAAATATGTTATCATGGAGGCATTACAATCATTGTTGATTGGCTTGGCCTTGGCCAGTGGCAGGTCATTCTTGGAGCCAGCTGGCATTGGCTCTATTGGGCATGGTGGAAGCTTGTGGCAGCTTCTCACAGAAGCCACTCTTGTAGCCCTCTTGCTTTTAAAACATTGCCACGCAAACCCAATACAGTACAATATTGATGAGGCAAAGGAGTGCTTGGCCACCCTACTGAGATAGTTCAATAATTTCAGTTATTCCCCATCCCCTGCCCAGCCAGTGCCACATGTACACACACGCACACACAGACACACACACCCCCCCCAGTGCAGTAAATTCAAATCTGTTTTCAGGACTGTATGTGGTTCAGAGGTGAAGATAGGAGAAGGCAATGGTTTAACTGAACTCTGACCTCTCCCCTCTTCTTGCAATTCCTTAGCTCACAATGATAGATCTCTAAAGGGTCTTCCATCCTGCTCTGTCATATGTTCTTCTATTTCTTTCAAAAACATCCAGAAATCCCATCATGTAGGAAGGGAGTATGCAGAAATCCCATTCTTTCCTGATGTTTTTCCTGAGTTTAACCATACTACCAGATCCTCTGTATTATTCTTGGCCATGCTGCTAATCTGGCACTGTTCTTCTGGCATGCTCCCAACATGGTACATATAAGTCACTCCTTGATCAACAAGACATCCCACCAGGTTATCAGGTGATATGAGACAGGTGTTAGTAACTGTGTCTAACCATCAGAGCTTTTGGGCCATGGTGTCCATGCTGACAACCTTTTCAGGGTCCCTCCCTTCTTGTCTGTAAATACACTCCAGCAGCCCAAGCAACTGCAATTGATTACTTCCTTCTTCCCAGGCTTTCCATGAGGTTATTTTGTTTGCAGGATCAGGCCACTGTTCAGCATATCCCTCCATCAGCCGACCTCAAAGCCTTCATCCTTTGCATAGGGCTGTGTTTGCAAGTGGCATAGGCCCCAAACTCCTCAGAGCTCTCCTCACTTGAGCTATTTGCTGTATCCCAGCAGCTCTGGTTTCCCAGCACCGTCAGAAAATTCAGGGGCATCTCCATGGGGTGGCAGCTGTAGGTGTCCTGCATTTCTATAATTTCATAAAATCTTTAAGGTTGGAAAAGACCTCTAAGATCAAGTCCAACCATTAACCTAACAGTGCCAGGTCCACCACTAAACCATGTCCCTGATTTCACTCTGAGCAAAAGGACTGCCTAGTACCCGTGTTTTGGAGACCAATGCTCCCATTTCCATAGGTCTGCTTGTCACGAGTGGAGACAGAGGGTGGATAGATTTTACCAGTTGCCTAGGCCTATGACAACTAGTGACCAAACCTACTCAGAGTGACCAGCACCCAAAACCCAGTCTCACTCACAAGTCCTTATAAAGACAGCTGATTTATGTCTAATGTAAAATAGATTATGGTTTATTAGACACAGGTGAGAACGGAACAAAGAACTAGACAATTTTTTACTACACAATACATGAAAAGCTATTCATAGCTAAACAAACATATATATATGTTGCCCAAATTAGGGAGATTAAAACAATATAGCGCTAAAAATGAAAAAGGTACCTATTAATATTATTATAGCTAGCAAAGAAGAATACAATTTAGGAAACCAATGCTCTTACCAAATCCAATTTTTTGGAGCTGGGGATGCATCAGAATCCTCACCCAATCCCACGGGAAGTAACCACAGGGCTGCGTCCAGGCACCTGGGGAGAAACTTTCCCTCACGCTCCAATGTCCATGTAGAAAGCTTCTACTTTTGCTGAGATTTTCGTGGTGTTTTATAGGAAAAAGAGTGTGGATTTGTGGTCACTTAAAAATTCTTCACATTCTCTCAGTGTCTTACCTTGACTTTTAGGCGCCAGTATTAGATAGCCAGGATTAAGCAATCAACCTAATCTGAGCCATCGATCTCCGGCCAGCGATCAGGGAGAGACAAGGGGGAGGGGGGGGTGTCCTGCCACACTGCTTAAACACTGTAACTTTCAAAGTCACTTCAATTATTCTAATCCCAGGCCGTGCCAGGTCTGAGTGTTGCCTGTATTCTCCAGCAATACTTTCATAGGCAAAACAGTCTCAACTCAGGGGATTTTGTTTCATATAATTTATTGCCAGTTGACACAAACTCAATTACTGATTCAGTATTGAAGGAAGAAAACATAAACCACTCAACACTTAGGGAAACACTTTTGCTCTCCCTTCCCCAGACTCAGCTTCAGTCAAACAACTCTCCTCCCTTCTTCCAAGTGTCAACTTGGTTTTTTCCAGTTACCCTCAGTCCCTAACAATTCCTTTGACGTGGTGACAGAAAGTTAGGGTGGTTGTGTAATGATTTCTTTTTACTGCTCCTTGCTTCTTACTCTGGGTTCTTCCACAGGCTGCAGTTCCTTTGGGGATGTACCTGCTCTGGCATGGGGCACCTCCTTCCAAGGGTTCATCTCCAGCCATGTCCTTAGCATTGTCTTTTTCCATGTGTCACATCCATTTTTCTTCCTTCAGCAACTGCTGTTCATGTCATTAATATGATTGAGCAGACAACGCCATGTGCTACTCTGACTGGCTGAAGTTTTGGCATGCAATGAGTTGTTTACATCAGTTTCAGAGCTGGCTGGAACTAGCTGACTGGCACAAGGCAGTTCATGGCTTCCTTCCATATAGATCACCCCTGCAACCCACTGCTACTGAAACCCTGAAATTTATACCTAATACACCCACAATAAAAACTGAGCATTTTACAAGAGCTGGAGTGGAGGAGTTAAATATTCTTATGATTAAAAAATAAACACTGATATGGTACATTTCTCTGTAGATGAGAAATCTTCTCTAAATAACTAAATTATAGTCATAGAACAAACTAGGTTGGAAGGGATGTTGGGAGGTATTAAGTCCAACCCCCTGCTCAAAGCAGATTACTTGATGCCTTGTTCATTTGAGTTCTGAATATCTCCACAAATAGAGTCTTCACAACTTCTTTGGACCCTTGTCCTAGGGTTTGACAACCTTACTGGAAAAGAACTAAGTGGAATTGCCCTTGTTGCAGGTTGTGTCCACTGCGTCTCATCCTGTCCGTGCACTTCCTAGAAGAGTCTGACTCTGTTTTCTCCACATTCTCTTATTAAGCAGTTGTTGACAACAGCAGGATTCTTTTTGGGTCTTCTCTTGTGAAGGCTGAAGAAACCCAGCTCTATCATCATCTCCTCATATGTCACATAGAATAGAATAATAGAATCATTAAGGTTGGAAAAGATCTCTAAGATCATTGAGTCCAAGCATTAACCAAGCACCATGTTCACCACTAAACCATGTCCCCATGTGCCACATCTGTGACTAGCACAGGTCCTTCTCGTGAGAACATTTTGCTGTGCTTTATAAACAAAGATAAAGTTTGGATGTTTTTGCAAACAGGGTCTCAAGAATTGGGCAGTTCAGGCCTGGCCAATTAGGCCTAGGGGGAGGTTTTTGACTGACCAATCTGGGTGACCTGTGAAAAGTCTATATATATGGAAAGCAAAATAAAAAGCTTCCTTCTTTTCTTGCCTGAGAACCTGGGTTTCTACTTCTCTGCTAGCGGCTCAACAGCGACACACATCCACACATTTTCTGAATACTTCCAGAAGTTCCACCCAATTTGGTGTCGTCTTCAAACTTACTGAAGGTGCACTCAATCCCCTCATCCAGACTGTTGATAAAGATATTAAACAGGACTGGCCCCAAAACTGAGCCCTGGGGGACACCACTAGGGAGTGGTTGCCAACTGGATTTAAGTCCATTTACTACCATTCTTTGGGCCCAGCCATCCAGCCAGTTTTTTACCCAGCTAAGAGTATACCCATCCACACCAGAGGAGGCCAGTTTCTCCAGGATAATTCTGTGGGAAACAGTGTTAAAGGCTTTACTAAATTCTAGGTAGACAACATCCACAGCCTTTCCCTCATCCACTAGGTGGGTCACCTGGTCATAAAAGGAGATCAGGTTGGTCATGCAGGACCTGCCTTTCCTAAACCCATGCTGGCTGGATCTGATCCCCTGGTTGTCCTGTACTTGTTGCATGATGGCACTCAAGATGATCTGCTCCATGGCCTTGCCCAGCACTGAGGTCAGGCTGATAGGCCTGTAGTTCCCTGGATCCTCCTTCCAACCCTTCTTGTACATGGGTGTCACACTGGCCAACCTCCACTCGCCTGGGACCTCCCCAGTTAGCCAGGAGTGCTGATAAATGGAGATGGAGATGATAGAGAGTGGCTTGGCAAGCTTTTCTGCTAGTTCCCTCAGTACCCTCAAGTGGATCCCATCCAGCCCCATAGACTTGTGAGTATCCTGGTGGCACAGTGGTTCAGTTACTACCTCCTCTTGAATTATGAGGTGTTTATTCTGCTCCCTGTCCCTGTCTGTCAGCTCAGGGAGCTGGTTGCCCTGTGTATAACTGGTCTTTCTGTTGAAGACTGAGGCAAAGAAGGTATTTGACTCAGCCTTTTCCTCATCCTTGGTGACAATGTTCATCCCTGCATCCAATAAGGAATGGAGAGTCTCCTTGGCCCTCTTTTTGTTATTAATGTATTTGTAAAAACACTTTCTATTATCTTTCACAGCTGTGACCAGATTGAGTTTTAGCTGGGCTTTCACCTTTCTAATTTTCTCTCTATATAATGTAACAACATCCTTGTACCCTTCCTGAGTTGCCTGCCAATCCTTCCAAAGGTGGTAAACTCTGGGGTTTTTTCCTGAGTCTCAGCGAAAGCTCCTTGTTCAGCCAGGCTGGTCTTCTTCCCTGCTGGCTCATCTTTCAGCACATAGGGATGGGCTGCTCCAGCACCTTTAATATTTCCTTCTTGAAGAATGTCCAGCCTTCATGGACCTCTTTTTCACTAAAGACTGTTTTGCAAGGGACTCTCTGAATCAGTCTCCTAAACAGGCCAAAGTCTGCCCTATGGAAGTCCAAGGTAGAAGTTTTGTTGACCCCCTTCCTTATTTCACCAAGAATTGAAAACTATAATTTTGTGGTTGCTGTGCCCAAGACAGCCTCTGACCACCACTCCAACCCTTCTCTATTCGTAAACACCAGATCTAGAGGGGCCCCACCCCGGTAGACTTCCTTACCAGCTGTGTCAGGAAGTTCTCTTCCATACACTCCAAGAATTTTCTAGACTGTTTTCACTGTGTTGAATTCCCAGCAGATGTGAGACATCTGCCAGCCACTTGTAGAATGCCTCATCTGCCTGTTCATCCTGGTTGGGTGGTCTATAACAGACTCCCACCAGATCTGCCTTGATGGCCTTCCCCCTGATTCTTACCCATAGACACTCAGCCTTATCATCACTATCCTTGAGCTCCATACAATTGAAACAGTCCCTAACATACAGAGCCAGAATCCCAGTGATGGCACCAGCCTCTGAGCCACGTTAATCTGGTGGCTTCTCCTGTTCCTTTCAGTATTCTTCCCTCCTACTGAAGGAATTGAGGAAAACACCACCTGTGCTACTGTCCCTTCAACCAATTGCCCCAATGCCCTGAAGTCCCTTTTGATCACCCTTGGACTTCTCTCTTCAACATCATCACTGCTGACCTGAACAACCAATAGTGGATAATAATCAGAGGGCTGTACCAGACATGTGAGTTTTCTAGTAATGTCTCTTACCCAGGCTCCAGGGAGGCAGTAGACTTCCCTGTGGGATGGGTCTAGCCAGCATATTGGACCCTTTGTTCCCCTCAGAAGGCAATCACCGACAACAATTACCCTTCTTTCTTTCTTCACAGAGGGAATTGTAATGCATGTGGATGACTGACTTGCCCTAGACAACCCCCTGGATGGACCTTTGTCTGCAACATCATTTGCCTGGCCCTCAAGTTCCAGATACTCAAACCTAGTTTGTAAGGGCACCTGGGAAAGTGAGGGAAGCCAGGAGGGGATTCACCTGCTGCCCAAGCAGAAACCTGTTTCCATTCCCCCTTGTCTCTTAGGTCACCTTCTGCCTTGTGGTGAGAGGGTAGGGGATCCTCTGCTTCTTATGGTGTGTCCATCTGTCTCAGGGATGGTAGAGTAGCTCCACGAGTCTATCTCCCCCTCACAGTCCCTCATACTCCCTACCCTTTCTACTTCCTCTTTCAGCTCTGCCACTAGGCTGAGCAGATCATCCACCTGGTTGCCCCTCACACAGGTATTAACGCTGCTGCCCTCTGATACCAGTGACAGGCTGCGGCACTGCCTGCAGCCTGAGTCCTGGA
This sequence comes from Lichenostomus cassidix, assembly GCF_008360975.1. Lineage (NCBI taxonomy): Eukaryota > Metazoa > Chordata > Aves > Passeriformes > Meliphagidae > Lichenostomus > Lichenostomus cassidix. The sequence goes on from NC_139510.1 coordinate 1,480,653, forward strand.
TAGCCACATGTTTGTACAGAAGCTCCGTCTGGGTCACCATGTGCCTTCTGGCAATGGCTCTCTGGCAAGTGGAAACCATAGCTAGTTTTCATCTGGGAGGGTGATGACCACTATTTGGGCTTGCCACTTGAGTCAGTAGGGGGACTGTGTACTCCCTGCATGCCCTTCTTGTGCAAACTTCTGTGCAAACTGCCTCACCCACCCTGGTTGACGTGCTATGTGCTGTTTGCTCCCTCTGCCTCTCCTGGTCACTCCCTGGTGCTCCCTGGGGGTGGCTTTTGTAAGGGTGGGGTTTGGCTGCTTTCACTTCTGGCCCCACCCACACTGGGTCTCTGTCTCTCTCTGTCTCTCTCTGTCTCTCTGCCTCTCTGCTCTAGCTTTCCTGTGTTGCCAGTTTTCAAGAAGCTCCCCACAGTCTCCCAGTGTGATCCTTCACTCAGAGTATGTCTACTGGAGCAGTCCACCTTGGAGACTCAGAGGTTTGTTCCTTCTCACCTCTTACTAGGGTACTGTATGTATTCTATAAATTCAAATCTGTGGGCAGAGAAAGAGCCTTTCTCACATTGCCAGGAGTCAGAAGCTTCTTTTTTTCCTAGTCTTGGGAGTATCCATCCAGCACTCATTTGAACATTGCTATTAGCTGTCCCTCTTTCTATATAGCCATAAATAGTATAGGTAGGTCATTAGAAAGACTGCATTGTTTATAAGAAGTTGTAATTTTTTTCCACATTGCAAGTAGTCAATTGTTCTTTAAAAAGAGATTTGCTGTGATTCTGAAACAAAGTTTGCATGAGCACTCTGATTAATCTGCATTAAAGTTTCCTCCAGATAAACTCTCACAATTTACAGTGTCCTTCCTATCCTTCTGTCAAAGATGGTCACCATTACTAACTTCAGAATATTGCACTGGAAAGCTGAGAAGCTAATTTACACATTCTATTTCTCACTTCTCGTGGGAGGGCATAACAGATCATAGAATTATAGAACAACCCAGGTTGGAAGGGACCTTGAAAGATCATGTGGCCCAACCTATCGTGGGAAAGGGAGCCTAGATGAGATTATTTAGCACTCTGTCAAATCACATCTTGAAAACCTCCAGTGATGGGGACTCTAGTGCATCACTGGGGAGGTTGTACCAGTGATTGATTTTTCTCGCTGTAAAAAAGTTCTCTTATATTGAGATGAAACCTCTACCAGTGTAAGTTGTACCCATTGCCCCTTTTCTTGTCCATGTGGCTACTTGTGAAGAGAGAGTCTGCCACCTCTTTGAAGCCTGTAGATGGTTTAGAGAAAGAAAAAATTCTTAAATTGCTGGGTTTCTAGTGTACATCTGTAGGCAATATAAATACTGAGGTTTAAGAAATCACTTCTATCTCCTAGCCCTCTCAATATATTTGGTATAAGGAAAGGGATGCTTATGTTGTGCCTCAGCTAATGCATAGCTTAAATGCCACTTTCACTGATAGTCCAGGCTAAACTGCTAGGGCATGCACTGAGTAATTGTATTGTGTTTATGTGGCAACATTTGGGTAGTGGAGAGGCTGTAAAAGTGGCCTCTGTGAGAAGACACCGGGGGCTGCCCTCATGTTCCATCCAGGTCCAAAATGGACCCACTGCAGGCTAAAACTGAGCCAATCAGTGAAGCTGGTGGCACCTCTGTAAAAACATTTAAGAAAGGGGAAAAAAATACTGTGTAGCAATTGTGAGAGAAAGGAATGAGGAAAAAATGTGAGAGGAGCAACCCTGAAGACATCAAGGACAGAGAAAAAAGAGAAGAAGGAGGTGCTCCAGGCACGGGAGCAGAGGTTCGCCTGCAGCCCATGGAGAAGACGATAGTGAAGCAGGTTGTCCCCCAGCAACTCATGGAGAGGACCACATGCAGAGCAGGTATTCTCTACAGCTCGTGGAAAGGACCATGCTAGAGCAGATATCCACACCGCAGCCTGTGGAGGACACTGCAGTGGAGCAGGTGGATGTGCCCTGAAGGAAGTTGTAGCCAGTGGGGAGAGCCCATGCTGGAGCAGAGTCCTGAGAGGAGCTGCAGCTCATTTGGGACACACATTTGAGCAGTATTTTCCTGAAGGACCGTACCTTATGGAATGGAATCATACTGGAGCAGTTCCTGAAGAAATGCAGCCTGTGGGAAGAAACCTATGCTGGAGCTGGGGAAAAGTGTGAGGAGAAAGGAATGCCAGAGAGGCAAACTGACCACAACATCCGTTCCTCATACCTCCAGTGGTGCTCAGTACAGGGAGGATGTCTTGGGACAAGTGGAAGCTTCAGACAAGCCCTGCCTTAGCCTCAGATTTTGGCAACAGTTTAGGGAATCACTCTGGTCCGCAAGTTCTAATTATGGCAAATCAGGTCTATTTATAAAAATGAATTATTTATTAAACAGACAAGAGATAATAGACCAAAGATCTTAATCAGAGTTACTACACAGTATAAAACTAAAGAACTACTAGTAGATTATAGCATAAAATAAAACAATGCACTATGTCAAGGTACCTATATTAAAGCTAGCAAAAGAAATAGTATTGATTAGGAGTCAAATGTAACTTACCACCAAAATGATGATAATGTACACAGATTCCTTCACTTAACCCCTGGGGAGTAACCGCAAAGTAAGCATCCCTATTCATATGAGAAAGTCCACACATTTCCAGGAAAATGTATAGAAGATTTCTGCTTTGTGAAAGTTTCATGTGGCTTTTATAGCTTGTAAAGTGAATGTCTGTCAGTCATAAATCCATCTTATCTTCCAGATCTCACTTCAACAGTAAGATGTGTATTGTTAGCTGGGAGATGCCAGACCAGTGTTAACCCCATAGTATTGTGATAATAGCTGCAAGTTCCCCACACCCCTTTCTTAATGACTGTACTTGTCACCTATTGTCCTGCCTGCCCCACCCCACGTGTACTTGTCACCTATTGTCCTGCCTTCCCCACCCCACGTGGCCCTGGCCACTCCCTCGGGTTTCCCCTATTGGTTCCTGTACTCCTAACTCCACCCCTGTACCTCCCCTGTACCCAGAGGTCACTGGGCCTGTGTGCTGTCCCTGCCCCTCTCTATTTCCCTATAAAACCCCTTACCCTCCGCCATCTTGCTGTCTATGCTCCATGTGTGTCTATGCTCCACATGTGGCTGTGCATGTGATGCCTTTGCCCTCGAGGCATCTCTGCCTCGGGGATGTCATTGGCCTCTGCTGCACCATGCAAATAAACATCTTCCATGGACACACTGCGTAGACCCTCCTCGCCTCCTTTATCACTGCCGGTTGTGGAAGCAGACGTACCAGAGCTAGCCTTATGGCTCCCTGGCCGGTGAGAGCGCAGTCTCCAGCCCTGGGACAGAGAGTTTGGAGCAGTGAGGCGCTGAACCGGGCTGGGTAGAGACACTCTAGGGTCAGGTCTGCTATAACATCCTCTAAACCGCAACACCATGGCACCAAAATAACTCACTACAAGACAGGTTGTCCTGTTTATCTGACTCAAACAGGAGTTAAAGATAAACTCTTGTTGGGAGGGGTGAGATGCCCTGCTACAGAGGAGGAGACAGAAGAGTCAGGAACAATGGAGTGAAGTTGTGCTTGGGAAGGGAGAGGGGAAAGTGTTTTCCATTTTGTCTGGTTTTGACCATCCTACTCTATTTTTAGTTGGCAATAAATTAAATTAATCTTCTCTGAGTTTAGTCTCTTTTGCCCATGGCAGTAATTGGTGAGCAATCTTTGTGTCTTTATCTCAACCCATGAGCTTTTTCTTATTTCCACCCCCTGTCCTGCTGAGGAGGGGTAGTAATAGAGGTAACTTAGTTGGCACCTGACAGCCAGCCAAGGTTAACCCACCATGTAATATTAATCCATGCTGGAAGGCAGGTAGTAATAGTTACTCTAGTGTTACAATTTGACATCAAAAAGCAAATGCTTTCTTTTTAGAAGAATGTCTTGTATTGTGCTATTTTGACTATTGTTAATTTTGCAGTGTAAGGATAACCAGAGGGGAGTGAGGTAAATCCTTTCATCTACAAAAGAATTTTATGATATGCATCTGGAGATTGTATGACTGGTGGCAATTATTATATAAATATCTTTCAGTTAGGGTTAGAAAGCTTGAAGTAGAAGTTTCCTTTAAAAATCATCTATCTACACAGTATTATTTTTACCAAAAATTCAGTAAAATGAAAAAACTCCTTAACACCAATATAGTATTAAGAAGCAGGCATTCTTTATTCGGCCGGATGAATGAGGTAATAGGTCCTCCCAAAGTCGTGCATGCTGAGTACAGGGAAGTTTGTTTATATACTCTATTTTACATACATATTCATTGATTGTTCCAGACTAAACATACATATGATAATCATTTCCCCAAAATCATTAACATATTTCCCCTCCCCTTTACACGTGTTCTTCTGTCTTGGGGGTCTCTCTGGTGGTCCCTGGTGGTCAGGGACCCCAATGTTCCAGTCGACCTGGCTGAGTTGGCAGGGCACCGGGGCTGGTGAACTTCCAGTTCTCCTTCTTACACAATGGACATTGTGCAGTTCCACAGGTTTTGGTAGAACAAGCATTGTGTTAGCTTACCAGGTGTAGACAATTTACCATCTGGTAACATCCCCCCTTTGAGTTTTGTGAAGCTTGTTTTCAAGCCTTCCTAAGCCTCACCTTTGTTTTACTAACATCATATACTTTTTTAAGGCAAATATCATAATCACAATTATTACTATGATTACAATTATAATTTGCACAAGTGAGGTCAACCAACCAGTTGGAGAAAATCCAAATTCTTTAAATATTTTATTTAACTAGTTACTTTCTAATCCTGTCCTTAATTCTCTGCTACATGCAGCAACCAATTTTTATCCTATCTGATCATCCAACTTAGCAGTCACATTTGGAGTGTGCACACAACAAGTATTGTTTAAATTCAAGTAACCACATACTCCACATTCATGTAACAGTAATAGGTCTAAAGCTAATCTGTTTTGTAAGGTCCCACATGTGTTCCCAAATTTTGGTCAAATTGTTGACTAAAGTTCCCCACGGAACTGGATTTTCTGCAGAGGTTGGTGTTGGCAAACAAACTGTTATAGAAGTTGCATTCTGTAATTTGTCAAAATCTTGCACTAACTTTAAGACTACATTCCCTTTCTTAGAAATTAAGATTATAGCTTCTATTATTATTATAAATATGCAATTATTTATCATTTTCATCTATATCAAATAAATAATATTCCCTTAGAAAATCATATTCTATACCTGTTCTATAGGATATATATATATATGTATATGTATATATGACTGGTGTTAGTCTTGTTTCTGCTGTGTTTAATGTGTTGCTGGTTTTACCCATGTGCGATGAACTCAGGGTTCAATTCCTTCCACCTTGAGTGTGATGTAGGTTACCAGGGAGACTTGATATGGTCCCTTTCACTTCTCCTGGATTGGTCCAAAACTCCAGGTTCTGATGCACACCGTATCTTCTGGTTGGAAAGGATGTACATGCAAGTCTAGTCCCAATGATTTGTTGATAACATTGTGCCTTTTAAAACTTAAAAGATTAAATTTTTTCACCGTTATATCAATTTCAGCAAAAGTTTGAGGCTTCCTTTGCCTTGTTGGTGTGACATTGGAAAGTTTCTGGCCATCCAGAAAAGTACCAAAATGTGCCAGTCCCCATTCTGCCTGGGCAGTTCTGCAAAATCAATTTGCTAATAATCACTTGGTGAATTCTTCTGTTTTACTAGTCCTGGAGGTGGCCTCCTTCCTTCCTTAAGATTATTTTGCAAAACAAATTACTTATTTTCCAATAACTGATCTATTAATTTCTGTAATCTTCATGATTACTATATTCATTTGTAAACTAGTTACCATATTCTCTATTTCTTAATGTGTTTCTTGATGTTTTAGTTCCATTATCTTATACATTAATTTGGAGGTACAATTATCTGCCCACATGAGTTTACCAATCACCTGCTGGGATTTTCCGTAGCTTCCAATGATGGGGCTAACTGCCTGTCCTGATTTGATTTTTGTTCTAGGACATTCAACTTTTTATTAGGTATTAGTGCAAGGATACCTTTTTCAGCAACCTCTTTAGCTGTTTTGTCAGCTAACTGATTCCCTGTATTAACTGGGGAGTCTCCAAACTGATGGGCTTTACAAGGGCATCCCAGCCACTTTTTTCAGCTTTTGCACACTCTGTAGCAGATGACTAATTTCTCCTTTGTACTTCATAGGAGACCTCTGTGCTGATAACAAACTCCTTCCATATAGTTTCATTAGTGTGTACCTTTTTTCCTTCAGTGATTTCTAGCACCCAGTGTAAGGTCATTGTCCTAGGTTACAATATAGATGTAGTTAAGTATCCTATTACCACCAGCTGTGGGCTGTTAGCTGTTATCACCTGCTAATGACCCACCCCAGATAACAGACAATGGGCCATCAAGAAACCACCACATGACTCATGGATTTATCTCATCTTATTGTGAGATGCTCTGCCCAGGAGGGAGGAGCCAAGCATTCCCACCTGGATATCATCTGGCTTTGGAACTGCCTAAGTCTACTTCCCTGTCTACTGGGTTCCCAGAGGACAAGAGCTACCACTAGACCTTCAGCTTGAGACCCGACCTTCACAAGACCACCACTTCAACTGAAATACTTCAGTTGGACTGCTACCACCACCCTAACAGGGTGTCAGGTTGTATCTGACTTTGTCAGTGCTTTTCCTTGTATTATTTCACTTATTTTTAATTTTTCCTATTAATTTTAATCCTGACTTGTGGTCTCCCACTGGTTTGTTTTCAAACCAATACATATTTTGGTGCCCAATGTGAGGCACAACCCGAGGAAAAATCAGAAATATAATTCTTTATTACAGAAATCCTATCACCATGATGCTCAGCTTATCTATGTGGGTACTGTTTCTTGCTCTCTATATTTTTCTGCAAATGGGAAACTATCTGCCTGTTGTATTGCTCATGTTGCAACCAGGGAACTACACGAGAATTGCTTTACTGGTTTACTATGCCTATTGCATGATAACCTGTGAGACGATGAATGCCATTTGGAATATATACTCAACTTTGTCTGCCTGGCCTAATCTGGGCTGCTACATCTGGGACCTCCTCAGCAATCATACCCAGCCCCTGGGGGTAGGAGGAGAGAGTGGTTTCTTCCTGCCTTTCAGGCCAGGCACAGCTGTTTTTGACAATATTGAGTTCTCACTGGATGTTAAGGATGGCATAACCCTCGTCAGTTCTGTTTTCTTTTTTCTCTATGACCTGCACTGTGTACATCATGCTGAGGATGAGGAACAGAACAACACTTAGTGTGGTACAGTGTCTTCTTGAGGAGGAGAAACTAAGCAAGTCAGCAGGCACCATATCCACACAAACTGCCACCAAGAGGAAAGGAACCAAACGAGCATTTGACATAACACAGACCATCGCCGAACCAGAACAGCTGAAGCCACTAGCAGTTGCCCCCGTCCAGAAGAAGAAATCCAAGAGCAAGTCAGTCTGCATAGTGATTGACAAGGATGTGGCAGGACCATCGCACCCAGCATAAGAGATGGAGCCAGAGATCATCACTCATTCTCTATCCCTGGGGGAGCTGCGGGATCTAAGGAGGGAATTCACCCGGCAGGCAAATGAGTCCATATCTGGCTGCTTCACATCTGGGATGCCGCAGCTAACACCACCATTCTGGAGTCAAGTGAGGCCAGGCAACTGGGATCCCTGTCTCAGGATGTAGTCATTGACCAGGGGATTGGGAGAACCCAGGAAACTCTCAGCCTCTGGCAGCGATTGCTGACAAGTGTACAAGACAGATACCTCTGTAAAGACGACCTCCAGATGCAGCAAAGAAAATGGAGCACGATAGAACAAGGTATCCGATGTCTGAGGGAATTGGCCGTGCTAGAGATCATTTTCTCGGAAAACGAGAGATTCCCTAAGAGCCCAGATAATGTCCAGTGCACTTCACAAATGTGGCTAAGATTCGCATGGCTCGGACCAGAGATATACTCTCGTTACCTGGCAACACTGCAGTGGAGGGAAGGAGAGGACAAGGTGGGCGTGTTAGCCAACAAACTGAGAATTTACAAGGACACTGTCACTGCCCCACTACGCACCCATGTCTCATCGGTGGAAACAACCCTGGCCGAGCAAGTCTGGAGCTTGATTGAAGAGGGCCACCAGAAACTAAGGAAAGAGCTCAAAGAAGGATTTTTCCATGCCTCACCAAAACCAACCAGAGTCTGCCATCAGGAGCAGACGTCCCCCAGCCAGGGAAAGAAGACAAACTCCGCAACATAACCTCTGGTTTTTCCTACAGGAGCATGGGGAAGACATGAGAAAGTGGGATAGGAAACCCACCTCCTCCTTAGCAGCCTGGGTACATGAATTGAAAAGAGAAACATCCACTTCAGGAGGCTCATCTAAGTTCAACACTGCCCCAGTCTCTTGTGGACAGAACCCCAGACGGTATGGAAATGATAATGACTGATCCACTTGTAGAGACCTCAGGAACATATTTACAGGAGGAGAACATCGTGTACCAAAACCAGGATTAGAGGGGCCCTGCCTCTAGCCAGGTAGAGGAAAGGGATAACCGTATCTATTGGACTGTGTGGATCCGATGGCCTGGCACGTCTGACCCACAAAGATACACGGCTTTGGTTGATACCAGCGCTCAATGCACCCTGATGCCATCCAGGTATGTGGGGACTGAATCCATTTCTATTTCTGGGGTGACAGGAGGATCCCAGCAGCTGACTGTACTGGAAGCTGAAGTGAGTTTAACTGGGAACAAGTGGCAGAAACACCCCATTGTGACTGGTCCAGAGGCCCCATGCATCCCTGGCATAGACTATCTCAGGAGTGGATATTTCAAAGACCCAAAGGGACATTGCTGGGCTTTTGGGATAGCAGCCATAGAGACAGAAGACATAAGACAACTGAATACCCTGCCTGGTCTCTCAGATAACCCGTCTGCTGTAGGACTACTGAGAATTAAAGAACAGCGGGTACCAATCGCTACAGCAACAGTGCACCACTGGCAATACCGCACTGACAGTGACTCTGTGGCCCCCATCCATAAGATGATTCGGGAACTGGAGAGCCAAGGGGTGGTCAGCAAGGCCCACTCACCCTTTAACAGCCCTATATGGCCAGTGCATCAGTCCAGTGAAGAATGGAGACTGACAGTGGATTACCGTGGCCTGAATGAAGTCACACCACCACTGAGTGCTGCTGTACCGGACATGCTGGAACTTCAGTACGAGCTGGAATCCAAGGCAGCAAAGTGGTATGCAACCATTGATATTACCAATGCCTTTTTTCCATTCCTCTGGCAGCAGAGTGTAGGCCTCAGTTTGCTTTCACCTGGAGGGGCGTGCAGTACATGTGGAACCGACTGCCCCAGGGGTGGAAGCACAGTCCCACCATCTGCCATGGACTGATCCAGGCTGCACTGGAAAAGGGTGAGGCTCCAGAACATTTGCAGTATATTGATGACATCATTGTGTGGGGAGACACAGCAATGGAAGTATTTGGGAAAGGAGAGAAAATCATCAGAATTCTCCTGGAAGCCGGTTTCGCCATCAAGAAGAGCAAAGTCAAGGGACCTGCCTGAGAGATCTAGTTCCTGGGAGTGAAGTGGCAAGACAGATGGTGACAGATTCCTTCTGAGGTCATCAATAAGATCACCACAATGTCTGCACCAACCAGCAAAAAGGAAATGCAAACTTTCCTAGGCGCCATAGGCTTTTGGAGAATGCACATTCCTGAGTACAGCCAGATTGTGAATCCTCTCTACCTTGTAACCCACAAGAACAATTTCCACTGGGGCCCTGAACAGCAGCAAGCCTTCACCCAGATCAAACAGGAGATTGCTCATGCAGCAGCCCTTGGCCCAGTCAGGACAGGACCAGAGGTAAAGAATGTGCTGTACTCCGCAGCTGGGAGCCATGGTCTGTCCTGAAGCCTTTGGCAGAAGGTGCCTGGCGAGACCCAAGACCGACCACTGGGATTCTGGAGCCGAAGTTACAGAGGGTCTTGAAGCCAACTACACTCCCACCGAGAGGGAAATCTTGGCAGCTTATGAAGGAGTCCAAGCCGCCTCAGAGGTAATCGGCACAGAAGCACAACTTCTCCTGGCGCCCCGACTGCCAGTGCTGGGGTGGATGTTCAAGGGAAAGGTTCCCTCTATCTACCATGCCACCGATGCCATGTGGAACAAATGCATTGCCCTCATCACACAGCGTGCCTGTATTGGAAACACGAATCACCCTGGGAGTCTAGAAATTATAACAAACTGTCCTGAAGGTGAGACTTTTAAATTATCTTCAGAAGAAGCAGAGGAGCAATTAACACATGCCGAGGAAGCACCCCCATATAACGAGCTGCCAGAGAGTGAAAGATGTTACGCCCTCTTCACCAATGATTCCCGCTGAATTGTAGGCGCAGATTGAAAATGGAAAGCTGCAATATGGAGCCCCACACGACAAGTTGCACAGGCTACCGAGGGACAAGGTGGATCGAGTCAGGTCGCGGAGCTTAAAGCCGTCCAGCTGGCTTTGGATATTGCCGAACGAGAGAAATGGCCAAGGCTTTATCTCTACACTGACTCTTGGATGGTAGCCAATGCACTGTGGGGATGGTTAGATTGCTGGAGAAAGGCTAACTGGCAGCACAGAGGAAAACCCATCTGGGCTGCTGAAATTTGGCAGGACATCGCCGCCTGGGCAGAAAAGCTGACCGTGAAAGTTCAACACGTGGCTGCATATGTACCTAAGAGTCGGGCTAATGAAGAGCATCATAATAATGAGCGGGTGGACCAACCTGCCAAGGTGAAAGTTTCACCAGTAGATCTGGACTAGCAGCACAAAGGAGAATTATTTCTAGCTCGTTGGGCCCATGATTCCTCTGGTCATCAAGGGAGGGATGTAACATTCAGATGGGCTTTTGAGCAAGGGGTGGACTTGACCACGGACACCATCTCACAGGTGTATTGGTTTGAAACCAAACCAGTGGGAGATCACAAGTCAAGATTAAAATTAATAGGAAAAATTAAAAATAAGTGAAATAATACAAGGAAAAAGCACTGACAAAGTCAGATACAACCTGATACCCTGTTAGGAGGGTGGTAGCAGTCCAACTGAAGTATTTCAGTTGAAGTGGTGATCCTGTGAAGGTCGGGTCACCAGCTGAAGGTCTAGTGGTAGCTCTCATCCTCCGGGAACCCAGGAGACAGGGCTAGCTCAGGCAGTTCCAAGACCAGGTTATATCCAGGTGGGAATGCTTGGCTCCTCCCTCCTGGGCAGAGCATCTCACAATAGGATGAGATGAGTCCATGAGTCATGTGGTGGTTTCTTGATGGCCCATTGTCTGTTATCTGGGGTGGGTCATTAGCAGGTGATAACAGCTAACGGCCCACAGCTGGTGGTAATAGGATACTTAACTACATCTATATTGTAACCTAGGACAACAGGTCATCCACAGCTGTGAGACCTGCGCTGCAATCAAACAGGCCAAGCCGGGTGAAGCTTCTGTGGTACGATGGACAAAGTATAGGTATGGGGAAGCATGGCAAGTTGACTATATCACCCTTCCCCAAACCTGCCAAGGAAAGCACTACATGCTGACCATGGTGAAAGCAACCACAGGATGGTTGGAGACCTACCCCGTGCCTCATGCTACCGCATGGAACACCATCTTGGGCCTGGAAAAGCAAGTCCTGTGGAGACATGGCACCCCTGAGAGAATCGAGTCTGACAATGGAACCCATTTCAACAACGGCCTCATAAGCACCTGGGCTAGAGAACATGGAATTGAATGGATATACCATATCCCCTATCATGCACCAGCTGCCGGGAAAGTTGAACGGTGCAACGGACTACTTAAGACAGCTTTGAAGGCACTTGGTGGGGGGACCTTCAAAAATTGGGAACTAAACTTAGCAAAGGCCACCTGGATGGTCAACACAAGAGGCTCCATCAATCGAGCCAGCCCTGCTCAGTCCTAACCTTTGCCCACAGTGGACAGAGATAAAGTCCCTGTGGTACACATGAGAGGTATTTTAGGAAAGACTGTTTGGATTAGTCCCACCTCAGGCAAAAGCAAACCCATCCGTGGGGTTGTTTTTGCCCAAGGACCTGGTTATACTTGGTGGGTGATGCAGGGAGATGGGGAAACCCGTTGTGTACCACAAGGAGACCTAATCTTAAGTGAAAACTGTGTGTAAAATTAGGCAATGATGTAGATGGTAATAGAATAAGGGGTGGATAATGTCCTAGGTTACAATATTGATGTATTCAGTATTCTATTACCACCAGCTGTGGGCTGTTAGCTGTTATCACCTGCTAATGACCCAACCCTGATAACAGACAATGGGCCATCAAGAAACCACCACATGACTCATGGACTTCTCATCCTATTGTGAGATGCGCTGCCCAGGAGGGAGGAGCCAAGCATTAACCTGGTCTTGGAACTGCCTGAGCTAGCCCTGTCTACTGGATTCTCAGAGGACATGGTGTACCACTGGACCTTCAGCTGGAGACCAGATCTTCACAGGATCACCGCTGCAACTGAACTACTTCATTTGGATTGCTACCACCACTGTAATGGGGTGTCAGGTTGTATCTGACTTTGTCAGTGCTTTTCCTTGTATTATTTCTCTTATTTTTAATTTTTCCTATTAATTCTAATCTTGACTTGTGCTCTCCCACTGGTTTGGTTTCAAACAAATACAGTCATTCATTCTGCCTTTTGTGCTGATGTGTTAAAAGGTAAAGCCTGGGCGTATATTACCTGAGTTGAGGTTCCGACTGCATACTCAGCTGCCTGTAATGTGCTGCTCCCACTGTTGCCCGAACCGAGGAAACACAAAACAACCGAAGTTATTTTATGCGGTGCTTTATTGAGGACCCTGGGGACCTGGGACTTGCGTCCAAAAGTCAGAGCCCCAACCTGCTACAAAATCACTGAGTATATATATGTTTTCTTTCCAAATTGCTTCATCTCAACGAATTTGATTTCTAGACACATCTACCTGATTTATGATTACATTGTGACTTTGTTTTTCGTTAACTGAACATTCTTTATCATCATTAATCTACTACACCCTATTAGATAAGTCACACACTCCACTTAGCAGATTACTTAAATAAACAAACTGTTCTATAGCTACATTCCTTAGACAAGTCTTTCTACCCTCATCAGTATGCTCTATTGATCCTTTTGATCGCTACTGGCAACTTCGCTACACAACACTGTTTACACTCAGGCCTACTGATCCCTCCAAGCCTTAGCATGACTACTACTAAAGTCTTTATTCGTGGTTTTGCAACAAGTCCCCCCTTTTGAGCATTCTTCAATTTCCAAGTTGCAAGGATGCTCAAATCTCAAAGTCTTTCTTCTCTATATGCTGGAGGAGGTGTGGAAGACGTTGCATTCCTGGTCATTGCATTGATCAGCCTTCGGGTATGTAGGCGCTCCCTTCCAATGGTTCCTAAAATACATTTATAGACTCCAAAGATAATTAGAATCAAAATCAAAAACATTATCGCATACTGAATCACCGATGATATCCATCCAGATACCTGGAGTCCTAAAGAGCTAAACACTTCTCCAATCCAATTATGTTCTGCTTCCCTTTCGAGATCTTTTGTTTTGTCTTCTATTTGTTCTAATTGTGAAATGTCCTTTTCCACATCAATAGTTACATTTGGGATATGGATGCAACAATGATCAATTTTCTGGCTCAAATATCCACACACTCCATGTTCCTTCAATAGGAGCATGTCAAGAGCCATTCTATTTTGTAATGTCATTCTTGTGGTAGCCTGTAACTGAATATTGAAATCTTTAAATCCTTTCTTAGTGGCTGCTGCCAATCTTTCAGTCTGCCCCATTAGTTTGTAGAGCATATCCCTGTTCCGATATGAAGCTACAGGTGCAAACAAGGATTCCAAAGCCCACCCGAATTTAACTCCACTGGTTGGCTCATGCCATTCGTTTTCATCATCCAAGTCTCATTTAGTCCTAGCTGATTGTCGAGTCAAATTAGACTGTTTCCAAAACGGACATAAGGTCAGAATTCCTAAAGTAATTTGTGTGACAGGCCCATCTATTGGCATATGGGTGGTCCACTTGCCATGCCCCATAACCCAAACTAGGTTTCCTGGACTTCTGATAGTAGTAGATTTACAACTGATGTTTCTCTTCCCATTTTTATCTCCTTGAATTTGGTCTGTAATTGTATGGTTGTATCCTCGACATTCACATCCCCATTTTAGCAAGACTCTTACTGGTACGAGCCCTATTTTATCTTTTGGTGTGTCACATGTGATTACTTGGGTACAATTCCAAATGTCTTTTTGGTCCCTCTTCTCCCGTCTGGTAGTCTGGAGGTTCATTACCTCAGTGTAAGTCTGGTTTTTACTTCCTGTCCATTGTATACACCAATTAACTTGTCCTAAGTAGCTATATGTTTCTAAAAGGCTTGGTCCCCAAATTGTTCCCCATTCATCTTCTAAAGACTGGGTCTGGGTAACATTTTGACAGACTTCTTCCTCTCTAATCTTTTGTTCCTTGAGAGTCACTTTGTTACACGGTTCTGAAACAGGCCCTGAAACAACACACTTATTACCTCTTGATGTTGTCAGCCATGCATAGTATCCTGGCATCTGCCTGCATTGGTGTTCAGTAACCCTCCGGACCAACATACAACCCTCTTTCCAGTCATAGTACTCATTAGGAACCAATCTACAGCTCCAAGTTACATTTACATATGCCTCAGGCAAATCAGTGACGGGAACTATTCCCCATGGAATTGGTTCTCCCGCTGCTCGAGGCAGAGGTAAACAAGCAGTGATTTTAGAAACATTCTGCATTTCTCCAAAGTCTCGAATTAAACCTACAATTAAGTTTTCTTGTTCTGGGTTATGGTGAAAAACCCAGGTTTTATTTCCAATTTCAACATCTCTAATTCTTCTTTTATTTATTCGTGCTCTAGTAAGGGATACCAAAGTCACAGCGTGTGTCCACCATGCATCTTGGGCAATCCAACACCAATATGTCCCTTCATCCTCTGGTTGAACATCCTGTATCACTAAAGTTAACATGCCTCCTAATCGCTTCTCTAATTGGTATTTCCCCCCTTCCTGGACATTTTCTTTCTTAAACCACCATCCGAACTCAGAGAAAACAATTCCACGCTCTGGTTGGCAAACTAAAACTACAGAAGTACCACGGACCGCCTGGTAAATTCCATGGGTAGGTCTTAACCCATCCATTAGATGACTTTTTCCTTGTACTTCTCTCTTCCTGTACCCCATCATAGAACCACAGCTTATCACACAGAGATATAATCCCTCATTTTTCCCTACACGTGCCTGAGTATCATTTAACCATCCAATTCCACTATTGCTTCCTGCCTGCAGGTCACTCTTTCCTTCCGGCCTTTCCCACATTATCTGTCTAGCTAATTTCCACCAAGTAACCGTGAACATGCTGCTACATTCATGTTGGGCTGTGAATGAGCAATTTATTTTTGAGGGTGGACCATCCCACATGTCAACTGATGCTTGGTAAGGTGAGACTTTTATTGCCGAGTTGCTTTGCCATGTCATAACCCCTAGTGCGATTCGTTTATAATCAAAACTCCACCTAATTTTTACCAGACATGTATATATCCCAGCACTTTCCATGCTAACGTTGGTAAGTTGTAATGTGGTATTACCTCTTTGTGTGTCCTTATCCCAAAATGTACTATTGATAACATTAGTGAGTGTTTGCTCTTTTCTCCAATATGTACTTATCTATCTCATCGACTCCAGCTCCCTGGTCATCAGTGATTTCACAAGTCAAGTTTACAGTCATTCCTTCCATTGCTCCGATTACAGGATCTGAAACAGTGACAAGTACATGTTCATCAACGGGTAATATTTTTAGCATAACCAGAAATACAGCAATTACAATTTTCATTTTGCTCGTAAAATCAATCGCGTGGGGGACACGACTTGGGATTCCCACTGAGTTGGCATCTTCTTGACTCGCGTGTAATGTATCCAGGAGTCGATTCCGGCTACTTTGATTGCTGTGAATGTTGTTAGTATCACCTGATACGGGCCGTCCCATGATTCTCTCAGTGGGTCTGTGAACCAGTTCTTCACGTATACTTGGTCTCCTGGTTGAACATCATGCACAGGGTTTTCCAGTGGAAGAGGTCTGTTCCACTGCAGGGCTCCACGCAAGGCACTGAGAACTCTATGCAGAGAAACAACATAATTATATACTGCCTGATCCCCTACCACATGTGGGTCTCCTTTTAAAATAGTTGCATGGTAAGGTTTTCCATATAGTATCTCATAGGGGCTCACGCCTAATCTTTCCCTTGGCTTAATTCTAATTCGGAGGAGAGCAAGTGGCAAAGCCTGAGGCCATTGTAATTTGGCTTCTTGACAGATTTTCTTAATTTGGCCCTTTAAAGTTTGATTCATTCTTTCTACTTGCCCACTAGATTGCAGTCTCCAAGGAGTATGGAGATTCCAAGCAATATCTAACATCCGTGCTACATCCTGCACAATATTAGCAATGAAGTGAGGACCCCTATCTGATGACAACCCCAAAGGTACTCCAAATCTAGGTATTATCTCTTTCAAGAGAGTTTTCACTACTTCTTTTGCCTGATTAGTCCTACACGGAAAGGCCTCTGGCCACCCTGAAAAGGTACACACATACACCAGGATATATTTATACCCTTGTGCTTTGGGTAATTCTGAAAAATCCACCTGCCAATAATCTCCCGGTTCTGGTCCTACTTGTAATTTTCCCATCTGAATCTGTTTCCTGACAATAGGATTATTCTTTAAACAAACTGGGCAAATTGCATTCACCCGTTTTGCCAACGTTAACATCTGATTGGAAATTATTTCATTCTTCAAAAATTGTACCAATGCTTCTGCTCCCCAATGACTTTTGTTATGTTCAGCTATGAGGATGGCCTTCATTATCTGTATGGGAACAACTACTTGTCCTGTATTGGTTATGTACCATCCTGTTGCTCCTTTCCGAGCTTTCAATAACATGGCTAGTTTCTCATCATCCTGTGAATACTTTGGAGCTTGTTGCATATAAGGTGTAACGGGGTTTACCTTAGTTGGTATGAGAGCCATCTGAGTCCATACTTGACGAGCTGCCTGCTTTGCAGTTACATCTGCTAAATGATTACCTTGGTAGATTTTTCCTTCTTCATTCCGATGTCCCCGGACATGCATAACGGCCACTCGCTCTGGTCAGTGTACAGCATCCAACAATGCTACCACTTCTGTGCGATGTTTTATTACAGCCCCTTGGGAATTAAGAAGTCCTCTTTCTTTCCGTAGTGCTCCGTGAACATGCACCACACCAAAGGCATACTTGGAATCAGTCCAAATATTTACCGTTTTCCCAGTGCTCAATATCAAGGCTCGAGTGAGTCCAATGATCTCAGCCTTTTGGGCTGACATACCTGGTGGCAAGGTTTGTGCCTCCACAACTCGAGTAACTGTAACCACTGAATATCCCGCATACCTGGTACTGTTTTCCATAAAACTGGAACCATCGGTGAATAATTCCCAGTCTGGAGCATCCAGGGGGTCATCCTTCAAATCCGGTCGGCTCGAATAAACTTGTTCAATCACTTCCACACAGTCATGGGAGAGCTCATGTTCTTCCATCTCACTGTGGAGGAACTCTGCTGGATTAATATGATTAGTCGTTTGGAGCTCTATGTCATCTTGTTCTCTTAGAATAGCTTGATACTTCAGCATTCTACTGGAAGATAGCCAATGACCCCCCTTTTGCTCCAAGACAGCTAGTACCATGTGGGGAACATACACCGTCATTCTTTTTCCCATGGTAAGTTTCCTGGCTTCCTGAATGAGAAGTATCGTAGCCGCAACGGCCCGCAAGCATGACGGCCAACCGGTACTTACAGTGTCCAGTTGTTTGGAGAAATATCCCACAGGCCTCTTCCAGGATCCCAACTTCTGGGTTAGAACTCCCAATGCTAGTTTCTGCCTTTCATTCACATATAATTGAAAGTCTTTGTTTAAATCTGGCAACCCCAAGGCCGGGGCTTCTTTTAATGCTTGTTTCAAATCCTGGAACGCCTTTTCCCTGTTTGTATTCCATTTCAATTGGGATTCTTTTAGAGCCTCATATGGGGGTTTTGCTATCAGGCCGAAATTCGGAATCCATAGCCTGCACCATCCAACCATTCCCAGAAAGGATCTTAACTCCTGGTGATTTCTAGGGAGTGGAATGGAGCATATAGCTTCAATTCTATTAACCCCCAAACGTCGGAGGCCTTGTGTTAGTTCACATCCTAGGTACAGGACGCTTTCTCTGACCAGTTGTACTTTTTCCTTGGATACCTTGTATCCTGCTTGCCCCAACATATTCAATAATGCAACAGTTAATCGGAGGCATACCTTCTTGTCTTCTGTGGCCAAAAGAATATCATCTACATACTGCAATACTACGTAAGAATATGGAGATTCTCTCACCTGAATCGTTTTCCATTCTTCTAATTCCTTTGCCAATTGATTACCAAAGATGGTAGGGCTGTTTTTGAATCCTTGAGGCAGTCTGGTCCAGGTGAGCTGTTTCTTCCTTCCTGTCATTGGTTCTTCCCATTCAAAGGCAAAATACTTCATGCTCTCTATTGCCAGTGGGATGCAGAAGAAGGCATCCTTTAAATCAATCACAGTAAACCATTTAAATCGTTCCGATACAGATGTTAACAATGTGTAAGGGTTGGCAATCACAGGGTGAATGTCTTTAACTATCTCGTTTATAGCCCTTAAATCTTGAACTAATCTATACGTTCCATTTGGTTTCTTCACCGGGAATATAGGAGTATTATACTCTGATTCACATTCCTTTAATAATCCTTGCACTGTAAACTGCGCTATCAGCGGAGCTACTCCCCGCCGAGCCTCTGCTTTAATGGGATACTGTTTTATCCTAACCGGTTTAGCTCCTTCCTTTAGCTCAACTACCACCGGCTGGGCAACCTTTGATTTTCCCGGAGTTCCCACCTCCCAAACCCAGGGTACCACTGCATGTTCAATCTCTGTTGGAATCGGTACTGAGTTGTTGGAAAACGCAGTTTTCCAGCAAAACTTATGCTAACTGAATTCTCAGGCCTCAGTAAAATTCCAACAAGCTACAGTGGTTTGTTTGCCTGAGAATGTTCTGTGGGAAGAATGTCATGAGAAAGATTAGGGAGTCAGAAGTGTTATGAGAAAAGAATAAGGGAGTTAACAGGAGGATCCCTGAATGTGTGAGAACAGACTGCAGGTGTGTGTGTGTATCTATGAATAGTAACTTCTGTAACAGTATATAAGTTTCTGGTTTGGTGAAATAAAATGGAGCTTACTTTATATCTCATATTGAGACTGCCGTGAGTTCCCTCTCGTCGTTTCTCTTTACTGAGTCCACTTCTTTTATTGCAAATATTTTCCCGATTTCTTCATCCGGAATTTCCAATTTAACTCGACCCTGTTCAAATATAATTTTAGCATTTAATAGAGACAGCAAATCCCATCCAAACAGAGGCTGAGGGCAGTTTGGCATATACAAAAACTGATGATCCAGTTCCTTTCCTCCGAATTTTAAATTAAGGGGTTGTAGAAAAGGCCTTTCCTCCAATTGTCTCGTAGCTCCTATTACCTGTATAGTTGTGTCACTTATGGGTCCTAACCGTTTATTTAAAACTGAGTGAGTAGCCCCTGTATCAACCATAAATTCCTGCTCCTGCCCGCCTATCTCTATCCTCACCTTCAGGTCCCGGTCTAATCTGCTTTGATTCTTATAGTTTCCCAACATCATTGCCTGTGCTTGTGTCTGGGCGCCATCTACCGGCGGTACGGGGAAACCTCCCATCAACCCTACATTACTCATCCCAATCCGTTTCTTACAGGACACTCATTCTACCAGTGTCCGAATTGACGACAAAATGCACACTGATTGGGACCCAACTGTTCCTGTCCACCCTGGCTCACCCCTGCAATTAAAAATCCTCCTCTCCCCTGAGTGAATCCTCCCCGTCCTCATCCGATTCCCCTTCCTCCTCTTCCCCGACCCCGTAACCCCCCCCGAACCGCAGACTGCTGGACTACCGCTAGAATTCCAGCTTGTTGCCGTTTAGCCGTTTCCTTTTCCCTATTATTATAAACTTTCCAAGCTACCTCCAACAACTTATCTACGTGCCGTGTGTCTTCCCCTTCTAATTTCTGCAACTTTTTCCTAATATCCTCTTGTGACTGTCCCATAAACAACAATGCCAATTGTAACTGACCTTCTTCCCTCTCCACATCCAAACTAGTGAAACGCCGTGCTGCCTCTTTAAGTCTGTCTAAAAATGCTGAAGGGGATTCATTCTTTTCTTGTTTTATTGAGTATAGTTTAGACCAATTAAGGGTTTTAGGCATCCCAGTCCGGACGCCTTCAATCAACAATTCCTGGTACCTTTTTAACCTCTGTAAGCCTTCTAACTCATTCGGATCCCACCCCGGATCATCCCCGGGGACCATCTGATCTATCGTTTCCCCCATCATCAATCGTAACTGGAGCTGTTCCCTAGCCCGTTCTCTGGTTGCCCGTAAAACCATCTCTTTTTCTGTAGAATCCATTAATGTATCTAATAACACTTGTAAATCATTCCAATCTGGATTCTGAGTTTTAATTATCATCTTCACCACGCGGGCCACCCGCTCAGGATCCTCCCGATAACTCCCAGCTGATTGTTTCCAAATCACCAAATCTCCTGGAGAAAAAGGTACTTTAATAATAACTTTCTCACCACGGGGGCCCACAGCTTCCCTTAAGGGGGCTATCATTCGGGGTTCCTCTTGATTCCGCCTTCCCTGTCTAGTCCGTGCCGCTATGGGGGTTCTTTGTATGCTTCGGGAGGGGCTTGGGGAAGGAGTCTGGGGACGGAGGGTGACTGAGGTATGATTTACTCCAGGTCCTTCCGGATATTCTATTTTATTTTCCTCATCATCCTCATTCTCATCCTCATCCTCATCAGTATCAGTATCATCTATATCTCCTTCCCCACTTCTGTACGGCGGAGCAGAGGGAACAGGGCGAGAGGGGGCAACCATTAGAGATAAATCCTCACCTTGACCAGAGAACCGTACTGCACATTTCACACAGGTTTCACGCGATTTGCACCCAATACATTCATTTCCATCATTCCCCACTTACAACAATAGCATACCACACTCCTTTTGCCATTCTGTTTTAGACCCCAAATAACGGAACAAATCCAAATAAGGTACCTCATCCCATTTCTCATTATCCCTTAGATAATACATCAATGGATTAATTATGTTCTCATCAACAGTACCATTGACAGGCCACTCCGGTCCACCCTCAGAAGCATAGAGAGGCCACATATGATTACAAAAATCTATCATTTTTCCTTTGCTTAAGTCTTGGTAAAACCCAGCACTTTTCCATCTTCCCAGCAAGCATCCTAATGGGGTGTTCCCCGGTACTTTACCATTAGCTTGTACCAATGCTTTAAAGGTTTTAAAAGGCATCATAGCAAAGCAGAAAGTAACATGCAGAGAATACAGATATCAACAGCACCAAGTATAGAAAGAGGACAGCAACCAAACCAACCAACTTGCCACTTCTCGTCGCCGCGAGGGGCAAGTGCCGAACCAGCGTAGCTTTCGCTTCGTCTTATGGTCGGCGCCTAGGCATTCCCAAGACGTCTATAACCCAACCCTGCGAGGTTCGCCGCCTCGTCTTATGGGCAGGTACCCAGTATTAAACTAATAAAGCACCTTACGGGCTTACCTCCTGCAGTTGTCCGACAGGCGCGGGGGTCGGGCACGAACCGATGACTCCCCGAGAATCACCCGGTGCCGGCGTGGAGTAGATCAGGACGTGAACCGCCCCAGCCACCTTCGGAGTCCTGCCGCGGTCGCCAGAAAACTGTTGCCCGAACCGAGGAAACACAAAACAACCGAAGTTATTTTATGTGGTGCTTTATTGAGGGCCCTGGGGACCTGAGGACTAATGTCCAAAGTCAGAGACCCAACCTTTTACAAAATCACTGAGCATATATATGTTTTCTTTCCAAATTGCTTCATCTCAACGAATTTGATTTCTAGACACATCTACCTGATTTATGATTACATTGTGACTTTGTTTTTCGTTAACTGAACATTCTTTATCATCATTAATCTACTACACCCTATTAGATAAGTCACACACTTCACTTAGCAGATCACTTAAATAAACAAACTGTTCTATAGCTACACATTCCTTAGATAAGTCTTTCTACCCTCCTCAGTATGCTCTATTGATCCTTTTGATCGCTACTGGCAACTTCGCTACACAACACTGTTTACACTCAGGCCTACTGATCCCTCCAAGCCTTAGCATGACTACTACTAAAGTCTTTATTCATGGTTTTGCAACATTATCACTTCCATTCTGTCTGGAGTTCTGTCCACAAGAGACTGGGGCAGTGTTGTACCTAGATGAGCCTCCTGAAGTGGATGTTTCTTTTTTCAATTCACGTACCCGGGCTGCTAAGGAGGAGGTGGGTTTCCTATCCCACTTTCTCATGTCTTCCCCATGCTCCTGCAGGAAAAACCAGAGGTCATGTCGTGGAGTTTGTCTTCTTTCCTTGGCTGGGGGACATCTGCTCCTGATGGCAGAGACTCGGGTTGGTTTCGGTGTGGCATGGAAAAATCCTTCTTTGAGCTCTTTCCTTAGTTTCTGATTCTCTTCAATCAAGCTCTGGACTTGCTCAGCCAGGTTTGTTTCCACTGATGAGACCTGGGTGCGTAGTGGAGCGGTTACAGTGTCCTCGTAAATTCTCAGTTTGTTTGCTAACACGCCCACCTTGTCTTCACCTTCCCTCCACTGCAGTGTTGCCAGGTAACGAGAGTATATCTCTGGTCCGAGCCGCGCGAATCTTAGCCACATTTGTGAAGTGCACTGGACATTATCTGGGCTCTTGGGGAATCTCTCGTTGTCCGAGAAAATGATCTCTAGTACGGCCAATTCCCTCAGGCATTGGATACCTTGTTCTATTGTGTTCCATTTTCTTTGGTGCATCTGGAGGTCTTCTTTGCAGAGGTATCTGTCCCGTACACTCGCCAGCAATCGCCGCCAGAGGCTGAGAGTTTCCTGAGTTCTCCCAATCCCCTGGTCAATAACCACATCCTGGGACAGGGATCCCAGTTGCCTGGCCTCACTTCCGTCCAGAATGGTGTCGTTAGCTGCGGCATCCCAGATGCGGAGCAGCCAGGTCAAGATGGACTCGTTCGCCTGCCGGGTGAATTCCCTCCGTAGGTCACGCAGCTCCCCCAGGGATAGAGAGCGAGTGATGATCTCCGGCTCTGTCTCTTCTGCTTGGTGAGATGGTCCTGCCGCATCCTCATCAGTCGCTATGCGGACTGATTTGCTCTTGGATTTCTTTTTCTGGACAGGGGCAACTGCTATGGGCTTCGGCTGTTCTGATTTGCTTTGTTTCTCCTCCGCAAGAAGACAAAATATTTTTCTGATCTGCAGCATGAGGTACACGGTGCTGGTCAAAGAAAACAGAACTGGCAAAAAGATTATGCCATCCCTAGCATCCAGAGAGAACTCAATATCCTCAAAAACGGCTGTGCCTGACCTGAAAGGCTGGAAGAAACCGCTCTCTCCTCCTAACCCCAGAGGGTGGGTGCGATTGCTGAGGAGGTCCCAGACATAGTGGCTCAGATTAGGCCAGGCAGACAAAACTGAGTATATGTTCCGAATGGTATTCATCGCCTCACAGGTTATCATACAATAGGCATAATAAACCAATAAAGCAATTCTCATGCCATTCCCTGGTCGCAACAGGGCCAATACGACAGGCAGATAGCTTCCCATTTGAGGAAAAATATAGAGAGCGAGATACAGTACCCAGGTAGATAAGCTGAGCATCATGGTGATAGGATTTCTGAGTTTCCCCAGGTCGAGCCCCACATTGGGCGCCAAAATATGTGTTGGTTTGAAAACAAACCAGTGGGAGATCACAAGTCAAGATTGAAATTAAAAATAAGTGAAATAATACAAGGAAAAGCACTGACAAAGTCAGATACAAACTGACACCCGGTTTGGGTGGTGGTAGCAGTCCAACTGAAGTAGTTCAGTTCAAGCGGTGATCCTGTGAAGGTCTGGTCTCCAGCTGAAGATCCAGTGGTAGCTCTCGTCCTCTGGGAACCCAGTAGACAGGGCTAGCTCAGGCAGTTCCAAGGCCAGGTTATATCCACGTGGGAACACCTGGGTCCTCCCTCCTGGGCAGAGCATCCCACAATGGGATGAGATAAGTCCATGAGTCACACGGTGGGTCCCTGATGGCCCATTGCCTGTCATGCGGGGTGGGTCATTAGCAGCTGGTAATAGCTAACGGATGGCCCATTGCCTGTCATCCAGAGTGGGTCATTAGCAGGTGATAGCCGCTAACGGCCCACAGCTGGTGGTAATAGAATACTTAAATACATCTATATTGCAACCTAGGACAGTTGGCTTTCGCATATATGAATTTAACATTTACAAATTATAAGGTGCTGTGTAAAGTAGCATTAAGATAAAAAATAGTTAAGTAGAAACAAAGTTAGAGTGAATTATAACTTCGGAACAGTTGTAATATGTTAGAAAACGTGGTAAGAAATACATGGCAATAAATGTCTTTTAAGCTGATAAGCCACAAGGCCAGAGATCAAGATGCCCTAAAGGAATAAAAAGAAACAGATCTCATGCCTCCCAGGAAATCTGTTATCTACATTCACACCTCCCTGAGAAGCTGTCAGCCACAAATTGAATTAGAGCTAAAGAAGATTTCTGCCTTCAGCCCTGAGGCAAACCAAAGGACCCAAGACGGGGTGCCGCGCTGGCGAAAGGGGGCAAAGATCGAAGAAAGAGGGGTGGTTGAAGTGTAAATAGTTTTTTTTCAGGACTTAATGAATATGTAACAGTTACAGAAAGTACTTAAGTACACATTAAGATGAATAGGGCCCAGCGCCGTAAGTCTTTGCTCTCCTAAAAAATGTTCAATATTATATTTCTAAAAATGCCGGCTTGTGAATTTGTTTCTATGAAGCTGCTGGGAGACGATGGAGAATCAAATTTCCCAAGAAGAAAAGGCAATTAAATACGATGAGCATGCGTTGAAAGCTTTACTGCTATGGTCTTAAAGACAGGGACCGGCAATTACTCCAGAGAATGCCTTTAGTGTGACAACCTGGGAGCGAGTGGGAAAGCTTATATTTGACTTTGCTACCCGGGGCGATGAAACTGCTCAAAATTTCATTATTACATGGAGGGTGCTGTATGACACTTAAAAAAATAATAAGACAGGAACGGGAATTGCAACAGCAAACTTCAGCGGGCACGGAAAGTCGGAACGAAATGGGGAGGCAAATGGGAGTGGCAGCTTCCCCCACCTCCCTGGCAGGCGGCTTCTCCGGCCCCTTCTCCTGCCTGCGCCAGGGGTGCCGCTGCCAGCGGGGCACCCCAGCTCCTCCAACGCCTCCCCGGCGGGCGACTTCCCCAGTGCCCGTGGCGCCAAAACCTCCCGCAGTGCCAAAAGCCCCCCTGGATTCTCACAGGTGGTCCACCAATGGTAGCTGCCCTGGCCATGTCAGGGCTGAGAGGGGCCGGGGCTGGGCGGGCCAGCTACAGAGCCCTGTGGGAAGCGGCCGGAGGAAGAACCGACTGTTATGTCACACCTACGGCTCCCCCCACTCCCATGAATCCGCCTTTTCCACCCCTGCCTACTGATTCTTGGAGCTATGGTGAAGACGAGCCCGTGCCGGTGGCTCCCCCCTCTTCTGATGTAATGGACTCGCCCGTACCACCTGCGCAGGCGCCGCAGCTGTCACTGCCCCATGCGCAGGCGCCGAGTGACCCTAAAGCGCCTGGCCCGCCAAATGCGGGGCTGCCCATTCAAGCTTCCACCAGCTGCCGGCGCTGGGCCACTGCAGCCGTAGATATAGGCGGGCGCGGAGAAAGAAGACCCTGGGTACCGAGAGCGGAGTGCCCGCTGCCCGGGCCTGCTGAGTCGGCAACGTGCTGCTTGTCACGGGCCTGCCGCCACCGCTTTGCGCCGCTTTCACCAGCTCTGCGGTTTCTCGGCTGCCGATACCATCAACACAGCATAGAGGTTCGCACCCTCCCCTCATGGACTTGCAAGACAAAAACAAAATCTTAATATTGTTACTGGTATGTTTGCTTTTTTCCAGCAAATTTACATTCAAACTGTGATAAATGTTGGCTTTTCGCAAATATTACAATGGATACTATGCGTATAATTTTAATTCTTTTCTTACAAAGGTAGCCTTGCTGTGAAAAATAGCTGTGCAATGATAACTAATGTCTTTCTTTTTGGTGCTAGCTGAGCTTAGACGTAGTAGTGAAATAGCTGTTATAGTTTTTGAACTGCCTGCTTGAACTGGATAACATCCCATGAACGGACCCTGCCACTGACATTCCAACTATCAGCACCTGTCGTCTGCAGAAACTGCAATCTGGGAGTGATAACAGAATCAATTAAAAAGGACTGCGCATGCTCCGAGGAGGCGTATCCAAGGAGGAGCTAGGCTAAGCAGTTCCTGGAACATGCAAACTAGTTTGGAGAAAAGTTTGAATATGCATAATTGTTTATGAATATGCATTAGGCTGAAGGGTATGTTAAGGGTGTCTTTATTCATACCAGGTGTGCTTTTTGGCTGAATGCCAAGCACCCAGTGCTGTACTTCTGCTTATGTCTGTTGCCTATTGTCTTTTATTAAATTTTTAAATCCTAACAGGAGAATGAACCTCGTTTTTCACAAAACCAAAAGTTTAACATCAACCAAAACTCTCACATTAATCATGAATACCACTGGTCCTCCTGAAGCACAACGAGCACTGAAAGAAGTGTAGCAAGCTATCTCAAACCGACAAGTCTACCAGGTATCCCTAACTGTTGATATTGTTGTTTTTCTTGTCACCCCAGATTTTCACCCTACAGGCATCATTGGACAATGGAATGACCAGTGGTCTGATCCCTTGCATGTTTTAGAATGGGACTTCTTGCCTCACCAACCTAAGAAAAAAAACAATGCTCCTTTACAGAGTGCATTGCAAATTTTTTTAGGGCAGATTGCTTACCATCTGCCCAGCCACAAATTGGTACAATTGGCAAAATCAACCAGCTTATCCTTACAGCCAAAGAACCGCCATGTGCCATTGCAAGGACCCACCATCTTTGCTGATGGGTCAGGGAAGACAGGAAAAGCCAGTGTTACCCGGAGGGATGAGTCTGGGTGGCAGGTGCTGGAAGGTCACCTATCAGGCTCTGCTCAGCTTGATGAACTAAAAGCTGTGGCCATTGCATTCCAGTATTTTTCTTCTGTACCATTGAATTTTGTCACTAACTCTGCTTCTGTTGCAGATGTCCCACAATGCCTTGATTGCTCCCTTTTAAAGGAAGTTAATAATGCTGCCCTTTTTTCATTATTGAAAACCTTGTGGAGTGCATGTCAGGACCGCACCCATTCCTATTGCATCTTACACGTAAGAAGTCACACCATTTTGCCAGGATTTATAGTGGAAGGTGATGCCAGAGCTGATAGGTTAACAGGAAAAAAGAGTCGTGATGCTATTGCTCATTGGCGACTGGCCTTTGCTGTTTTAGGCATAGCTTCCTCTGTGAAAACTGACAATGGCCCCTCCTAAATCTGAGAAAGTGCAGTAGTTTTTACAACTGTGGGGTGTCACACATAAATTTGGTATTCCCCGTTCTCCCACAGGTCAAGCTATTATTGAGCATGCTTATGGTTCTTAGAAATGCAATTCAAAAAGAAAAAAAGATGAAAACAATACAAGTAAAAAAAAAAACTCCTTGGGGACAAAAAAATAAGGGGGAATGTGTGGAGAAACCTCACAAAGCCAGGTGGCAAAAGCTTTATATACAATCAATCATCTTACAGTGCCACTAATTTCTAATAATCCTGTTCTTTTGAATAATTTTCTGTCATTGCAGTCTACAGGTGAAACACACCTACCCCGAGCAAAAGTATGGGTACGAGATTTAATTACTAACAAGTAGGAAGGTCCCTGGGACCTTGTCACCTGGGGGCGTGGGTATGCTTGTGTTTCCACAGATACTGGGGTGTGGTGCATACCTGCGAGGTGTGTGCACCTGACATAGCGATGAGAGGGAACTCACGGCAGTCTCAATATGAGATATAGAGTAAGCTCCATTTTATTTCACCAAACGAGAAACTTATATACTGTTACAGATGTTACTAATTATAGTTACACACGTATTCGCAGTTTGTTCTCACATAATCAGGGTCCTCTCCTGCATTCTTTGGTAATCACAAATTCACTCCCGTACATTCCTTACACAGCTGCATCTTCTTGAAATCTTCTCACAGAACATTCTCAGGGAAACAAGCCACTGTAGCTTGTTAGGATTTTAACTGAGGCCTGAGTATGCTGAGGCTTTGTTCAGGTTTATTTAGTTAACATAAGTTTTGTTGGAAAACTGCGTTTTCCAACAGTTCGCCTGTTTCGCTTGTGAGAACAGACCTTGTCTGTTATCAGATTAATTTGCTTTGCTATAAGTAATTCTTATTATTAGAATTGTTATAAATTTACTTAAGGAAATTTCACTAGTTATTTAGCTATGTTGCCATGGTCTAGGAACTGTCGTTGCTGAAAACATTCACTTCTCAGGCAAAGCTTGGAGAACCCTTTCCGGACAAGGACTCCAAGTTTACTTGGAAGAAGGTTTAGCTTTTATAAACTAAATTTGGCAAATGAAAATTTCTTGATCACATTTTGGTGCAGAACACTTGGGACTCATGGCATGTTTCCCAGCCAGTTAGGACCAAGGCTTGGCCAGAGCTTAGGTGCTAAGTAGGAGGGTTTTCTTGGAACATCAAGCTTTGATTAATATCAATAAGGAGAGTGTCTTAACATGTTACTATTTTTGTAGATAGCTATATAAGGTGAGATGAAATATTTGAAAACAGTGGACATTATCATTTGACTTTAACTAAGGAAGATAAAACTGCAAATGCTTTTGTGGATAATAATATAAACTAACAAATTTAAAACTTGAAATCAATAGCACTGAAAATGAATAAAACTTGATCTTAATAAATCTGATTTTAAACTAACAAATAGGACTTAACTATAATGGAATTTAAAATTGATATCACTTTAACAACTTTAACAGAATTTAAAACTTAACAGAATTTAAAATTAATATCGCTTAACATTACTTAACAGAATTTAACAGAATTTACAACTTAATAGAATTTAAACTCACTATTACTTAACTTTAACAGAATCTATACTTAACCAAAGGCACTTAACAGGTAGTTTAAACTATTCAGTATAACTTCACTCACAGGTTTTCATTCACACATCAAAACTCTCAAGAAATCAAAATCACACTCTCAGCAGTCACAGGTTTCATCTACACATTAAAGCACTCAACACACACTCAGTAGGCCTACAATATTCACACATACACACAAACACCATCTTAAGCAATGCTTTAGCAAAATTCAGCTCTCATTCAAGGCTTTTAGTATTCAAGGTGTTATTTTTTATCAGGATAATATCTTGTTACAATGCTTTTTTATTAGTAAAACGCTGGAAATAGGTTTTGGTCTTGGTGTCAGTGCAGCCGGGCTGAAGGAAGAGCCGATCTGCTCCATCTGCTTGGACATTTTCAGGGAGTTTCGGTTGCTGAGCTGCAGCAGGTGGTGAAGGTTTGCCAGGACAAGTGCTTACGGAAGAAGCCAAGCTCAGAGACATTTTCCTGAAACTCTGGAAAAGCTGAAAAGTCACAAAGCTGCACCGGATCAGCCATAGCAAGGCTGTGCTGCTGGTTAACACGTGGCAATGGGTGTTTCACTCTGAAAAGCGAATAATTAGAGGTTTTGGGGAGAACAGCTGGAGAACGTGTTCAAAGATCTGTTTCTGTAGCTAGAGAGCGCGGCGGGACCGCTGCCGCCACGGGGAACGAAATGGACATGATTCCAGAGCGGGAGATGAAGGACCTCCAGTTCAGAGCACCGAAGAAGATTCGCATCTTTGAAACTCTTGAAAGTTCTCCATGACTACGAGGAGAAACAACTCCATTCTGTATCAGACTGTTGTTTTTGCTGGCAACGCTGTTGGTTAGTTCTGGTTCGCTGCTGAAGCTGTCAATCATTTCCTCATCCTTGGGGAGGAGTAGAGTTTAGGGTCTCACCATAGACATCACCGTTGGGGCAGTGAAGGAGGCGTGGATGGCTCGTGGCTCCGCCTACCGGGGCACCCTCTGGGACCTCTGTTTTCGTTGTCATTCGACCGGAAACCACGGTTGGAGCAACTTCCGCCACAGGTCTCTCTTGGTGGAATTCAGGCACCGTGCGATGAAGGGTAGGGGCCGCCGCTGCCGTGCGGCCACTGGTCGCTTTCTGTTTGTTTTTTCCGTTTCTACAAGCTTCTGTGCTGTGAGTATCTCTATTGCAGCGGGAACACCAAACTTTTCGTTACAGTTCTTTCGTATGTGTTTTTCACTGCCACATCGATAACGCTGGGATGATTTCTGGCTACTCTGGCTTTTTACCCGCAATATTTGAGCTCTCTCTAGCATCGTATTCAGTTGTTCAGGCAAAAATTCAACAGTGACTCTCTCAAACAAAGCAGCTAAGATGTTTTTCGTTGTAAAGTTGCTAAGCTCTATGATACATTGAGACAGGAATAGGTTTTTCATCCAATCGAGTAACTTTGTATTCTCGGCTCCCGGCAGCGGCGCGGAGCACCCTCTCCTTGCTAGTGCTGGGAGCGATAGAGGGCTACGATTCCCCCTCCCCCCTGGCGGGGGGGGGCTTCCCCGGCTGCGCCGCGGCTGCCGAAGTCCCTTGCATGTCAAAAGCAGCACAGTAACTCACAGGTGTCTCTCTGCTCCATGCGGCTGTTATCTCCTGTGGCAAGCAGGCTACGACTTTACTCCATGGTTTACCAAGCTTTCTTGCAATTTTATCACACTCCAAAAGTAAAGTAGCTCCATAATTCAACCACTCTCCTACATCGAATACTGTAATAGGATTTGTAAAAAATCCATAGGCTTGTCCCACCACC
The DNA here is from genome assembly GCF_008360975.1 of Lichenostomus cassidix. Classification (NCBI taxonomy): domain Eukaryota; kingdom Metazoa; phylum Chordata; class Aves; order Passeriformes; family Meliphagidae; genus Lichenostomus; species Lichenostomus cassidix. The sequence continues at coordinate 1,511,824 of NC_139510.1, forward strand.
ATCAGGCTAGCTAAGTGCGATAGGCTGCCATTACTGAGTCCGTGCTTTTCTAAAAAGCATAACAATAAAAATTGGGCTACCTCCGTCTCCATTCCGTACTAGCTGGGTTTAAAGTTACGCAGTCGCCGCTGTCCGAGCGCTCCGCTGGGGCGTCTCTGGTTATTCCGCGGTCGCTATGATCAGTGCAGCTTTTCCGAGGTTTATTAGCCCATCCGGAAGCAGGTCTTTTTTGGCCCAGGCCCTCTTAGCCCCCCGGCGCTGCCCCCGGGGCCTCTCCGGTCTCGTCGCTCTCTGGGCAGGGTCATAAAACTGCTGCCAGTGTCCGTGGTCATCGGTTCTTGAAGCAGGGTCCTAAATCCTGCTAAATCCGTATCACGTCGGAGGTCACCATTTGACATAACGACGAGAGGGAACTCACGGCAGTCTCAATATGAGATATAGAGTAAGCTCCATTTTATTTCACCAAACGAGAAACTTATATACTGTTACAGATGTTACTAATTATAGTTACACACGTATTCGCAGTTTGTTCTCACATAATCAGGGTCCTCTCCTGCATTCTTTGGTAATCACAAATTCACTCCCGTACATTCCTTACACAGCTGCATCTTCTTGAAATCTTCTCACAGAACATTCTCAGGGAAACAAGCCACTGTAGCTTGTTAGGATTTTAACTGAGGCCTGAGTATGCTGAGGCTTTGTTCAGGTTTATTTAGTTAACATAAGTTTTGCTGGAAAACTGCGTTTTCCAACACTCTCTGGAATATGTTTTGGTAAACTAGGCTATAGTCTCACTTGAGGGGGATAATTAGAATGGGGGGACAATTACTTCATTTATTAAGTTTCTTATTGGGGGATTTTAGGTAGATATGCTAATTTGTGAGGTCCATAAAATTGTATATGCATTGTACACAGGTGTGCTTCTCAGCTTGTTTCCACTTTTGACGAGGGTGCACCTGGGATCCTATTAAAACCAAGGTAATACCCTTTTTTCCTTATACTGCTGTGTCTGCCTCTTATTTTTACCAGCTTTAAGGCATCAGGAGTGGCAAAGTGTTTTGAACTGACTGCAACACCCATTCCCTGTTCCCCTGTGCTGCTCAGGGAGAGAAGGTAGGAAGTTAGGAGTGAAGTTCAGCCTGGGAAGAAGAGTGGAGGGAAGGTGTTTTTAGTTTTGTTTTGTTTCTCACTACCCTACTCTGATTTTGATTGGCAATAAATTAAACTAATTTCCCCAAGTTGAGTCTATTTTGCCTGTGACAGTAATTGTATGTAATCTCCCTGTCTTATCCTGACCCATGACCCTTTTGTCTTATTTTCTCCCACTGTCCTGTTGAGGAGGGGAGTCATAGAGCGGCTTGGTCAGCACCTGGAGGCCAACCCATTACACTGGGCCCTCCAGCAAGAGCAGAAAGATAGAAAGATAGATAGAAAGATAGAAAGATAGAAAGATGATAGAAAGATAGAAAGATAGAAAGATAGTCTTTCAGTCTCCCAGCAAGGGTGGGTAAAAATGAAAGCCGGAGTGTGGCTAGCACAGGTCTTTCTCGTGAGAACATTTTGCTGTGTTTTATAAACAAAGATAAAGTCTGGATGTTTTTCAAACAGTGTCTTGAGACTTGGACAGTTCAGGCCTGGCCAATTAGGCCTAGGGGGAGGGTTCTGACTGACCAATCTGGGCGACCTCTGAAAAGTCTATATATATATGGAAATCAAAATAATAAACGCTTTTTCTTGCTACACTGAGAACTGGGTCCTCTTCTCTGCTAGCGGCTCAACAGCGACACCGGAGACCTGTTTTCCTGGCAGTATTATGTATGTAGGATGTTAATTTTGCTTTTGTTGCCTCTGATTGCTATTTCTAAACTGTCTTTTTTAAATTGAGTGATTTTCAGCACTTGAATTATTGTAGGAAGAGCATTGCTCACATTCTCACTTGCTGTAATTAACTTTTTTAAAAAATGTCAGCTGGGAACTGCAAGTCTTTCAGAGACAGAATGAATATATGGAAGTCATTCTTTGTTTCTCTCTTCTTCCCTCTCATCCATGAACAAGGGGTTTTCAGTAGAGTCTGTTTACCTTCCTTTTGTTTTTCCAAAGCTGTTACATAAGAAAGAAAGTCTCCACAAATAACTCATTATAAACTTGGGTCATTCTTTTTCATTTATGTTTTTTGCACTTTTGGTGATTTGGTGTGGCAGGACGTCCTCCCCCTCTCCCTCTACCACATGGCTGGTGCATAGATAACCCAGGCTCCATCAAAGGCCCAGCAAGGGGTTTTCTCTTGGCACCCAAGTGTCTGGGGCCTCCAATCAAGAATCAACATCTTGGTATGGAGAGCAGGTGTGGAAAGAGATGAAAGGACATATAACATGACCAAAAGACACACTTTTACACTATAAAAGACACACAAAATATCACAGAGGCAGAAGTCTCCTACACACACTCTGGAAATGTGCAAGACTTCTCCCCGGAGTTTGGACCCAAGCTCTGCTGGTTGCTTTCCTGGGAATTGAGGGAAAGGATTCTAATGTGTGCTTCCACCAACTAATCAGATGGTAAGATACATTGGTTCTTAAGTTATATTATTTCTTGATAGCTGTAATAATAGGTACCTTTTTGCGCACTGCATTTTCTCTACTAGTATTTTATTTTATTTTAGTTTATTTTAGTTTATTTTAGTTTATTTTAGTTTATTTCTGTGTAGTATGTTGTTTTGTCCCAAGTCTTATGTCTGTTATTTTTGTGTATAATAAATGATAATTTATGTCATATTAGACCTAATCGGCCATTATTAAAGAACTTGCAAATGAGACTGGGTCTTGGGGTGCTGGCCACCCCAATAAGAGCTACTGCCTGCTGCCAAAAGGCCTAGGCAAAAGGCAGAGACTTATCTAAGCTCCTGTCTCCATTTTTAACATTTGGGGAATTATATTTGCAAATGACATTGTTGACAGTCATTTTTAGCAACCCAGAATCTAAAGAGGCTTGGATAAGAGAAAGCAGATGGAAAGTAAACAAGGTGTCTGATACCACAAAGGCCACTAAATAAATATGCACTTTGCTTGCTTAAAATAACACCTATTTGCAGTTAATGTTTTCAGCCTTTTTACTAGTGAGGGACTAACCACTCGAGCAAGAATTAACCTCTTGGCAATTTGTTCCAGTGCTCTTTTTGGCTCATACAACCCCACAGACCTCAATGTTAGGCAATCAGGTAGGGATTGGTGAAGTTAGTAATATGAATCTCAGGTAACATTGTTTTCCCAAGTTGTGCAAAGTCCTGTTGCAGTTTCATAATAGTATAGGTATAGCTTAGAGGTTTCTTTCAGACTAGAGTTAATGCTGAAAAATCTACTTGTGAATGTGGCTCAGGAAAGGGTTCAAAGATGGTTTTCTTGAGCCAGAATGGTATATGAAGCAAATTTGGCTGTCAAGACATTTTGAGCAAAGTTTTGTTTAAAAGCTGGAAACTCAACTAATGCATATTACAATTCTTACTTTCAAATCTGAAGCACTGACAAGCCCAATATATGGCCTCACAAAAACTAGTAGCAGACAACTGCAGAGTTGGACATAGTAAGGCCCATAAAACTTGAATGAGCTGAAACTGTGGGAGACAGGATGTATCCTGAGACCCTGACACAGGGATCAAATCCTGCTACTGTTGTTTTGCTTTTCCGAGATCAAAAGGGGGATCTAGGGTTGGCTGGGGAAGCAGGCATGATGAGAAGGGAATTGGCATGGTTTGACACTGGCCAAAATGCCAGGCACTCACAACAGCCTCATGCTCACTCTCCCCTCCAACAGCTGGGCAGAGGAGAGGAAAAAATTTAACAAAGGGGTTGTGAGTTGAGATAAGGACTGGGAGAAAACACTCCAAGGGCAAAACAGGCTCAACTTAGAGGTACAAAGTGAATTTATTACCAACAGAGTCAGAGAAGGATAATGACAAGTAAAATAAGCCCTTAAAAACACCCTTTGCTCCCCAACCCCTCCTCCTTCCCACCGAAAGCACAAGGAGACTGGGCATGGGAGTTTTGGTCAGTTCATCACCCAAGATCTTCTTCCACTGCTCAGGGAGAGGAGTCCTTCCCCTGATATGCCGTGGGGTCCCTCCCATGGGAGACAGTTCTCTGTGAACTTCTCCAGTGTGGGTCCAATCTCATGAGCAGCAGTCCTCCCAAAACTGCTGCAACATGAGTTCCTCCCATAGGCAAACAGTCCTCCCAAAACTGCTGTGGCGTAGGTCACTCATCCATGGGGTGCAGTCCTCCAAGGACAGGCTGCTCCAGCCTGGAAGCAGGGGCCCCCTCTCTCCACTGAGTCTCCCACTGGATCACAGCCTCCTCCAGGCATCCACCCACTCCGGCATGGGCACCTCCCCCACAGGCTGCAGATGGATCTCTGCATCCCCGTGGATCCCCATGGGCTGCAGGGGGACAGCCTGCTCCACCATGGTCTTCACCGTGGCCTGCAGAGGAATCTCAGCTCTAGCACCTGGAGCACCTCCTCCC